>NC_088332.1:40596250-41205625 GCF_036884655.1 Musa acuminata AAA Group
GATAAGGTCCTTAATTGAAATGGATACTTGAAATATATCAAAATATTACACCTAATTCCTCAATTTATTCAATCCTATATCAATAATATTGAAAAAGAATCCAATTTAACTTAAATTTTGATGCAACAGTTTCCCACCAGTCCCATCCAATCTCTCTAGTTCAGGTCATATTTTCCAAAAAATCATAAATTAGAAGCTAAAGAACTAACATAATCCTACAATCCAAGTTAAGACTTTATAATCTCTGATCACAAAGTACTTTCCTACCTAACCTTATCCTTGAGGTAGATGGAACTTGTGGGTTAGAATTAGAAGCACCAGGAAAAATCTAACCCAAGCAAAGTCATATTTGAGTTGAAGAACCCAAGCCACTGACCATCACATTTAATTTGAAGCTTGAAAATTCTAGGCTAAAATTTGTAGGTGATTCATGTGCCTCCCTTTAAGCTTTTAGGTTTTAGCATATATATATATATATATATATATATATATATATATATATATATATATATATATATATATATATATATATATATATATATATATATATATATATATATATATACGTATATATACGTATATATACATATATATATGTATATGTATGTATATATATATATGTATGTATGTATATACATGTATATATATGTATATGTATGTATATATATGTATATGTATGTATATATATGTATATATATGTATATGTATGTATATATATGTATATATATGTATATATATGTATATATATATGTATGTATGTATGCATGTATAATTTGAAACTTACAAATTTTAGACTTAATTAAAAAATTTAAAGTGTAATAATACACATGTATATATATATATATATGTATACATGTATGTATTATGTAGTATACATGTATGTATGCATATATGTATGTATGTATGCATGTATAATTTGAAACTTAATTAAAAAAATTTAAAGTGTAATAAAAAATTAAAAATCTTTAAAGTGCAATACAAAGTTGTCATTGGGGAGATGCTTTACGTTTGAAAAATGATATATGTAGCAAGATTTAAATAGGTTTGTTTTTCTTTTTTCTTCATATATAGTGATGATTTAAAATTACTTTCCTCTATAACACTTTTCTAATATGATGCTTATCCAACAAGTGACCAATTTAGTGAATGTATCTTGCACTAATCACAGTAGCCATCAAAGAAATTGCATTAATCTCAGTTACATATAGGTTTGGGCAGTCTTATGAGCTTAAAGGAGGACGATCACAAAGAGGCAATACGATGGAGGAAGAGGATGAGCAATGAATGTGCTATAACTATTTCAATTTTTGGTCACTTTATGAGCATAATGGAAGATAATGTGATGTGCATGCACATAACGATTCCAAGTAGTCATATAGAAATATATAATATACACATTTGTTGTATGGATGATGTCGAGTTCATATGTGATTCGACTGTATTTTGACCTGGCTCTTTAAGTCGAGAAATCGTTGACCCGCATCGGGTCCGAGATCGATACACTAGTCTAGACAGATGGGTTCGATCTGGAGTTACTTGATTCATTCGACTCTATTTTGACCTGGCCCTTCAAGTCGAGAAATCGTTGACCCGTATCGGGTTCGAGATCGATACACTAGTCTAAACAGATGGGTTCGATCTAGAGTTACTTGATTCATTCGAGTCTATTTTGACTTGGCTCTTCAAGTCGAGAAATCGTTGACCCGCTTCGGGTTCGAGATCGATTCACTAGTCTAGACAGATGAGTTCGATCTTGAGTTACTTGATTAATTCGACTCTATTTTGATCTGACCCTTCAAGTCGAGAAATCGTTGACCCGCTTCGGGTCTGAGATCGATACACTAGTCTAGACAGATGGGTTCGATCTAGAGTTACTTGATTCGACCCGACCGATTGCCACCAAACGCACCCAAATTGGCCCAAATGGGTGCGTGATTTTACGAAACCAACAACCGAAGACGGTTTCTTTCTCTCGTGGAATCTGCCAAATTGCTGTTACGATTATATATTAATATCTTTTGATCCCTTCTTCCCCTTTTATGTCTCACACACAATTGAATAACACGCACAGGCGAAGGCGACGGCGAAGGCGAGGGGAAACCGCATCGCTCCATGGCGACGGAGCTCTCCGATCGCTTCTCGGCGCCCGCGAGCCTCCCGATCTCATCCATTTCGAGGTGCCGCTTTCACCCAATGCTTCTCTGCTCCCCATCCGTCTCTCGCTCTCCATGTTCTCTTCGTGTCGATGTCCGTTTCGGTCGGTCGCGAGGTCCTTTATTTCGGGTTTCTTGTCGCTGTTAAATCTTTGCTGATTCGAATCGGTTTTCTAGGGGGTCGGTAACTGTCTGAATTCCTGTGGGGTTGGAAGCGTGGATCTTCTTCGCTTGCTGCTCGTTTTAGTCTTCCGTTACTTGCATCGATCTTCTCTGTTCGTTGCTTGCACGGCGTTAGGTTTTTTATGGTTCGATCTGGGGCTTGGATGGGCCTATTGAATGTCGATTCTGATTAAAGGTTTAATTTTGCTTGTTTTGATGTGGGAGTGCGTTGGGTTTTGCTTATGGATTCAGGTAATGGGGAGGAGAGAAGAAGGTAAAGAGCTGATAATGTCTGTTGACGGAGAGGATACAAGATGGATGTGTGGCAGTTCTGGTGTGGTGAACCTCCACCGAGTCAGTTCTATGGTAAGAGAGATTGGAGAACCGTGCCTGTATCACTCGCCCGCCAAGGTTGGTCCCCTGGAGCTTCTTGAGACACTTACTTCTCACAAACCGTCCTGTTTCACTTGCTGTTAAACCGTGAAGATGCTTTCAGTAAGTCGTCCATGCAATGGTAAATTTATATTACTCGAGCGCCTAGATGGGGTTTAGGTGGATGCTGAGGCCATTAAGGACGGACTTTTTTATTTTAAGCTGATTTTTAGTTCTCATAAGGTAGATCAGCATGATGGTACCTTGACAATCTACCAAGTGTCAATTGTTTTCATAACAAACTATAGGTAAAGTTAGTTGTTCGACACAGTGAACAATATGTACATTGGTTGTTGTGTCCTCTTTAATATGAACATATTTTTTAAACCATGATCCTCGTTGTTATATATAAAAAATTTACAATTTTTAGTTATGTTTTTTATTCTTTCTTCCACTTCTAATTATGAAAGTATCTTATATGAAATTTTCAAATAAAATGCATGTTCTGGGATATGAATTCTATCTTATATCTTCTATGCAAAAAGTTCAATGCAGGAGGATGGTCAAATGACATTATTAATGTTAGCCAGATTTGATGCTTTGTTCAGCAGTATTCATGATCAATTTTTTGCTGAATCTTTTCTGTAGATGGCTGAGTTGATTGTTTTAAGGGTCCTTTAGACTTCCTGAATCTTTATTCTGTTGAAAAGCAAACTTCTTATGTCAGTCTGATCATACCGGCAAATGTAGTTTTCTTGTATGGTCTTTTTGCACTATGAGATTCTATGTATCTTATGCTATATGTGTTATATGCTCTGAGCTCTGAGACACCAACAATATCTTTTCACCATGGTAAATTACATCCACCACATCGCCTCATATTCTTTGATTTTTAATCTTAAATAAAATGTTGTTCTCCTCTTAGGAACCCACAAAATGAAGAAAAAATAACTTTGATTTGGCAAATTCATACATGATATCTACCAATTACATTGCAGTTGTGAGTTATAGCAGTTATCTCATTTCAGTATCCTAAAATTACATAAAAGAGCGATCCATTGCCCTAGAATTCTCCTCTCACTAACTTAAGTTCTTATAGGCACACCCCATAACTTTAACCATTGAAATGAATTTATTTTGGTTTTGTTATCTATTCTTTCTCTTAAGCTGACTCTGTAGTTTAGTTTTATGACTGTACAGTTTCAATACTCTAGGTGCTTTGTACTGTATAAATTTCTTGTCCACAATGTTAGTTCATTTATAGGTTGTGCACACCTTTTGTATATTTTTTTTCTACATTCAATCTCTTTAATTTTCTACACGGTTTTCATACCATGAAGAGCATGATCTCAGCATATTATTAGCTATAGTGTATATTATTTTGGACCAGGTTAATTTTATTACCAACGCTTTTTAAAAGTTAGCTTAGAGGAAGTTTTTCATATAAGATGGTGGAAAGATATTTTGAATATTACCAATATCTGGACAAATATGGTGGGAAAAACTGTAACGAGTGATGATTGAAGAGCTTTTTATTTACAAATATTTCACTTTGTAATTTGACACAAGGCTCCTAGAGAGCAACAAGCTGCGAAAGAGAACCAAGCTGTCTTCACACGGTGGTTGACAATATCTGCACCGTCTTGCAGCTGCTGATGAATAGCACAGCATTTCAGATAACTTACTAATTGATCGATAAACTCTTGAAGACCTTAATACCAAAGCAACTATTCGTTTTGTTATCCTGTGATAAACTGGTGGCTCGTTCCTTGTTGGTTACCCCATTTTTCATCCATGGTGCAGGATTCGTTTCAGAATAGTTAAAGTTAAGCCTTTTGTTGTCTCAAATGATTTTGATATTGGACCTTATATTTTGACATGATTGTCACTTTGCACTTTGAAGTGAGACATTTATGTTGGCACATTCAGTATCCATTTACGCTGGAAGATGAAAATTTATGTTAGTGTTTATGATATGGTTTTTCTGATCAGCATTGACTTGAGCTTGACAAGGTATTAAAAATCATGTGGCAGATCTGTACCATCCATTATTTTGAAATTAATTTAATTTATGTTTTTGAGTTTTGAGTCTTGACAGCGACAAACTATCTCTTCAGTCGAACTCCTCTCTCTCTCTCTGTCTGTCTCTCCCTCCCTCCCGATTCCACCCCTCTGTCTCTCCTCCTCTATTCCCTCTGCCTCCTGCTGCCCATTGCCTCATTGTCTCCGAGACTTCTTTTCTTCCTCTAACTCCTCCTCCGCTTCCATCCTTCTCGGTGCCAACCGGTTTGCTGACGTACAGCGTGTTAATTTGCTGATACATACCAGACCCATACCAGGCCAGTTTGGGTTTGCTATCGAGATTTAAAACCATGAGCTGGACCATCCTTGGTAAGAACCTGGTACTTGGTTTTCACAAGCTCATCCATTTCTTTCTAGGATCTTAACTTAAGAGTAACTTTTCTCTTACCCTAGGTTCTTGCTGGTGCAATATTTGACTTGTTCAATGTGAAGACTTCTAGTTGCTGTTGTTGTATTATATTATCTGTTATATTACTTTATAAACCAAGCAACTTTTTTCGTACTTCATTTTTGCAGCTCATAGTCATTAAATAATTTATATTTCTTATGATTATGTAGATTTCTAGTTATCCTATCTTGTGCTATGATATACTTGGAAGGTCATGTTTAATGAATAATGTACTTATGATTCATCGAATGCAGTCACATGTATCTGCTTATAATTCATTAAATACAGTTGTATGTGTGTTACTAATGCAGTCTTGCATACAGTTTTTTTTTAATTTCTTATCTAGTTTTCTATGATTTAGCGAAACAAGATGCTCAAACCAGAAAAGTGGCAAACAAATTTTGACACTGATGGGAAGGTTGTAGGCTTTCAAAAAGCACTTAAATTGATTGTCTTAGGGGTAAGTTCTGGGGCACTTCTCATGCTCTTTCCAAGCTTTTATGTTATTCAATTTGTGCTAATCTTCAGTGTTCTGTAATTCTTCCATATCTTGTAACTGTCGGCTCCAGATTCTTCACATTTGTTGGTATCATGGTTACAGCTCCTATCTACATTAAAGGGCTTATAATATGCAATCTCTTAGAATATGATGTATACTTCTAAATTTAAGAGCTCTTATCTTTGTTAAAGAGTGGACATGATACTTCTTTATAATTGTTTGTTCACTCACCTATGTACATTTCATGTCTATTGCTGATAAATCATAGTGATCTATCCCTTGAATTTCTACTGTTCTGTGCCTTTATTTATTTCTTATAATTTACCTTCCTTTTGTAAAAACAGGGTGTCGATCCATCAATAAGGGCAGAAGTCTGGGAATTTCTCCTTGGTTGTTATGCTTTGAGCAGTACTGCTGAATATCGGAGGCAATTAAGGATGGCCCGAAGGTATCATTTTTATCATTTTTATAGACATTTGCTGATAACTACATGTTGAAACTTAACCTTGATATTCCAGTCAGACGCATAATTGGTCTTCCTTTTTCTATACGGGTAGGGATTTCTGCTATAATCTTGTGGTGGCTATGATTCCCATCTGTATTAATTACTAGTAGTGCTTGTTTGTTTTTTATTACTGCTGTTGGAAGTTGTTTTATGGTTTATCTGTCTTTAGCCTTTTTTTGGTTCCACTTTCTGAGTAGATATCAACTTTACTTTTTAATCATTAAGCTTTAAGTTGGATGACAAAATATCTGTAGCATTTTCATTGAATTAATTTTGGTGTATTTCTTATTATTGTAGAATGCTTTATTTAGTCAACTAGCATCCCCAGCTTCTCCTAGGGTGGGAATCATGCATGGTGGTGTTTTACATGTAATGCAGGGAACGTTATGCGGATCTAATCAAGCAATGCCAAATGATGCACTCAAGCATTGGTACGGGTAACCTAGCTTACATTGTTGGGTCCAAAGTTATGGATGTAAGGACTTTATCCAAGGACAATCGTGATGGGAAATCAGTGACTACAAGTGGGTATGCTTCTAATGATACTACCATCAAGCTGGACTCATTCAATGATATGGATAATGACTATATGGACACACTGTATTCATACCGAAAGAAAAGCTCTGGTAATTCAACTGAGCTAGTCAGTACCAGAATGAGCACAGACAGTGCTGCTTGTAATTATTGCTCAAGGAAATCTGAGAGTGAAATCAATGAACCTCAGTATGACAGCGAGAGTTTTTATGATTTTCCTCCTCTTCCTGTAACTAATTTATTCGAGAAAGATGGTGGTGATGAGAGTGAAAGTAAGAAGCATAAGAAGCATGGTGATAAAACTTTTGTTTTTGAAGGTACAACAAGATTGGGGGATCAACACATGTATAGCTTCCAAATCAACAACAACGAGGATCTGATTATGGAATCAGATTTTCCATCTGCAAGCAACAATGAGAGTAACCGCTTTAATTCAGATGGTCAGAAGTGTATTGAAGGGACAGACGAAATGGTGTTTGAAGAGGATGTTGTCAATGGGTTGAGGATATTGGATGTTCCACAGGCAGGTGCAATGGGTGAGACACCAACAAATGCACTGGTCACCAATGAAGATAGAGTTTCTGAGTGGCTATGGACACTTCATCGAATTGGTAACTAGCATTCCTGTCAATGAAATTGAAGGAAATTCTTTCATTATTATCTTGTCCAACATGATTTTCTCTCAGCTGATAATCATTGGTTTTGTAGTTGTTGATGTTGTGAGGACAGATAGTCATCTTGAATTTTATGGAGACTCGAAAAATATGGCCAGAATGTCAGATATTTTGGCTGTCTATGCATGGGTTGATCCAGCCACTGGATACTGTCAAGGTTGTACCTAGATCATTGCCTCTTTATTTTCTTGTTTGGCACCTGTACTCGAATTTGGTGCAAATTTGACTGTTTAAACTTGTTATACATCCTAACCATTAAATGATTCTTGTTTGATTGATATTAGGAATGAGTGATTTGCTTTCGCCCTTTGTCGTACTTTATGAGGATAATGCAGATGCCTTTTGGTGCTTTGAGATGCTTCTCCGAAGAATGGTAATCGCATATTTGTCTGATCCACCATATCTTAATTTATGACTTTGCGATCTTTTGGGAGTAATATCTATTACATGTTCTTTCAGCGTGAAAATTTTCAGATGGAAGGGCCGACTGGAGTCATGAAGCAATTGCAAACATTATGGAAGATATTGGAACTAATAGATGGTGAAATGTTTGGGCATCTTACAGCCATAGGTGCTGAAAGTCTTCATTTTGCCTTCCGAATGTTGCTGGTTCTTTTTCGCCGGGAACTATCTTTTGATGAGGCCCTTCGTATGTGGGAGGTTTGTACCTTGAAGATATTAATTCCAGAAAGTTGACTAATTCTATATGTTGATTTGGTTTTCTTGGATATTGTAATTTAATATATATTCATCCATAGATAGTGGTACTAGAATTTTACCTATTACTTTTGATCTGGCAATGATACTTCGGAGGTAGTAAAGAATACGATAATAGTTTATGAATTCATTCATGGTATGGTAGTATTACAATCACAACGACAACAATAACAAGAAACAGTAATGCCCGAACCATTTGGGGTTGACTTTCTGTCTTTGAGCATATGATACTGTAGAATGCAAATGAAAATATCACATTTAATCTTTTTAAAGAGACTTTTAAAACATAATCAAGGTGTGGACATGATTGAATATGCTTTCTGCTTATTAGAGTTTTAGGCTTGACACCAAGATTGAAAATTTTCATACATGTATGGCTGGATTTTGCTCCTTTGTAGGAGCTTTTTCTTTTGGAGATGCTTGATTTAGTTTTTGTCTGAGAGGCCTTCAATTATTTTGTTGGATCTGCTTGATTCACTATTGATAAGCATTTAACTCAACGTACTTTACATACCTCATCATTTCCTAGTTTTTGAAGTTTTCTATTTGAAGGGACTTGTCTTCGAGTTGGATTTAAATAATGAAAAACAAATAGGTTAACATGTTAGATAAAAATTAAATTAAATTAGGTAAACACAGAGCCCTCAGAACTCTCTTTTAAAAGATGACATGATCTTAGTGATTCAAACATTAAGAACCACCACATAAAATATGAACAAAAGTGCTGGTTCTGCACAGTTCATGCCAGTCAACAGGTATGGTGCTCACATAGCATCAGTACATTATTATGTATCATGCCAAGTGTGTGTAACTGCTACTTTGGCTTGTCACTAAGCCACGTGACCGACAAAAACCCTTTGTTGATTTGCACTGCAGTGAGTACATATCATACAAAGATTTTATTGGCATACTTGTGCATGAAATTCAAAACCTTGATAAAAGCATGCACAAGAACTATTTCAGAGTTAACTACATGGATAATTTCCTTGAATTTATCTTTAAGATTGAATGTCTGGAGATAATCTAAAAGCTATAAAATCATGTTTACTACTCTTGATCAAGTTGTATGTGATTTTTCAGTGCCTCTCATAAAAAGGTCCGACATGAGCGACTCATTTTGTTTTCAAGGATCTCTTAAGGTCTTCTCTTAAGGTCTTCCACGGTTGTATGCCTGAATCAACTTTAATAGTTTCTGCACATATTATCCATAATTCCATCTCCAGCATATTATGAGTAGAATAATTTCCTATTCTCTCTGAGATACTAGTTTTATTAACTTCAAGATATATCGTTTCCTAACTACCCAAAATCTTGGAGTAAAGTGTGTTGGTTCACTCTGGTACAGTCCTTTCAGTTGTTTCAATGGTTGCAAAAATTGTTATAAGAATATCATCACTTCAACCGTTCCTCTCTTATTCTAAATCCCAAGAAATTTATACCATGCATGTCAGTTCTACCCAGAATGAGAAATCAGAACCTTTATAGAAAATTAAACCTATGACAAATATTAATTGAAAATTTGGGAATGGAGGAGTATCAACTAAAAGAACACTATTATTGAGATTTTCCCAATTGAAGTTTAGTTAATTCATTTTAAACCTAGATTAAATCTAGATACTTTTCAACGGAAACATATAAATGAGTTCTTGATTACATTAAGGAGCTGTAGTTTGAGATTTATTATATGGAAAATAGTATCAACATGACTACTGGTAACTGTGTTAAACTGAACCAAATTATGGCAGAATGGTCCAACCACTCAATCTGTTGTTTAGAGCAGTATCTGACAATGGCTTTTGATCTTTTTCCAGATTCATGCGATCTTGAATCTTGTAACTTTGGTCTTTAGATGGTAAGGGTAAACCCCATTTCTTAGGAGTCTGAGAGTTATATAGGCATGCTACTGTTAGCTGTAACTACTGAGGTCTCACATGCATATACTCGGAGATCTGTTTACTTGATGTCCTTATTATAAATGATATTAGGTGTTAATCATCCATCGAGTTCTGCAGGGAAAAAAATAATTTTGAAGGTGTTGTGGTTTGCTTTAGGAGCCAGTCGTGACCAACCAGGAATTCAGTATATCATCAATTTGAATGCAATAGACGACTGGTCTTAAAGAAAAGCTCTTTAATATAAACTAATGTTATTGCTGCTGTGACTATGAAACCCAATGAGTAGAGAACGTCAAGGTCATGGTCCTTTGCAATTTAAAGGTATTAAGCTTAAATGAGCCCATGAATAATATTTCCTTACAGATTCGTGATCAAGTTTATTTTTCAGGGTTGCTCTTTGGGCATGAATTGCTAATTTGGAATGCCTTTAATATTTTATATATGGCATTTTAACGCTTTATCTGTTCTACACTTTAATTATTGATTCCCCCCCAGATGATGTGGGCTGCTGATTTTGATGAAGATCTATCTCAGCAATTAAACTCAAATTGCCTCAAACCATTATCCTTGCAACTTAGAAAAAGTTCAAGTGGAGAAATAAGATTGGATCAGACAGAAAGCAGCAAAAGAAAACTTAAAAAGACAAGATTACATTGCAGAAATGGTGATTTTTTTGCACAATATAGCAATGGGGCTAGATCCATTTCAATCCGTCCATTTTGTGGTCTGTCAACCGCTAATTGCTGGGCAGAGAATGATCAGCTGCAGGCTTGCAGTATGTCTGTATCAACAAGGAACAGTGATGATGAATTGCCTGTCTTCTGTGTAGCAGCTATTCTTATCATCAACCGCCAAAAGATTATGAGAGAAACTCACTCGATCGATGATGTGATTAAGGTAGATTTTCATTTTATTTCTCTATTTTTAATATAAGCGGGCCTTATTTCATTCTCTTTCATAAGTCATAACTTCCCTATGAAGAAAACTTTCGTATGGGATTATTTGTTTAATCTCTATTTTGTTATCTAATCATAATATTTTCTTGTTTTTTTGACCCTGATGAATTGATTCAGGATCTGACAAAGTTTCACTTTGAACTAGGTGAATTCTTAATTAAAAAGTTTGTCCTTCTTTTAGGACATTTTTATTGTATTTCCTTCTGAGGTTATTTCAAGTTTATAAATTTCTTTCATTTTCAGTATTGTACACCTTTAATTGTGCTATGCAGCTCAACTATATTTTAATTTACTATATTTGATGTTAAGCTGATGTGTGTTCTTGAAATCTGAGAGCCTTGAATATCTGTTTTTCTTACAAATGCTATATAATGCTATATTCTAATATTCATTTTTTTTTTTCTATTACAGATGTTTAATGACAACATGTTGAAAATCAATGTAAAAAGATGCATACGCATGGCCATCAAACTAAGGAAGAAGTATTTTTACAAGGTGAAGGATTTAGCTTATTGATTATAGAAATTGTTTCCACTCTTTCATCATTGCACTGCTAACTTGTTTTTGCATTTGCTTCATTTGATCCTCGGAGTATTTGATATCTTTAGTAATGAGAACTTTTGAAATTTTATTTTTTAACATCATATAAGGGTATAATGTTCTTGTGTTGGACACAGTTGATAAAGCAAACAAGCTTGGGATGTTCAGAGCAATGAGTAGGAAAACATTTCTGGTGCTGTTTATACACCTTGGAAAGGTTGCCCAAGTAGCTGCTGAGGATTTTTTTGGTTTCAATGTGACATTTCGTAGCTCCCAGTGTGGAACCTGTGTTGGAGCCATCGCCCAACATTTCATGAAATCGAGTTTTAATGAGTTTGATGCGGCATGCCCTCAAGGTAAGTTATGTACATCTTTGGAGTTCAATTATCATTTTCACTTTCATTAACTTCGTTCTAAGCAGGCTTGCATTCTCTGGGTTATTCACTCACAAACATGTACAATTTCCAGCAAATCTGTACAGATTCTTCTGATTTGACCAAATACTTGAAAGCTTTAAAAGTGGAAGCAGCGATCCTTTTAGCTAGAAGTGGAGCCTGAAAGCATCACGTGTTTGCTGCTGTATTGATGATATACCACCGGATTACTGATGAGCAGCAGATAGCAATCACCTTTTCTTTTTCCCCTTATTTATCTGTCACTACCTCAGTGCCAAGCGGAAGAAGAACAAATTTTTACTTGCTACAATGATCTCGTTAAAGAAATTTAACCTTTTTACGGATCAGTTGAGTTTCTCTGCCCTGTTAATCAAGCTTTTCATGCAATTGCCAGTGGCTAAATTCAGAACATCTTTTTAGGACCTACCCATATATATATATATATATATATATATTTATATATATATATATTTATATATATATATTTATATACATACATATACATATACATATATATATACATATTAATATTAAGACAGGACATGGAAGTTTAGTTGCCCTTGATGTGTTTTCAAACCCCCCCCCCCCCCCCCCCCCCCCTCCTTTTAACAGAGGGTAGACGTTTAAAAAGAGATTTGATTTCAGGATGATGATCTAATAAAGTCTTTACCAGTTAAGTTGCCTTTACTATTGAAGAACTCATATTTATTTATTTTTATCAGATTCATTAGATTTGCACACGTTTTACACGCCATTAAGTGCACATGATAGTTTATAAGATGACAATAGGCAAACAGGAAAACTTAATGACGCTTTCGTGTTATCCCTCTCTGAACGCTACTCCTTCGGCCACCTAGCGATTGAACGTAGCACTGGGGCACCACCACACCTACCTACGGGTCCCAAACTTCTCCACTAACAATGCAGGTCGATCTGTGGGTACGGTTGAGGCAAGTCAACGAAGTTTCTCATAAAGACATGACGCTCATCCGGGGCGTCGAAAAGAAACTAGCACTTACTAAGACGCACCGCTCGATCTACCTTTCATGTGATTGGCGAAAGATGGGACCTACGGGTTGGTGATACGGATAAACTGCAACGGTGACAACCGGGAGCAGAAGCAATAGTGTGCAGAAAGAAAGAAATCTCATGCAGAGGACTACTGCTTACCTTCATCAGCATTGACGGCCACCAAAGATTATAAGCTACGGACAGAAGAGTCTAAATCTAACCTTAAAATGCCTCTTCGTCTCCACTTAAGACCTGCCCAACGAGAGCGAACCTAAGAGCCGGAGGTCCCTCCAAAGACCGATTTTTATCTGTCCTCCTCCTCCTCCTCCTTTGTCTCTCCCTTACCAAATTGTTTCCACTCTTTTCTCGATCCTTCTTCCTTGGCCTCGTCGGAATTCGAGGTACAGCTCGTAGCCTCCTCCTCCCTTTGTAAGGCGGTAAGAATGTCCGAATTGGTCGGAGCGACCGGTGGTTTCTGAGAATTGGGGGTTGTGAGGTCTTCCTGTTGATGGGAGCCAGCGCCAACCCGTCGGGGAACACGGATGGGGCCAACGGCGGCCCGTTACGCGCAGGCGGCGGTGATGCGGGTGGAGGTGGCTCTTCGGTTCCTGGGAACCCTAGCAATGGCACCACGCCTGGGCCGGCGCAGGCGCTGAAGCATAACCCCGGGCTGTCAATTGAGTGGTCCGCGGAGGAGCAGACCATCTTGGAAGAAGGGCTTAGCAAGTTAGTACCTTGAGCTTTCCTCCCTCATGCTGTGGTAGAACTTTAATTTCTTTTGGTACCAAGGATAATTTGGCTCTTGAATGCTAAGATTTGGCTCTTTGGAACTTCGCGGGAAAATTTGTTATTTTGGTCAAATTATCTGGTCTATTAAATGCACAAATGACTTGTTGAGTTTGTTTGAATGGGAGATTCCTGTAATATCTATGCTTTGGGAAGTATGATGAGATATTAATGCTTTACAGATATTTTAATTTTTTAGTATCTTTTTCCTCTTTTAGATTAAAGTCCATAAAATGTTATATTTATTGACTCATGTACTTATCAGTGCTTGAATCAAGTTATGGATTTGTGTCATCTTATTTCGTGAAAGATGGGGTAAAAAGTTGTTTTATGGGTAGCAACGAGTAGGAACACGCCAATTCACTCAACATCTCTATCCGCCCAAAGACTAGTAGAGTGTAACAAGACCTGCATTTTCTGGAACAGATTTTCCTTTTCTTTTCCCCTTTGGGTAGTATCTGATTTGGTAAGGTGTGAACTTCTTATGAATAGAGTTCTAATGAGGCATGCCAACATGTATGACTTGGGGAATTAGTGTGATGCTGAAGAGGAAGCAACCATGTCAATGACATAGCATGTGCTTTGTCTGAGGTACCAAAGTAAGGACTATAAGGTGTCTTAGTCGTTCTAATGAAAAGGATAAGAAATCCACTGTATGGGCAAAATATTGAGTGATACACCTAGTAAAATTAGGTGTTGATATTTAATGAACTGATTTGTCGGTAGTGCCTATGGTCACAATAATTTCTAGAGATAATCTAGCTATAAGGATATATGTAGTATGAAGTATGAACCATATATAGGATGAGAAGAAGGTTCTAATTTTTCTTATAATCCAGTAAGTAAGAAAATGCAGGATTCTTTCACTCATGCAAAGTCATCTCAAGATCATATTTAATTTTCTTGCATCTTCCTTTTTACTGCTTCATATTTAATTTTCTTGGTACAGGGTTGGTACCACCCAGTACAGGGTGGTACAGGACCATTGCTGAATAATTTTTTTTTGTTTTTTCAGCCTTTTTATTTTTTTTGAAACTCTGCATACCAGCACTTTATGTGCTAATAAGCCCTGACCAGTATAATACCGGTACACAAAATTATGAACCTTGTTAAGAATTACAGAAAATTTAACTATATTTATGCTGTACATGGCAACTATTCCTAGTCCAAGCTCAAGTCTTGTGCTTACATAATAGGCCAAATCTGACCTACCTTTCATCATATGTTGCAAATTCTGAACTTACTAAAATGTATTTTCCGGTTCAAAACATTTTTTCTTAAAAGTTCTATGTCATAAAAAAAATGACAAAGACAATGGTGTCGAAAGCAATTAGCAAAGCTAAGTTGGTTAATTGCATTATGGTGACAGTAAAACAAGCTACCTGATTGTGTTGTTGCAACTGGTGTAAGATACATCTTCGAACTTGGTTCTTTCTAATGTATGTATTAATTTTCAGCCAGACTTTCTTTTTTCTTTTCTATTTGAACTTAGGTTTGATAATTACATGGAATTGCAGATATGCATCTGAATCAATTATAGTGCGTTATGCAAAAGTTGCCATGGAACTAAGGGACAAGACTGTTCGTGATGTGGCCTTGCGGTGCAGATGGCTGTCTGTAAGTTTGACAACCTGTTACTTGTTAGTATGCCTCTTTATTTTACCAACTGTATAGGCCTTTGGATTTTCTTGCAACAGTAAACATGCCCTGCTAATGTAAATATTTTGTTTTAGGAATTTTCTACTGTTTATGCATGAAGTAATTTTCTAAAACTCAACCTTCCCCATCCTTTCCATTCTTATATGTGGTGATTCAATTAGAGAGCCATGTGGATCATGGCTTTGGCATGGAAAGGACTATTCTAGTCTCTTATGGCAAATTTATATTGCAGGAACAACTAGGTAGTGATTTTAGTTTGTCTAAACAACTGAGAGCTTAAAATCTATGGTTATCTTCTGTTACAACAGGGTTCACTTCTCCATTCATTGCTCGATGGTGCTATTAATGAAGAAGGACAAGAAAAATAGTTTAAACAAGATATTTATGTAATTTTCTTGCAAAAATTTTGGTGCCTCTTGCAGCTTGTGACTATTGGTGACATACCAGATAATTGCCATGTGTGTTTGTGCAGAACATATTTATGTGATGCGCCTGTCCTTCCACTTTCACACTATGTGCATAGTGAAAGGTAGGGTATCCAAGTCCATGGTAGGAGTTGTTTAGCATTCCCATTAACAACTTGTAAGCTATCAGTTGACAACTTGTGAAAACAAAAAACTACCCATTCTGCGGCAAAATCCTTCTAACATTGAACTGTATATTGTTGAAATTGACGTCTTAATGTCATAATTTTTTAATTACAGCAGTACTATTAAGTTCATTAGGACCCAGAACTAATTAATTTTTTAAAATAAATACCATCCAAACCAAGGATTTCAGCTTTATTGGTATATACTTTGTTTTTGCAGAACTATCAGCATACATTTGGGACAACAAAGAGCCCCATGCTGGTGTTATACTAGCAGTATACATCTAACATGAATCAAGCAGAGCAGCTTGTTCAGTCCTTGATCTGAATGTTTTGATTCCTTGATGATAATGAGAATAAAAGATCTAATTAACATTGACAAAACAGTTTTGATTAAAATATCTGGCCTTAATAATCTTTAAAATTCTGAAATGATTAATTTTCAGATTAATAAAGCTCATGATGCATTGATATGAAACTTTTTTTTATTATAGTTGACATTTGCTGTTGTTTCAATTGTCCTTGTATGTTTTATAAATAATAGATTATATGTTCTATGATATTTTCCTATGGTGATAAGACAAGACAAATCTCCATAAGAACTTTATTTGTTTGTCTATTCTATATGTTACCCAATTGTTTTTGGAAAATATCTTCATTTATGGTTATCAACTTTCCTTTTTGTAATTGAACATATTTCATTTCCTCCTCCAGAAAAAGGAGAACAGTAAGAGAAGGAAAGAAGACCACAACTTGACAAGGAAAAGCAAAGATAAGAAGGTATGTTATTGTCGGTATCGAAATTCTTGGTCTCTTTCTTTGGTTATGGGACTAAAAGTCTGAGTCATAAGCATTTTTTACTTCTAGATCCATATTTGCCTGAATAATTATTTCTTGTCATTGTGTTGCTTCCGTTAACTACCACAGCTGTGTTTGTAACAAAATAATCATTGTTTTATGGATATTCATGAAGAATTAATATTTTTTTTGTTCTATTTTCTTGAAGATGCATGTAATTTTTGCCTTGCGCAATCAATGGTTCATGGATTTCACCTTGGCTTTTCTTTGCTCAATTTTTCTGAAGATGAGACCCAAATAGCTATTTCAGATAGTGACTTATGAAGGGTTCCTAGCTGTATTCTCCATGATACTTGCCCACAGATTCTTCGTGGTTAGTTATAGAGCCATGCAAATAAATCTTACCCTTTTTCTGTATCAAATTGTTAAGGTGTCACAATGTGGTTTTGTGCTAGGGATGTGACCTAATCATTGGTCAACTTTGCAAATGACTTGATGAAAAAGGCTGGTGACATTGAGATGACTTCATTTCATGGTTTAGATACATACATTTGTGTCTTAATGCGCATAAGTAACAAACACTTGCTTTTCCTTCTCTCTTTACTTAAACATCCATTCCAGCTTTTGTCATTTTACCTGCATGATGCTCCCTCTCTTGTCACTTGTTTCTTTTTTGCATAGATTATGTTTGTTATGAAATATATAGATGACCAAAGAATCGGAGAAAAAAGCACCAGACACAAACTAAAAAACTTTTCGTGGTGTAAACCTATATCCATGGCAAAGACGGACGATTTACTATGTCAAAGATGTACACATAAGTTCATATTCATGCTCTACTGCTCTGTTTCTTAAGTTTCTATTTTCTTTAACATACTATCATACAAAGTTTTAAATCTTGATTTGGTAGCAGTTCAGTGATCTACCAGACTGGTGTGATACCAGTTTACCAAGTTGTATAGGGACCCATATCACCCAGTACTAGCTGAAATAACAAAAGATAATTATACTGACCAGTACCAGACACACAGTATCATACTGTTTCTTTGTTGCTTGTTGACTGCTATTTGGAAATTCTGCTACCGTATTCTGTAGGTAAAATATCTTCATTCTTGGAATGTTTACATGCCTTTATATGTGAAGTTGCTGAAGTTGATTATGTTATTTTCATATCATGTTGTGGTGATAACGATGTTTTATATGCATTTGAGTTCTTTTAAATCTTTTAAGTTATTTTTGTTTGGTGTGCCAGTCAATTTTCTTGTTTTTTCTTTGTTGGTTTTCCTTTTATTTTATTTTGGAAAAATGGTGATCGAACCATCTGATGTTCATCTGATCTTATTTTTAAGTTCAAGTTGATTTTAAAACTGATTCTGAGGGTCCATGTTTGAACCTTCAGAAAAAATGACATGATCATTCAGAACAACCCCTACCAACCCATTCCAACAAGCATAATGGCACACCACTTTTTCTTTACTCATTTTTTTTTTAGAAGGCACATTTCTGTGAATGATGCATTGCATGGTTTGAATGTTCAGTTCATTTGTTGACTTTGGAAGCAGCATAAGAGTTATACAATCTTGGATATCCTCTAGTTGGGCTGAAGTGTTAGTCTTAATTGGTTGGATCTACTAAAAGGTTATGGAATCCTGACCTGAACTGACAGGCAGTTAGTTTCGATTGATTCAGTTGATGATATTATGGAGGATGGTAATGATATAAAAGTGAAATAAAGGATGGGAGAGAAAGTGGGTAGTCACTTGGCTGTAAGACTCAGGTGCATCTGCATCAGGGATGGTGATGTGTCGTCACATGGCTAATAAGTTGATCATCTACCGATGGAAAATGTATGATGCTGTGGTATGTGGACATCATGTGGCAGGACCTTAGTGTATGAAATACTTTAAAGATGATAGAATAATAGGAAGTCAGGAAAAGAACATGCTAATGATGATTATCAGTGAAAAGGAGGGGAGAGCATAGGAAAAAGAAAAGGGAGAGGATGACAGGAGTGTGCTGAGGGCAAATACTAAGCTGAAGGAAAATCACAAAAGAATGTGTGAAGGTTTCATCGTCTTTACTCCCGATTTGTTTGAAGGTTAGCTTTGCTAGAGTATAATTTGATTGATGGAGAATTGTAATGGTTTTTGTTGGCTTCATTTAGGGCCACATTGAAGTGTCAAATGACTTTGATATACCTCTCTGGGTATGAATTTTATTTACTATAATATGGTATAGCTTGCAATTAAATAGATGTAATTGAGCGTATCAGTATATTTGTTGGAGCTTCTTAAAGTAGTGGCAGCAGGAACCTTAAGGGGTGTTCAACCGGTTCGGACCTACCTAACTGAACCGGTTCAAAACCGATTAATTTGGTTCGGTTAACCGGTCTGTAATTTCAGGCAAGATTCGACGTAATTTGGCGTATCACTCAATATGGGCGATATGTACCAGTCCCCTATTACGCCCCAATGTATTGTGTGTCGGTACGCTCGGTATAGCTTGGTATAACTTGGTACGTACTGTACCGACAACTAGTCGGTACATCAGTATGGACCTATAAAGCGATTCATGAATTCAAGTAATTAAAAAAATATTTTTTTTAAATTGTGTAATTTGGCCCACATCATTTGTGAAATTATGGTATTGAAATTGGGCCATTGGGCCGGTTTGATTAACCGGTTTGAACCGGTTAAGGGCTTAAGATAGTGAACTAGGTCGGGCTAATATTGTTTAAATTAAAATTGGTTCAGTTCGGTCCGAACCGAAGAATACCCCGAACCGAAATCACATCGGTTCGGTTTGAACACCTTTAGGAACCTTGTATTTTGGACTCACATTCTTATGAAAGAATGTGAAAGAATATATATGTATTTGTATATACAGCTGGCTTCTGAGTTAATGAATTGATTTATGTTGTCAAAGCTTGATTTAATGAAGTCATCTATCCTTGTCACAGGAGAAAGTTACAGATTCTGCAAAATCATCAGGCCACCTTGGGACACGACCTAATGTTCCTCCATATGCACTGCCCATGCTTCCTGTGGATGAAGATGATATTTCATATAAAGGTTTTAATATCTTCCTTTAGCCATTCTACTTGTATTCATTTGGATTTGCTCAGTTTATTGCTGTTGTATACAATTACTGCATCCGTTTAGTATTTCGATAGTGTACAGACTACAGAGTCAACATTCCTTGTTTTCAATCATTACTGCTAGAAGAATAAATGATTAACTACAACCACAAGCAGCAATGCTAGAAAATCAAACAAAGCAAAAAAAGTTCAGATTGCATACAATATACATAATTTTCCAGTAAGGATTTGATCACTCTAATGTTGATGTACTAAGAATGCTCTCTTGTCTTTTTGCAGCAATTGGTGGTCGAACAGGAGAGCTTCTTGAGAATAATGCAGAGACCTTCACTAAAATATCAGCAAATTTTGCTAACTTAAGGGTACCTGCATATGCATGTAGCACTTTTTAATTATTTGGAGTGAACATGAAGTGAACTTACTAGCACACTCTCTGGTGCACATAGCTTATCTTCTGATTGGAATTTATGATCAGAAGTTGCTGACTCATTGAGAAGTGTCTATCTCATAATGTTTGCATGGACACTTTCAGATTTTAGATCCTTTTTATGATGAATCAAAATAAAATGGCAGTTGGAAAATTGATCTCTTAATATTTTTTTCCTCTGCAGATTCAGGATAACATCAATCTATTTTGCCAAACACGGGACAGCATACTTGCAATTTTGAAAGAGTATGTTTCCAGTTTTTGAGTGATGCATGCTGCATCGTTTTCTCATTATCAAATTTTTGGCATACAATGGATACATGCTAGTTTATGTTGTAAAGATGTGCATCTTCTTTGCAGTAAAAATCTGATGCTATCATATACATAATATTAATTGTTATCTTTCTTGATCCAGCATCATACTTGTTAGATATATGCCATCATTTTTCGAAGTCAACTGGACTATTTACCTAGAAATTTTTACTAAAGCCAAGGAATAGTTGTACAACTGGCACTAAATGTTTTCTCTTTCATGTAGGAACCCTTTTTAGGATTCCTCGTATTAAGCATCACTTTGCATGCTTTTGTCGGATGCTATATTTATCAGTTTGAGAGGAACTAGACCACTTTCCCCTCATCCATACTAAAAGCATCATAGATTCATTACCAAGAATTGCAAGCTGAAGGATTAACCGTTTGACGCTGCAAATAATCCACAGTTGAGGGGAACTTAGCAGAGGATACATGGCAATCAAATTGTTTAACCTTTGTTATTTTGCAAGAGACTGGATGCGGGTTTTTAGGGGTGACATTATTTGAAATTACGGATAATGATAAGAATGGTGATGGTGACATGCCAAGCACATTCTCAATACATTGGTGGAAGTAGCTCAATAGGTAGTGCAGGAAACAAAGTCCCTGGGTTCCAACTTCAACATTACAGGACTCAGATTTAGATAAACAAGGTTGGAGGTTACATTGAAAGAGGGAGTACAAACACATGCACAGGAAGGACGTGATGGTTTATATGTATAAGTCATAAAATAGCAAAGGTTTTTCTCCTATAGATATTAAATAAGCAATTTCAAGTGCATGACCTTTTGCGATAATTAACCAATATTTGAAATTTTAATCCATAAAGTACAACTCACTACTAATCATAAATAATGTCAAATACATAAATAATTTTGTGAATATGGAAATTTGTCAGTAATAATCACCTGCCACTGAAACTGATCCTTTTCCAAGCACATTTCTCAGCAACTGAACTAATTATTTCTAGCAGGATTAAGCATTTCCAGTATCTACAAACTTGTATTAGTAACATAAGTTTTTAATTAGAAACATAGTTAAGGCTATACAGCTACAAGCATAAATAACTAAAAGTATAATTATTTTTGCTGATGTTCATGTGATCTATGGTCTGCTTGATGCATAGTGTCTTCGTTTAACGAGACTCACATTGGTTGTGGATCAGGATTTGGGTAGTGTATAAATTACAACTCATTTCATCTTGTCAAACTCCTTTTTAGTGACATATAACCCAAGGGTGTCTTCAACTAGTGATAATTATGGTACCAGAACGATAACTGTTTGTGGTGTGTGGATCATGTTGGGATCTCAGTGAACTTTTGGTTTGACAAAGGCATGCACTGATATGGTAGCAATGGCATAGCATGTCCCAGGGGCTTCCAGACCCCACATAACTTATGGGGTATTGATGCAATTTTTTGAGTGTGATATGTCTTCTGACAAAGACATCAGGTTTTTAAGTGGCGTGATTATAATATCCCAATATGATTAGCTCATGTTCTGATTAGTCTCACATTAGTTGTGGGTTAGGCTTTCATTACATGAGTTCAGTTCTCTTATGAATATTATTTTTTAGGGCATTGCCCATATGGTTTCGAGATTTAGTTATGACAAATATAGTATTAGAGCAACAATCAGGGACATATGTGCATCTAGAAAAATCTTTGGTTCAAGAAAGACATGCACTAACAGGGGCATGGTGAGCCCTTAGAGCTTTCAGAACCCACATTACCTATGGGGATCATGATAATTTGATTTGTGTGTAATATGTGTTTATCTTGATGAGTGCATCAGATACTAAGTCGGTAAATCATAATATCCTGGTTTGATCAGTGCCACATTGGTAGTAAACTAAGCTTTAATTGGGAGTACTTCCTTTTGGAGGCATAAAGTTCACATGGTTCTGTTTTTGGGTTGTGAAATGATGGCTGAACATTTTTCCTAAAGATATTAAGGTAAGATGGATCATTCTTGCTTTGCCTACATCCAATGTGGTTTGGTTTGAAAAAGAATGTGAGGATTTATAAGAAAACCTTAATCTGGGAAATTCTTTTGAGTGTGCACTTTTTACTTATAGAGTTCAGATGAGATCTCCTTCACAGGAACGACAATTTGTCATAGATAATGTTTTGTAGTATTTTCCCACTTGGAAGAGCTTTCTAGGTGAGGGTTGTGGTTTGTTTGTTTATTCTAAGCTAGCTTATCATATTTTAGTATATCTTGCAATGGTAATTGTGGAATTGATCTTGGGGTGCGTTTGCAGGTTGTTTTGAAGTTTCTTGATGTGGTAATGGGTGTTTTTTCCTTTTATATCTAGTGATGTTAATGATGTATCACCATATGTAGCCCCATGGCATAGACTACACAAATAAAGCTAGTGATATAATGATGTATTACCATATTTAACCTCATCACATATTTAGCGCCATAAGGCTAGTGGTATAAGTAAAATATAATGCCATAAACCTACAGCATGGGCTACACATTACAAATCTGTCTACCTCTGTTCGGGTGAGGTCATAGCATAGATGCTCTTAGAGACAATAGGAACTTGTGCATAGTTACATATGTTCCTAATCACGTAATATGAGATTATATAATTGCATGGCACGTGAAATTTTACAATTTGCAAAACAGAACTAAGCATATAACAATTGGCATAAACAATTGTAATACTTGAACATATGAAATAATTTTAATTTGGATAATAGGTTGAAAAGACATGAATTTTAAATTTCCCAGATAACAAGTCAAATGTATGCCTGATACATGTTTTTTGCAAATTTTATGTAGGACAGATTCTTAAATGCTTTGTCATATTTCTTCTGAAACTATTTAGGTCAAATAAACTTCTATCATATACTTTTTTTTAAGAAACCAGAGAACTGATCAGGCACTTGCCTGATCATTCTTGCAAATCACGTCACTATACCCTCAAGATGCTAAAGGCCAAATAAGCTGATCGATGAAGCTTCACTGTGAATTCTCTCTTGAAAATCAAACATGTGATATTGATTTCATGAAATAAAGCAATAAATCTTGACAATCACTAGAATATAGAACCAGAGAGACAGTTGAGAGAGGAGAGATGGGCTTTTGGCCCTCAAAAGCATTTTGTCTTCCTTTGTTTCTTCTCTGAGATCCCTTTGAGCTCTCTCCTGCATGTTTTCTGATGTGATTGATTATCACATTTTAATTTTATTGTTTAGATTCTCATAATTGCATAGGTTGTGACGTGGAGGTTGAGAATAGAGGGTTAAGGTGGAGGAAGAGAATTACATAATCTAGACTTTGGTAGTGTTTGGGAAATTTCAGTACCTGCAACAGAGCAGCTGTCTGTTATTCCCTATGTGGATTGACAAGTATCAAGATGGGGGCTTTCCTCGTGTTTGTCTGATAACAGAATCCTAGGAATACATTTTGGGCTATATGTTATGTTACATTCTCAAGAATGTTAGACTTTTAAGTGGGGAGAACATTCGACTTGGTTTGTCCCACAATGAAAGCATATGGTGGATTGTGTTAGTATATTGCTGATCCACGAAATGTTAGCTTAATTTTACGTTATATGTTGTCTTTGATATAATTTGAAAGATCACCTTGTATGTTTCCCTTATTTAGCATTTTTTTACAACTCAACTGCTGAATAAGTTGGTTAGAACCTAATTAGTAGCCTCCTTTTCTACTATTTCAGAGCCTATCTTAGGATCATGTAATGTCAGCACAAATAAGTTGTTGAGCAAAGTTCTGGCAATTTTATCTTGATAAGCCTGTCTGTTATCATAACCTTATTACTTGTCAACATAGCCGAGCCTGTACTTTTATGTATTTAACATGTGTCGTTAGCATCCAAGTATCAATGACAAATCTGCAAGTCCCAACTCTTTGGGCTTGGCATTATCCAATTACACTATACAAAATGTTTTGTTAACTAATCCTCAGACTATTGTCATCAAACCTCTTAAAAGAATTTGGTGGCTTCCTAAATTCTGTCTTTTGAAATATTTGATGAAACTAACTTCTCCTATTTGCAGCTTGAATGATATGCCTGAAATAATGAAGCAGATGCCACCACTTCCAGTAAAATTGAATGAAGAACTTGCCAACTCTATCCTGCCAAGGACAACCATGCCTATGCAGAATTGACAGGAAAAAAGACCAACTTGATCTGAATCTACGTACAGTAGTTATCTTATCTAGTTTTCCTGTTTGTTGTATATTATATGTCTTATGTTCTGATGATATCCGATGATAAGTACATAGTCGCTACAGACAACCTATGCACCATCAAGGATACTGTATCAGTTATATTAAAAACAGATGCTAGTCATTTTTGTAACAGATGTTGATTCGTCAGATTAATATAGAGTGCATATGTAGTCCTTACTCCATATTTGTGTTTGGTGTACAGTAATATAGATGACACAATCAGACCAGTGATCCTCATTGTTAAAGGGTGATGTTCTATTGTCATTAAGTTTGTCTCTTCCCTCGTGCTATTGTCATTTTAGACGAAGCCTAGTTTTCCTATCTTGTACACTATTTGTTGATCTTTTGTCGTTAATTCATATAATTACTTAAATTTTTATTTATAGTTTCTATTAAAATATTTTTAGGTTTTTTTAAATCTCTCCTCGTTTCACTTATATAATTTTATGTTAAATTCAGAATACTTCAGTTCAAAGCTCTTACAATAACTAAAAAAGGAGATATTCCCTAAAGACACTTATTTAGTTGCTTTATCAGATATCTAGTTCTCATGATCCACTAAGTAATGGTACATGCACCTCATGCTCTAATTAGAAGCCTTGAATGCAGCGACTGCGATGAGTGACAAAACATTAGTCATCTCGGTACCTTGAAACTCTTTAAATGGCACACAAAACGTTAGTCATCTCGGTACCTCGAAACCCCTTAGATGGCATAGGGTTGGATGGGGCTCTCGGGTATCAAGGAATGTGTTGCCCCGTGCTTCACTCATTGTTTGTTGCTCGTTGCTTGCTCGAAAAAAAAAAGCCTATTTTAGCTAGTTTTTGGGTCGTTTTTATGTGTTGTGATGATCGTGATGAGTGATGTGAAACGTCAACTATCTCAGCATCCTAGAACCACCTAAGTGGAATAAGGTTAGATGGGGCTCTCGAGTTTAAGGTGCTGCCTTGTGCTTCGCTCACTGTCCCTCGCTCGTCGCTCACTTGCGAGGCCAAAAATGACCTATTTTGACCAAATTGTTAGTCATTTTCACATGTTGCGACAATCGCGGTGAGCGACACAAAACATTAGCCATCTCAACACTTTAGAGCCGCCCGAGTAGCACAGGATTGAATGAGGCTTTTGGGTATCAAGGAAGGTGCTGCCCTGCACTTCGCTCACTATCCATCGCTTGCTGCTCGATTGCATGGCAAAAAATGATCTGTTTTGACTAGTTTTTGGGTCATTTTTACATGTCGCGGTGATTGCAGTGAGTGGCATAAAATGTCAGTCATCTCAGTACTATGAACCCCCGGTGGCACAGGGTTGAATGGGGCTCTCAGGTATTATGGAAGGCTCTACCCTGTGCTTCGCTCATTGTCCATTGCTCGTCACTCACTCACGCGACTAAGAATGATTTATTTTGACCTGTTTTTGGATCATTTTCCCATGCCGTGATGAGTGGTGCAAAATATCAACAATCTCGATACCCTAGAACCCTTTGGGTGGCACAAGGTTGGATGGGGCTCTCAGGTATCTGGGAAGGTGTTACCCTGCGCTTCGCTACATCAAACCTAGTTTACCATCAATTGATTCTTTCAGTAGTTATATCCATGACAAATACTTGGATTTTGTATCAAAGTCTCCTTTTCACTAGCTGCAACATGATTATATGATACTAAATTCTTAGAAATGAAGCAATTACGTTGTTATCCTTTTGTTGGATATAGTATCATTTATCGAATATTAATCAGCATAAAAGAAAACTCAATTGTAATGATGATAAATCATACCTTTATATAAAGAATAAATATTATTTCATAATTTTAAACATATACATATGAATAACTAAATAAATATATAAAAATAATAATTAGATTATTATTTATCACATGCAAAATTTTATCAATATATTATATGAGAAAACTATAAAAGAAAATTATAATTTATAGTTTTAAAATTTTCATATGGAACCTTATACCAATCAACCCATTTTAATTGGATAGATTCATAATTGAACTATCTAAATTGGGCTCATAGATTTGGGTTAACTATTCGCCCAATTAGGTCTATCAAAATTAAAGTTGATCAAAATAAAAAATTAAATAAGATTCGACTTTTTTCGAATTCGATCAAAACTTGATTAATCAAATTTAAATCTAGTCAAGTAGTCAAAATACAATCATGATTAAGTTCGATCAAAATATTTAAATAGATCAAATTAATCAATTTTATAATAGAGAACATAAATAAAAAAATTTCTTTCTAAAGGATAAAATTATAATTTTTCGTAGGACACAAATTAGAAAATAAAATTTAAGGACACAAATTAGAATTATTTATTTTTGAGGGATAAACATATCTTTTTAATTAAAAAAAGCCTAACTACTCACTACCCCTATCGCGTTACTCCTCACACACGAGTCTTGTTGGTGGTGCACCAATTGTTCGTCGCATGCATGCCACTCGTGGTGGTATGACTCTTCTCATGCAGTCGATCAACGACCTCACTGGTCGCGATGCCATGCTGTCGTGTCCTACCACCATGTTCCTCATCGATGGAACACCTCCATGGTGTACTACTTGACCAAGTATTACCAAGGGATTGTACCATCGCGTGACCTTGCACACGCATCGATCAGCAACCCCCATGGTTGTTGCAGCGTGCGACTACGCCCATGTGTCACTCGTGTAGCCGATAGGTACCGTAATCTTTGGGGTCGATCGTAGCTAGCAAATGCTACCATAGTAGCTTTACTATAGTTATTACACGCAACAGCATTGCTGTAGCCGCCGCACGTTATTGACAACGATTGAGCAAGCGACCACTAGAGGTCATTGCCCTCAATAATACTATCGTCGACAATAAGCTATCGATAGTGATTCAATGATTAAACATGAGGAACCTTGCATCGTCCGTAAGCAAGAGATAAAACAAACTAGAAAAAGAAAGCAGATCGACAACACATAGATCATTCAAATATCGTAAATCAAAACTAGATAACACCCTTTCATAAGCGAATGGTGATAATAAATAGATCTAAAATACTTTTATGATTTAAAGTATTTGATTTTAAAACATACCTCTAATACTAATTATAATCATAAAATCATAATTATGCTATTGTTATATGAAAAACTTTAGTACAATAAATAGAAATCAAATAACAACAGACATGTACCTTTTATGCCATTTAGAAAGTCTTGGTCTGATCTGCAAGCGTATCATCATCGGATCCAAAAGTCGCAATGATACTGATATGCAAGAGAGCTAGACTCCTCCTCTCTTCCTATCATTCACAAGAATGCTCTAAGCAATAGATTATGAATAAAAAAAATTGATAAAAGATATGTAATCTCTCAATAATTGGTTCATGTGACAAGTGGAGACGAGAGAATATCTGTAACCTCTCAATAACGTCACGTATTCCCTAGAATGTCCTATCTATTTATAGACGAGAGCAAAGGGTCTAGGACAAGTAACTAAGAGAGTCTCTCCCATTAAATTCATCTTCTAAGGAATTATATAATAATTAAACTTTTTTTTATTGATCGATAATCATAATCAGAATATAATCATATCTATAATATATTTTTATCTAATTAGATATGCCATATAATTTAATAGGCAAGGCTTTCGATCTTATCAAATGTAGATTGGCGGCAACTACCGTTCAAGGCCAAACATTTTTGATCGAATGTACGACTCTCAATCTTGTTAGACATAGATCAGGCTCTCAACTCTATTAGAGGCTATTAATCTGCAAGGCCAAATTGGATGCGAGGCTCTTGATCTTGTCAGCCACAAAGTCATGCTTGCATCGAAGGCTTTTGATGTTGTTGAAATGGAGATCTCGGTCGAGAGGCAAGCAACCGCCTTTGGAACGGAGGAAGCGTAGCTGAGATTGGATTTAAGATTATTAATGACATCGATGAGAGAGGGGTCGATCGCGTCGATGTGACATTCCACATCGACGCGATGGGCAAGGCAGAAGAGGAGAGTCATCAAACACTTACGACAGATGAGTGGAAACAAAGATGAACACATCCATATAGCACATTCCAAAAAACTATGAGAAAAAATTGCACGTGTGGTGAAATCTGCTCACATTTGTAATGCAGTAACATCTTGATATGCAAACCACTCTTCCATATACATGGCAATCAAATATTACATAGACCAAAACATGTTATAGACCTGCTTATATTGGTCAATAAATATCATATTTTGGTGAAATCTTCTCACATTTGTTAGAAATAATAACTATATCTGTGCAAATCCATATACTTTACAGAGAGAGGAGACATCTTCTGTCATCCAAAAACAAGAGTGGGGCAGAAGAACCACAATGACTCATTTTACATTCTTGATAAGCTCTTGATGATCCCTGACCTTACAGAGATCACGTTCGAGTTTCTTCATCTTTGCTTCTTGCTCCTTAATGATGAGCACAAGCGATCTCACATCCAAAGCTTCAGATAATTCACTTAGGGACTGGGACTGCGAAATTATAAAGATCAACCTTTAGCATTGCGTTAGATGTTCTCCATACAATAATGGAGAGAAGTTTCTTTCTCCCCTTTTCTTTTGTAGCTAAATTCAAGTAGATAAATCGAAAGCACCCGCCGAAACAAAAATGTTCAAATACAAAGAAGTGCTCCAGATTGGCACAGAAATATGTTCCAAGACAAATGAAAATGTTCCTCTTTCTGTGCATTCAGCACCCTAAGTTCACAAAAATTTCTACCCAAACATCAACAAACCTGACGTGCTTCAAATTATTACATCCTTGGCTTTTCTGCAGCAAGCATGAATTTTCTAATATGAACTTACATGCTTCATTTTTTTATATAATATTCCAGAATTGCATTTGTAGTTTGTGTATTTAATATGGATGAGAATCTTTCAAGATCATAGTCTGCCCTAAATATAGTAAATAATATTTTGTCGAATCATCATGAGGTGAAATGACGCGAACAGAATGTTTATGACAATGTTTACCAGTCATGACACACAAATAAAAGGAACAGACTGAATTATTATTATAAAACCAAAGACCAATTCTCAGCAAAATATTCCAAGCAAGGAAGAATATAATGGTTATCAATCCATAAAAAACTCAAAATAGTCAACTCCATATTGGAAATGATATGTACATCACTGCAGCCATCCAAGGCATTCACATAACACAATGAAGAGCACTCTTCAGCAAAACAAAGCAATGCCACAAAGAATTGGCAACCCGAATAAGAAAGCAGAATCCTAAAATAAGTTGCAGAAGTCACCTTATGTATGTTAATCAGATTGGCATCCAGTATCAGCCTTTTGTTAACTATATCCTAAAACATGCAGCATTGGGCTTGTTTATTTGTGGCAATATGGGGTAAATATGAAGCAACCTGAACCAGACTGTCCGAAGTACAAAGAACAGACACAACATGGAAAGCTGATACTGCAGCAACAGAATTTACTACCTCAAACCATTTATGAGAAACCAAAAAATTGCCCTCAGGCACCAACCCAGAATGTTAAGCATCTAAGGAAAATGGACAACTATCTTAACATGGTGATAAGGTTCTATCATAGAAAAACCTGATATACCTTCCTTCGTATTTAATCAATGTGAGAGATCTAGAAATCGGCTGATTGAGACAAAAGAAGGCAGATGGAATGAAATGGGTGGCAAAACTTAAGGCAATGGAGCTAAAGATTCAGATCTAACATGATGCTCTAGAGTTAGGCTTTGATAGTTTGAGAAGTTCAGATCGTGTAAAGTGTGTGAAATTGAATCAGAAGGACTGCATAATTGACCACAAACAAAGTAACTTTAGCTAAAGCTGCACAAAGGAAACCCAAAAAGAGGGAGGCAATTCATTCGTAAGCGTAGCAATAAGATTCAGGAAATTTTTGAAAGTTCATGAGTTATTTCATCAACAAATAGTTAACCATATTATTTGCATGTGCACAATTAAACAACAATTACAACACCAATAACTAGCTCTAATGTCCTGATTATTTACGCCAGCAAAGGGAATGCAGATGATCAAAATGTGAATTAAATATCGCCCATTAATTATGTACGTAAATGATGTTTGTCACGATAAAGTTCATAATACATAATTCATCAAATATCATGTATATCTACATACTAAATATATTTCTATTACGCTGCACTTTTCACAAACTTCCCAAATTAACCAATATTTTTCTGGATCCAAATTATCCAATCTTGCTGACCTGATACCTAATGTCAAGGTTATGTCGATGATTACAAGCTCATAAGCAAAGTAGGCTAACAAATCCTTCAAGCAAGTAGAGAAATATCAGAACTGTGTCCTATGCATTAAAGAAATTCCATTTTAAAAAAAAAAGCTTTAATAAGAAAGTGTGGCACTCTGAATCTGTGAGATCATGCTGTTAGCTAAGCGGGCCACCTAAATCTGCCTATGTTTTTGGGAGAAGAAGGAGAATGCTTGTGCCACAAAGGACCTGAAAATACCAAAGGCGCACCAGAGGTATGCTTTAGCCACAATCTACAGAGACTTTGGCTCATGCAAGAGATTGTGCCACTACAGGGATGACTCGGACGAGTAGTGGCAGCCTGCTTAAGCCTAGAAGAAAACAGCTTCAGGATCCCAAGAACTGGCCAGGTGCTGGCCTTTGAGAGTTCATTGACAAATTTTCTACACCACATGTGGTGTTAGCACTATCTGTCGGCTGCATGAAACCACTCAACAAGAAGATAGTTGAAAATAAAATCTTCCATATAGTTTTTCAAAGAATAAACATGGATAGCTAATGGACCCTGAGTGTCTGAATCTCCTTTTCTATTAAATATTGATTCATTAGTATCTTTTTAAGATATTTGTTGGTGATGCAATCGTGATGGCCTTCCTCAATTGTGTAAAGTTAGACTAGCTTCAACAAATGCAAGGTGCTGTTAAGAGATTGAATAGTGAAAGAAAGGCTTTGTCTTCAACAAATGCAAGTTGAATCAGAATATGGAAATAAGCAAGAGATAAGAAATCTAAGAAATTAGATTAACCTTTTCCAATAGTTGCACACGCTGATTTAGTTCTTCCACCGAGGCCCCTTGCTTGTGAACCACTTGGAGGACATTCATCAAATGTGACTGGAGAAATTCTGTGCAGTGCTTCCCAAGATTGCATTGTGGAAAGGCAGATTCACAGCCAACTTGGTAGAAAGGGCAGTTGACAAGCTTCATCGAGCAGACAGTTATGCAGTGTCTATCCATCTCACCCCTCATGATGCTCTCTGAGCACATCTGCTCACACGGGATGACCTTAAAATGACACACTAAGTCATGTTCTTCTGCATGAATAGCAGAAAATTTAGCCTTACATCCAGCATTCGTGCAATTTAATATCCTGAAACCACATTGGCTTCTGTGGTCAGCAAGTTGTTGGGCAGTATCGAACTTCATCGAGCAGTGGAATGTAGAGTTCAAGTCTACATTCCTGAGCAGAATTTCTGCGATGGCTTCTCTCCTCTCCATTGACCAGAACACATTTGTCTCCATTTCCTGCACAAAATCATCAATCTTCTCTTCTCGGCTTTCACTCAACAACCACCCCGAAACACGGCTGAACAAATTCCGTTTCGAACTTGCAAACTCTTCAACAAGAACGGATATGATGTCAATCGGGTGATCAGATAATTCTTCCACCGAATTGATGCCATCACCTCCTTGGACTGCAGCTTCTGCAATGTACATCTGACTTCGTTGTGTGAGATAGTCTACCATCTCCTTCCTCACAATGACAGCAACAGAAGCTGGACCCGTGAACAGACCAGTGGTATTGTCCACACAAGCTGTGGCCAATCCAGGCAGCAGTAGTCGTGCTATCTTTCGCACCAACTCCTTATCGCACTGATCGCAATGAAAGGATGACACACTCTCTTTTACCGGTGGAGGAGCTGATTCTAGCACATCCATTGTTCCTTCTGCCCAAAATTTATGAATCAATATCAATATCAAGTGATTCCTAGTGATGCCAACAAATACATAAATGATTGCCCATGGTCTCACTGTTATTAGCACTACAAGCAATTCATTCGCAAGGGGAAACAGGGTGAAAATTTTCTATTGGTAGCATCAAATACCTCAAACCATACAAATGAAAACTTGGGAGACTCAACAAAAAAAGGTATTACGGTTGGTGGCAACCAACAACAGGCATAATTGGTGGAATCATCATCAAACAATATATAACAATATACTTCTTGGATTAAGTCTGCAGTCATTAGAAAAGCGAAAAAACAGGGGGGTTCAAAAATAATCTTTCAGCATGATGCAAAAGACAAAAAAAGAACTGCGAAGGATGGGCAAAAGTGATGCCTTGACAGAACTACACTAATCAGATCTATCAAAGCTTACAAGAAGAGAAGTTCCACGAATCAATCTCAAAGGGAGACGAAGTAACCTCCTTGGCGCGGAACTTACCCTCACGGATCAAAAATTCCTTTGATTCCGTGAAAAATCCAGATCAAGGGAGAGAACGAAGACGGCCGCAATTAAATGAGCTAAACCCTGCCAATAAACTAAAAAAGGCAATAAGAAAAAAGGAATTGGAGTATGGATGGAGATCTCAGGGGCAGTAGCAGGCGGAGTCGTCTTTCGCTTGGAGACGAAGGAAACACCTCGTATAGTGCGAGGTTGATCGTAGATTAATAGCTATGCGCGGTGCTTCTCTGCGCCGTTGGATGTGATTTCCGACATCAGACGTTGATGACTGTTCGAATTCGACGGTGATGAGGTCTCTACCGCAGACAATCTTTCTGCGACAAAAGTCAACGTTTCTTTCCATAAACTGTTGTAATTAACTTGGGGAAGTCGTCAAAGTCAAACGAGCTGTCCGAACATTTGCTCGGGAAATCTCTTCACGGGGAAATGCCGGCCCAGGGCAGAGAACCGGGCCCACTCTTGTTTGTTGACGTGGAAGATGGTCACTGGATGAGACGCTGGGACGGAACAATGTGGATCGTCGTTGAACGTCGATAGGAAGGCAGAGGGCGGCGAAAGGAGGGAGGCGACCGGATGAGATGAGAAAGGGCTATCGGCACATATGGATTGGTTTTCTTTAGCTCTATCGGCACATAAATTGTCGACTGAATTGGACCTTTTCTTTGTCGCAAAACTCATATTAATATTTTTTTCATAAAAAATGAGTTGAATCTCATTTATCATTTATAATATATATATATATTGGGATAAAAATTAATATTTTTGATTTTTTTATATAAGTCGATACCACTGTAAAAATTTGACGCCAACACATTAAAAATTGCAATTGACAAAGAATAAAATTAATGCAACATACAATGATTAAGGTTATTTATTATATGCACCTTTTGCTCATATTTCTGACATGCATATACCTAAATATATTTTGAACATACCAATCTAAGCGGAGAAAAAAGAAAGAAAGAAAGATCAAATGAAGGAATAAAACGAGACCAAATGAAGTCTGGAGAATTTAACCTGCAGCTCAGCTAAATTCTCATGAGTAAGCATACATATGCTTCATTGTAGCCTCAAAAGTTACCTCTCCCAAAAGAGATCTAATCAAATGATACTACTGGCCTCTTTCGTGAACTCGTCCTCTGCGTGCATGCGAAGCATGCGGCATCTCCATCCGGTCTCTCGTTCGACAAGAAGCTGAGCTCCGTGGCGGCGCAGTGCCACTAATGGCCAGGACCTTTCGGGCTCGGCCCGGACGCCAGCCTCGCCGTCAGGCGTGCAGTCTTCTCCGGCCTCGCCTTCGCATGCGTCGTCGTGTGCACCGAGTGGGACACCGGACGAACCGAGCCCGTGGCCGCTGCTACCCTTCCCCTCCCACCTTCGCCATGGGGTGTTTGCCTCGCGCTGCCTGTCCTCACGGCGACGGCTGCGACAAGAACGATGAGGAAGACGGCTCCTATTCCCCTTGACCTCGGTGTTGGAAGCATCTGGCAGCAGCTATGGACTCGGAAGAACGTAACTTCCAGTGCTAGTGGTTATTAAGCATGCCCCCCTTGATTTCAGCTAATCATGCAGGAATATATCGATCGTACCGCCGGAGAAGCCGGTGGCTCGTCGTTCCGTGCCTGGGAATTAGCAGAGCGAAGGCTGCGGAGTATCTTATTATTGTGGATGGCCGAGGATTTCCGTGTCACAGTAGAAGTCAGCATGTTATTGTAGAAGAACATGGCCCATGGTTCTCATCACACACTGCTCCACAAGAAGTGCTTGGAGAGGTGAGCTCCATGTGAGGATCTGGGCACAAGCTTGCAAGTACCGAGATAAATTACAAGCTTCATAGCTCTTCAGTTGCTGCTTTCATGCAGTGATTCATGCTGAATAAGTATGTGTAAGCAAATTGAGGAATAAATCAATCATAGAATACTTTCTAGTACAATAAGATCGAGCAAGAAAAATGATTGCTTGCTCTCTCACTTACCTGCTGCTTGGGGTTGGAGCTACTACATGATCTTTAACCAGCATATCCGATGGCATCTTTCATCAGAGTATTAACAGTTCTTGCAAGCAGAGGGAAACCCCCCCATGGATTCTGCTCACAGAAGCTAACCTTAATCCGGAGCAATTTCTTGGGTAAGAGATCGCATATGAAGCACACAACTTGCTTTGCGCATGCAATATCTCAGGAGAGTTCTATGTGGGAATAATTATGGAGAATTATCCCAAAATAAAACCAAAAAATAAAAAAGAAATTATCAATATGTAAATCATGCAACAAAGGCTATTTTTTTATATTTGTTTAAGATTTTCTCACACAACAAATAATTTTTTTGATGTATTTTCATTATTATTTTTGGATATATATATATATATATATATATATTAATGCATAAACGATCACATCAGAACATGGGCTTATCGCCTCACTGTTAACGGCACAGATCTGACTATTTCCATCATCGGACGGTCGATGATGATCGATTAATTCTCGAACACCGCCCTCGGACACATGACCGGTGTCCCTCTCGAACTCCGTATCAAAACCCCCAAAACAGGAGGTAGCGGCGGCGAACAACCAGATGGCGACGCTGGCTCTCCTCCGCTTCCCTCCTCCTACCCGATTCGATCGCTTCCGGGCCTCTCCACCGCCGGCCATCCACCTCCGCCTCCGGTCCATGCCAGCGGTCGCGATCCCCTCCCTCCCTGCCCGACGGTCGGTCACTGTCTCTATGGCCCGCACTGCCGTCCCGGCCACGGACCGCCTCATCTCCGCCCTCGCCTACTTCCTCCCTTTCCTTGACTCCCTCCACTACGGTCGATTCCTCTTCGCCCGCGTCCCCGCCGCGGCCGCTGCCGTCGCCCCCATCATTCCCCTCGCCGCCGCCTACCGCTCAGTCCCTTACGCTGCCTTCGTCGCCTTCTTTGCTCTCTACCTCGGCGTCGTCCGCAACCCTAGCCTCAGCCATTTCGTCCGCTTCAACGCCATGCAAGCCGTCGTCCTCGACGTCCTCCTCGCCCTCCCGGCTCTCCTGCAGCGGGTGTTCGGCACCCCGTCGAGGGGGGTAGGGTTCCGGGTCATGGAGATGGGCTACCACGCCATCTTTGCCTTCTCGGTGGCTTGCTTCTTGTACGCCCTCCTCAGCTGCGTCCTCGGGAGGACACCGCACCTGCCGCTTGTGGCGACTGCAGCGGATCGGCAGCTGTGAGTTTGGGGTTTCCTATTAGGGTTTTGTGGCAGCTTTGGAAACCCTAAAGCTCCCTCATTCCTTGAATCAGAAACCCTTCAATTGGTAAGCTTTTTGATATGATTTCAGCAATGTAAGTTTGTAGATGTTATTTTAACTAACAATAGCTTCATCATGCATGTCTTTTTGTTGATGTTAGTGCATTTGTTTCTGTTCGTTGCTTTGTTTACACTGTAGCTGTGAAATGAGACTTAGAATGGATGGAAACTTGCAGTCCAAAATTGAAAGCAGCAGAACAACAAGTGTATTAGTACATAACCTACACTGGCTTTCTGAACCACCTACTAAGCAACAAAAAGAAAAGAAAGATACAAGATGGTGGTCATTGACTTTTGAATTATGCTGTTATGACCTGAGAAGGTTAGAATGGTGATGGTTACAATGAAATGACATTGAAGATTTAAGATGATAGTTCTATTTTTGGATGATTGACATTATTGCATATGACTCGCAAGATTAATCTTAGCTACTTTAAGTGCATTCAAGTGTGCTTCTCTTGGTTTAGAAGTTTGTGGAGGTGTATGGTTCTGAGGGAAGATGAACTAATGTGGCATAATTGTCAGATTTGGTTGTGAATGAATTGTAAAGCGGGATGGTTCAAAGGGAAGATGAACTAATGAGGCATTTAGTTAGAGCCTTGAGGCATGCATAACATAGATTAGATTGTAAAGTGGATGGTTCCGATGGAAGATGAACTAATGAGGCACTTAGTTGCAAACTTGAGGGATGAATGGCGAAAATTTGGATGTAAAGTGGATGGTTCCGAGGGTAGATGAACTAATGAGGCATGAATAATGCAAATGCAGTTTGTATGGGTTGTAAGGTGCAAAATTACAATGTTCATAGTAAATTTGTTCAGCTGCATATTGGTGTAATTGTAACATGAAGATATTGAAGTTTTGCCTTGGCTGTCGGTATCGTTTTGGAAGAAATGGCACAAGTCCTTATACAGATGAACTAACTAACGAGACGTGTAATTAAAGCTTTGAGGCATGGATGGTGCCAATGTCGATCTTGCTTCAAGTGGATGCTTATTGTCAAGTTCCAATATGGGAACTCTAGCCAACCAATTTGTTAAGCCTACGCCACCGGTCTAAAATGCTTAGTAACGAGTTGATGGAAGTAAGTATACCCATCCGTAATGGTCCATATAAATGAATCCAAAATTTGTCTTCCTTCAATGTGGGTGTTAGACTTATGGTGTTATAGATATAATATTGGTGAAAGGACCATAGAATAGGCCTATTGTAGGTGCAGGCAGGATTCTCAGTTGTAGAGCTCTAACTTGTTCCAGAGGCAATGCTATCGGTTGAACTACCTCTTGGTTGAAAAGAAAGAACGCACAAGTATAAAACTGGCCTGTTTTAGTGTTTTTTAAACCGTGTGTGAGATCTCATATTCTTCGTTTTATGTTCTTGTTTCATTCTGATGCTTTTGAGGTCTCACATATGGATTTGGATTTGGATTTGGATTGGCTTATACTAAATATCACCTGACACGAACAGAATGGCAGGCTCGATATAAAAAATCCAACCTCGAACCCATTTCACTAATTAGATTTGATGTCCTCAACTCTGTTATTCGTTGTTAAAGATTTTTGAAATTTTTATAAGACTTTTTATACTGACGATAGTGAAGAAATTTTTTTAGGAGCTTATTATTTAGAGCTTTTTTTTTCACTATTGACAATCTCGTTACTATTCAGAATTTTTTGTAAATTAATAGAATAATACTTTATCATTTATAATCCCTTTAATTTGATTTAACCTTTTTTTTTCTCGTCCCCACATCCTTTGTTGTCGATCATCATGCTCCCTCAACTTGTGATTCGATAATTTGATCTTACTCGTTGTCCCTTTAATATTATCCTTCCAAGAGGAGGAGGAAGTGTAGAGAGAGAAGGAGAAGAAAAAGAAAAGAATATTTATGTTCGTTTAAGAAATGATAAGTTTTGGTATATTAAAAAAAATTTATATGAGATTATAAATAATTATTTATTATGTTTATTATCTTTTATTCCTCGACGTGTCTACTCGCTTGCTTGCTCCTTGCAATTCTACATTTCTTTTCTTTCCGTTATGTTTCTAAAATGTTATCATGTTTTATATTTTTGAGGTAACGTAATTCTTTCAGTTGATCTATCGATGTTATTGATGACCCAATGATCCGACACTTGAACAGGTCGATATCGAATGAGAACTGCTGGTGCCCAAAAGGATATCGTTCTTGATGCGTCTAATTAATGTCTTGGCACGGTTTTGAGGCGTAATAAATGGTTTAATAATCAAAAACTAATTTGATTAAAAAGAGTTCGAGTTGAACCTTTTGTCTTTACCGCTATATATATATATATATATATATATATATATATATATATATATATATATATATATATATATATATATATATATATATATATATATATATATACATTGTATCGTATCGGTGTTTCGAGGTTGGCTCGGTACAGTATGGTATCGTGTACCGAGCGGTATGCCGGGGCGTATCGAGCGATACACCTAATTTAGGTGTAAATTTTTTTAAAAATACATGAAAATAAAAAAAAGTTAGGATAGGGTTTTTAAGTTAGAAATAAATATAGTAATAGCATAAGTTCGAAATTGATCGTTACCGAGTTGTGCTAGGCGGTAACGATCGAAATTTCGATCGTTATTGCCCAATATTACCCTGTATCATTCGATACGGGGTGCTTTTAAACGTTCCGCTCGATACGAGCGGTCTGCGTACTAGTATGCCATTGGATCGGTACGTACCGCTCATACTAGGCGGTATCATTCGAAATTACATACCTTTATATATATATATATATATACTTGATAGTCTCATTTTGGTTAATTTTATGATCATTTCATACTAAATGTAAATTGTGTGTAGTCATCACATAGAGGTTAAACGACCTAAAAATAAGTTATCCATGTAGCCATTTTGGATATTTTTTAACTCTATAAAGTGGTAAGGAGTGTCAACCAATGCAATACTCAAGAGCTACTCGAGTGGTACATAATTGGATGAGCTCTTAAGGTAGTGTATAGGGCTATTTCGTTGTAGTAATACTATGTGAGCACTTGTGAGGATTTTTTATCGTGACAGACCACCTTTGAGCCTTTGTTACGCGACCGTTTAGAGCTTACGAAATCTATGATTGTAATTGCACTATCTTTTAAGTGTTTGCTAAAATAGTTGCTTATTGAATCCCAATTTAAATGTTTCCTTTAACTCATCCCTTTTTTTTTTTACAAGTCGCATGAGATCATAAAAAGTTTTGGGAAGTAATTCTTTTGTGAACGGACACACAAGGATGTCGTATGACTTAAGCAAAAACCAACTAAGTTCGTGACAGATGGTATCAGAGTATGACACACACACTTAAAAACACTTGGTATGCAAGCGTGGGGGATCTAGCAGGGTTGCATTGAGGGCAGCTAGCATGCATGAATGTTTGAATGAAACAAGCGTTAAAATATAGGGAAAGGAATCACTTAAAGGAGCAGGCATCCAAGATTGGTATTTAGAGGAATAACTAATCCTTCACACGAGAGGCACCATAAGGATAAGAGAGCTAGGAAGAACATATAGCGCACAAAAGTTAGGATAGCTAAGTTTGAGCTATGACTTGACATCGACAACACAACTTAATGGTGCTCAAGGCAAGTGAGGTACTTAATGAGACTATGCAAGGAGGGATGGGTTGCTCGACGACCAAAAGAGTTATGCGAATCTCATTGAAATGAGGAGAATTGCTAACTCGAAGAATTTAGTACTCATGCAAGGGCTTGTATATGGATGATAGACTATCCGTGGCCATCTCAAGGCGATCGAAAATTGACGCTGTGGAGCATTGAAACTTTATCTTCGACATGGGAAGGACACATTCGTAGAAAGCTGAAGTGTATAACAAATTCAACATATTGTTAAGCCTTGAAGGGTGTAGTGGCAGTTATATTAGCAAAGAGTCATAATGTAGCAAGCGTGTTCATAGGGACAATACCGTGCATAGTTTATTTAGTAAAAAGGAGTAGTATAAGGGATGGTGATCTCCGGAACTTCCAAAGGGAAGGATGTGAAGAAAAAAATTGCCCCAACAGGATAGATATGTTGGTGGATGAGTTGATACATGATCTCACATGAGGTAACATGTTGGTGGACGCATTGCGAGATCAAGTGGAGAACTAACTTAAAACAACACCATAAAGACATCGATGTGGAGATCAAAGTTAATAGAGAGCTAACTCGTGAAATAATAGGCGCGAGGGCCACCATTAACTAAATACAAACCGAGAAGCAGAGAAATTTGGGTGGAACTTGGTAAAGTGCCCAAGTCACATGAATGAAGTCGATATAAAAGATGAAACATGGAGCATAAGCACAAAGCTTTCCTTGATAGAGGTCAAGGATATGAACTCTTGCAAAGACAAGCAATTTCATTTTGTTCCATAGGTCTCTCATTCTAATGGAACGAACTCATCTTGTATGATGCTAAAGTTAAAAGGAAACTTCGAGACACCTTATTTCCTCCGTCAAATTTTTATTGAGATAAAGTGCATGTGTCTCGAAGTTTCACTCAATTTAGGGATATAAAATTAAGATCAGAAAACCTTGGCACGAGACAATAAAATACGAAGACAAATACCCTTGAAGAACATGTCATAATGTTGCCATGCGAGTACCATAAGAGATATTCATCTCATAAATATCAAAATACAATGAAGATATCACCAATATATATATATATATATATATATATATATATTCATCTCGTATGTATATATAAATTTTCCATAGGTCATCGTTCATTTAACTCACAGCATACGAAATGTTTCCTAGTGATACTTAATGGTTCACAAATATATTGTTGGCGTATGAACTAAAAAGAGCTCCAGTTACATGTCAAGAATGATAAAAACTTCATAATGTGACACTATTCCTCTTTCGAAATGAAATTATTTAAGAAATCCATGTTTTTAATAATAACTAACAGAAAATTTAGTGGTCACAACCACACTCGCCAATTGGATGATTATTGCCATTCCGTAATAACCTTCTTGGAGCTCAGATTCGACCGAGGCAAATGTCCGCAGGTTGGGGCGCAGCAACAGAAATAGCTAAACCAAGATCAGCTGCTACTGGCAGCAGCTGATGCTTCTGCGGCCTTTTTCTCTTTCTGCTTCTCACGGCGCTTTTTGTTTCGCAATGCATTTTTGCTCATCTCCCTGAATATACAGACGGCATGGTGGTACTTGGTGATTAGTCCATTATGATAGGAAGGAGGTTGAAATGAAAACTTAACCAAAGAGAGAGAACGACGATGATGACAGAGGAACTTACTCTGAAGGGGCCGTTCCTCCGAAAAGCTGCCAGTTAAAAGAGGAAAGTACCATTAAACATCTCCCATCATTGAATAATATGTAATAGTGGGCCTAATATACTAATATACATTCTTCAAGATATGATCTTACAGCCATATATTTAAGAAAGCGACTCGAGGTACAAACTATACTAACTTTTGTTATGTACTAAATAATGCAAATGAAGAAAAAATTTGCACACGATATCACACCACCTGACAAGTGACAAGCATTTGGAAAAAAGCTACATAGTAAAGACACCGTGGTTACTTTCACTAACTGAACTTCAATTAACTTGAAGAAGATGTTCTCTATAATTTTCACCAAATGCAACCAATACACTGTTATAGTTGGGATCAGTGTTGCAAAGTGGAGATCATTACCTCTCTTTTTATATGCCACAACTACAGATTTTTCTCATGAACTGCTTACTAGTTCCACTAGTTATTTGAGTGTAAAAACATTTTGCAGTATCACTGAAAGTTATTACAGAAACCAACTAAAAATTATTTTTCTTATAAACAGAATGTTATCAACAGCAACCGATAATACAATGGTGAACAAAGCCAAAGAGAGGCCATAATCAAATTTGACAGCTACAGATATTCTAGTCTAAGAAATTCAATAAATTAGAGAAATAGATGTCGAAGAATCTATCAACTAATTTCATGCAGATGCAATGTGATCAAGTGATTCCAAGCACTGAACCAGAATAATAATTTCATATTCATAAGTTCAAATGTATTAACAGGAATTTTGCCAATACTGACACACTAAATAACCCAGTTTGATATTTAGGAATGTATAACAAAGATCCTAGGAAGACAGTCGTGTTCTCTTAAATTCCAGGGGTGACAGAAGACACAACCATGTGGTGAATGTAGCTGAAACTGATTTTAAGAATGAACAGGAACTCTAATGTAAGACCAGGAAAACTACCAGCATTAGTACAACACTGGAATTATGTGGGAAAATCTAAACAATGAGCAAACTGTTGGTCATTACCAAATATAATAAAAATGATTCAGAAGAATGATCATAGTTTCACCAGCATGGCATTCTATTTGAGATTGAATGGAGACCATAGACACCCCATATTGGCATTCTATTAAAAAAAAATTAACATATGAATTGTTGAAAGAACACCTCACGCTTTACCATTCTCTATTACTAGAATTTGCACAAGAATTTGACTAGGGGCGAATATTTGATTGTTTTAAGTAATGGAAAAGCACGATTGCTTATGGTACAAGAAACAAACATCATAGTTACGGAACACCTCACACTTAACCATTCTCTAGTACTAGTATTGGCACAATAATTTAACCTTGGTACAAGAAATTTTCAAGTATAGAAAAGCACAGGTGCCTATGGTACAAGAAAGAAACACCATAGTGATAGAACATAATTCTCATAATATATCAATTCAAAAATCAGGAGAATAGGGCAAATGTTTTCACCATCATAGTGAACAACAGACTTGTGATTCAATTTTGTTGTCATTGCAATCTTTTGCCAAGAAAACAAAAAATAATGCCAATGCCAACATTATCAGTGTTGTCACAGTGCCCAACAGTATCAACGTTGTCACTGGTAAATCACCTTAATATGCTCCCCTGGATCGCCATACGTTTGTACATACAATACTTTCACTTATAAATTGTTTAATTTGAGATAATATGTATAGACTTTAATTTTTCAAATTCCTTATTCCAATTGTTTATGCAAAATGTAATATAGTTTTGAAGTATTCTTGAATATCTTAACATCATTAGACTAGAAAACAAAGTGTGTTAACATGTTAATTTTCCAATGATAGCATATATGAGATAACTATAACATTATATATGTACAAAAAAAAAAAGGATGAAATGAGTTATCTTAAAATTTGTATCTATGTTACCACCTGTGTGCCTAGTCACTTGGACTATAGGACAGGCACATTGTGTAGGTCTAGATAATTTGACAATTGTGATAAGTACAAATGTCCTTTGGGTAAACCATCCAACTATTATTACAACTAAACATAGTCTAGTTACAGCATAATACACCATACGCTGAGAAATGAAAAGAAAAGAAAGAAAGAAATAAGATATAAGCAAAAAAAAAAAAGAAGAGGAAGACACCTGGCATATATAGCCTTCTATAGTTACAATTGTGATAAGTACAAATGTCCTTTTTGGGTAAACCATCTAACTATTATTACAACTAAACATAGTCTGGTTACAGCATAATACACCATACACCGAGAAATAAAAAGAAAAGAAAGAAAGAAGATATAAGCAAAAAAAAAAAAGAGGAAAACGTCTGGCATATATAGCCTTCTATAGTTAGCATGTGTACCCATAGTCATAGAATGCAAAATGTTCCTCTAAACCTCTTTTTTAATACCATATTTTTCAGTTCATTTGACAAAGATATCTTTCTAAGACATCCAAGGATGGAACAAAAGTGTTTGTCTCCCTTTTGGTGTTATACAAGCAAGGGTAAATATGAGCCTGATCTCGAAACCATCATCTAGCTATGCTTCAGTGTCCAAAAGATGTTTGTACAAGATCCATTCTTCCATGGCAGGCTAGGTCAATATTGGAAGTATTTGAGTTATTTGTCTCATTAGCTAATAACAATTTTATGGGGTGAACCCAATGCACGAACCTCGACTCTAGTTAATTCATGGGCACTAGCAGAATAAAGTGTATGCACCAAAAAACAGGAGAAGTTGTTTAAGAGAGCTATAGATGCAATATGCACATAGTAAGTTGCAAGGATATAAATTAAAAGACACATTTTTGTTGGTTTTGTATGCAAATGAATAAATAAAAGAGATTCAGGATTCTGCCTCTAGGCTTTAGGATATCATTAGTCATGAGTGTCAAAGAATAGTTCACACTTAAAAGTTTTCATCTTATGCAATAAGTTTTCCTACCTGTTTCATTGACTATGTTATTAGCTGATAACCTATGATTCTGATGGTTCCATGATTCCATCACTGCTAACATAAATACAATGTAATCCATCTGTTGTATGTAAAACTAAGGATTGCTGCCATCCACAAATAGGAATGATCAATACAGAACTGAAGAAACTATATTTGATAGTTATAACCAGTCAAGACCAGTAATCTCCACAACTTGATTGTAAAATTATGATACAAACATATTAACTTGAACAAGAGCATGAGAAACATAAATACCTCTGCCTTCACTGAAGCAGCATTTTTAGCATGGGGTGGGCGGTATGCAGCTGGTTTTTGCACACTGCTAGCTTGAATGTTGCTTCTTGTCTCTGATGATGATTTTGGAACTTGAACTGAAACAATCAATATAACCAAACTGAGCCAAGTAGAATGATTATGTTGTCAACGTAGCACTTGTGAAAAATGCAACCTTTCTTTTCATTATTATCAATCTTCAAAGTTTCGACAGACTTGACAAGCTCATTTATATCATCAAACCGTTCAGGTGCCTCTGGCTTCCAGTCGGCCTGCATCAATAGAGTGGGCCATTATGAATAGTTCATCAACTAATTTTAGGTATGGTAATTCTATGGGATTTAAATATAAATTGGCATGCTAAAGAAAGATTATCAGATACCTGATACAACTTACTGAACATCTTTTTAAAATAAAGGGACCCATCATATCGGAAGATTTTTATCCTTAAAAGAGAAAATTGAGCATTAACCACAAGGGTATAGTGAAAACAAGAAATAAGTGAAAGTTTGAAAATACCCATTGTCTATCTGTAGTCTTGGTGCTGTTGTGGCAGTCATGAAATACTGTCCATCAGGAGACCATTCACTGGTCACTGACCATTCTGCTTTTGTTGTTCCAAGCAACTTCTTTTCTGTATAGTCCCAAAATGCCTATGGAAAAGGAAAGAAAATGAACAATGACTGAACAAAAGTACATTAGAAGATAGATATATCAGTTCATGCTGAAGTGATAAGAACCAAAGTATGCAATTTCGTACCATATCGGAGTTTCGACGTTCGCTCAATATGGTACGAAACTGTATACCAAGAGGTATACCGTTCGGTATACCGCTTGGTATATATATATACATCGCCTCTCTCTTCTCCCAGGTGGGGTGACATCGTCTCGTTTATATATATATATATATATATATATATATTTATATTTATATATATAATATTATATATATTTTTATATAAGGCGACGTCACGTCACCTCGACGACGTTGCCTTTTATAAAATATTTATATATAAATATTTATATATATATATATATATATATATATATATATATATATATATATTTCGTTCCGTCCGGTAATGGGTGGTCCATGTACCAGTAAGCTGATGGATCGGTACGTACCGCCCGTACCCGGCGATATTATTTGAAATTGCATACCTTGATAAGAACTGTGTTAACCTCGTAAGGTGAAGCGGCTATGAGCAGGGAAAGCTTCTCTGTAGTCTAGGATGAAGTGTTTGCTTTGGAAAGCTGAGTCAGCAGTATTTCTAGGATGAAGTGTTTGATTCCATAAATAGGAACTTAGAATCCGCCCAATCTCTCAACTAATTCTCTTAATCCTCATTTATTAAATTTCAACATTTCTCTACTGTTTACTTGTCATAACTATAAGATTCTAACCTACAAGTTTCTGTTAACTACAATCCTCAATAGCCTCATCACAATAATAATCACGATTGCTATCTAATCCTCAATTATAATTCAGCATCAATGAGATCATATCAGTGTTGCGATGCACAGCTGGATTACATCATCTGTCACCAACCAGCTAAGCTCGCATGGGTATATAGCATGGGCCAAATGAACTGGTCCAGAAGGGCTAGGATAGCCCCAACGATCAGCATCTAGGTAATATAAAGAGTCACTTCCTGACCAAAGGAAATGGTTCAAAAACACCCTTTACTCAGATCAGATAGGGAACTGACAGAAGGAGAAATCCCATATGGAGAAACCATGGTCAAACCAACAAAGGGCCAGTAGAGCAGCATTCCTAAAGGTAGGTTACTCTTTTATTATTTATTAAATACTGTTTAGGGTTTTGATCATAAACAATAGAGAGGACATTTTGAGCCTCCGTGGTAGCTTGTTGGACTATGTTTTCATTCTAATGCAACAATAACTTTTGCTCCCCCTCTTTCTTGCCCTATATTTCCCTAAATCTCTTTCTGGAAGCTTCTCTTCTCAAATTGAAGTAGCATCTTGTAGTTCTAATTCCTAATACTTCAGCTAGAGACATGGACCCAACAATCATGGTAAAATGAGAAAACATGACAGTGGAACAGAAAATGCCAAAAAAATCTCATCCAACTCTTCAAATGCCTCAGAAGTGTGGCCATCGATTTCCCACAAGCAGAAGGAATGTGCTGATGTCATCACACTTTTCCAGCCCTCCTTGCTTTTTTTCCTTCTATTATATAGTTTCATTTTGTATACATGATGAATCTTCCAAGCAGGAAAGCAATTTCAACTATTCCAGTAATTATTCTGTGGTCCAATGAAGGCATTTTCACTCAAGGCACTAGCAGGGATTATTGCCACCATCAGACAATTAGATTTATTTCTCGACATGGGATACTTATGCCAGGTTGAGGATGACTTCTGAGAATCCATTGTAGCAACACCTTACATCAACGCAGATATATGCCTTATTAAAGGACTATTAGGTGTAGACTCCCGCTGGTCCAAGCAGCATCCGTCACATACGTAAATGCTAAGTTAAAATTTATATGCTACATATCAGACATTTCAAAACAATAAAGGGTGGAACTATTGTGAATTCCATAAAGGGAGGACAAAACTGCTGAAAGAAAGTTACCGAGGGAAAACAACACTTTGTGAATGAAGTAATCAAGCATAACTTACAAGCCTAAACGTTTTGGGGTGGCTATGGATCAAGCATACCATGATGAACATAAATTGAAAATGAAAGAGCAATTAACTAGTGTCATGAAACAAACAAACAGAATAAATGCATTTACCATCCCTAAAACATACCATGTCACCAGGCAAATTGCCAAAGCCAGCCAAACATATAACTGAAACAAAAAAGAAGTTAAGGAAACAAGAATGAGCTGATGCACAAGGCATCTCACTTAGTGAACTGCCCAGTAAATAATACATACAGAGCGCCTTGTATCAACATTAACAAGTTACCAGATTAATAACTGAAGGATACGTCTTCCTTTTGGGTTGAATCTAATTGTGTTGTAAGAACCTTGACCAAGCTCGAGTAGTGGATTGCATTTCCTGTCAAATATTGTTGCTCTTGCAGGCATGACTGAGACAAGTGAAGGATCAAACAGAAGCTAGACAAGCCATCAACAATTGAAATGCAGAAAGAAGTAGGAAAACAAGAAAGACAAGAAGGATACATCCATAAACAACAGCAAACTCTAAGCCTGAATAAGACCACTGAACATCATGCACGGGTCCCTCTTTTCCTGTCATTTTCTTGCAGCAATCAAGCCAGTTGACTTTGCTATTACCAGGGATTATAAGAATGAGAGACTTAACAATAAAGACTTACGAAGAGGAACAAGTCCCTCGTGACTTCCATCAGTTGTTAAATAGTTCAATTTTGATTCACCATAGTAACTCTGGTTGCTTTTATCAACATCAGATTGAGCAACTACTAGAACTCCAGATGAAATCTTGTTCCAATGCAATGCCACTGTGGAACAACGAAAGAAACTCCGCCTCGCAATTGGCTGAGTTTGCGCATCCTTACTACAAGAAAAGATCTGAACACTGGCAGGAATACCCTGAGCAAGAAGACAAATGTTTTCAGAATGAACTTTTTGCCAAAATATTTTACTAGATAGATTAGGATTAAGAACCTTTGATTCCGGTACAAATGCTGCAATGTAATGCCCAGGAGCCTTTGACAGCTCAATTGCAGCAATACCAGGTAGTCTTAATCTATGAATAATTCCTTTAGAGAAATCCTTCGAGTCAAAAAACTGTATCTCATTTGTTGCCATTCGACAGGCAACAGATTCATCGGAGGTGAATATAATCGATGGCCTGAGAATTTAACCAACATTAAATAAGCAGCATTTCACGTATTACACCCTATACAGAGGGGGAAAAGTCACAAATGCAAACCATGTGGTCTTAGACATATTTTTCTGGAAATGCTGATAAACAGCTGCACCAGTCTGTACTTCCCACAGCACAACATTTTTATCCTGTGGTGTAGTGGCTTTATGGAATGTTTGGAGATAGGTCCCACATGGAGACAAAGTGGCAGCAAGAAGGGAGGGTATGTCAAAGGATCTGATCTCAGTGGAGCTGCAACAATCTTGAACACTGATGACAGTATTGCTTTTGGTCACCATAAGCCTAGATCCATTTTCACTGAACCTTGCAGCGGTACAAGGAACTTTCTCAAGTTTGACAAGCGGCTGGCCATTGCTGAATGGAGGTCCTTTCCAGATGGAGAACACTTCTGGTTCTCGTGCTTAAGTAATAAAAAGAATAACATGGACAAAGAATTAGTAACACAAGCATAGGAGAAAATTATACAAAAGCTACAAAAGTGTACCTAGTATCTCCAATGTTGGTGATTGAACAAGAGAAGACATTGGACCCTTATTCTAGTGTAAACTTCAAAGGGTTTTAAAAAGAAGTCAGTCTTCAGCTTTAAGCAGTTCTGGTATCTTGCAAAATTGATCAGAAAAGCAGTACCTATTCTGCATAAAGTTATGAGACCATAATGATTTGATGACAAGCTACCAAACATATACAGAAAAATCTACAAAATACCAAATTCCATTGGTGATAAAGATATCAAATGGATTTAGAAATCCTTATTGGATATGTCCACATTTAGGCTTTTTAAGTAGGGATTTCTTATTTCCTATTTATTTCTCCTTGCAATTTAACAACCTCCTGTAAGATTACATCCCTATTTCAATCTGACTAACAATACAAGTAATTAGGCCATGTGGCCAGGGTTGAAGCCTATGAATTAATCCAAAACATATCAGTCTTAAGACCAACTTGTAATCCAGACCATGTTCCCTGGTTGGAACTTTTACAGTTTATCGAAAACAAATCAATCTTAAGACATGTATTACGCTTCACCAACATGACTAATGTCAGTTCTAGCCAAAATTATGACTTTATCCCTATGTATGGTCTTGAATAACAAAAGCTGTCTGTCTCCATTTTACTGCAACATCTCCCACAAACACACAATAAACATCTTGGTATATGCCACTTACAACCATGAGTCTACATCTTTTACACATGTTTACAGTTTACAAAACATTATAAAGAGACATGTATAGGATGGTTAAGAGTTGTATTCCAGCACATTTTACTGTTGCTGACAAGCATTAACTTTTCCTAGCATGTCCTGTGCCAATAACACGGAAAGTAGTCTACATCATTTAGATAATTTATATTTAAGATTTAAAATAACCATCAAGAATCATCTGCGAGAAATGAAACATGAACATGATTATGAAATTAAACCATTGAAACATGTTGATGATTATTTCACTGTTTACTACACAATCGACTAATCCAATAAACACTAAACATGGACCATCCATGTATGATCTTGATTGGTGAAGTAATCTATGAAGACATCAACATAGGCATGCACCAATATGAATAGATTAGATCTGTTTGCATCCCAAACACAGCTCTTGTTACATCCCAAATTAAAAAAAACCCATCATTTTATTATTCATAATTTATAGAAGACTTTTTTATATCTTTGAATTCAAATCCTTGTCTCTACAACACTAAATATTTTTTAAGTGCAAAAACATCACATCTATTTAGTAGGGCCACAAGTGACGAAAAAGTCTTCTCCACCGAAGCCCTAGATCTATTACAAAGTAGTAAGTTACTCTGAAAATAAATATAGGATAAAAATACATCAACAACCACACATACTGATAAGAACCTCTAAAAAATCATAAAAATAATAAATACATTCGTGCAATATATACAAATGTCAACAATTTAATATGAAATGATAACATATCAATTCATTATAAAACTCATATATCAGAAAAACAATGATAATTCTTATGCAATAAACAAAGTCATGCATTAGTCACATGCAACACATCTCGATGACATTCATAACAGTCAAATAACAAAGGCACACATCACACTAATGGTGCACCCTTCCAACAACGAATGGAGATGCATACTTTATGGGATGGATTCCTCCCAATAGCGACTGAAGAGAACCCATATCGCACTTCCAATAGCGGATGAAGTGGTATCCCTCACCCGCTCATGTGGAGACACGTTGCTCCCAACAACGAATAGAGAAACTATCTAATCATCACGCCTGATGGCCCGTTAATCCCGGAAGGGAATCGCCCTACTTGCTCTCAACGAGGATATATAAACAATCATGTTCATTCATTTACACTAATCCATTCATCCATGCATGCATCCAAAAAGTAATATGATAAAATATTATGAGAGACCAAGCTTAATGTATGATCTGCTAAACTATGTCCATTGATAGCCCTACACTGTGATGGACCCGTATCTCCTTTCATAGGTTGCACTTTCAATGTGGATGACTCGATATAGTCACATATACTACATGGTAAACATCACATCAATATCATCAATTTAATCTAAAAAATAAGAAAAAATTAATAATCATTTCCAAATGACTCTTTCAGATAAAACTTTTAAGTTAATTAAATCATAAAGATAAAAGACATTAATATCTTAATAATCCTCAATCAACCAAAACCCTAATTGGAATAGCCTAATTGACTTGACTTAAACCAAACTCAATTCAATTAGGACCTAACGGAACCAACCTCAAATCTTTATAGAATCGGTCTGGAATCACTCTAGACTGGTATTTGATTGATTTCAATTAGATCAAGTAGGCTTGAATCGGTCGAGTTGGTGTGGGATCACCCTGAATCGATCAAACCTGTTTGATTCAGTCAACTAATGAGCACAAACTAATATAGAGAAAAGAAATTGGACTATGTTCCATTGTGCTAGCCCAAACCGAACAGACCCACTTGAGCCTTAAACGGGTCACGCGCACCGTACATGCCTGTCCCAAGTAGCAGGCTAGGCAGAGGTACAATGGGCTGGAAAGAGAGGCGACGATGTATCTAGCGACAATCGTATAACTAAGCAGGCTTAACTTTACAAGCTGAGTTGAGCCATACTCACGAGTTGGACTAAGCCTTACCACTAAACTGGGCCACGCTTGGCACGCGGGTTGGGTCATGCCTAGCCACATGGGTTGGGTCATGCCTGGTTATATGAGCTTGACCGTGCTCAGTCACATGAGTTAAATCATACTTGGCTATATGGGTTGCATCGTACCTCGTCACATAAGCTAAGTCATGCTTAGCCTACATGGGTTGAGTCATGTCTAGCCCACAAAGGTTGAGCCATGCCTAACAACATGGGCTGAAATATACCTAGACACATGGGCTAGATCATGCTTGGCCACATTAGCTGAGCTGTACCTAGTCATGTCTAACAGCATGGGTTGGACCATACATAACCACATGGGTTAGATTATGCCTGACCACATGTTGTCACGGACAAACTTCGAAACAAGGTGTTTGATGTAATGCTTATATATGTCCGTGTCTTTTGGCATGTTATGCCTTGTACAGAATGTAGAGGGGTGGCCGAAGGCTTAATAGTCCCATTTTAGTTGGGTTGGTGGCCTCTTTAGGCTTGTAAATAAAGGTTGTGTCATGTGGACACGTGCGAGAGATTTTCGGTCTGTAATGGACCATTTTACCCTTTGTTGTGCCACTGTTCAAAGCTTGTAATGTTTGTTTGTAATTTGCATTGTCTATGAAGTGTTTTTCGGAGATGTTTGCTTGTGGATCCCGATTGAGGCGTTCTCTCTAACCCGTTCTCTCTTTTGGTGGTCCTAAGGGACAATGGGAGGCTTCGGGGAGGCTGACCTTTGCGGACGGACGCGCAAGGGTGCCGCACGACTTAGGCAAAACCAGCTAAGTCCGTGACAGATGGTATCAGAGCGGGACAAGCACTCATAGAAACACTTAGCATGCAAACGTGGGGGACCTAGCGGGGCTGCGTTGAGGGCAGTCAGCACACGCGCGACCGTTTAGGGGAAAACAGGCATGGAGATGTAGGGAAAAGGAGTCGCTCGGAGGAGCGGGCATCTAGCATTGGCATTCAGAGGAATGACCAACCCTTCGTGCAAGAGGCACCACGAGAACAGGCAAGCTTGGAAGAATTTGGAGCGCACAAAGGTTGGGATGGCTGAGTTTAAGCTACAGCTCAACGTTGACAACCATACTTGATGGTGCTCTAGGCAAGCGAGGCGCTTGGCAAGAATGAGACTATGCAAGGTGGAATGAGTTGCTCAACGACCAAAAGAGTTATGCAAAGCTCACAGAGGTGAGGGGAATTGCTAACTCGAAGAATTTGGTACTCATGCATGGGCTTGTATGCGGACGATGGAATGTTCGTGGCCATCCCAAGGCGACCGAAACTCGGCGCCATGGAGCATTGAAACTTTCTCTTCGGCATGTGAAGGATACGTCCGTAGGAGGCTGAAGTGTGCAACGAGTTCAGCATGTTGCTAGACCTTGAGGGGCGCAGCGGGGGCTGTATTGACGGGGAGGTGCAATCTAGCAAGTGCGTTTGCAGGAGGCAGAACAATGCACAGTTTGTTCAGCAGATCGGAGTAGTCCAAGGGGATGGTGGTCTCCGAAACGAAGAGAGATGTTGCTCCAATGGGATAGTTATCCAGGAGGGATAAGTCCCGGCTCTCCAGAGGGAGAATCATGTGAGATGGACCTCACAAGTTGAGGAGGAGTACCTCAACAAACAACAACTCCACGAAGCTCGATGGACTGAGCAAGCGGCGAGGAGTCGTCGCATGATCTCGCTTGAGAGAATGCATTGGTGGATGCATTGCGAGATCAAGTGGGGGAGCGACCCAAAGCAACTCAAATGGAGGCACACTTGGAGTCGATATGGAGATCGGACTCAAGGGAGGGCTGACCCGTGGAATGGTGGACGCAAGGGCCACCATCGACTCAATGCAAACACGAGGAGCGGAGCAACTTGGGTGTAACTTGGCGAAGTACTCAAGCCGCTTGAAGGGAGCCAGCATAGAAGTTGGAACATGGAGCAGAGGCACAGTGCTTTCCCTAGACAGAAGTCAAGGACATGAACTCTTGCAGAGGCAGGAGTAGAATCATGTTGTTCCATGGGTCCTTCATTCTGATGGAGCGGACTCATCTTGCATGGTGCCAAAGACGAAGGGAGCTTCGGGGCACATGCACCTTATCTCGGAGGAGCATTTGATGGAGGAACTAAGGCGACTCAATTTGCGGAGGCGAAGTTGGGTTCAGAAGGCCTTAGCACGGGGCAAGAGGACGCAGAGGCGGATACTCTTGAAGAATATGCCACAGTGTTGCCATTCAAGTTGCCATGAAGGAAGCGGTGCGCAGCGGAGATTGTGCTGGTAGGGGCAGAGGCCCAGGATCCAGACAATGGTGCACTAATTGCAGCGAAGTCGAGGGACTTCGGGAGCTACTAGGCGACGGACTGTCCTAGAGTGGTGCTTCATCTAAGTGTGACCCAAGAGTGGGTAGATGAAGGTCGATTGCCAAAGGAGCGAACAAAATCGAAGGTGGAGGAGACCCTGCGATGTATTGGCAAAGGCCACACATGGAGGGTTCACAATTCGAGTTTATTCCACAAGGATCAGAATGCAATGGAGATATCACCAGGAGGCGACATGGTGCAGCGGATCGTGGTGGAACAGTTCGTGGCAATGCGATACACACGACACAGTCCCGGGAGGGACTTGATCATATGGAGGTATAATCGGGAGTTACTGGAAGCTCCACTTCGGTGAACAACACGACGGCAAGAAGGGCTATGGATTCAAGGAGTGAAGGCCATGGTACCGCAGAGGCGGGTCTTCCGTGAGTGCATCGAATTTTGTATCGGATGAAAACCTTGGTCATCAGCATATGGGGGCTGTGTTCCACCAAGGGAAGAGTTCGGATGCAAGTACCAGTGAGTCCCATGGGAGGGACTTGATCATGCAGAGGTATGATCGAAGCAGCTGGAGAGTTGGACTGCTCCAGAGCTCATATTCGCTTAAGGGAGCCCGACAAGTCAAAGGACAAGGTCGAGTAAGCGGACGTTGCTACCAAGGAAGCTAAGGAGAACAGAATCGGTGCAAACCCTACAACGTGATGGCGGAGGCCATGCATGAGAGTTGCAGTCTGTCTTTCCATCGACCAAACGGACTGCTTGGAGAACACAGAGGTGTTGAAGCAGAGGGTCGAAAGGGGCGAGGAAGCGACGACGAGTCCAAAGGGACTTAGCTACCCAAAATCAAGCAATCAGTTAGGATGGAGGTGGACTCGGAGGAGTGTCACGGAGGCATATCTACTGATTGTGAAGAAAAGGGATGCAGATGCGAGGCGACGGATAGTAGTGCCATGGGCATGGCAGCGCCATGGTACCGCAGAGGCGGGACTTCCGTGAAGGTCATTGATCCCTTGCTCTCATGGAGGGAGAGCGCTTGGTCGTGAAAGGGGCCGAGGAGGTGGAGCATGCAGAGGCAATCTCCAAGTACCGAGACAAGGTTGAAGGGTAGAGGCCGAGGAACTTCGTAAGACCGGTGTCAACAAGTTTCTCATCAAGATAGCCGTAAGTGAAGGACTTCGGGTCATGCAAGAGTGCACGACCAAGGAACGAAGCAAGCAGTACGTGGTGCTGCACCTTTGCTACTCAGTGGAGTAGGCGGCAGGGTTGATGGAGAAGACGGTACAATCCCAGAGGCGACCTCATCTATCAGAGAATTACTCCAAGTTGGGGTGAAAACTTCCTGCATTCCAAAAGTTAAATGGCATTGAGAAGGTGAATCACAGTAGCTAACTCAACGCAAGGAGTGCAACCACTTCATGTGCTTCAGAAGTGTGAGCAAAGAGCAGGCGAAGGCCAGTAACCAGCTCGATGCATGAAGTACAACCTCGAGGAGGCGGGCGAAGTCAAGTAACCTTTGCCTTCTCAACTCTTAAGAGGATGGGCGAAACCGAGTACCCCAATTCTCTTATCTATCCAGCAGAGGAGCTCTGCACAAGTTCAAAGACCCTTCGAAGATAATGGAAGACAATAGTTGTCAAATCCTCACCAACGGCGATCAGTGCTACTGAGAGTAGATTGTCCGCTTCATTTCCCAACGAAATGCCAATCGAAAGCGGAAGTGATGCGAACCTACTTGGATGTGACAACTAACTGAAAGAAGAGTCAATGAGCAGATTCTGTGGAGGAAGGACCCAAAACTTCAGAAGTTTGCGAGACGATGCTCGTTAAAGCTCCAACAAGCATCCACCCAGTTCAAGCAGCATGTGGAATTTGAGAGACTGGCGCAGTAAGGATGGTCTTTTCCTTCATCTGGGGGATCCGCAGGAATCAACAATGATCAACACAACTCAGCCAACCCCACATCAGAGTCAGAGTCATTGGTGAGTTGAAGCAACATGGCGGATCAAAGGTTCGACTACTCAAATACAGCAGCGGAGAGCAGCTGGGAGTCAAGAGGCGCATTGTAGCTGGAGCAGAAGATTGAAGATTCAGCAAAGGCGAGAAGTTGCAGTGTCGACAAAGGCTTCAACGAGGACGTCGAAGGAATAGGTGGGGGAGAATGTCACGGACAAACTTCGAAATAAGGTGTTTGATGTAATGCTTATATATGTCCGTGTCTTTTGGCATGTTATGCCTTGTACAGAATGTAGAGGGGCGGCCGAAGGCTTAATAGTCCCATTTTAGTTGGGTTGGTAGCCTCTTTAGGCTTGTAAATAAAGGTTGTGTCATGTGGACACGTGCGAGAGATTTTCGATCTGTAATGGACCATTTTACCCTTTGTTGTGCCACTGTTCAAAGCTTGTAATGTCTGTTTGTAATTTGCATTGTCTATGAAGTGTTTTTCGGAGATGTTTGCTTGTGGATCCCGATTGAGGCGTTCTCTCTAACCCGTTCTCTCTTTTGGTGGTCCTAAGGGACAATGGGAGGCTTCGGGGAGGCTGACCTTTGCGGACGGACGCGCAAGGGTGCCGCACGACTTAGGCAAAGCCAGCTAAGTCCGTGACAATGTGTTATGTTATATCTAGCCACATGGGTTGGTCTGGCCAATTAACTAAACTATGGTTAGACCCTAATTTTATCCTTCTTATTAAATTAGATTTTAATATTTTCAGAAGTACTTTAATATATTACAAAATAACAGATAACCTCAAATTTATTCTTTTTCATTCATTAACTAATTAAAATTCATGATTCAAAATTTAAACTAATTAAATCATAGAAATTCACACATAATTCCTTGAAACATAAATACATCTAAATAAATGTCTTAGAACTATTATTAAATTAACTAATCATTCTAACATCACAATTTAATTATCATTATTTATCAATCATAAAATTTTAAAATCAAAATATTATTAGGTATCATATAAATTATAACAATTCTAATATCAAATATTTTAAAATATAAATAAAATCTAATAAGAAAAAAATAGAGCATCCTACCCTTCCTCGAAGATCCTCACCTTGGAGAGTCCTCTCGAGCATGAGGAATAAGGGAGGGAGAGCCTCTTTATATAGGAGAAGAAGATTAGCTCTCCACCAAAGACAAGAAATAATTTATTTTTTATTTTTATTTTGCTTTCATACACAAAGATGGAATTATAATGTTTATTTCTTATGGTTCACACAAAAATAAAATTTGAACTATTTACTTTCTAAAAATTACGTCACTCATTAGGAAATAAATCAATTGATAATTTAATTAATTGAAAAATTCTTCCACGTGATTAAGGAAATCAATTTTAATCATTTCTTTAACCATATTATACAAACAAGGAAGTTAATAATTTAAATCAAAGTAATAATTTGATTTATGTCAACGGAGAAAAAAAAAATCATCGGTGATTACAGCTCTTCCTCGAAAAGTAACTGATTCTAGATAGCAAGGCCTCGCCAGCAACCATCGAACAACATAAACCCTCACAAGGAAGATAAAGAAAAAGGGGAAATCATTCACATACCGATCGTAGCCGTCAGTGCGCAGATCTCCAGGCCTCTTTCACCTCCGGCCGTCGCTCGACGATCCCGTGTCGTCGCGCCCGGCGTGGAAAGGAACGACGAAACCCTTCGATAGCTCGCGCCGAAATCAAGTAATCGACCGGGACGGGCACTTATGTGATTGCTGGTTCGGCTCGGTCGATTTTTCCGAACCAGTCCGGTTCGATCACACTTTTCGAGGCGCTCGCTGAACCCGAGTTAGAATACACAACGTCGGACGAGCCAAATCCTCTCGTAAGCCTCAAGTAATTAACTTCAATAAACGAATTCTTTTACATACCCCCCGATATAATTTTTAAGTAATGAATTTTTAAATGATACCAATCTCAATTCGAGTTTCAATTAACAAATAATAGCCAATTGACGTTATAAGAATATTTATAATATATGTATACATATATGTAGTTGTCGAAGGTTTAGACTGATTCCTCAATATTCATCATGCAAATAGGGCAAGTGTGAGGAGAATGTTTTGAGTTACAAGAGTTACCACCTATTAGTGGTTTACGGGCATCAATGCCATTAGAGTAATGGAAAGATAAGCTTCCTTAAATAGAACAACTCCATCTTGTTGTTCTTGTCCACAACGAGCTAATTACATGTTACTCAATCTAATTAGATTTCTTTAGCATATCGATCTCTAAACTTAAAAAATTTATATTGAAATCTCTATAATTATAAAAGTAAAATAACTAATTCTATTTACCATAACATCATTGGTTTTATTGATGAAAGTACGAAAGTAATAGATAAAAATATAATTTTAATATTTTAACTGACGACGTCGGTGATAGCGAACGACGGTGCTATTGAGAGTCACAGGTGGCTATTGTAAACGAGGAGGGAGAGCGATACCGAAACATGAGAATTGTTTTACATCTACATTGATACCAACGTAGTTATTGAGCCATGATAGGATTGCTTAGCATCTGTATCAACATTAACGTAATTGTCAAGTGATGAAAGGGTTGCTCGATAACTACGTTGACGTCAATGTAGATGTCAAGTGGTCCTTATTTTTTATCATCATTCTATTTCCTCATCTACAATAGTGACCTACGACCTACGACCTCCGACGACGTCGTCATCCATCATCATCAATCGAAACATTGAAATTATCATTTTATCTAATATTTTTATATTTTCATCAATGAAATGAAAGATGTGGGGTTAGATATTCACTTTCATTTTTTAAATTAAAAACTAAGATATCGATAATTGATAATTAGCCTCTCACAAATCCAGCTCATTAAATGGCAGTCATATGTCCGTGAAATTGATCTCTGACCAGCTACCAAACAGCACTGCAACCAGGACAATCTCACAGAGGTGATAGGTCCCATGTCCTGTTGCCTTCTTCTCCAGGGAGTACACACCACTCACATCTCCAACATTGATGATTGATGCTATTTTCATGGCAACAACAGACCTGAATTCTGGCAAGAAGAGAGTCGAGTTCAAGTTGCCTTTATGTTGACAGTAGTGTATGTGCTCTGATACATCACCAAGGATGTGAGTTCTCTGGTTCAGGTTCTCCACTTTTGCTGTTAGACACCTACCCTAAGAACTTACATTTGCTGAAAAAGAACATGATCAGTTCATATTATTTTGTGAATGGATTAAGTTCAGTTAGCTGCATGTTTGGCAATGTGATGATAAGTATACTTGGTTACAACCAAGTCAAGGTTGGAAGAGATTTGTGGAGAAGTAGCCATCTACAGAGGTAATCAAGGAAGTCGATGATCTGCAATTACACACAGTGACAGCTAATTCCTTCACCCCAATGGATCATGCACCATATCAGATAAATCTTTCTCGATGATCAATACAATACTGAAGAAACATAAGGTAAGCATGTAACATGGTCTTGTCACCTTCCAAGATACTGCCAAACTTTTAGTGTTGCTTGACAAATTGGACATCATAACAGGATGAAGGTAGAACAGAGGATTGGAAGGTTGACATTTTGTTGTGTTTAGAGAGCCATCAGACTGTCAAAAGATCAGATACTGGTTGGCCAAATGCCAGACAATCTAACAATGGTTGGATAGGACAGGAGGAAGAAGAGAAGAAGCTTCCTTTTTTTTCCTTCTTTCTACTGGTTGTCATTCTCTCACAAATGTCTCAATCAGAGCTCAAAAGAACCTGCATGTTTTTCTATTCCAAATATCTGAAAAAACTGCAATCAAGGCCTAACAAATAAATTTGAGTTTGTGAGAGGAGAAAGGTCCCATCAGTGGTCATCTTGACACTGAAATGTTTTGTTTCATCTTAAACTGGGCAATAAAATTGCGTTCATCAGAGCCTTTTGCAGAGATCAGCAATCAGTATTAAAATGCAGGAGAATCTATCTTGTCCATGCACAGAATAATTATTAATGATACATCACCCACTAGTAGATCTGTATGCCAGCTTATATTAAACAAAGCTTTATGGTGAGGGTGTGGTGGCTTATTCAAAGCATTATTTCAACATATTTGGTGCATATTCTACACTCATGAGTGCATCATCATGTAGCATCAATCAATGGGAAAACAGAGTGTGTCTCAGAAGGGAGAGTACTTTTTCTTAGAATAAATAGAGTTACTCAAACCCTAATTACTCATATCACAGAGGAATAATCTTACTTTTATATCATAACTCATTCTCTAATTGCATTGCTTGGATTATGAAGAAGTTATCATGATTGGAAGAGAGATACAATAACTCAAAATTTCATGTAGGTTTTCTCCTCAATATTTTCTCTAAGATTGGCAAATTTATTATATCATTGTGATAGAAGATGGTCCAATACCAACAGGAATTGTCTTCCAAACAGAGTTGAAGAGATCAAGCAATAGTTGAAATTTGCTTGTGAGGATTTTGTGCCCCTATCACTGGCACAAATTTATGATACAAGTTTTTATACTTTGAATGTTCCAATTCATAGAAAATTATTTGCATCATATTTTCTTAATTTTTTTATACCTACTAATATTTTTTGCTACTTCATGTAGTCAAACTCAAGAGATTATAAATTAAATCAACCAAATCTATTAAGATGAGGTTTAGCAACTACTACAAAGTAGTTGCAATCTAACTACAAGGCTTTTAGATATGATACCATCTTAATATTTTGAATACTATTGTCTTTATCTGAGGACTAAGTCAGTAGATGAAATATGCTGATTTATATTCTTAATTATATTTGGGAATTTAAACATTGGCATGAAATAGTCAAAATGCTGACTTTTAGGTTACTTGTATTAACTCCTATTAGAAACTATAATATAGTCAACTTGAGTTTTAATTTTCTATTAGAACTTTGATAGCTATGTTTGTGCTTCAGCATTGTAAATATAGGACAATTTATGAGAGAAACTGAACAATGGAATTTAAACTAGAGGTTTGGTTAGATCAATAGAGAAATAATCTTCTTATACTATGAATATTATTCTTGTATAATGATATGATTTTTCTTCGTGAAGATCAACATAATAAATCTTGATCATTCATATTAACTACATAATAGTTAATTGTTCATCATAAACCTATAAATTTTCTCTCAATCCAAAATGAATTGCTCAGGCAAGCAAGACCAACAGGAGTTTAGCCCTTAAACTGTGAGTTAAACACCTATAGAAATCCAAGCTCAGGCAAAAAAACCAAATTTGATGCTGCAATAAATAGCCCTGACAAACTTCTCCAGAAATCTCAGACTACCCTGCAACCTGATGTTTGAAAGAAAACCTTGGAACCTTGTCATCAATTTCCAGTGGGAGACAAAAGTCTGAAGAGGCAATAGTTAGACCAAATCTAGAGGATGACATCAAGCCTGAGGGCCCTCCTCTGTGTTGGATATTAGCTGTCACAGAATTCCATGAAGCAATTTGTTTGTATATATCTGCCACTCCTCCTCCCTCTCACTGTCGAGGTTGATTTGGATGGATAGAAGCAGCAGCAGAAGGTGTTGAGCTCCCATGTCTTCAATCTGATCTGATTCTTCCTGAAGCTGCTTCTTGTTGGGCTTTCACACAGCTCTTCTCCTGGGATCTTGGTAAGTCTTGTTCTTGATCTTTAGCTTGAACCAGAACTCATCATCAGCTGTTTGCAGCTATTAGCCTTCAACTTTGATGAGCGAGATTAGGAGCAACCACACCACCAGTTGTGGACCTCGGGATTCATAACTAGGACAGATAGTTGTCAGCTGTTAGCATGGTGGGAAGGATGAGATGTGAGGACAGTGACTGGTCGACCACTTCATAGTACTTCCACAGTAGCATAAATGCCATTCCTGTTGCTTGCAGTCATGGATTTTTAAGGTTAGCTAATGGATTTGAACTCCAACAACAGAGAAGATGAGATTAAAACAGATGAGGAGAAGTGGCAGAATTGAGGTGCCAAGAGCCAAATCTTGAGTAGGTTGAGGCTTAGTATGGTAGAGCACAGAGGGTGGTACAGCTTTAGTCAACATGGGCTCTTGTCTTATTGGTCTATGCCCTCCCTAAGTTTTCAGACCTGTGGGGAAATGGAGAAGGTTCAGTGCATCAATGGCAGATCCAAATAAACAAATTGAGGAAGAGAGACAGGAAGACAGGTGCAACAGAATTGGAGGAGGCAGCAAGACCATTTTGTCAAAGCTTGAGTTCATTCTCATGGATCTCGTTGACTTTGAAACTTGTCCTCTCTAACACATGACTAACACTGGACTGTGTTCTCCAAACCAGAAGAGCAGATAGAAGAGGAGGAGGAAGAAGAGGAAGATGATGATGATGACAGAAGTGGTCGATCACAAACGACGAGGCCACGATGGCTTTGTTCTTGGCAACTTGAGTGGAGAAAAGAGGCTCAAAGCTGCCGTCCCTCCCAAGGTTGGTCTTCTCATCTCCTCTTCTCTTTCCATGAGATTGATGTCTGTACTCAGCAGGTCAAGATTGGTGTCCAGGAGAAGAAGGACAAGATCGGAGAGCGAGTGTCGAAGCTGCAACAGCTGGTCTCGCCTTTCGGAAAGGTAGGAGAGACATCAACTTGACCTTCTCCACTTCTTGTTCTGTTCGAGATTGCTGTGTTGGAAAGCCAACAGCAAAAGGTTTTGGTGAACGCAGTCGGACACAGCATCTGTTCTTTCCGAGGCCACTGCCTACATCAAATTCTTGCATGATCAACTCCAGGTTCTACCCTTGGCTCCTCCTCTCTCTTAATGCTTCAACAGCAATCATACTCGGTGATAAAGCTGTGTCCATGGCAGGTGCTGAGCGCTCCTTATCTGCAGACGACAGTGACGGGGGAGATGGAGGTGAGCTAATTCTTCCATCAATTACTCCGCTCTTCATCATAGGAAGTACAAGAACAGGAGACAATAATCCTTACCTTGGCATTCGTTTATGCTGATTCATATCTCTTGCGATGCAATCTAGGAAGGTGAGCATCACAGCCTAAGAAGCCGTGGCCTCTGTCTCGTGCCGGTCGCCTCCACACGCAGAATTGCTCAAAGCAATGGCGCCGATCTATGGGCGCCGGTGAACTCAAACAGATCACCATAAACTACAACAGTGTGATCTTAATATCGGTGACTGCATCTGCAGGTTGAGGAAACATCTTCTCCAGAGCCGGGAAGTGGTGTCGACTTGTTTGCTTGATTGAGATTCTAACTCCAATTCATTTCCTCTTCGGACCTGATAATTCCATTACAGTGTCACTCAATTCAGTGTTGCTCAGATATATATTACACATGTTTGTATATGCCATGATGGTGCCTCTCACTGGATGCTGGAAGCAGCTGCATGCACTTCTAGGAAGATTTGCTCAAGTAGAAGCTGTGAGATTGCATAGAGCCCTATAGTTTGCAGATTTCACTGCAACTGGAGATCTGAACAATTGCATGATAAAAGGATGTTATGATTTCTGTATTGCTAGTAAGAAAAGCTCATGTCACATTTAGTGCACATGGTTCTTCTGAGAAGGCAGTACAGTCTGCCATGGATCAAAACTAAATGCTAGAGATGAAGGCACTTCTTGTTAGCTGGGCAATTTTATATGAATCACTTTAGTTTGGTGATTGTGAGGAACTCAGATTGAATCGATTCACTTATAAGCAAAGAAGAGATCAACATGAAGCCAAAAGCTCAAGATCTTGTTGTTGTCTTCTTTCTTAAAGAAGAATCTTTCCTGATCAGTATCTACAACCCTATGTAACAAAGAGCTTCTCCATCTCCGTCCACGGCAGCCAATGCTACTAACTCAAGCCTTCGAATCCTCCCCCCTTCATCATTTGCTTAAACTCCTTGAAGTCCACCATCCCATCCCGGTTGTCGTCCACCTTGTTTATCATCTTCCTGCAGTCCTCCGCGGTCCTGCCTTGCTTGAGGCCGAGCGAGGCGAGCACCAGCCGCAGCTCCTCCACGGTGATGAACCCGTCCCCGTTGCGGTCGAACACGTTGAACGCCTCGCGCATGTCCTCCTCCTCGTCCCGCTCGTCCATGCTGCTGCAGCAGAGCGTCCCGAACTCCTCCATGTCGACGCACCCGTCGCCGTTGGCGTCGATCCGCTCCATCATCGCCGCGAGCTCCACCTCCGGGACGTGGATGCCCAGGTTCTGGAGCGAGCCGCTCATCTCCGCCTTCGTGATGCGGCCGTCCCCGTCGCGGTCGAACATCTGGAAGACCCGCCTCAGCTCCGACGGGTCCATCCCCGACGCCGTGGGACAAACGATGAAGGTCCAGAGGAGGAGGACGCGGAGATCGATGAAGGCAAGCAAACAGAGGTGAGCTTCTTAGGGAACAGAGATGGTTGGCACTTGAGCGGTGGCGAGGAATTAGAGGCGGTGAGCGTAGAGCCGCTTTATGGAAGCCATGTCTCTCCTCCTCCTCCTCCTCCTCTTCGTCCTGTGTTGGGCGACCATCGGAGGGAGCCACTGGGGGGAGCGCGGAATGCGCCAAAGAAGCCGGACGGCCGAAGACGGACGTCAGATTCGGATCCGGAGACGGAACCGACCCGAATGTGGCGGGCTGGCGCTTCGGCTGTCGGATTCGGATCCACATCGGGATCCGGATGTGGCGGGCTGGCGTTTGCGGTGTCCCTGCAAAATATCTTAATCGGTTTCATCGGACGGTCGACGATGCGGCGAGTATGGCATCGTAGGACGGAGAATCGGGTCCTCAAAAAAGTCAAAATTAAATCCACTCACGAATATTATGGGATGGCTAAAAGATTTTGTAAAGATTAATTACCAACATAATTGTGGTTCTCCGAATGCAACAAAAATAGGAGAGCAACAATCAAATTGCCCTCACGCAGGATCGAACTACGGACCTTCAGTTTACAAGACTGACGCTCTACCACTGAGCTATAAGGGCGATTGGTATTTTGGTCCACTAAATACGAATCATATTCTAAAGAAACAATTAATTTAAATCATCACTAAGCTGATTAATGGAGATTTAAATGAAATTAGATGATTACTAACTCCAGATTATAATTATGTGGCATTCAGAAAGAGGAAAGAGAAAAGAACAACATTAGAGGCTTTAAATGAACTTACAAACATTGTTGCAATGATCTTTCTAAGATCATTGCAACAATGTTGAAAGATAAATGGATCTCTCAGTTTAGTTGAAGGTGTTTGTCTAGCAAGAGGCTAACTAGATGATAATTTTCAGAAATATTCTCTGAACAATTCCACACAGCTAATTGTGATGAGTCCATTTTAAGCTATTGAATTTTGACACCTAACATGGGGTGGCATACTTTCTGTATTTAAATATCCGAGGAAGGAAAGCATAAATGACAATATTCCCAAATCCATTACAAACAAGTTTTGGGTGTGTGGAGCTATTACTGGCAATCCTTGTTTGTCTAGTGTAGGTCTTGGGCACTGATTTTGGCACACTGTGCCATTTCATGATACACAGTTGAAGGCAGAGAACCAGCGAAAAATAACCTGCTGGAATTCCTAGCCATGATTTCTTCCATATATGATTCTGAATTCAAGCAAGACATTGCAAGAAATAAGGCATTATGAGATTATGACCTTTTTCTGTCCCATACCATTGCTGCATCAGATGCAAAACATAATGAGAAGCTCCTGAATGAATTTGACAATAGATGTCATTTGCTGTTGCTTCTCTTTTTATCAATGTTTTCTTGTTATGATTGAATGATACCATAAAGTGAAAATCTTCATTCAAGATATGAAAGCAATTTAGGATACAGAATTCAGAATTCAGATTAATGGATTGCAGTTTTGTCATTGCAGCTATTGGAGATCTATAAGATTAATGGATTGCATGTGTCTTATCCTGCTTGGTTTTCCTGCTTGAAGTCTTCTAATGTGCTTCAACACTACCAAGCAAGCAATGAAGCAGAAAATTGTGTTCAATGTGAGTATTACTAAACTATGGTGGAAGATAAGATCCTGGATTAGATATTTTTGTTGGTTGGTCCCATTTGATACCATGTTGGATCAGCAAGATATCAAGTTCTTTTTCACCAAAATGTGCTGTGACAAGCCATCACATTGTATGAGCAACCCAAAGACAGAAAAGTGACAAGAACAAGCTGATACATCTGTGTAAATTTCTTGTCTCATGTGCCTACCATCTACCAATCTGTATGAACTGATAAACGCTTGGAACACAACAAAAAGACCAAGTGGAGTTTGGAAAAAATGATTGTTGAGTTGATCCTTAAGTCCAGGTTCATCTCATGGACAGATCTGGGGACCATATTGCTAGCAGCCACAATGATTGGAGACTGTGCTGAATTATTCTCTGAAATAATCTAAGACAAATCTGACTTGAGGGTCCCTGATTCAGTAATGGTGATCATCCTTTGAAACCAATCTACTATTTCTTTCCAATCATGGACTCAATATGGACATTGCAGAGGATGATGCTAACACAATTCTGAGACATCTGTCCTGTTTACACACTGAATTAAATGACACAGACCATCTTCTCTGTCTAAAATATACCTTCATGTATCTTTTCTCAGAGTTTGTTTGGATGTATTCTATAAGGTTGTATCAAGGTTTCTCCTAAATTAGTGTTCTTCTTTCATACCCAGTCTGCTAAACCCTTTTTTTGTGGAAAGAGCAAACCAATGTTGGCAGAATCACAACCTTATTGAATAAGGAAAATCTTGTATATCTTATAGCTTGTTGGTACACAAATATTCAATTTAATCCCTTTGTGTTTGAGCTATCATCTAATCCTTTTCTAATCCTATCAATATCAAGTTGGATTTATTTATTCTTTTTCATTGTCACAAGAGGATCCTTTTGTTACTAGATAAATTGTTTTTTTTTAAGATGTCAAACAGTTACTTAATTATTAGTCAATGAATTATTTTGTCTAACTTCCAACTTCACAGGCAGGAGGGAAATTGAGTTGAATGGATAAGAATGAAGTCACAAGAGATGATGAAGCACCAAATTGGACCTCAATTCAAAGAGATGAATGGTCTTGGAATCCTTACATGTTGACTTGCTACAGTCAAGTGTTCAACAAGGGCTGCCCCTTCAAGGTTGAAACTTAAGCTGGTTCAATGGATGATATGGGAAAAGGATGGAATAGGATCACATCTCTTGAGATGACAAAATACTTAGACCAGTTTTGACAAAATACCATTTTTGGAACAAAGAACACAACTTGACCAGGATATCCTTTTTTTTGACTTGTTTTAAGCAATTTGCTTTTGTTATTTCTTGATCTTGAAGAGACCAATTCTGAGTGTAATTAACTTTAGCTAGATTGATATAAAGAAATATATTTAAAAACATAAAATATCTAAAATTAGAAAAAAATACTTTTAGTATATAATGAGTTTTAAAGATTATTGATGTAAATTATAATTTCAACAGACAGCCAATTCATAGTAGCTAATGGATTTTGTTTATTTGCAAGCTTTTAGTGGTTAGAGAGGTATATTAATATATGTGAAAACTTTAATTTAGATGGATAAGTATGCAAATTGCTGGCTTTGAAGGATATACATACATGTATATGAATGTTTACCCAAGTAACTTTGAACAAAATCATTAATTTGACCTTTGTCTCCTAAAAGGAGTTGGTATTGAGGATATGAATAAACTAACAAGAGAGGAGAAAGAAACTAAACTTTTGATAATATAGAAAAGAAAAACAGAGCAATGAACAGAAGAAAAAATTTATTAACTAAAAAGTTGAATGGCTTTACAACCCCTCTTCTACTGTTCTCACAGTTTATTTTGGTACACCCATTAAAGAAGATTATGTCCTTGTTTGATGGAACTAAATCCCTAAAGAATTATAATAGTAGTCTGCCAGAACAATCTCAAGAATTTGTAGTCTTAACAGTTTGTTGTAGGTTGGATTTCTCTACAGGCAATGGTGGGAAGTCCATACCACAAAGCTCAAGGAACAGGGAAGAGAAGAAAAAGCACAAAACAAATACACTGCACAACCAAGTCAGTGGCCCAAACTCAATGAGACACACATAGGTACAGTGTCACTGGACAATCTGTGTGTCTTTTGTGGTTCCTTATTCATGTTCTTTGATTCCTTTCTTATGGCATTGTATCTATCTTCTTGTAGGCACTGCTTCAGAATCACAATCTGTACTTGAATCTTTTAAGAAAAATACTGGTCTTTGAACAGTTGTTCTCCATTTATATCCGAAGAAGAAGAAGAAAGGTGAGTTGGATTTCTTTGGATAAATCCAAAATAGGATCAAGAAAGTAGGAAGTTGTAAGCTTTTGCTGGGAGATGGAAAGAAGAAAGGAGCAGTGTGCAGAAGACGGAAAGCAGGTTGGCAGCTGCTTGGGAGCCACCGTTCCATGGATGAACGCATCGATCTCTGATAACATGCAAATTGGTATACGGAAGCTGAGAGGTACTGAAGCCATTTGGGCAGCATCTTTCCTGCCACTTTCCAGCTAAACTTCCCCACATCTCCTTGTCCTTTTTCACCTTCCTTTTAATGACTTTTTGGTGCCAATTGCCACATGAGTGAGGGAGAGAGAGAGAGAGAGAGAGAGAGAGAGAGAGAGTCCTGTTTGGTTTCTGCAACTTCAACATGATCAGACTAAATCACCAAGTTGTAGATGAAGAGTGGTCAATGAAGCAGCAACATCTTGGAATGTCTAACTTGCCATACCAAGATGAGATGCAATTGTGTTAGCAACTACCAAAAGGTAGAATTTTAGCAATTGTGTTAACCAAAACAAAACAAAAGGAAAAGGTTTGTAGGAGAATCAGAAGTTGAAGGGCTTAACAATAGTATCAAGTACTGCTGAAAGGTATGTGCTGAGAACAATCTGATGAGATGCAAAAAAAACACTTTTGAGGAAGTGAATTCCTGGATCATTTCTTGGCTATTAAAATAAAAAGCTCACTGCAACATATACCATGACAAAATCTTTCAATGTTTGACTTGTAATTGCAGACTCTACCAACTCAACCTAAAGGTGGGTGGATAAGACAACAGGTCTTATGCTAGGTGAGTCAGTCAAACCAGGGAAAATAAAATTATATGAAATCAAAACATATATAGTTAGCAATTTCATCAAACAAGGCCAGAGTCTATTCTTGAGAAAACAGGACAAATTTTTTGTTCATTTCATAAGATTTGACATGAAGAGGAAATCACACAAAGACAAAAGAAGAGACAATGAAATGAATGGACAAAGAACTAGAGCAAGGCACTCTTCCTACTTTATCCAATTGAGCATTTTAAACAGGATATATATATATATATATATATATATATATATATATATATATATATATATATATATATATTTCAATGCACAAAAAAAATGTTAAGAAAGTAAAATTAATTTTCATGACTCATAACTCCATCATCCAGATCATAAAGAAGTAATCTTATCATTATATTTAGATAGATATATATGAAAGTGAGTTATTTTAAGCCACATCATGGAGCATCCTATGAAAGCCCAAGGACCAGGGAATGGAAGTCTTGTTGTGGCTTGGTGATATGATGTAGAAAGAGACAAGAGGGGATTAGAGGAAAATGAAAGATGGCCAGGGGAGAAGAACCTTACACACCAAACTGGCTTCCCTTCTCCCAGAGAGAAAGAAGCATACTTCACCATCCCCCACCACCTGCATGAGGTGAATAATAGTCGAGACCTGGGAGGACAGAATGCAGTGTATCCACCCCAAAGTCTCAAACCTCTTCTTCCTTTCCCTCATCCTCCCACAGATTAGCAAAGGCAGATTGCAGACTTCCTCTCACCAAACTCATGTAGAAAAGAAAAGCAGCATCCGTCCATCTCAGCCTCACTGGAACTGTCTTCTCCTCTGAAGCATACATCTCATCAAACATTCCTGTCACTTGCATTCCTCACCATACTCCCCTCTTCTTACCCTCTCATTAAGCTTCTTTGATTTCCTCCCTCCCTCCCTCCTGATTAGCACAACTGGTCCGATGCGTGATGGATTTGAGTGAGAGTTTCTTTAAGGAAGTCAGCAGCCTGTGCAGTGGTTTCCAAGGAACAACTGAGAGGTATAGTTTCTGACGACTGCTTTTCTTGAAGTAAGTGCTTTCTGATTGGAGGCTCTGCAGCAACATGGATTCCTCAAAGAGACCATTTGTTTCTCACACCATTGTTCTTTCGATTTGTTCAACCTGAAGGAACATAGTTGGTTTCCTGCATCTGTTTGATCTGAAAAGAGCAGCTTTGAAGTTCTTTTCCACTTGTATACTTGCTTTCTGCAATCAAACATGTGCTTGAGGTTGCATTTTGGCCTTTTGCTGGATCAAGATCAAAATTTCCATTATGCTGAAGCTTCTCGATTTGTTCCTGTTTCAGGAAACTTAACATCTGAGCCTATTGAGTACTGTCAACCCGGAAAAATCTGTCTCGGACCACCGAGTTGTCTGCAACCCAAGCGAAGGCCATCACACCATCATATCTCATGAGAAGTGCCATAACTTGCGACCTCATCGTGCTTGTTGCGTTAACCTAAACGCACCATGAACCACTTGAGCTCAGGGTCAAGAACACGAAAGGATGAGATTGATAGTAAACCGAATCGAGCCGGTTCGACGGAAGGCAGAGGGAGGAGGACGAAGAGGCTGGTGAGCGCTTCGGACGCAGACGGCAGAAGGCACCCACCTCGAGAGCCAGAGCACAGAGGCTCCCCTACAAATTACTTCAGCACGGAGTCGTTTGTCGTGATGATCTGCTTGACCGTGTCTCTGCTGATACTGCCTCTCATACTGCCGCCACTGCCGCCGCCACCTTCGATGCTGCTTCTGCTTCCTATAGGCCTACTTGTTGTGCTGATGATCCTAGCTTTCATGCCCTCAGACATAAGAAACATTACTTCCTCTTCCTTGTAGAAATGTTGGGATTTGAGCTACGTCTTTTTCACTCTACTGATAGTTCTACAGTGGTGATTACTAGTTTATGATAGATTGGAACCGAAATGTGGTCACTCTGCTGTACATGAGGTATTTGTATCATATCATATCCACGGAAACTAATCCAAGAAAGGCAAAGAAGGATTTCTTAGTTATGGTTACAGAGACGATGAACATTTCTTTCTGCTTGACAAGCGTTACCGTAATCCAAATATGCAAGAGATCGATGATGAAGCCATATTGTTGGTCACAAGACATTCGATTTGGAAATGGTATCGGAGGCTCTATTTGTAGTGGGTGGACCAAACCATATGCAATTGAGGGGACTCTGTCTCGGTATTGTCTTGTTCATGGCAGAGGGGGGTAGTCTTTAGTCTTCTCCTGCTGCATGTACTGAGAAATCTGCGTTATGGACACCACCGAACAGGAACTACTGTAAGGTCTGCAAGAACATCTTCAATCTACAGTCTTAGCTGCTCGTCAACCTACCACCAAAAACGACTTTGTTTGCAGGGGTTGCTGAAGGCATACTGAAGAGGGGCTGATGACGATGATGATGATGTTGGGATGTTGCATGATCCATGTAAACATGCAAACGAGCGCTACGTTAGAAGTAGAATGTCAACTTTCATGAGAAAGTGACTCAAAGCTGGTCAACGCAGACAACAATAATCATTGCATCTTTGTTGTTATTCTTGCACTGCATCCCACTCTTGTGTCTCTCATCTCTTTGTCCTCTGCTCTCAACAAGCCTGGTGGAGCAGGAAAATGGTGTTGGGATAGGATGAGATCCAAGGCTTGTGGCAAGGTGTAAGTGAGGTTCTCTGATGAAGAGCTTACATTGAAATACACGAGTTCAACAACAAAAAGAATCATGTCGTCGATTTCAAATAACTAAATAACTTGTTATTATTGTATAATCGAATTAATATATTATTTTCTTTCCAAAATTATCGAATTTTATAGGTAGAAATTGAAAAAGACAAAAGAAAAAAAGATCTCGATGGATGATTATGTAACACCAAGGTATGCAATACCGTATCATACCGATGTTTTGAGACTGGCTTGGTACGGTACGATACGGTAAGGACGTACCGAACGATACATCAGGGCATACCGAACAGTACCATTCGATACTGCATACCATGTGTAACACATCAAACTTTGACAATGAGTCTGCAGCAAGGGTTAAGTGGCTTCTCGCCAACTCTTATTCTTACATATTTTGATGATAACATGTTTATACTTGTAAATTTTGTTATAGCATATAACATTCCTTGAAATTTTGGCATGCATAGTATATAATATTAACAATAGCATCCATCCAGAAGTCATGTTGACAATTTCTTATCATGATGAGGATCGATTTATTTGATTTAAAGAAATGTATAGAAATACAAAATGATCATGAATCATAAATGATCTAAAAATGTAAATTAGATATTTAGTAGTTATCGGAGATTAATAATGTTAAAGATCACTTGCAAAATTAATCTCGAATGAAGGCAGGTGTATACTCAAATTTGAAAGCATCTTATTTCATCTTATAAATAACCAGGAAACTTCACAAACTACTATTAATTCTATTTCATAACAAATCACCTAACAGATGTGACTAAACCAATTACACACATTGATTCTAACACTAAATCTTTTATTCAATTCCTGCACCATTCTACCTATGCTGTGTCACATGTGATATATACGTACTTGAGCTTGTTTTATTGGAGAAATCCTGCAGCTTTCATGCAGCATTGCACCTATCCATGTCTGCCATCTCTGGCACTACGGTCAATGTGACTAATTTGTTGTTTGCTCTCTTTACAAGCACTTTCAAGGGCTTCCCAACTTGATCCCTCATCGAATCTACAATCTGCAGAAGAAATAGAAATTGTTATTAGGTTATTTCAACTCTGCAGGTAAATTATATCAATATGGATTTAAATCATCAACATCTACATCCTTTTGTATGTGCCATCAACTAAAATATCAAACGACAGATATCATGTTTCAAAATGGATGCTGAATAAAATTTACAGGGAAATAAGATCCAATCATGAAGTACAGGGATTTCAGATGTTGATCAAAGCACATGATCTAAGTTGAGTGCTCAGTCTAATTTCTTATAGAATGAAAGCTAATTGCCTTCATACATGATTCAAGCTTGCAAATTGTTTATGGGTTGGTTTCTACTAAAATCTTAGTGGCAGTACCTCTTTAATTTCTCGAACTGGTTTGCCATCAAATTGGATGACTGTATCACCTGGTCGAAATCCTGCACGGTCAGCAGGGGATGCGGGAGTTACCTTGAAAACCTGACAATGTATCATTTATTAGATTCAAGCATGAAGATGAATTCCAATCTCTATAAGAAAAACTTTTGAGTTACCAAGAAATGAAACCCTGTCTGGACCACAGTTTATGAATGCCTTATCTAAGATTTTGTCATGCATATTTAAAAAAGAAAAATAAGAGTTGAACAGTTCTGATGATAAGAGACATGCTATACTAGGTACAGATCATGGAACATGTATAATCTTTGGTGGAATAGTAGGAAGCAAAATTTGTTTGGCATATCTCATGTATAATGATAGCAGCAATCAGCTCAAAAGGAGAGTCAACTGAAAAGGTATAATCATAATCCGTCTTCAGCTGACTTTTCACAATCAGCTAACATTTGTTGCTTTAGGACAATCTGTCCCCAGGACATATTATTGTGAAAAAATACAACCCATACATTTTTTTTCATTACCAACTATAACTCCACATGCTTGCAGGTAAAGTGGGAAAAAATGATAATGAATGAAAATTCATATTTAAACAATATCAATGCAGTATTCACTTTGGCTTAGTTGGGAAATTTATTAGAAAAAGGCCCTGGGTTTCTACAAATGATCTAGGTATAAAAAATTACTGAACAGTAATTGAATGTACCTCCAATTTTACCCTTTCTTGAGTTATAACCCAAAATTTCCATACTTCCTATCTTAAATCGATTTGTCCTATCAAAGCTGTGTCCGACCACTCAAAAAGTTAGGGAATAGATGTGATTTTTAAGGGGCGTCATTCGAAAGGAAAAAAATGAAACCATGGCATCTTTTTGGTCATTGGTCTATGATGAAAGTCAAAATTACCAAGGCATCTTTTTTCTGGCAAATCACCCAATTTTCTTAAAGCAAACCCCAATTTCAGATCCAGTTCTTTTTCCGTTATCTTCTGATACCTAACAAGCACTAAAGAGATATCCTGACTCAAAAAACATCTCCGCTTTCTAATAGCATACTGTCACTCTACAATACTTACCACTGGCACAATATCTGTCCTTACATCGGGACACGAAGCATCTTTGTCCTTACACTGTGCAATTTTCAATTCATTAAGATCGAGCATCTTCAGTCCAATCCATGGTTGAGCTACTTTTCTGTACAGACAACATAAAGTTAGTGAGTAGATGCAAAGGCTTAAATTTTATACAGAAATAATTCAGAATATATTGTGTTCTCGGGATAATAAGATAAGAAAAATGGCATCATAATTTGTAATGTCATCGTGAACAAAATGGTATACAAGTGATCAAGACACATAAATCAAAAGATAATCAAAACCAACAAACTTTGCTGCAAATATATGGCAAGACATAAGATAACTGCAAGCTGAATAAATTTCATAGATCTGGTGCTGGTACATTATCTACCATATCATCTTCTCGGTGTCATCCTTTTAGGTTTTTTCAAAACTGCAGACAACATGTCATGCCACAATATAAATGAGTCACGTGGCCAAGATAAAGTAGGCTAAATCAATATGTTCCAGCTTTGATAAGGATGTTCATTATAGGACGCCATTCAAAATTTAACAAAGAATGATTAAGCAAATCAATCAAAAAAGCCAAAGAGGAGTAGCACATAAAATTAGAGAAAATAAGTCAAAACAGGCAGAACATACCCATTCTTCATGAATTGCTCCACTATTTTGACAACTGAGTCAACTGGCACTGCAAAACCCAATCCATCAGCTGCAACAAATTTCATGACATTAACACCCACAACCTCTCCATCAAGATTCACAAGGGGTCCTCCAGAATTTCCCTACAGAAAGCCACATAAGGAGATCATACATTATTTCACAAATCATGATAAAAAAGTTGGACCAGGTTGGACAATCAAATATGTTAGTGCAAACCCTTCATCCTTGCAAGTTGCAAAAACTGCAGTACAGATAATTAAAGAGTGAGCTATGATTTTGTTAATAAAATTAGACAATGATGAACTAAGAACTAGCTATCTAGTATATTAGTAGCAGCTAAACAAATCAATAGCCACTCTTAACGATCAGATAGAAATTATCCTCTTTTCCTTTTTAGGCAAAGATAGGCCAACGACAATCAGAATCTCATTAGTAAAGACTGTAAGGAATAATGAGATAACAGAAGTAGAAAAGAAATAAAAATAATTTAATTTCTTTTTAGGAAACTTCTCTCTCTAGGAAGGAGCTGCATTTAAGGTTTTCTCACTTTCTCTGATTAAAACAACCCCATACAAGATTCCATCCTTCCTTTCCTAAGAATTTAAAAAGCTACTAAATACTCCATCTGAGCTGATGCATCAACCTTCTTAAATTCAATCAGAAACTTCAAAAATGATCATCCAGGATCCAGATAATTTACAAGGCAATTCAGCAACACGTGATACAGGCAAGAGGTGGTACAGAAGGCAATTCAGCAAAACATGATAAATGGAGTCGCAAGAGTAAAACAGAAATTGCAAGTAGAATTATCCTTCAGCCAGAACGTTCTTTTAGATGCATCAAGAACAAAAGATTGATTGTTAATCCAAAAACTAAGATAGCAGAGATAACCTTAATGTATGTATTTATCCATCTCTAACTTACTGAAAAAAAACTAGATAACTATTGAGGTTTCTACATATGCTGGGATGTATGTCAGATATTTTTTATCATGTCCAGGAAATGTTTAATTGTGTGTAGCAGAAATAATGATTTAGAAGGATCAAGAACAATCATGCCCATTGCCTTTTTTCTTAAAAAAATGTAAATTATGATGTCAACAGCTGCTCAATATTGCTTCAGACCCTCTCATAACCAAACAATATTGAGAGTTGAAGGTTCCAAAGTTATTAAAATCAACATTATAGATTTCTAGTAGCATTCATATAATAAAAACTGGGGACTTTGTGGAGCAAATATAATCTGGGCTAAAATTAGGGCAAAAAAATTCTAAAATTCTGTTTCAATACTACAATTTCAAATTACTGTCAGTTGTTTATCCTTCACAAACTTTCCAAATTCAGTTTGTATTTAAAAATTTTCATTAAATCTATCAACAAATACTTACATAATTGCTAAATGACCACCAAAAGTCAACGACAAAAATGCTAGCTGACATGGCTTTTAGAGACATCAAAGCTTCCGTTAAAATGATATTCTGAATAACAAAAGACTCCCATAGGTTAACTATCTCTTGAAGAACAAACTATATGAAAACATTTTATCTTTCACAATTGGCCCTAATTTACTTAATCCAACCTTACATTTCATACAGGATGTTCACAAAATATAGGATCCCAGCTCAAAAATAACTAGAAGAGACTGTATAAATAATTATGTTCTTCAGCAATGCAAAACTGATATTTCATTCAACCAAGAAAATAAAGGTTCATGAGAAGGTAATGGAATGAACAACATGGCATAAATCTTATTAAACAATGTTAAAGTGAATGAACAGGTAGTCTCACCTTATTAATTGCACAATCTGTTTGCAAATATTCCCTTTGAACTCCTTTAAGACCCAAATCACTGCTTTTACGATCAACACAGCTACATAAAAAAGGAAAGGCGAAAAAGAATTCAGAGTAGAGAGAAACCAAAAAAAGGGTGTTCTTTGACAAAATAAATCTATAAAAGTAATCCCAAAATAAGGGAAAACCAAAAGGTTGTCTTAATTGACAGCATAAACCCATATTACTAAAGTCAACATCGAAGCCACAAGCTTAAAATACAACATTGAAATAGAGTCAAAACAAGGAGAACAATTCCAAGTCAACTTACAACAATTTAAATAACATGCCTATTAAATTTTAAATATTTAATAGAAAATGAGAAAATTTTCTTACGATAAAATAGAAATTAGGAAATAAATATATGAATTCTATGTTAAAATACCTTATAATGCCAGATGTAATGGTATTTTTCAGAGCATGTGGGCAACCTAAAGCAATAACAAAGTCGCCTGGATGAAGCTTTGATGACATTCCAAGTTTTGCTGCTGGTAGTGGAATTTTTGATTGTATCTTCACAACAGCAATGTCTGAAACAAAATCAGCATTCACGACAGTGCCCTCAAATTCACGACCATCTTGTAAAGTAACACCAACCTATTTATTTTATTGAAAGGATAGTAAGTAACACCAGAGACAAGAAGGAAAATTATTTATTGAACTGATGACTGAAAAGATATCAGAATGACATTAAACAAATAAGTAGCCCTTTCTTTCTACGAAAGACAATATTTTTATACCAAAAAGAAAATCAAATATTAAATAGGTTTCATGAAATAAGGGTTAGTGTGGTCTGCGACCGACAGCTGCAAGGCTTTTGGTTTACAAATGACTCCATAAAAGCCAAACCTTATCCAGGTCCCAAATAACTGGGCCATGACATGGCCCAAGTTTGTTCTCAAAAGTATACAACTATGCTGATGCTGATTTTGTGAGGAAAAAAAATAATTTGTTTAAGCCCTCTTCCAACAATAAACTTGGATCATACAAGCCTAGCTCTTGTAAGTAGATTTTTATTTTTGAAGAAACTTCAAGCATTTAATTTTTCTAGGCCTTTTTCATGAGTATCTATCAATACAAAAAGACAAATTAATTATGCCCAAAGACAATTCAAAATTAGAAAACATCATAGACAATATTTGATTACCCAAAATATACATGCATAACAAAGTATAAGGATTAAAAAGCATAATTGAATAGTACATATTCACCACTACAAATAGAAGACACTACAAAAAAATCAAAGCATTGTTGGTTGAAATCATTAGTGGTTGAGTACTTAAGTTTCCTATTCACTAGAAATACCAAAATTTATTATAAAGTTGACAAACATAGATGAGAAAAGCACAGTAATTATGATAAAAGAATAATTTGAGCATATTTCAAACTAAGTTGGCATGATATGTCTATATCATTTAAATGATATCAATTTCATGAAGTTAAATAGAAAGTTCAACGTATAAATTTCCTCATCATGCATGATATAGTCAACAAGAAAACATAGTTAAACTATGTGCATATACAAAATCTACGAAGAATGAACTGCAATAGATGAGTAATAACCAGCAAGGACTAAAACGTCATGCTAAACAAAAGGCCTCAGACTTGTGTCCAACAAAATAATCCTAATTGCAACATCAAACTCTCAGCAATCGTGCAATCTAAATTACAATAATATGTGAACAATAATGCCTACTTTACTATTTCATCAAATTGATTATAGATCAGAGCTCCTTTTAAGTCCCACAAATTTCCATAGTTCATTTAAGGAGAAAAGTTCACAAAATATTGTCAGTCTGTGCTCTACTTTGCCATTGCAGACCCTTTTCTTGCGATCAAGGTCCTCCACACAATGTGCACACGTCAAGATCGTCCCATCAGGATCAATTATAGTACCAGACCCAATACTCTTTGAAGACATCAGACCACCTGCAGAATCGTATTAAAAGAACTTATCATCCCATAGAAACCAAAAGTAGATCCTGTAGATCGACACAACCCGAAGCAAAAAAATCTCCTCACCTTTACGGACGGATATGTTCACCACGGCAGGGCTAGCTAATGCAGCCGCTTTAGCAATGAAGTTCGTTTCCGTGGATGTAGCGGAGCATGGCGCATCAGCGTGATTCTTCCCCAAAGCTTCCTCATTTGAATCCGAATCAGGGAAGGGGCTCGCGGCGGGAGCTCGCCCTGGATAGAGACCTACGTTTTGAGTCAAAAGGCTAGCCAACTCCAAAGCTACTAGCAAAAAATGAAGAAAAAGAAATCATAAAGCATTTCTTGAAACCGAAACCTCCGATCGAGAACAGAGATGGCCGAGCGAAGTCTCGCAAGAAGATCTCCGATGTCGACGACAGAAGATGCCGCAGAGGAACAGAGATCGAAACGCCTACATCTGTCGAAAGGGGGAGGGGAAACAAATGTGAGAAGCTACAAAATCGTCGAAATGAGCGAGAGGGGGGTTTACTGGTGCGATGGGAGGGGCCGTCCGAAGAGCCGCCGTAAAAGGCAGCGATGGCGAGGAGGCCGGTGGCCGCACTGCGGCGGGGGTTCGGCGAGAGGAGGCGACGGAACATGGCTTCCCGATGTCGAGCGATCGCACTCCGTCCCTCACCTCTCCACTCTCCCCTCTCCCCTCTCCCCTCCCGCCCGCCTTGGCGGCCAACAGAAGATTTTGATTGCATTATAACGCATTTCTGTTTCTATTTACAAATATTTTTATTTTTAAATATAATTTTGTCTCCAAAATTAACTGTTTTTTAAAATAAAATATAAATTGAAATATACACTGTTGTGGTCAAACTTGAAATTCCAACCAACATTATTATATATTTATTATTTTTTAAGAAAATAAGAAATTAAATAATTATGATAATAATTAACATAATGATTAATCTAAGAGATTAATGAAGGTAACCTATTATACTTTAATAACAAAATGCCTTATACGTGTCCCACTAATTTAGGCATAGACAGAACATGCAACATAAAGATGATTTCTTGTTTCCTTTAAGGAGTTTTTAATATATTATATTTATATTTTGATTGGAAAACTGAAAAGTAGTTCAATGTATCCGAATATTTGGATAGCTTTATGACGCATTTCTCCTTTTATATTTGAAGAATTTATTTTAAATCGATTTTGCCTTATATACTTCGATTTTTAATAAGTTTAAATAATATATACAGTATGGTTAATCTCAACTAACATTGTTATACATTATTATACATTTGTCACCTTAAAAATTGAGAAATCAAATAAACAATGAAATTTTGGAAATTTATTAATTAACAATGATTAATCCAAGCTGTGTTATACCAAAATTATCTGTCTTATATGTGTGTTCCCATTCATTTCTTGTTTACTTATAAAAAAATTTAATATGTTATATTTATGTTTATATAAAATATATATCTTCGATAAATAAAGCACTAGTCACATAATCCAAAATACTAAAGATGTTAACTAAACTATGTGATAAAGATTTTGATATCTTATCAAAAGGTCTTTGGTTTGAATCTTATATTCGTAATTTATTTTTAAAAAAAATTAAAATATTTTTATTTTTCACATAATTAATAACAGATAAAAAATATATTTTTATAATTAAACTATTATTATATTTATTCCTTAGTTTAAGATATCAAAAACCTAGTAGGTAATTTAACTAAAAGGTATAAAATTATAACATTTTTTAAATATTATCATCATTATTTATGTAGTCTTAAAGTGACAATCAGCTATAATTAACTCTACAAGAACATAAATGCGAATTTAATTATTTTATTATAATATATATGCTGATAAGCTTAAACTAAGGAATAAACATAAGAATTATTGACTTATAAGATATATATATATATATATATATATATATATATATATATATATATATATATATATATATATATATCGAACGGTATACCGTATCGTACCTGAGAAAATATCGAAACTCCGGTATATATGATATTTCAATCCTTGATATAAATTATATGTTACCTTTTTTAATATCTACTCAATAAACTTAGATTAATCATTATGAATTAATAGATTATATATATATATATATATATTTCAAAATTTTATCAATTATTTAAAATTTTAATTTTTATTAATAATGTTATTTGAAGTTTCAGGCTTGATGAAGATTAACCATATTAGTATATAAATTCATACGTACATACATAAATACATACATATATATATATATATATAATTAAATTAACATATATCCTCTTGTGGAGTTGATTGTAGCTGATTGTCCCTTTAAAACTGATTATAAGAATATTAAATTTTTATTTTTAATTAAATTAGCTACTGTTGAATATGATTGGTGGTGGTTAATATAGTATTTAGGATTTATATTTCAAGAAGAAATATGTAAATATCTGGAGGGACTTGTATCATAAACTTGCTATATTTACATTTGTGTAAGGAGAGACAAAAACCTAAACAATAACATATATGAATCATATTGCAAGGCTTTTGAGTGAAAGTGAACCCTAAGGGGACCCAAGTCCATTTTAAGTGAAAAAAAAACCTAAGGATTGTTGGATCAAACATACTAATGATGGATCTTAGAGTCAAGATAATTTCATAGTGTTGTGGGTTATTTGTCATGTGATTTTGATGAAAATTATATTTTTGTGGAGCTGATGGGGAAGCTTGTGAAGCTCGAGCTATTTTAGAGGGGTTAAAGGCTAAATGATCACATGGATACACTCATGTTCTATGTTGAATCAGAGTCGAAGAGACTGGTCACCACTATTGCTATATATCATCAAAGATATTTTTCATGTATCATCTTTAATCACGGAAATCAATCGTTCTGTCAACACAGAAACCAAGTTCATCTTTTTGTGGAATGAAAATTTTCATTTTGAGCTTTATGAGTTGATTTTCTCCTATGCTGAGAGTGTTTTCATTGTCAATTAAAACTTCTTATTTTGGAAAAGGAAAACACTACAAAAATATTCAGCAGGTGGAGAGGTATGTTGTAGCTTTGGTGTAAATTTCAGATGATATCTAACATATCTTTTTGTTATTTTGAGGTATCTTTATTGTTTTGTAGAGGCAAAGGTTCAATTATGCATGGGTGAATAGTGTGGACAGTTTTTGGAAGGATAGTTTTGCTCTTATTTGATATGAGAGGATATGGTTGTATGTGTCTCAGTCCTTAATGCATAGTTTTCTTTTTGGATTAAAGATTCTAGCAGTGTATAAAGATTCTTTTAGTAAAAAGGAAAAAAAGGACAAATTTGTTACTAAGAAAAAAAAAAGAAGTGGCACCTCATTGTATCCTCAAATGGATACAATTATTTAGGACAAACAATTGTAGCATGTCTCATAGGTATGTCTGATAGCTTCTCAATAATGCATAACTGAAAGTTTCTATCAAGCTGTGTTTTTTGACTTGGTGTCAATGATTGAAGCAGCTGGTCCACACATCTGCTTCTTTTTTGCTGTTGAAAGAATGTGTAGAGAGAGAGAGAGAGAGAGAGAGAGAGAGAGAGAGAGCTATTGCTTCACTTCCATCCTTAGCAGGATGTTGTGAACACATCAAATAATTTCCCAACAGTATCTTATATGGAGGATAAGACCAGCATTCTTTTATGATTCTGCTGCATAATTAATTTGCTGATGCAGATGAGACTGGACAGGTTGATGTTTGAGTCAAGCCCTTGTCATTGATTTCTTCTCAGTTGATCGATATTCTGATAAATCTTTGACTGGCAAAAAAAAAAAAAAGGAGCTGAGACTGCTCTAGTGTTTTGATTTATAGTGAGGGCCTGTTGAGGATGCTCAGCAGCAGCAAGATTAACTGAAGGGTAGACAGCAGCACTCAACTCAGAATAATTTTTGCTGTAAGCACAAAAGATCTGCTTTGCTTGGATCAGTCCTCCATGATCCAAATGGTTTTTCCTGACCTTGAGCCTAGAAGCTTGTAACTTGGGGCTTCAATCTGGCAGAGCTTCTGTGTTCTTCTGAATCACAGAAAAAGAGTTTGTCAAATGAGAGAGAGTTTACAGAACCTAAGCAAAGTAGAAGAGACTTTAAGACAAGTGCTAGATTTGGCAAGGATAGAAGATCATTCTGAAAAAGTTATAAAAAGATGATCTGATTCTCCTTTAGAGCTCATTGAACTGAAACAGAAGAATCTTACGAAGCCCAGACAATTGTGCCTTTTCAGATAAGGTAAATGGATGTTACTTACAAGATCTATATTTGACTGCATGCAATTTACTTAGTTGTCCATCAACCAATAGATTAATTTATTTGCTTGCATTCAAAATTACAAGTTGGGAGATATGTGCTCCTGTTACCCAAATCATCAAGACTCTATCAGTCACTTGACGATGAATGAACATACTGGAAGAAAGCTGATATACATTAATATGCAAAAAGAAGAATCATGGAGCTACTGAACAATATATCATTAGCCAAGCCTTTTGCTTTTCTGTGGTTCCAGATTTTGCTCTATGTAAGATGTTTGTTATCTCTTTGATTGAGACCCCTTAATCAATCAGTGTTTGCTTTGTTACCTACAGAACAATATATCATTAGCTAAGCTTTTTGCTTTATCAGTGCTGCCCCATAGAATTTGTTTTTTTCTTTTTTACCTTATTTTCTATTCTACATGACTATGAAAGATCCAAACATAGAACCCGAATGATTTATCTGTCAATCTGTCAATTTTGCTCGCTTTTCTTTTTTTCTTTTCTCTTTTTCAATTTACAGATGTTTATTCATTCAAAGTAACAATAAGTCGTTACTCAGAAATTTGCTAAATCAAAACGAGACTTTCATCCAATGAAAAGGAAGAGAAAATATAAGATATCACACAAACAGAAAGTCATTTTGTGGTTGACCATATAATACTGCAGAAGCCACATAAAAGTCTTGGTCTATATATGAACAATCAAATGTAACAGATCAAGCAGAAATAATAAGCAAGTCCTTATTTTGGCAAATATTTGAGACTGCATTATGGACATGGAAGTATCAGCCTATTCCTGGAGAGCCATTATCGGAACCATTAACAAATTCATTAAGTTTCTTGAATTAGTTCTGAATTCTTCTTTTGCCTAAGTTACCGATGAACTTTACCATATTGCTAAAGGAGAGCAAATTAGTTCAGAACTTTACCAACTTGCTAAGTTACTGAATTCTTCTTTTGCCTAAGTTACTGATGAACTTTACCAACTTGCTGAAGGAGAGAAAATTATGGACATGGAACTATGGAAGTATCAATCTATGCCTGGAGAGGCATTATCAGAACCATCAACAAATTCATTAAGTTTCTTGAATTAGTTCTAAATTCTTTTGCCTAAGTTACTGATGAACTTTACCAACTTGCTAAGGAGAGCAAATTAGTTCAGCAAAGTTGCACCACAGTTCACAATTAAAAGCATTTCATCCATCAAGCCTTCCAGAACAACAAGTGGGCAAGTGAATTCATGTGGTCTGCTGTCAGACTCTTTGTCCACTTTCCCAAGAAAATCTTCTGAAAATTGATGTCATGTAGGAACCTCTCCTGGTGTCCTCTTCCTCTCACTCATTTGCTACCTTCCAGTGGAAGGTGGGACACTAAATTCAGTAGTATCTCAAAAGCTGAGGAAGAGAAGAGAAAGGATGTCTTTTTCCAGCAAAGTTAGTATTGCTGTGTCAGGGTAACTATCACCTATAATGAATGAGCCTCCTACTTGGATGATCTGGCCCCTAGCACCACTACCAAAAACTTCTAGAAGAATTGAGACAAGCACATACATTACAAGGACTATGATATCTTACAACTTGTGGCTGTCAGAGTGGTTGTGTTTCTAAAATCCAGAATTTGATCACTGATTTACCAAGAAGATGACAAAGACCATATTGTGCTTTGATTATGTCTCTTTTATATTCTGCATTGCATGGAGAGGGTGGCTCTTCATTGGTGTGATTCCAAGGTAATTTTTCATCAGATATGAGGGTACTGAGTTGAGATCTTCCTGCAACAAATGCTGTTTGACATGAATCAGAACACTAATCTGTTGCAGACAGACTTGACTTATCCAGACCCACTGTCAGCCATTTTCATCTTGCTTCATAATTATAGTCAAAGACTGGCTGTGGCAGCCAGCACACTAGCAGTGAGATGTGATCTAAAGTTGTGAGAAAAATACAAAAATCTTTGGAAATTATTTGGGACTGGGGACCACATTTGAGCACTTTCCTTATCTAAAAGGATAAGGATTGATGAAGTCTTGAACAAGTCGCAGTCTTGTACTTAAGAGCTTTTGCATGGGTATCAAACACTTGCATATTGTGCAAAGTTTGACATGTAGCAGAACAAAAGTTTGAAGTCTTTTATCCAATTTCTTGAAAGCTCTTCTCGAGCATGGTGGTAAAAACTTGCTACTTTCAGAACTTGTTGCATATCTGATTGTTTGCATTTGTATTGGCAGAAGGAACTCTATGCCAAAGAAAAAATCAAGAACTGGCACACCTATCTGACAACATTATTTTTATCTTTGTTGACATGGAAACCATCTCTTGATGAGAACTGGTTGCCCAGAAGTATCAAACACTGCAAACTAAGCATATAATTCCATGCTAGCTAACATATCCATATAGCACTAGCAAAACCAGTTTTATCAGCACAGCTCAAAATGGAAGTTAGATCAAATACTGGAATTTTAAGCCAGCAGAGGTTTTAGAGCTAAATTAATGGTGATTAGACCAATGAGGTGAATATTATAAGGACAACACTGAAAATTCCTTGGCATCTTTTAATAGACAATAGCAGTTAAATGCTACATATGCACAATGAAGTGCAAAGCAGAAAATTTGCTAAAACCATCCACTGGTACGCACATTCAACTATTCAGGATATTAAGTGTAGCAAGATAGAATTTTTGAAGGAGCTAACTGAATTTAAGCCCAATTATTTTCATCTTCTTCCTCGACATCATTGTTCGGTATAGTCCTAATCTGATCTGAGCTTAAATGAACACATGGAAAAAGTAGGATTCATTAAACATTTCAATCTAAGATTTCTGATGACAACATGTAAACCACGAAAATCAAGAATCTAAAACCACATCTCACAGGATATGCACAAGTGTATTCAACCATGGATGACAATTAGCATGTTTTTAATGATGCTCGAGTATGGATCACTATCTGCATTTGGCATGAGTAAAATAACTAAATTTTCATTCAGAAAATAACCAGTGGTCAGAGAGTTAATCACAAGAAACAAAACATCATAACCGAAATGGTGAATTTTGAGTCTGTCAACTGTGAAGTTGGACTTATTTGACCTTTTATTATGTTTCTCAACTCAAGATCATCATCAAACCTACCATTTTGATTACATTTTTCTAATGAAGTGCAGTTGCATTGATGTTCCAGAACTGCTCCAAGATGGAGTCACTATCACTCTTCTGTCAAAAAGAGGCAATGCTTCCAGATGAATATCCTTTTCTTCCTAAAATTGACAACCTCTAAAACCTGTTCTTACTGTTCTATCATGCAGTGCAACAAAACAACAAGCAAAATAAGTGGCATCACTCAGCCAAACTCCACCACTTGACCCCAAGACAAACAGCTCCATATGGCACAGAAGATGAAGATCTCATCTCATGTCTCCATACCCATCAAGCCTCACCGTTTCAATGACTCAAAGAGTCTCCCAAGAACCAAATTCTATAGCTTGAAAACAAAAGAAGCAATAGAACTTCAAGTTTTCCTTCCACCTCAGGATTATAATGAACAGAGTCACCACTCCCTAATTGCTTCTGGAATTCTCTGGCAGTTCCTTCCAAGCTAAAATTGCCAATCCATTGTCCTCTCCATCTCTCTCTACATATCCATCCAAATCACATGTGATTTGCTCTTTCCAGTACCCAAAAGACCTAACACTGATTGTCCCGCACACCTCACACATGGCCCCAAACCATTGAGTCATACAAAGTCACAATTAAAAAAAATTCCATGGATGATGATTCCTATCCTATCATTAATTGATTGTCCCTCATCTTACTGGCCCCAAGATCTTTAAATACCAAAAATAAATATTATTCCTATGAATTATGGAATTTTTGCAACTGGTAATGGTAGCATCTCTAGAATTATGGGTCCCTACCATGATGCCCCATGAACCACAAATATACAGATCCACAAGAAATGAAATCATCAAACACACTTGCTCCCTCTCTACTTAAACCCCCATCCAACCCCATCCTTGCATCACAAGTTTACTACCATTCAGTGGCAACAGTATTCACGAATGAGAGGATGAGAAGAAAAGCACCATAAATGAGTAGAGAGAGAGTGCATAGCGAGAGAGAAACTGTAGGATGAGAGGAAGAGAGAAGAGAGGAAGAGGGATAGAGGGAGAGGAGTGTCACAAGGATTTGATACCGCGTTTGCCGGATGACATAGCATTGGATTGCCTCGCCCGCGTCCCGCTCCGATTCCACCCGAGTCTCCGACTCGTCTGCCCCCGCTGGCGCGATCTGGTCACCGCCCCCTCCTTCCACCGCCACAGGGAACGCATCGGAGTGGCGGAGGATCTGATCTTCCTCGTCCAGGCCGTCGTCCCCGTCGACAAGGGCAGCGGTTCTGACGAGGGGGAGGAGAAGAGGAAGGGTGGGGCCGCCGCTTGCCGGCCGCCGGTGTATGGGCTTAGCGCCTACAATGCGACGCTCGGGTCGTGGCACCGCGTGGTCACGCCAGAACAGGTGCCGCTCTTCGCGCAGGTCGCGGCGGTGGGTAGGGAGGTGGTCCTGCTGGGGGGCTGGGACCGAGCGAGCTTGGAACCGACGGCGGAGGTCCGGGTGCTGGACCTGGCGACGGGCGGGTGGCGTCGTGGGGCGGCGATGAAGGCGGCGAGGAGCTTCTTCGCGTGCGCGGCGGTGGAGGGGCGGGTGTACGTAGCGGGGGGCCACGACGGGCAGAAGAACGCACTGCGGTCGGCGGAGTCGTACGATCCGGCGGTGGACGCGTGGTCAGCGCTGCCGGAGATGGGGGAGGAGCGGGACGAGTGCCGGGGGGTGGCGGCGGGGGGGCGGTTCTGGGCGGTGAGTGGGTATGGGACGGAGGGGCAGGGCCGATTCGTGGGGGCGGCGGAGTGGTACGACGCGGAAGCGGGGACATGGACGAGGGAGGAGGGGCTGGGGGAGGCGGGCGGCGCGACCTGCGTGTGGGTGTCTGGGGGCAGGATGTGGAGCCTGGAGGGCGGCGGTGGAGTCGGTGGGGTGAGGGAGTACGAGGGGAGCGGGAAGGGGTGGAGGGAGGTGGCCCCGCTGCCGGGAGGGATGAGGCCGTGCGCGGCGGCGGCCGCCGTGAGCCGTGCCGGAGAGAGGGTGTTCGTGGTGGCGGCGCAGGCAGAGGCGGTGGCCGAGGCCGAGGTCGGCGGTGGGGGCCATCGCGGTTGGATTCTGGAGGTGGGGCCGCAGCGGTGGACGCGCGTGGTGACGCCGGTTGGCTTCACGGGCTTCGTCTTCTCAGCCGCAGCGGTCCGGATCTAAATTAAACCGGTTCGGTTCCCCTTCCCTCGACTCAGTACACTGTTCCACGTACAACTATAATAATGACCCAGTGCTTCAGGTGTAATCGAACCGGGTTTTTGTGGGTTATGAGAGGCTACCTGTTGCATATATTATGTATGCTCTTTCGAGTCCCGTGCATAATGTTATATACCCTCTTTAAACAAAGGGATATGTCAGCTGTTCGAGGCGTGCTTTTCCTATGATTTCCTCGCCTTCAACGACACTAAAGAAGAATGAATGCACTTAACACACTATCTTCTCAATCAGTACTTAATATCTTACAGGTCAACAACATCAAACTCTTGTCTCTCCAATTCTACATCTCAAACATCAGCACTATAGATCATGGAAATCGATACTCTCACTTGGACTCTGTTTTTGGAGAAAATGGATCGCTGCTGTACTCGAAATCTTCACCAGTCCCTGCAAGTCCTCCCCCAATCTTACCTGCAAAGGGTGGAGAAGTCGATCCATACTCCGCAGTGGAGTTTACGTCCGCCACCTGCATGATGTTCTCGATTTCCTTCACCACCTCGCTCATCGAAGGCCGGTCTCGGCTTTCATCCTCCACGCACTTCATTGCCAAGTTGATGAAGTTTTCCAACCCACGTAAGGCACTGACAGTAGCAATCGTCGGATCGAGAAGCTCATCAAGATTCAACAGATTCTTCTGCTTGTCTATAGCATCCTTCACCTGTCTCACGACGTATTGTCCTTCTTCTATTGGCTTTCTTGCAGTCACCAGCTCCAGCAGCAGAACGCCGAAGCTGTAGACGTCGCTCTTCTCCGTCAACTGCTGCGTCATGTAGTATTCGGGATCCAAGTAGCCCTGCGATGAGGAGGATGCAGGTCGGTGTTCATCGGAAGCAACTTGCAGAACTTTTCCTCTGCGATGTGTGTACTCACCACTGTGCCTTTGACTTGCGTAGTAATGTGGCGTTTAGCGTCATCAAACAATGTTCTGGAGAGACCAAAGTCGGAGACTTTTGCGTTGAGACGATGATCAAGAAGGATGTTGTTGGACTTGATGTCTCTGTGAATGATGGGGGGGTTTGCGAGCTCGTGCAGATAGGCAAGACCGCTGGCTGCACCATGGGCAACTCGAAGCCTCCTTTTCCAATCCATACGTATTCCAGACTTACCTGCACACCACAAAAGAGGAATCAATTCTCTCTGTGAAGAAAAACTAGGAAATTATTAGTAAAACTTACCATATGAAATCAAGTTCAAAGATGAGCCAACTAGGTTTCATGATTATCTGTATAAGACTTTTTTTGGTCGAGAAAGATTGTGATCTCATCTACTGAATTCATTCTATCTGACCCTTTCTATGGCAACATTTCTTGTGCGTGATGAACACTTAGACATGCCCAATTCAAGGAAGAGATATTGCTTAGAGAAAAGAATGAACTGAAACAAGGACTGCAGAACAGATAAGAATCTAGGTGATGCATGGAGCTCAACTGACAAGAAGTATGCTGTAAAGAGATTGCAAGTACCTGATAGACTTTCCCTGAGAGTGCCATTTGGAACATACTCATACACCACTATTTTCTCATTGTGGTCGATGCACAAACCAACAAGACTGACCAAGTTTTTGTGGTGCACCCTACTCAGCATCTCAATCTCTGTTTTGAACTCCTGATTACCTTGTGCTGATCCCTGCTGAGCTCTTTTGACGGCAACAACTTGTCCATCAGCTAATACTCCTCGGTATACCTACAGAAGTAACCACCAGTAATCTGAAGCTGAGGTTGATTTCTTGATCTAAAATGTTTTGTGTAGGAAAAATATAATGCAACTTTCAGAAAGCAAAATCTAGGTGATCAGCAGTTGCTTCACTAAAATGTCTCTAACAGATAAAGACTTCAAGAATCACCTCATGCAGCACCATTTTGGCTTAGGAGTACTTAATCCATCATATCTCAGATAAAAAAGAATGATAGGCATCTTCTGATTATGTTAGTGTTTTCAGCATAGATTTAACACTCACATGAGTGATAAATTCGTTCGAATCCGACATATGGAGTTTAAATTAATCAAGAATTAGATAATTTTTATGTAGGACCTTCGACTCTCATACAATCTAATTTTTTTTTATCAATGTCATTGCGTCTAGGTTCTTCAGTCAGTAAATGAAATATGATTCATTGCTTTATAGATTTAACGATAAACTGCACGTTTACTTCCAAAATATGAGAGCGAGAGATGGAAAAAGGGAGTGGAGAGACCTTTCCATAAGCACCACTTCCGATACAGTTCTCTTCCGAGAAGTTCTTGGTGCATTTCCTTATCTCTTCAAGTGAGAAAATTCTTGACCCTGTCAGCTGTGGAATGCTACTGCTACTTGTGCTGAGATTCCACAATCCTGTCAAAGGCTCAGTAGTTTACATACTGCTAGTGTTGATTTGCATAAAACATAATTCATGTAAAGTTTGCTCAAAATGCATGCCATGGTCCATCTGAGGAATGATCTTACCAGAAAATTGAAATCGTGAAGCAGCCTCCTTAGCCTTTCTCTTCTTGTGAAGAATGAGCAAACATATTATTGCTGATAAAAGAACAATTACACCAACTGTTGCACCAATTACAGGGGGACCCTTTTTTAATTTTGAACCTGGTACTGTTCCTGAAGAGGATAGTAGGAACATAGATTTTTTTCTTTAGAAACTACTTATGCAAGTCCTAAATTTGTTGGATGTAACAATTGGGATGAAATCAGCTTCTGTTATATCTGCAGTTACCTTGAAATATATATTGTTGGCCTCTGAAATAATAGGGTCCGAATTCAGGTGGAACAGTAAAGTTCCGATTGTTGAACAAAGATGAGATAAGGAAAACCTCAGATTCATCAAAATAAACTTTTCTATCTGGAAAGAACTTCAAATCAATCTGAAGATAGTGGTCATTGTTCATGTAAGGATTTAGGGCAGAAACTGAGCTGACAGGAACTTGATATTCCAGACATCCATGGTATAAAGAAGTTCCCAAAGAAAAGTAGTGTGATGAATTATTAATGTCAGAGAAATATTGGAGCAGAAAATATATAGTTCCCCTATATGGACATGAACAACTGCAATGGGAGTCCATATCTTGATCTAGAGGACATAAACTGTTTCTGCAGTTGGGTGTTGAGGTGGTATCACTGGATTGCTGTGGAATTGTGCAATACTTGCTTCCTGATTCTCCTTCCTCACAATATGGATTATCGACAAGTCTGCAGGCATGGAGTCATAGTGTAAGAGCAATAATTAGCTGAAGAACTATGATCCTAGCTCATGTTAAACAAGACCAACAAAATGAAGACAAGAAAAGATAATGGCAGGATCCAACATTAGCTCTTGCAAGTAATTTCCAGTGTTTATCTTCTGAATATTATTATGCTGCAAATCAACAAGTGAAAGCCGGCTGCTGATTTGGCCGCTGAGGTCCAGAGTGCCATTAAAGCGATTGTTTCTAAGCCTCCTGCATCAACCATCGGAAGCATCAGCTCGATAATTTTGTGCAGCCACATATTTTCTGACATTTAATCACAAAAATATTGCTTATAAAAATACACTCACACAGTCTGCAATTGTGAGACAAATAGAGATGTCGGTATCTGCCCTGAAATAGACAAGTACTCCAGGATTCTGTGACAAGGATACCAAGATTCAGACCCCAGCTTGCTTGATAAAGGATTCTTGAATTTGAAAGACAAATGTATTAAATTAATGGTCTGTGATCTCCAATGGACTTGTTTTGTGCATGTGTTGGCTTGACTTATCTGCTACAGCATTGGTTACAATCTCCAATTCCAACTTATGAAAACTTCACTTGAATTTTATCTGATAATATGATCTCCCTTCTTTTCCATAATTTGGATGACCTCTGATTTATCTAATGGAGAGCTTCCATGCTTTTTTGAGTTTGGATGGTTAAAGAGAAACACATACACACATGATAGACACAAAATGTTAAAAAGGAGGGAGGGAGAGAGGAAGAGAAAGAGAGAGGGAGAGCTACATTGTTGTCAATGATTGAGAGGTTGAAAACCAGGATGGAACTTCTGATTCGTCAAAACTGTTGTTACTCAAGTCCCTGCACAAGAATCCATCTGGTTAGTCAACAGTCATTAATTATGAAACAGCCAAAGGTTTGATCAGGAAGTGACACTAGAAACCAGTCAAATATTAGATAAACTATTTGAAAAGAATTTAAATAAAGCAAAAAAAATTTATGCCACGGCATGAAAATAATATTCCGGTCCAAATGTTTGCTTGTTGAACTTGAATCCACAGCTGGTCAAGTGCCGCATGGCTTAAATGAAGCTAACCATTATTTACAACGGCAATAAATCTATAAAAAATTGTTAACCATATAGAAATATTTTTTCTTTAAATGCTTACAAGTATGTTAGTCCATCTATTCCAGTTAGATTTGGCAAGGGACCAGTAAGTTGGTTATTTGACAGGCGCCTGCAACCAAGAAGTGATCATGTTCTTGAGAGTAATTGAAGTTGAAATAGTTTCTTGATTAATTCAACTACACTCACAGGTCTACCAATCTTGTAAGGTTGTTGAGGTTTGGAGGCACATTTCCACTGAGTTCATTCCCGTCAAGCCGCCTGAATCAAACAAGAACTAACATCACAAAAAGCACCAGCAGGGATGCAGCATTCAGTGTCAATTACAGCATATCTTCAGCTTTGCTTACACATCTTCCAGAGTTCTCATCAATCCTATTGTTGTTGGGATGCTTCCTGATAAATGATTGTTATCTAAAATCCTGAGCAAAGAATAATCTTAGTATATCAAAAACAAGTAATTCAGATTATCTTCTTCTGAAGTTCTCCCTACATAGCAATTTGTAATCAATGTATCACCAAAACCTCAGACCATAGATGACAGAGTTTGATAAGAGATTCAGTATCTTACACATGTAGCAGTTTCATTTCTGAATGGAAGAGACTGGGTGGAATTGGCCCAGAGAGGTTGTTCTTGCTAAAATGGCTGAAACTTGGAAACAAATTGATCATTTAGATAACAACAGGCTCATGAAATAAATTATCTAAATCTCAAGTGGTAAAGGAACACAGTCACACACAAGTGCTGGCAGTTGGTTAACATATCCAAACCAAGATTTGTGCCATCAGAGACAGGGATCGATCCGGAAATCATATTATCAGTAATATCCAGCCAGTGCACTGATGACAAATTACCAAGAGCTCCGGGAATTGGTCCACGTAAATGGTTGGAGTTCAGAGATCTGTATAGATAGAGAGCAATCACTTACTAGTGTAATAACAATGAGAAAGAACTATTAATTGGCACACAACAGTACTATAGATGTTGAACTGTTTCCAAATGTTAATAGATCTTGAAGACCAAACTTCAATGAAAAAGGTGAAAGTTAATCATACATCTTTCAGAGTCAGATGTGAATCTAAGAATCATATAGTTATGACAAGTTCTACAGGAAATGAAAAGTCATCGTATTTATGAATGTTTATAAGGCTGTGACATAGTGTGGCCCTTCCAGGTTTAATCATGCAAGACAGTGAACTTCAAGGGAGATGCAGATCTTACAAAAACGATAGACTCGATAGCCTCCCTAGTTCTGGTGGAATGTTGCCACTAAATCCGCAACCAACAAGGATTCTGGAGAGAAAAAATGAACAAGAAAGTTTCAGTTCTTTGCTGCTGTCGCTCTTAGTGAACATTCTGCAACTACTCGATAATGAATTTGGAAGCCATAACTTACAATTTTTGCAGTTTCACCAAATTCCCAATGGAATGGGGGATTGGTCCATTCAAATCTACATTATACGACAGTTCCCTGCGGGTAAAAAGCCTAATCAGAACACGAGAATGATCACAAGAAATAGGAAGCTTAATTGAACAATGCAGAAACATTAATGGTACACTTGGTGCATCACAACCTCAATCCAAAGACTGTAACTTCACTAACCAAAAGAGCAACATGTAAGCCCTGTTGGTTGATAAAAATAGAATCATTGAGAAACTTACAAATGAACCAACTCTGGCAGACCCTCAATTTCTTCAGATAGAATCCCGCTTATGCCCAAGTTTGATAAGGTTCTGATGCACAAGAATTCCAATTGAAGTTTCCAAGTTAAATAATTTATGTTGCAATAATCTTGAAATACTTGAAGAAACATATCCTTGGAACTGACATTGAAATTATATGAGAATTTGAACATTTGACTCCATCCCAGTGGCTGCTGCAAGGATCCTCACCAGCCCAGGTACTTGGAATGTTCTGCCAATTACTAGCCACACCAACCAGAGCAGAAGCTATGCAAAATATACAAAGATTCATTAGGCTGGTTATTCTTGTTACCATCTGTAAGTAAACAGAACTCAATAAGGGTTCATGATAATTTTTGGTCCTGCAACCAGTATCCAGAAAATGATATATATGATGACAAAAGGAACAAATTTCATCCAAGTTTCCATATTTCTATTTGCTGGTTTTGAATGAAAGTAATATGATTGGATTGACGGTCTTCTGTCCAATCTAGATTGTGCTTCTCTGAAGAAATCTCACTACAGTTTAACTTGATACAGACACAGGATGAACATTAAATGGGGAGACAGGCTTTTGGATTTCCCATAACAAAAATGATCAGATCTACACTCCTATGTGCATGTCGGCTAAAGTTTTAAGTTCCAAAATTTCTAGCTGATAGGGCACAATTTGATAGCACGCCTCCAGGCAACCGTCCACAGCCACATCAGCGCCAACGAAAAGCTTTGAAGTCGATGTGGCGGACCACGTCGATACAACGCCGCCTCGCAAAAGTTGGGACGACGCCTCTCGGGTCTGACGCCGCACCATAAAGAGTAGAACGATGCCGCTCGAGAATTGGCAGAATTGGGACGGCGTCGCTCGGGTACGATGCCGTCCCGCAAAGAGTGGAACAGCACCGCTCGAGTAGAACTCCGCCCCACGAAAGTAGGGACATCGCCGCTCGGGAGCGACGCCGTATAAGACAACTGGTGTCAGCACGAAAGGTATGGGTTCGCCGCTTAAGAATTCGACGACCATTAGGAGGCTGGGGGGGGGCAGCCAACCCCCGTGGGTAGGCATAAAAACCCATCGCCTATCCAACACGGTGCAGGTTTTTTCCCCTCAAGCGTTCTACTCTCGCTCGTTCAACCGAAAGCTAACTTAAACTTCGGAGGGGTCGAGTCGAGAAATCCCCCTCCCGATCTTGACCTGTGTACTGGAGCCCTGCAGCGGAGAAGTAAGCCACCCGCTGAGAAAGAAGGTCACCCTCGGGAGACGAGGCTCAAACCCGACCCGACGCTCGAGCGTCAACGTGGGAGACCCTGTGCATCGAGGACTCCGAAACAAAGGGCTGCACCGGACACGGGATGGCCGACGCCAGCTTATGAGACCCGAGCACTAGACCGGGCAACCTTACGCATCTGGAATCGACCCTAGCCGTGCTGACTCCCCGGCCATGGCGTAAAGAGATGCGAACACTAGCTAAGGTCAGAATCATTAAGGAAAACAATATGAGCCCTCACCTTCATTAGGAAGTGTATCTGCTGAAGTGAACAAAGTCCCAAGCGCAAGGATCAGTAAGCAAACTAGACAGCCCAGTCCCACACCATGAAGACAAGAACCACACTCCATGGTTCAACTGAACTCTGAATGCCTATATTCCTTTACACTTTCTGGAAGAAGGAGAAGAAGAAGAAGAAGGCCTTAAAACCCTCCTTAAACCACCGCCATGGAGATTAATATCATGGACTCCCCTCTAGACTCCAAAGAACCAATTCCAAGCTCTCAAACTTGTGTGGAAGACATGTTGCCAAGCTAAACACAGAATAACTTGTTGCTTGGATGGCTTCCTGTGGAGGCTCAGCATGACTGCCACTGCACTGATTCAGCTGGAACATTTAATATGGCTTCAAGTTCTGGGATTCTTAATTTGGGACAGATGGATATCTTTCTTTGTCAAGAATGATGGTGACTCATTGACTGATTCTATCCAAAGAATCGGTATCATTGATGCACCTCTTCCATTACAGACTCCAAAGAACCAATTCTAAGCTCTCAAACTTGTGTGGAAGACATGTTGCCAAGCTAAACATAAAATAACTTGTTGCTTGGATGGCTTCCTGTGGAGACTCAGCATGACTACCACTGCATTTGATTCAGCTGGAACATGTAGTGTGGCTTCAAGTTATGGGATTCTTAATTTTGGTACACATGGAGCTCTTTCTTTGTCAAGAAGATGGTGACTCACTGACTGGTTCAAATCCATTATTTTTAGATAACTCCATGGAAATTTATCTGGTTAAGGGAGAATGTTCACTTGGAGCTTGACTAGTGAAGAATCCTGGTGGATCTTATCTTATAGCTAATCTTTATCAACTAGGAATTGACCACTAATAGAATGATGTTGAAACTATTTAATGATTTTCTCCTTCTCAATCACCTCACCAGAAGAAACAACTGCCCTTCACCAATCTGTGGCAACAGAACCTTGACTTTTCAGGATATTCCCTGTCCTATTTGCAATCACATCATTTCTTCAACAATCCAAGAAACATCAACATCAATAGCAGTATATCCCTACCTCACTCATTTAAGACAAGGAAAGAGGGCCAGTAAGCAGATTTCTCTTCCTCAGCAGTCTCAAATAGACAGTTGCCAATCCTATCATCTGATTTCAACTTTTTCTTTTTTTTAATGATACATTAATTTTATAAAAAAGTTAATAGTGTTATGATTTAACGAGTAACCATTAACTTGATAAAAGCTAAGTTGAAATTAATAATAATACTCTGATTAGAAAGAGACTAAAATCACTTAAGATCAAACCTAGTGATGATATCTCCACAGCAGGTCTTTTTCCACATTCATGACAGTATTTTTTTTTGTTCACACTCCTCGTCATGTCCGATATTTATGATAATTTATCAAGTCTTTATAAATTAATTTCACTAATCTCCTACAAATTGTACATATAAAAATAAAACAAACAATGGAAATTGATGGGTGAAGATCAAGAAAAATTAAGGTAAAAAGAAAATCTTTGGCAGTTTAGCCTCATTCATGATAGTCTTGTTTTTTTGCTCATACTTCTCATCATGTTCAATATTTATTGTAATTCTCCTTATAAATTAATTCCACTCATCTCCTACTTTCAATATATAATTAAATTAAAAATACTATAAAATAGTACTAAACCAATGTAAATTGATGGGTGAAGACCCGGGAAAATCAAGGTCGGAAAAAAAGAAAAAAGATGGAACCCAAATCCTAATGGATTTGCAGTATTCCATATAGCCATCTGCTTCCAGCTTGTAATAGTAAAGACATGTTGAAGAAATGTGATCATGGATAAATGTTAGAAATCTACAAGGAGGGCAGAAGGAGCATGAAGTTTGTTTTCATTTTTATTATTTCTTTTCTTTCTTTCTTTTTTGACAAGAATTTTATAGAACTTCGGTTGTTGTGAAAGGTTGGTGAACTTTTCCCCTTCTCATTATCAGTCCTCATTATCTGGCTGCTAGTGATGCTGAAGAGACTACTTAAAGGTAGCAAAGTAGCCTGTCCTCATCTGTAGCTGTTGCCTGCTGCCTTGTCTTTATTTCCTGATGCATACATTTTCTATTCATAGAACTGATGGTCTGATAATATCATCATCCTTCCACATAAAATAAGATCACTGGTGCACTTACAATTAGATTGGAATAGAAAGATAAGGATACAGCACAAAGTTGGGTGGCTCATGTTGCCACACCTGTAGGAAGTTTTGGCATGAACATAAATAGTGCCTTCCCCTTTCCTATTGTCCAATGAGCCCACTGGATGGGCAAACTTGATGGAGTCAATGGGGTCAATGTTCTTGGATTTATTATTGATTAAAATTTGCATTTTTATTGTTATGACTTGAAGCTTAATGCAAGCATTCTTATTCTTTATTAAAAACAACCTTTTCCTTTGCAAAGAAAAAACAATCCAAAGCTTGTTTCCATGATTAGTCTATAGATCATAAAATTTTACTAAGTAATACTTCCCTCTTCATCTTTTGTCAAATAACTTTTCAAATATCTATAAATTTGATAAATAAACTTCTTAACAAGATTTGTCATATTATAACGTACTGTTTGACATAAGGGGTACATATCAATTCGATAAAAATTGATATGAACAGTATATTATCATACCCTGATACGTTTGGTATGACTCAATATAACTTGATACATATTATACTAATAGTTGATCAGTACATCGAACCGATAAAGTGATTAATGTTTATTAGTTCATATAATTATATTTTTATTTTATATTTAAATGATATATATATATATATATATATTATAACATTCACGAGTTTGATGGGAAGTTGCTAAAAAGGTAATTTGATGATAAAAAATCAAGTGAGTGTTTGAGAAAATGGGTTCACCTTTTTTTTCTTTGTCCTTATTCTATCTAATGTAAAACAATCATGGTGGGAGTAATGCATCATGAATAATGGATATATGTTGAAAGAAATTGATTGGAAGAGAGCGCTTTAGCCTGATGATTCTCATTTTCTTGGAGAACCTTTTTCTTTAAACAAATAATGAATTATTAGACTACATTAAACAAAAAAAATTCCACTGGGAAGGGTGTATTATGGAAGAGATGTGTATGGAAAAAGTTACATGGCACCATAACAATGGTGTCATTATCATTCTTGATATCACAAAGAAGGATATGTGACACAACCAATGAAAGTTAAAAGAATGATTTTTTTTTCAAGATGCAGTTTTCCTTCCAATTCATCAAACAAAACAAAAAAAATGTTTGACTGTAATTTTTCATGATCTTAATAATCATGTAATCTGGAAACCAAAACTTGGTTGGAGAATCAAGAACTTTTCAGCCTTCAACAATATGTTGTTGCTGCATGAGCTTCATAAGTAAAAATTTGGCTCCTGAAACTTGTTTCATTCTGTGAACACTTCAATCCAAGTTTGCTAGATGTTTTTCAAACTTTTGTTTAACACATCACAAGTTTACAGATATCTTCATCATCACCTGGAGCTAATTTATATGAAAGACAAACTTCACATTCTGGGTTTATTTCTATTTATTAGCATCTTAAAGATCAACCTTCAACTTCTTCAGGCATAAGTTCTCTTTGTCTTCAATGATTAGCCACATACATGAGCTATAAGAACATCATAATAGACAATAGAGAAAGCAAAACAGCATGCAGCTTTATTCTTGTTCATGGTATTCCTCACAAGTACTTCTAACAACAGAGTGATTGTTAGGATGTGGAAGGCGCATCTGGCTGCCGATGAGGAAGGGCAGCTTGAAAAGCAGGCAACTCAGCATATGCTTCATTCAGCCTGGTTAGAGTAGGGTAAAGCGACTGTACCCAAAAAAAAAGAAAATAAAATAAGAAATATTTTAAGATTTGATGAATGAAAGCGAGTAATGAAACAAATTTCCATAAAAGAAACACTCAATTTAGTCATCAAAGGCTTTTTTGGAAAGACATCATATGAACTTTACATTTCAGGATTAATGTAATGAATGTCTCAACTCTTCAGAAGTATTCACCATGCTGAAAAGATTCTACAGAAGTGTACCTTTTGGTTAGGAATTCATCTTAATTTACGTGAATGGGAAATCGATCGGAGAGAAGTTTCACTACTTCTTCGAGTTAAATTTCAGACAGTCTAGTTCTGTTTCCATTGGTGGTGGTTCTTGACCAACTATTTATCAGTTAAATTTCATTGAAACTATAAGAATCAAGCTCTCGATTCACTATCAATGATGTAGCTAAAGGATATTATTAGATGAGGATGGATAGCATCAGGTGCTTCTATGACCAAATCCTTTGTCCATGAAGATTAACTGTTTCTGCAGGCCTACCATCTAAGTATAAGATTGACATTAAAAAGGTTTGCTCTATCGTGTCTCATGTAATCATGGTAACAAGGACAGAGATCATTCGTTCTAGCAGTGTCAATTTGCTCATTATGCCAAAAACTATGAATGTAGCGTAGGCCAGACAATGTACCAGTTACATGCATGAGGAAGGATAGGATGTTGAGAGAACAAAAATAAAATGCACTTGGGCTTAATTATGGCATGGTGTCCTTTTATTAGCAGGGAAAATAATGAGACTGCTTAGATCTCAGTACAAATATTGGACAAGGCTAGACAACTTAATGCTGACAGGAATGGGAACCCCATTGCTTGTTGCTGGTGGATGTTCAGAGTTCTCCCTCTTATTATAGAAATACATAAATAGTTCTTCGTCTCTTTCTGTTTTTTTTTTTTGTTTGTATTTTTCTAGTTTTCACTTTTCTTTTGTATTGTTTTCTTTTCTAGTTCTTTTTATGTTTCATTATTGTAGCTCTCATTTCTATCATCATAAAAAAACTTTCCTGGGGGAAAGATCCTTGAGGTTCTTTCTAGGGGGGAAAAACAAATGAAAATTAAAAGGAAATTTTAATAACCATACATAACCATAACCTCCAAAAGTCAGAGTCCTCTAGAATCAATTATGAGATGTAAATGATTCTAAACCTAGCAATAAGCTTAATACAGTTAGGTTAAAAACATAGTGCTCTAAGAAGAGGAAAATAAGATTAGTTGGATTGATGCAACTAATGTTACCATGTCAATTTGGAACCGTGCTACTCCTGCAAAGATCTGGGGGGCCAGAAACACATCTGCCTGCAAATGACAATGAACATGTAACATCACTCTGCTTTAGTTTGCTCTCCTGTAAAACTCAGGTAGGTGCGCAGGATGCATCTTTTGGCTTCTATGCATGCATTTTTAAAACATAAAGCTGGACAAAGGAGGCACAAAACATATATAGACTAATAAAGTGGTTAATTGCATGTGACATAAATCTAAATGACAGCATATGAAGGATCATCCTGTATTTAATAAGCATCTGTTAGTAAGCATCTGTTGAATTTTATATCACAAGGATATAATCAGAGCTTTGTCGGACTAACCAGCTGGACCTCATCTCCGGTAGCATATTTGCCGGCAATCTCCTTTATGAGTTTCTCGATTGCTGAAGAAAAACAAACTTAAGATCAGCTTCCAAAGGAACTAATACTGTCATAAAATATAATAACCAAACTTGAGTAACTAGCCATGACGAAGATTATCAGGCAACAACATACAGGAACATCTAGCACTAGAACTTCATTTTGGTATCCTTCGAGGCATTTGTTTCCATTTTGATTTTTTTTTGTGCTTTGCATATACAGCTAAAGTGTAAAATCCCATTAGTCCCACGTCAGAAGTGGGCAATGTGTATGATTAACCTATAAGGACCTGATGAGTGTACTACATTAACTCCCGCTTAAGTATTTTGGTCTGTGGTTGAAGGACCAAAATGGAGTTATTAACCAGTTGGCTCATCAGACTCGGGTCGTGACATTTGGTATCAGAGTCAACCTAGCATTTGGGCAGGGTGAGAGGGCTCGAGTAGGAAAGGGCTACTCGTGGATGGAGTCAGAGAACTCATCACGGCGTGGAGCCACCACTGAGTTAAACCTCACATGCACTATGCTATGGTTCGATCTGGGTTATGTCGGGCCTTGACGAGGACGTCAAGCTAATTGAGTTGGGGATATTGTAACATCCTATTAGTCCCACGTCGGAAGTGGACAATGTGTATGATTAGCTTATAAGGGCCTGATGAGTGTACTTAGGGCTACCCATGGATGGAGTCAGAGAACTCATCACGACGTGGAGCCACCACTGAGTTAAACCTCACATGCACTATGCTAGGGTTCGATCTGGGATATGTTGGGCCTTGACGAGGACATCAAGCCAATTGAGTTAGGGATATTGTAATATCTCATTAGTCCCACATTGGAAGTGGGCAATGTGTATGATTGGCTTATATGGGCCTGATGAGTGTACTACGTTAACTCCCGCTTAAGCATTTTGGTCCGTGGTTGCAGGACCAAAATGGATTTATTGGTCAGTTGGCTCATCAGACTCGGGTCGTGACATAAAGAATATATATTCAATTTAATTCCAAAGAAGCTGATGTGTGAAAATTATTCTCCCAAATATGATACAAGTAGCACATCAGCAACAATAACGTTCTCAAATGCAAGCTGAAGTCTTTGAGTGTTTTCTAAAGAGTGCAACATAGTTAGAATATTAACCATTTATAAGCGTACAGCTAGTAAGCACTGGTGTGTGTATTAACTGGCTTACAGAATGATCTGTTTGATGTTATGATAAGTAGGTGATAATTAACAATTTCTCTCATTTATTCTTTATTATTTCTGATCAAATTCTTCTCTTTTGCAAGACAAGCTTATCACTCAAGAATCAACTATCTTTGTTTGCTTGTATTTTCTCGAGCTTTACTAGATCATAAATGGAAAGGACTACATAAAAGTTAATGTGCAACCATTTGCCTTCTACTAGTCCACTTGCCCAATTCTGTTCTTGGTGAAGTATTGTTTAAATAAAACACACCATTTGTTACCATGAGCAAGAAATAGTGGAAACTAATAGCTAAATAAAAACTACTGACAGCTTTAGCAGTCCTGCTGAAGATTACCTACTAATTTGGTGATGATTTATACATAGTAGCTAATACAGATCACTTTCAAAGGCATTAGTATTAATCACTGGAGTTGGTTGCTGACTTGCTAGTTGGTTGTGCAAAGCACCATAGCTATTAACAACTAGCATTAGTTTGCACAAAGAGTCTAAATAAAAAACACACTTATACTCTGTTATGTAAGGTATTTATTAGAGTAAAAAGACAACCTGCAAATCCTTTATTGACATGATGCACCATAGCTATTGGCAACTAGCATTAGCTTGCATGAAGAGTCTATAGGAAAAACCCACTCATTCTTGGAAGCTACCAATCAAACACTTATAATCTGTTATGTAAGGTATTTATTAAAGAGTAAAAAGGCAACCTGCAAATCCTTTATTGACATGATTCTGCGACCATGTGAGTTTCTCATCCAAACTGATTCTTTTCTCGAAAAATTGCTGCAAATTCATAAGCAGAATTTTGTAATTGAAACTTGTGAAGATGCATAGCACTAATCTCATCATAACAAATGAAGTAATAAACAAGTAGATACAACTTTTTACTTACTCGTGTAAAAAAACTCTGAAGTGGTTGAATACTTGAACTGACAATACTAGCAACCTGTATAAACAAAAGATTGTAGCACATTACACTGGGATCTGCAAATCAAGAGTAACTTAGAACATGAACTAAGAATATCCCAACTAAAAGTACATTTCTTGCAGTACATGTATCAAAGGGCAGAAAAATATCTAAGTTGTACCTAAGAGTCTTGCCTCTACTCAAAACATAGCTTAGCCTTCACAAGAAAGAGAAAACACTTGAAATTTGACAACTCAGTGAATTGGGAATAAATTACAAAGTACACTATTGGAGTTGTGCAATTAAAACAAAGCATATCAGATGAGATCTGAACAAAGAGATTAGAATGAGGTATAGCATGAAAATGAAGAATGATAGGAGGTAATCCAGGTGTCTCTAACACAAACAAATATGCACTGTTATAATAACTGGTATTAAATTCATATAAACAATAAAAACAAATCATCTATATCTAGTATTCAACATCAATTGCATAATTTTCTTAAGACAAATACAAGATACCATTATCACCATTTGTTATAATAGCAAGAGGTCAAAACGCTGACCACATGAAGACATTATATTCAATCTCTAATTCGCTTTAGGAAATTTGAAGTGTGTTTGTAGGTGCAGAATATGACTGCTAAAAAATATGATTCTTCGTTTGCATTATCCGAATTAGATTGCCGCCTCAAAAATATTTCTGTTTATATCTTAAAATAACAAAGTTACAAGTCATGTCAACATAGAATGGTAAGCAGAAGCACAAACATATGATCATTAGAAACCAAAATGCACATTCAAGGAATAACATCTGCCAAGCATGTTCACCTGGAGGTTGATTGCTTTCTTTTTCAGGTCTTGAGGCAGCAAAGGGTGTTGAGGATACTTGTCTTCTAAATACTGCACAAATCAAGGAAACGACATCAACTAACCGACCAGAGGATAAAAAACAAGCATATATCCAAGACGTAAAGATATACGTATTTCCAAAAGCTTAAGCTTATAAGAAAGGGATCAGCGTATATTTAAACTCAGAATAAGTTTTGAACATGATCAATTAGGTCAAAGGAAATAGTCTTTTTGCTCACCAGTATTATTGCAAGCGAGTCAGCAACCACTACATCACCATCTACCAGTGCCGGAACAAATTTAAGTGGATTAATCTTCTCGAACTCTAGAAGTTAACAAGAGGAATCAATGCAAGAAAGGAAGAAAATAAGCGGAAATATAAAGAAGAAAGCATTTTGATGAACAGTACTGATGCGAAATCTGAAGAAGGGGATTACTCTCTAACCTGGATCGAATTGGTCGCCTTTCGAAAGATTCACAGCCTTATACTCGTACTCCAACCCTATCGTGAGACATATAAACAGCCAAAAAAACGTCAAAAGAACGAATTTGTGGCAAGCGTATGGTAGCAGAAGGATGAACCTTTGAGATTAAGGGCAATGCGGACTCGGTGCGCACATGAGCTCCAACAGTAGGAGTACAGAGTGAGATTCGCCGGCCGCGCCATCGCCTGAAGAACCCAGCAAAAAGGAAAATTAGAATCGGATTCTGGTGAGGAGATTGGGAGGCCGAGGCGTTGAGCTGATGGATTCGATCAATAGAGATAAACATGGAAGTTTTGGGAATGGGGCGACAGAGCAGTGCCTCGGAATCAGACGCCATGGCTGTCTGGAAGACCACAGCGAGCACACGGCGACTTTAACTACGTGGGAGCGGGTCGTTCAAGCTTGCTCTCGACAGAACGTCGTTGGATCTTGCGACGAATGACAAGAACTGGTGGTGAGGTGTAGATGGCGGCCGGAGAGCATTCCTTTGACTTAGAAATGTTGACATGGACACGTGGGGTTGCATTGGATTCTTCAGATCTTGTGATGGATTCGGTCGGTCGGCGAGATGCGATTTCCGTATAAAATATCTTTGTTTTGAGGATTTTTCATATTTTGATTTTATTCTTAAATACCTTTTAATTCAAAATATACTTAAATCATTCCTCTACCTTAATCTATTTTTAAATATTATCATCATCATCGATTGTCCCATCGGACTCATTATCATCTTTTCCTCCTTGTCACATGAAGTGTCACTTGTAACCTCACGTGGGGAAGGTGAAGGCACAAGGGCCGTTGTTAGCCCTTGCTCTATTATCGTCCTTGGTTCGATCAAAATTGTCATGTGTAACCCTTGTACAAGGAAGGAGAGAGAGCACGTGAGTCACCGTCGACCATTTGTTTTATCATCACCCTTTACCTAACTAGAGTTACTGTCCGTAACCCTTGCCCGAAGAAGGAGGTGTGAAGGACGATGACTTTCGGTGAAGCAAAGGGAAGGGGAGGCGATGCAAGACACATGGCGATGATGATGGGTCTGGTGGGGCAATCGATGACAAGAGGGTGAAGGAGAGATAATTTGGATGGTTTTCAAATTAGGAATATGATTTAAAAAAAAAATCAAAATGAGGCTAATTATTTGGAAAATACAATGGTATATTTTTGAAAAATCGCCCATAATCATACTAAGTTTATTATTTAGAATCTTTTTTTTAACTTGTGATTTTTTTTACTATTTATAATCTCTAAAAATTAATAAAATAATATTATACTATTTATAATCTCATTAATATCGATCTTATCTTTTTTTTTTCTTTCCTTACGACCCTTACGATCGTTGCCTATATACCCTATCGTCATTGACACTCATTCAATTTATGCTCCTTGGTGGCATTTGTCATCATTTACTCGATGCTTCCTATCGTCGCTTAGCCCATGCTCCTTATCTGTCCTTAACTCATGCTCCCCTCCTCCTCCCCCCTCCCCCAAAATCTACCATCCTTGTCATTGATCGTCATCTCCTAACTTGCGATCTTTTGTAACCCTTTAGCCACATACTCATTGTTGTTGATCGCTACCCCCTAGCCTACACTCCATAACTCCAATTATTACCCTTTAACTTGTGCTTCTCACTATTGATGCTCCCCTAACCCACGTTCCTTTTTCATTGATGCTCTCTCCTTCGATGATCATCACCCTATTCTTCATCGATACTCTCTCCTCATGTGATCCATATCACTTCAAACTTTGTTGAGACTCTTCTTTATATTGTTGTCGACTTTACTAGCTACAAATAATATTGTTATTGATATCTTTCAACATTAATCATTGACCTCCTTCGATATTGATTGTCGCCCTCTTAACGTCGTCCTTCAAAGAGGACGAAAAAAATGAGGAAAAAGATGGAAAAAAAGAAGAGGTGGATAAAGAAGATAATATTTTTGTTAATTTATAAATATATAGTTTAGAAATATTAAAAAAATTAAATATATATATATATTTTGAAAAAAAGATTTCTCTTTTTGGATTTTTTTTTTAAAGAACGCTCCCATTTCCAAAATTCTCAAATAGCACATTTTTTTTACTAATACTTGAAATATCCCAAGCCACCTACTTATTTTTTATTATTTATTCTATGGATCGATCGATACATGAACCAAGTCATCTTTTATATTGCGTTAATACCAGAGAAACACTATAATGTAGTTAAAAATCTCTATGTGATAATATTTTTATACTACCTTACCATGTTTTCCTAGTATTACTAAAAATAAAAACTATAATGTTTTACTAGCATTGTTAAAAATATTATACCATAAGTATAAAAATCCTATAAATATAATATTTTTATAGAATATATAAAAAAATATCATGCAATAATATTTTTATACTATGTTATAATTTTTTTAATATTGCTGAAAATACTGTAATACAATCTAAAAGGATTAGATGAACATTTCATACCTAAATGTATGTTAATTCATAGGTAGGCGTATCAGTATAACAACTATTATTTTGTACGTTTATCTGATATCAATAGTTAATAATTACTCCCAAAAAAAAAGTCAAAAAATTTAGAACTCATCACACAGACAACAATATTTCTTATTAAAATACTTTGAAGATTTTCATTGAGGATGTTTTTCACAGAAGCAGGAAATTTCCTTCTTTTTTTTTTTTTTTTGATATGGCATGAAGTTTTTTACCAACTTTATTGAACAAGGAATAAAAATATAATTATAGATATAATTATAGATTGTGGGATTTGGAGAATTTATTTATGGCTTATTCTTAATTGTCAAGGATTTTTCTCACATTGGAAAGAAAAAAAAAGCCTAAAAAAATAGGGCTCATCATCACCGTCCGATCTCAACGGTGATCGCCAGCGATGACCTTGATCGCGTTAGTCGCGGATCTAAATCGTTCATCATGGAAAGCTTGGATCGAACGGTGCTGTGTTTCCGGATCACTGATGGTCCCTCAGTCCGCCGGCTCTGGATAAGTTATCTCTAGACGGCGGATCACGTGGTGGAAGTAATCGCAGCGGCCGTCTCGGCGAGCAAATTAGGGTTTCTTCGACGCCCCCAATCCCACATGGAAGGAGATTGAACTCTCCAAAAATTCTTCAAGATCGAGCGCAGCCGCGTACGGATCCGAGTGGAATCCTCTATTGTTACGCAAATCTCTGTCTTCTTTGGCTGGGATTTGGTGATATTATTGCTTTTGTGGCTGTGAAACTTGATGGAGAGCATCGGAACTCTCAACCCTTCCATGGAGTTCGATAACTCTCAAGAAGGTGAGCTCGAACCCCTGATCCAAATCCAACCCCGAGAATGTGATCTCGACCAGCCCATCGCCGTCGACCCCCTGCACCACGATTCCATCGCCGTTCTCCTCGCTAACCAGCCGGAAGACTGTCCGGTCTCCGGAGAAGGGCGGGAGCTGGTGGCCGCCACCGCGGTGGAAATGGAGGCCGTGGCCGAGGTGGCCTGTGGCGATCTCCATGAGCCAGCCATGGGAATGGAGTTCGACTCCCCGGACGCTGCCAGGGCCTTCTACTCCGCTTACGCCGAGCGCGTCGGCTTTCGGATTCGCAACAGCAAATCCTTCACCTCCCGGGTCGACGACACCGTGATCATGAGGCGCTTCGTCTGCTCAAAGCAGGGCCGGCCAACGAAGAAGGACCCCTTCGACCTCACCAAGAAGCGGCGCAACCGCACCTCCTCCCGCGAGGGCTGCAACGCCATGCTCCAGGTCAACCGTCGTGAGAACGGCCGGTGGGCCATCTCAAGGTGTGTGCTTGACCATTGCCATCCCCTCGGCGTCATCCCTAAGCAATCGCCTGCTGTTCAGAAGAAGCTAGCCAAGAAGCCTTGGGAGCTTCTTGTCTCCCCCGCCACAGAGCCACAGCAGAGTGGGCTAGGTCCTGGTGGTGGCGTGGCACAGAGTCTCCTGGAGTACTTCAAACGGATGCAGGCAGAGAATCCTGCATTCTTTTATGCAATACAAGTTGACCGGAATAATTGTGTCTCGAATGTGTTCTGGGCTGACGCCCGAGCAAGGATGGCATATAGCTATTTTGGTGATGCAGTTGTTTTTGACATGACCTGTAAGAAGAACAAGCGCATGGTGCCTTTTGCAACTTTTACTGGATTTAACCACCATAGGCAGCTTATTGTGTTCGGTTGTGCATTTATGACGGATGAGAGTGAGGCTTCTTTCACTTGGCTATTTGAGACATGGCTTGGATTGATGAGCGGACGTCGGCCGGTGTCTTTCATCACTGCCTATAATGAGTCCATGGCGGTGGCTGCAAGCAAAGTGTTCCTGAATGTTCGGCATAGGTTCTGCAAGAGGGACATTTTTGGCAAGTGCAAGGATAAGCTTTCAGGTGTCTATTTGATACATCCTTCATTTAAGGCTGAGTTTAAGAAATGTGTGAATGAATGTGAAAGTGTCGAAGAATTTGATTCCTGTTGGAGGTCACTAATCGATAGATATAATTTGGAGGACAACATGTGGATGCAAGCCCTTTATGCAATTCGGCAGAAATGGATTCCTTTGTTCTTTAGAGGAACATTCTTTGGGGAATTTTTTGGGACTCCAAAATTGGAGACCATGCACAAATTTTTCCAGAGACACTCCATCACAACGACCACTCTGCGTGATCTAGTTTCTCAGTTTGATAAAGCTATGGCTGGGCAATATGAGAAGGAACTACAATCAGACTTTGATGCAAATCATACAAGGCCTGTTTTAAGGACTCCATCACCGATGGAAAAACAAGCATCAGAAGTTTACACAAAATCCATATTCGACTTATTTCAGGAGGAATTTGCAGGGTCGTCAGGATTTTTAAAGGAGAAAGTTGCAGATGGTGTTGAATATATGTATCGGGTGACTAAAATTGAGGATGCCAGTAAAGCATACATGGTCACATATAATGCTTCCAACAAGCACATAACCTGTAGCTGTTTCATGTTTGAGTTCTCAGGCATCCTCTGTAGGCATGTGTTAGGAGTGCTGATAGTAGTTAGTGTTCTTACACTTCCAGATGATTATATCTTGAGAAGATGGACGAAGAATGCCAAGAGTAATGGTTTATCTTGTGAAGATCGTGGTTTATGTCAACGTAATTCTCGAAAAGCTTTGGCTTGGAGGTGCAATGATCTCTGTCGTGATGCCATTAAGTTTGCAGAGGAAGGGGCTACCTCAGCAGTAATATATAAAGTTGCAAAGGGCGCTTTGCAGAAGGCTTTTGCTGAAGTCTTAGCTACTAAGAAAGGTTCCTTCTTCAACAGACCAGGTAAGTTGTTATTTATTTAACATAATGAGCTTATTGTTGCTCATTGCATTAGACTAGTCTTAACAAAATAAATGAGAAGGTTAGGATTCAATTAGCTGAAAGCAAGTAACTGAGTTGAGGACTGATGGTATGATTACCGAACCAGTCCATTGTTGAGCTTGGATATATTCTGTATATATCTAATTTAACAAGTATCTTGGATTGGTCATGATTTATTAATTTGATGTGTTTAAGTAATTTTGTTCCATTGGGCTTTTGACTGCAGTGTAATGCAGCAGACTTGTTAACCCATATTAGTGGACCTATAACGTGAAAGGTCTTATAGTAACCATGTGTTTATTTTCTGTAAACTTTCTTCGTTGCCTTATAAATTCATTGAACTTATATTCATTGTTGTCCTCCATTTGATAATTTATATCAGGAAGGTGAAGTAATTTCCCTATGATAATTGTTGATGAGGATAAAATTTCTGGTGGTTGGCGAACTGATTAAAGAACAACTTCACTGCTGCAGTGCATATTGAGACAGTGATACTGGACATAATCTTGAAATGTGAGATCACTATTCTTCGTTTTTTTCTTTTCTCATGCACTGCAGTGTAGGATATTGCACTCTGTTCTTCGCAGAACATTTGTGAGGATGACATTCTACCACTTGATTGGTCAATTGGCAATAGTGCTGATTAGTAAATATTGGTCATTGGCTCTTTTTTTTTTCGGTTTGAGACTCTAGTGATTAATTTCCAATATTTGTGCATCATGATATTTGTTATTGGGTTTAGAAACCTTGTGTTTGCCCTTCTGAAAAATGATGCCTTCAACTAAATATTGGGCTGTTGATGCTAGTTGCTAACAGCTTGTCTCATAGAACTGTTTGCAGACTAATTTACCTGATAATGTTTGAGATAAAAAATATATATATAGTTTAAGATTCCGTATACTTTGATATAGTTCGCTTGTTTCTAACTTCCTGCAAGACATGATGTGATATTTTTAAACTCATGTGCTTTCATATTGGAACACTGTGTATTTGGATTTTTCATTAAAATACAATATATTTTTCTAGTGGGTTTAATTCATCTAAAGGATTTCTTGAAAGGGTCAACAGGAATTTAGTATTCCATTCATGATATTGCATAACAAGAGGATGGATATGGAAGACGATGTTATGCTGCTATCGAGCTTGTTTTTACAATCTTTTATGATTGGTTGTCATTGCATTTGCCTCCTTACTCATCATATGCTAGTAAAGAAAACTTTCTTAACAATGTGTTGCTGCTGCTACTTCCTATCTGTCTTGCTCATTTTCTAGTTTGATGCCAGATGGCTGTTATTTTAGTGCCAGACCAGAGTTCACAATAGGCTCTAGATTTGGAACATCTGACATGTTTTTCATGTGTTTGTCTGTTTGATGTGTGTTGACGTGCACTTACCTTATTACCTTTTAATTAACTCAGTAATTTATTGCTCCTTTGACTTTTACCTTTTCTTTTGATGTAACCTGTATATCTTGCTTTTCATTGGAGTAAACTGTGATATTTTGCAGTGATTCCTTTACTAATAATCGAGTCTCGCACCAGTATTTGTAGAAAAGGAAACCATCATTAAGTTGGAAGAAGTGCAATGGTATGTTCTGTTGTGGAGTTAGCCACATTTTCTTGTTTTATATCTTTCAACTGTGATATTTCCATTGCCTGCATTGGTTTTTTCCTTTACTTGTTTGGCAGTTATCTTATTTATGTTTGGTACTTCTAGGTCTGGTTAGTTGATTAGTACATCTGAAACAATGAAATGCTGATATTTAGTAAACTTAGCTTGAACTTGTGCAAGTTGACTTGAGCTTGGCATTCACCGTTTAATAATGTGCAGTACTGTGCAATAAACTTAAATCGTAATATGGTTGATTGATTTTTGTAGAACTTGTACTCTAAAAGACTGTCATGTTTGAAACTGAACTTTTGGTTAATTGCTCTCATTCTGCCACAACTGCCTGTGTAATAATGGCTGGTTCCATGATGATGGATCACTAGGCCTTTTTTTTATAAGAATATGGGTTTTCATTTAACTGTGCTTGAAAACGAATTGTCTGGCTTAAATTGTCAAATAATGAACCAGCATCTTTTCATATTAAACAGCTTATTTTGGTACCAATGCATTTCCTTCATGAATATGTCACTAAGAATCCAGAAGTCATCTGAGTAATGGAACTTTTTCCTCTTCTAAAATCAGATGATTTTATTGAGAACAAGTGACAAGTTAGTTATGGTTATTCCACTATATCTAAGTCAGTTTCTAATTTCATACAATTATCTTCTGTTCTGGTTTTCAATTGGGAACTGAATAGTGTCTAACAAAGGCACATATATGCATTTTGCTTTTTATGGTAAGTGAATTGAAGATGAAGAGAGGAAAAAAATGACAAAAAAGGAAGGGAACTAAGAAACGAGGTTAGCTGGGTGGGAAAGAGGGACATTGTTTTTCCATTTTTGGATAGGAAGATTTTCTGAATTTGAAGGGATTTGGATATTAATGCTATAACTAGCACTTTTACAGTTCACTTTCAAAACATCCATCTAAAACCACCTCTCTCTCTATATATAAACTCATTGTAAAAGTTTATCCATATCTGTGTAGTGTGATATTATCACTCTTTTAGAACACAAAATAGAATCCATATTGGTTTTGTTTCGTAGGTTTTAATATGTGATATGCATACATGCCCTCTAGAGCTTAATCCAATGCTTAGACTTGACACATCAGATCCTGGTAACTATATCAGCAGGAGCCACCAAATGGTTGTTGATGGAAATTATATCTCTTTGCCTCCTAATGCAAAGTGGAAGAGGACTTGTGTACATTGACTTTGCATCTGATTATTTGAGTTGGTCATCACACGAGAATTCAAGAGTATGAAAAGGGTTTTGTGGCCTTTCAACAAGGTAAAGGGGAAAAATGAGAACAAGATAACTCCTTGTCCTGACAGATGACTTTGGGTCTTCTGGCCATCTATAATTGTTGCAGTATTTAATGTTCAAAGCAGTGGCTTTCGACTGGAGTACAGGAGACAGTTATCATATATCATCCAGTGTATTCTTTGTATTATATTTGATGCTTGGTCTGAATTTTAATATTGTGGAACCCTTGGTTCATTTGTAGACCTACTTTACATGATATGAATCTTGTGCATGCTAGCTTAGTAGTCCTTTCGTTCAGGGTTCGGCAACTACGATTAAGCATGTGAGAATATCAATTGATATTTCTACAACTTGTATGTTGTCATTAGGTGCATAGCGATTGTTGTTGCTTGACAACTGAGGGCATTAAAGAAACAGTAGATCTCATCCTGAGATTTGACCAACTGGTGATCCTTCTGGTTCAGCTACAGGCATAACAGTGATGCACAAATCTCATCATTAGAAGCAACTTCCAAAAGCTGTAGGATGATTGTCCATCGTATCAAAACGTGATACCAAGGTATTCATGTCCAGTGCTATTGGCTAGGTTCTGCTCATGTAACATATATTTAGGAGATGACTTAATTTAATTAATGGCAGTTTTGTCAAGCATCATTAACTTGTATGGCCGCTTTTAGCCCGATTGCTTTAGTATCATATTGCTTTAATATTACTTGCTGCAGATGTATCCATTCGGATTTTTCTACAAGCAAAATCCTACATGGATTTGGTTTTTTGTATTATCTGAAAATTACTAGTGATGACACCTTTTTGTATTTCAGTGATTCCTGTTCCACAGTGTCCTGTTTCTTTCAACCCCAAATGTTTGCACTCATGAGGGATTTGGTGAAAGCTTGGAGTTAGCCTGTTGACAGTAGTTTGTTTATGGACATCAATCCTACCACAAAATTATTGTGAAGTGTTTAAAGAATTTTATCTGCGGTTTGTTATAATATTTATTCTTTGCAAAGCTGCACTTTGGCGAATGTTATTTTGCTGGATGTGCCATGCTAGGAAAAGCTCAAGTAACTCTGCATATATATTTGGTTTAAACTATGTGTGGATGAAGAGCTAGGATAGATAAAGCATCGGAAAGGACAGATGTAGAAACACCAGGGTCGGGACAGTAACAGCTGAGAGATAGCTGATACAGCCAATGAAAATATTCCAGTGTAAGAAAATCTAACCAAATGCTTTCAATTAAACTGTATACAAGCTTTCATGATGGATATGCTACCTCAAGTGTGCTGGGGATATGAGTTTTGTCCTGGACTATCTTGTCATTTTGTTCCTAGAACAGTTCCTTAGTGGTGTGCTACACCTGTTATGACAATGATTAACAATGTTATGATTATTTTTTAGAACATTAATCTTGTGGTCTAAATTATTATTTGAAGAAGATTGAAATTTCATTCACAATTTATATGTTGAAGTGATGTTATATCTGCTGCTTGCGTGACATAGACTCACTGAAAAGAACAACTAGCAATAAGTATGAACTTTCAACTCAATATCTCTTTTTCTTTTGTCAAATATGCAAAAAAGAAAAGAAAAGAGAAACACTATAGCAACAGATGTTAGATGCCCAATCAGCTGATAGCTGACTTGCTTAACTTTATGCAGCTCTTCAACATGGTAGTAATTCTCTGTTGCTTCGATTGATGTGATGATGATTGGAAAGAGAAGTAACTTGTTAGAAGTGTTTTCATGCATATCCTTCATAACAGTGATATTTGCATGTATCTTTATATCATCTATATGAATTATGCTTGTGCATTCTACTGTTACCATTATTGTCATCAACGTGCAAAAAAAAATCCCTATAGTCTTAATTTTGTCTAATGCACCCTTATGATTAAATGATTAGGCCATTGTAGATTCCGCAGTCAAAATTATCTAAACCTAAGCAGGGAAAATTTACAGATTTTGATCGTTAGTAGGTTAAATATACAAAAAAAAATTCTTATTTTAAGGAAAGATACATGCATAATAATTCTATTTGAGAATTACTCTTAATTTTCCTTTCTTTATGGTCAATTGTTTGATCGTTAGATACGTTTGCATTCTAAATGGAAGCAAAAGCACAACCCTAAATGCCTTGGGTATTGATTGCATCAATAAATTTGTTGAAGAATATGAACGTGAATATAAATCTTATGAAGGGTATATGTGCAAAATATACAGCAAGAATTCTCTGGAAATGTCCCTTAGAAGTACAAATATTATATTATGTAGGGTTGTATGTGAAAAAGGACAAGCATTATTTTGCTCCTTGACCTGAAAGGTGTCAGGTCACCGCGGTGAGCAGAATCCTTCGAATTATTAGTAGATTGGTGAAGGAAAAAGAAAAGAAAAATAAAGAGAAAATAAGGTAAAAGAAACTCTTCAAAACCGTAGCCTACCTTTTCCTTCTTCCTCTGCTCTCCTCTCTTCTCTCTCTCCCCCTTCTTGATCGGATTCTCCCGCTATTGGAAGGAAACCGTAGCCCTAGTCGGTGAAGAAATCCTACTTTTCTTCTTCTTTCTTCTTCTGTGTGTGTGTGTGTGTTTTCTGGCCTTTGAGGAGCCCTTTGGTGGCGAGATTCGGCTTCCGAGTCGTCGTTATAGTCCAAGAGGAAGGTTATTCGGGCATATCTGGCGTAGGAAATGGAAGGGGGTGCGGGGGGCTGCAATCAGCGGTCGCCGGAGGAGGTCTTTAGGGATTTCCGAGGCCGGCGGGCCGGAATAGTCAAGGCTCTCACAACTGGTACTAACAAAATCGATTTTTTTTTTCCTGTCTTCTCTCTTCAGATTTGCCTCCTTTTACGCAGGTGATTTTGTTCAGTGATTGCTCGGAGTAATATTGCTACTTATTGCTCTTTTTTGCAGATGTCGAAAAGTTCTACCGGCAATGCGATCCTGGTGAGGTCTCTCGTTCTTGGTTCCGTCCTTTGACGTCAGCATATATCATGGAGTTAAGACGGTTCTGGTCCCGCTCCCTTCATTTATCTCGTGGTTTCGTTGAAGAGGAAAGGGAGGAGAGTGAGAGAGAGAGAGAGAGAGAGAGAGAGGGTAGCTTCTTTTATTATTTTTTTTCTTTGTCCGAGCCCAAGACCGGACTATTTTTAGTGGCTAAGATGTTGAGTGCCTTTTGCTCTTTTTTTTTTTCTTATTTGCTTCTTGTTTTCTTAATGGTTTTTCGGAATTGATTCTTATTTGGCATTTTCCTGGAAAAAATCACTTCTTTCTTGGTTTTCCACTTGAAGCCTCGCCTTGTTTTATTATTGTATAATATCTATATTTTAGTTATCCTGTTGAGGGTGGAGGGTTTTTAGGTGTGAATAGAAGAAAAATGAGGCCTTAAGTGGGTTAAATTAAAAAAATGAAGGGCCTATTTGGGAAATCGCTTATGTACTTTTCTTGAGTTTTGTTTTACTGCCATCTGTTTTGGATTTGCGTTTTAATCCTCGGAATCTTTCATATTGCATACTAGTCCCTAGAATCTCATCAGGCTTTTCATGAGGCCTGATGTAATATGACCATTATGCTATATTGCTTTTCATGAAGCAAGAGAATTCTTTTGGCTTTTCGATTTACGTCTTATGAGAAATGGTTGAGAGATGATATGATGCACTCTTTTATGTTGTTTATACGGTTTCATGATGCATCAGTAATATGAATGGAAGATAGTGTTGAAGGAACATGTAATGCTCTTTTTTGCACAGTGAGGTTCATTGTTAATCATGGGCTGCTCTTCCAAGGAAATGTTCAACAATGGTTGACTGGATCAAGGGCCACAATAAGAAAGGTAAAGAGAAAAAAGCAAAATAAAAATAAAATTGTCCAGAAAACATATATGAGAGATAGGTTCGATCCAAAAGGAACTTTGGTCGGCTCTTCAACCTAGATTATTGTGCAATTTTAAGGTTAGGTACACTCAGTATGAGTCTGGCAGTAGGCACAGAGGCCCTAAATGGAACAATGAAGGATGGGAAGTGGATCTGACTAGAATAAAAAATAAATTCATGGAAGTGAAGAGGGGGACAAAGGAAAACCAAAAGGAAAATGACGACTGGAATGGAGTTGTGGAGGAGAAATGCATCAGGTTCATGAGAAGATGGATGCCTTGAGAATATGATAACGAAACAGTCACTTCAGAAGCTAATAGTAAATTGACCAAATTAATCAATAGTTAAATTTTTTTTATTGGATGACAAATATTCCATTTTTATTTTCAGGACTAGGTAAATTTACCCTAAGGATGCATATGAGAGGTATCATGCAATTGCAACATCTAACAAATGGTATTGATGACCTGGAGCTTTAATACATAAATCCAGAAGTCTTTAGGCTAAATATCCATCTTTCTTGATAACTATTATGTTTCGAAATTTAATGTCAAAAAATTATTTTTTTTATTCATAGGCATTGAATCGATCATTTTAAACATTGGTTGTAGCTCAAATGATGTACCGGCTTGTTATATGAAAATAAAGAGTGAAGCATGTTCATAACTTCATTTGTACTGTTTTGTCTGCTAGAAAAATTTCTTAATTTCTAAAATGTTAGAAGGTTTATGCTTCCATTATATTTAATTATCAACTTTAAAGTTTAAACTCATTGAGCTTTATGACCATCAATCTTTGCAATAGTGCAACTGTTCGATTTTCAATCTTCCAATGAGATAAAGCGTTGATCACTGGACATGAAAAAATAAATAAATATTTCCTTTTTATTTTTATTTTTAGAAACATGGAGATCATTATGGTCCAGAATGGACTTGGACTTCTAGCTGTTGCCTACTTTTAAAATTATGCACTAGATGAGAAAATTTTATTTCAAGGACAAAGGTGTAAACCTGCAGACTTATGGAAATTTGTTTGGATGAAAATCTATTGCGAAATATGTAAAGATTGAGATTTTTTTGCAGAAAAGGAGAACTTATGTCTATATGGACTGCCTAATGAGATGTGGGAAGTGAACTTGCCAGCTGAGGAAGTTCCTCCTGAGCTTCCAGAACCTGCATTAGGCATTAATTTTGCTCGGGATGGAATGGATGAAAAGGATTGGTTGTCGCTAGTTGCAGTTCATAGTGATGCATGGTTGTTGGCTGTTTCCTTTTACTTTGGGGCACGCTTTGGTTTTGATAAGGAGTCAAGGTATTCTCTTTTCTTTGAGTTTTGTTACTTTCAATTAGCAGCTTGTGCTATGACTATTACTAAAGCTTTTGCCTTTTACCTAAGACTTCCAATTCCAGGATGTTTTTCTATTGGGAAGTCTCTATACTTCATTGATGCAAGTAATTTTGCCCTTTTTAGTTTTCTGTTCCATTTTAGACAAAGCACTTGAGTGAAGTCTGCTTAAAGACACTGATCTTCCTTAATTTTTTTTTATTCTGGCATGAAATTTGAAATTGTATTAGGTTTCTCTTTTTTTTATTTTGTCAGGTGTTAGTCATGTTCCTGATTACGCTGACACTTTACAGAATAACATTTGCATTTGGGTTTTGGTTTGGGCTCTTACCAACGACATATATTGTTAATTAAATAAAAATTTGTGTCAAAACTGAATATTCTGATTAAACTGGTATCATAAGTTTTAATCCGAGCTGAATGACATTTGAAGAAAAGGAGAAAATTGATTGCTGAGAGCAATTAAATGATATCTTTTGTAACTTCTATATCAATATTTTTGCGGTTCTGTTTATATAAATTTACCAAATATACAGCTATAACAACCATGACAACTACAGCTGTTCTTCCAAACTCTTTGGGAACAAGTAGTTTTATCATTTATGTGAATTGATCTTTATATTGTCTGCTTCTTTTGTAAACATTCCGTATCTATTTTACCATAAGGCTGTATGTCATTGCCTATTTGCAGCATTTGCAGAACTTATATTGTTAAGCTTATTGCAATAGTTCTTTGCTAATGCTGTGAGCTTCTAGACTGACACAAGCCTATTTTATTGGACAAAACAGAGAACCCTCATGCAGGAATGGATCTGAATTCTGGATTTCTAAAAGCTTTAAGAAGGATTTTCTTACTGCTTTTTCACTACATGTAAACTTGCTTTTTGCGAAAATTGATAGTGAATTATGATAATAGATTTCTGGTAATATTTGGGCCTCAGTTTTCATAATTCTGACATGAGGTTGCATTATCTTCTTAAATCAAAGCCCACTAAATACGCCTTACCTTCTATGGCTCAATATGTAGCTGGGATTACGATATGAGAAGTAAATCAAAGCATAAACTACTCCATTTTGGAGGTTTGAGTTATTCATATCCTCTGTTTGTGCTGATTGAATTATTTGTTTTTATCAAAAGTGAACTACATATATTTCTATATGCTGGCAATCTTGGAGCTAGATTTGGCATGTTGGGGAAGGTTAAAAGGCTGGCTAATTGCAGGGATTATTTTGGGACTCTTATGAGAGCTATTAAATATTGTTTACTTTCTTTTATTATTGCATCTAATTTCCATATTCTACCAACCTTCACTTTCCCATGCATAATCTCAATACCATGCTGTTGCACTGTGTTCATAATCTGCTATTTGTATTGACCATTCCCTGCTATGTGAAACACCTAAAGGTTTCTTTCTCCCTTTTTCTCCTTTGTTCTTTTTGGATTTGTGCATGTATACCTTGAAGTTAGATCATCAATCCTGCAAGGTAAATAATGCCTTCCTAGCTAATGATTTACTGAACTTCTAAACATTCTATCTTGGATAGATTCTGAAATACGACCATTGGGAGCATCCATACTTCCCTGGTTTTATTTATTTATTTATTGGGTTCTAGACATTAATCACATCGAGTAGTTAATATACGGCAGATTGACCACCATATGAAGTTTTAGGTAACTGTGCTTAGCATTTTAATCAAAAGACCATCACAGAAACGCATCTGCTGCTTGATATGTTGTTAGCCTGTAGATTACATAACTATACTTCCATTTAGCATTTTTATTAGAGACCTTAAGGAAAACACATCTGCTGCTTGATATATTGTGCCGCCACTATAATTTCAGGAAGCGACTCTTCAACATGATAAATGGTCTTCCAACCATTTATGAAGTTGTGACAGGAATCACCAAGAAAGAATCGAGAGAGAAAATCCGTAATAGCAATGGCAAGAGCAACAAGTCTGGTTCAAAGGTGGTCTGAGTGATTGCTTGGTGTAAATTGTCGCTTTATCATTGATATGACAATTTACTTTGTCTCTTACTGGTGTGTACCGCATTGTAATTTCAGCCTTCAAGATCATTTGAGTCTCATGCAAAGGCCACAAAGATGCCTTCACCAAAAGAGGAAGAGAGTGAAGGAGAGGATGTGGATGAGGAAGAGCATGGTAACACTTTGTGTGGTGCGTGCGGGGACAACTATGCCAATGATGAGTTTTGGATTTGCTGTGACATGTGTGAAAAATGGTTCCATGGAAAATGTGTTAGGATCACGCCTGCACGGGCTGAGCATATCAAGCAGTACAAATGTCCTGCATGCAGTACGAAGAGAGCCCGACCTTGAATGAACAGGAAGAATGTGTTTTTTGTTTTAGATATATGGGGCTTCAGAAGGAAGAATCATTTTGGATGCAGCGGTTACTGGGACTGCATGCTGGAGTCTCTATGATCTTATCTTAGACTAACTTAATGTTTATGTTGGTGTGACAATTGCTTGTTGTTTATAGTTATTAGTATTTAGCAAACTGGACCAAGTGAACTGTTTATATTTTATTTTGTATCTGAACAAATCTTAACTTTCTTATGCACTGCTTCCTGTAGATAATCTATTTCGTTGCTTTTGGACATGCTATCTCCGTAATGTATGTTCTATCATCTGAAGTTCCTGTTTTTGGTAAACAACTAGTTTCAGCACCATAAACAGTCAATTAATGTGCTAGTAAGTTTCTGCAAACACATATTTGTAATTTGGGCATGCGTAACATCCATGACTAGACTGCAGTAGCCAATTGATGTTAGCGAATTGGTGTTTCAGATTTGTGAACCATTATATGCGGACCATGTTTTCCTTAAGAATCCTTGTATTGGAGATTCCCATTTTTGTTTTCCCCATCTCTTGCTTATACGGCACTTGTTGTGAATTTTGTAGTTCATAAAATTATGATTCTTCATGTTCTCTGTAAAACTACGACTGAAGGAAAACTTGTTATATCTTTTCCTTCTGTTATTTAGAAGGCCTTTGTTGTAGAGTGAGTAGACACTTCAAAGTCTGGTTTTATTTGGTTCATCAATGTTTTTCTTTATCTAACAAAACTTAATTATTTTTTCATATGATGTTGAAAAGTTATAGACCGTAACAAATATGCTCTTTGTATTTGAATTTTAGATTACGTAGGGAGAGTGTTTTATGTTGTTAAAAAACTGTCACAAAACAAATACACTAGGTCTGTTGATGTAAATATCTATCCATGTGGTATCAATATGGCAGTTGTATGTTTCTAATGTGTATGGTTATTATAAGTGCAGGCTCATGTGAGCTTCTAGAGGACCTATGTGGATGTTCTAATGTGCCATTTTTAAACGACATATGCAAAATTTAGTGTTTCTGTGGCATGTAGACAGTAGACAGATGAGTTATCTTTACTACTTCAGCATCTCATTAGTACAAACTTATGCTATCAATTCTATGCATGTTTCTTGTGCATTGGCAGTCATGACTTCCATCAACATCCGATGGTCATAGAAGATTCTCTATATGATGGAAGTCTGGCACTAAACTGCAGCTTAGGGACCATAAAGAAATCCTTCCTTTTCCATGTAAGTTAGGTCTCGACCAGATCCTCCTCTAAATAGAAGTTTTCATGTTCTTAGATAATTCATGCAAGATTGTAGATTTGTTTACAGAACACTTGTGTTCATGACCCTGTGAACCAAATTCTAATGCATTCTATGGAATAACAGATCCAAAGGGCAAGATAGAAGTTAGGCCCTGATCATTACCTATTCCATGTTTGTTCTCATTTGACTTGGTTGCTGCAGTTGGAGGTTTGAATGCAACCCATGCTCTGCTGGTGTTATATGAGGTATGCAAAACCAATCTTTTGATTGTTCTCAGAAATGTAGGTTGATTAGAACTGAAATAATTCCTAGGCTACTGTATGGAGGTTCTGCCAGAAGCTTTTTCTAGCCTTTTGATGTTCTATATCTAATACTTAAATAGTGAAACTAAGCCTGCATAATTATTTTTGCACTGTCACCATTCAGTGGCATATGTACCAGTGGAGGAGGGGGACCCAAGTCACCAGTTTTATCACACAAACTAATATAGTGTTGCCAATTTAAGTTTGGAACATGGCTTCACATGGCTTTGGCATTGCTTAGAGTTTTGGACATGCATTCTATTGTTGTGTCATCTACTCTATCCTTTGTGTCTCATCTATGTTTTCCATCTACAGCAAAACCTCAGTCAGAATATTTATTGTGCAAAATGGCCCCAGAAGAATATGGTGCAACTCTAGGCATGACTTCAAACTGCACAATCATGGGTTTTTTTGTCAGTACATGTTATTTCATCATATGAAGATGATTAGTGCATAGCTAAAAGTTGTTTGACATGATGGCAAAGGGGACTAAACTGCTTCCAGAGGAAACAGATCCATGGTAACAAGATTCAGAGAAGGAATCAGTGTGTTCATAATACAAGTGGACAGATTTCATCTTCAAAATCAGCAAGTAGACAGAATTTATCTTTGTTAGAAAACTATTCTTTGCAACTTGAACATTGATCATTTAGTTCTGGAAGGAGTGATTCTAAATCTATAATCATATAATATCAAAAATCTGTATGTCATCAAAGTCATAGACTAAGTTCATTTTCCACTAAAAAAGAACATGATGTGAGATTGTATTCCTCTGAAATAGTGTGATGCAACTAAAATGCCAGTGCTCTTGGCCCAGATCAGAGACACTGCACATGATGGAACATTAAATAGCTGGCTCCTTTGGAGGGGGCCAAGTCAGTGTATGCTTCAGTAAAGGTTCAAACTAGCAAGACATCATGATGGAACTTTAGGACACATAGGGGGGGGTCCCTGTGTTCTTCAGAAAGGCTACCCTAATGCACTCCTATGCAGAACAATTCTTTTGAACTTTTCTCAAAATCTCAGACCTCTAATGGTGGTGTGTCAGATATTTGAAATGCTGCAGAGATTGTCAAGATTACTTATTGCTAGTATCTGTTTTAATTAACCTCTGATGATTAACTAAATTGGTTTATATTGTGCAGGGATGTGCTCAAACCTATTCAAATGATAAAATTGCAACAAAGAATTTTATTGCATACAACAGAAACAAGAGAAACTTGCAATAATATTCTTAGAATTTGAAGTTGGTCACTTTCTATTGAGACATCCTAGTGGTTAGGATACTATTGTTGTATTGTTAATTAGGTCTAATGTTTGAGTTCATATAAAAATATCTTGTACATTGTTTAATATAATGAATATAAATTAATTTTAAAAATGATAAAAGTATCTATTTTTCTTACAATTATGAATCATAAGCTTAGCGGCGATTAATACATTTAATGAATCGAGTTCAATAAATCTTATTTTGCATAAAGATGATTGTAGATTCTTTCTTTTGCCAATTGATAAACTTTAGTGAGAAAACATGCATCAAGCTTTCAAAAAATAATTAACAAAAATATTAAAATGATCTACAGGTGTTTTTTGCGCTTTTAAAGTAGCTTTGGGGAACTTTGCTCCATAAAAAGATTATAATACTTAATCTAACCAAATTTTAATTTAAACTAAAATCTTAAACTTTTAAGTTATTGGCCAAACCTAATATATGTAACCTGACTCTTTCAATCATTAGTGATATGAGATTATCCTCTCAAAATATCTCACACACATAAATATTTCTAATCCTATTCATGTGTGTGAGTTTAGGGTCTTCTCGTTACAATCCAAATTTCGAGTTTATATCTTTTTCGATACTAGATTCAATTATTTGCATCTATCTATAGTAATGCGACTCATCTTTATTCACTCAAACCATAGTCTAACCGGCTTAATCCCTTTTTTTTTTGTTTCATTATTATATATATATATATATATATATATATATATATATATATTTTGACTCATTCAGATCGTTTTTTTTGTTCATTTGACTCTCATACCACATTAGAAAATTCAAAAAAGCTAAGAGAGAGAGAGAGAGAGAGAGAGTTTGTGTGGGATCCAAGAGAGCAATAGGTGTTAGGTGTTAAGGACTTATCTTATTTCATCGAGAGCCATGTTTAAGAGAGAGAGCCATATTTAAGAGAGAGAAATAACACTGGAGAGAGAGAGAGAGAGAAAAAGATTGTTTAAAGAAAATAATAATAACGTAGAGAGAGAAATAATACTTTTTAGAGAAAAACCCTGGTATGTTAGAGAAGAAAGTCAAGAGAGAGAAGATTCTTGAAACAGTGCTCGTGAAATCAATGATATAAATAAATAAATAATCCAAACAAATGAGATGTTCTGAATTAATTCAAGTAGTTCTCTTCAGTCTTCATCTTTGCTTTTGTGAATCTAAAAATAATAATAATAATTGTGGAATCTCCTGTCCAATGTTCATAGGCTTCTATCAAGGATTAAAGAACATTTAATTTCTTTCCATGTCCAAGATTATTATGCTTTTTCTATTTTTTTCAAGATAATTGTGGTTGATTTTGAATCTTGCTTATAAACTAAATCTTACATGTTTAGTTCCATTTTTTTCCTTGAAAATTTATCTTTGGAAAAAGGAATGAATATTTCTGACAGAATATGAACATAAAAAATGTTTAATTGATAAATAAAAAGTTCATGTTTAAAATAATTTGAGAGAGTGAGAGAGAGAGAGAGAGAGAGAGAGAGAGATTTTTGGGGTTTGGGGAAGAAGGAGTTTGAATTTTGGAGGTGTGTGACGAGAGTGACACTTGAGGGGCCCTTCCTGGCACGAACCCTAAAAATACGTCCTTTCTCTGTAGTAAGGATGGATTCCCACTGTAAAGTGTAAATTAATCCCGGATCGAAGGGTCTCCGCTTGTCCGTGGATCAGTCAAAGCTCGCTCCTCCACCTCACTGTGGAAAATTGGCTTGATCCGGCCCAGCTCACACCCTTTTTAGTTTGTTCGCTTATATCTTGTTTGCCGGTTGCGTCCTGTTCATTGACTCGGTAATTCCAGGTGATTCTTATCGTCCATTTTTATCTTTGTTTGGTTGTCGGTGGGTGTTTCTTTCTTTGGTTACGAGTAATGCCGCTTTCGATGCGCCATTTTGTGTAGATCACTCACCTACCTGACGCCAAATCACGGAAAAATCACCTTTTTCGGGCATGCAATCAAGGAAATGTATCGCGGTTGTGCCGAAAATTGATTTTCGTATGTTCTGATGCTCAGTGAGGTGGGCGTCACTTCGTTTTTTTTTTGGGTGGATTTTTGTAATATTTCTTGATGAGTTCATGCTTAGACTTGGGGACCTTGATCTTAGTTCTCTGTTCCGCTTTCCTTTCAATTTTTGTCTAAATTATGCCTGCTACATGCTGTCTTCGACATCCTCGTGTGGCTGACGATCAGCCTCGTTTTACTTAACATGAGCTTCATAGACTTCGAAATCTCACCTGTCTTGATTCTTGGGTTCACTTGGTCTCTACTCATCTATGCATGGCTTCTATAGTTTATGCCTAAAAAGAAAGACGAGTAATCATCGGTTGAGTTTGCATTCATTTTAACTTGTTCTTCAGTTATCTATTTTCTGCATGGTTTTCGATTTCATGAGGTTCTTTTCGTAGTGAGTTGTTCCCTTCATTGCCCTCAAAGTTAAGCAATTTGTAAATACTTGCCCTAGATGTAATTAATTCTATCTGTGTTACTAGTAACATCTGATTAGTTTAGTGAGCTCCTTAGATACTGGACAGTTATCCTCAATGCTACTTTCATTTTAATATCAAATTTGAAAATGCAAAACATGTGTATGGAATTATCATGAAGGAGCCGTCAATTTCATGCTCATCATGCTGCTCTTTCACCTACACCTGGTTTATACTACAAAACTATTGTCATATTTGTGAGTCTTATTTGTCAAATTTAGCCTGACTAAAATTGAATTAGGAACCCGTATTACAAAAGACATTGCATTTCTTGTCCCATCAATCAAGCCTTAGGGGGTGGTTTTTATGGTTCATATGGTGCCATACAAATCTTTCTGATTCATCTCTACTTTGCTTATGTACACCACTTTGATCATTGAACCCCCACATGTTGCTATGTTCTTCGGTATTTCGGGCTGTCTTGTCCTTATACGATTGTGTCCAGCTGAGATAAGTCAATTTGTGGGCAGATGAAAATTTCATTGCCAGAATTTTGAAACTTGAATCTATGAGCATCATACGTTGCTTGTTTCTTTTTGCCAGTTTCACTTACTCGTGGACGGACCTTCATCCTAAAATGGCAGCTTGTTATTGGTTAAACTCCTTATATTTACTTTCCATAAGCATCTGTGGTAGGAATATTGTCATTACATATCTCATCCTCAGAAATTTCATGATTGGACCTCATGTCAATCATATTTTTGTGCATTATGAAGACCCTATCAGCATTTTAATATGATGTTGGGTGTTGACCTTGGTGTAGAAAATGGACTTTCTTTGTTGCTATTTGCTATGCTGGGTCACTTATTTACGGAATTTGTAACTAGATGCTCTTTTTCATGTTCTGCATCTTCATCCTGACTAGATAGTTTATTTCCATGGACTCTTTCCTTTCTTCTTCCACCTTGTTTGCTTGACGCATAACTGAGAGCAACATGAGTGGATCTAACTGAACAAAGGTGATGTCTTCCACGTAGTGAATCTGCAAATGTGGGGAAGGAAACATTTGTAACATGGCTTGGATGTCCTTGTTTTTCCGAAAGAAAAGAGGAGGGGGACTACAATTTAAAGCTTCACAAAGTAAGTACATTAGTTTGGGTTGCAAACACCAAAGAGTAGTATAGACTATAGAGCTTTTCTCCCCTGTACCTTGATCAATTTTTTGCTTGCTACAGTTTTGTTTAGCAGGCCAAATTGACTCTTGCAGATGCATGACTGGGCATTTGCCATGCTCATATTCTTTTGGTGTAAATGATTTTGTTATTAAAAACATTTAAATTTATTGTTCATGAAGCCCCTAGTCAATCTAATTTATCCTTTGAAGTCACTGTATGTCTTTTGTGAAGTTTTCTAGTTAGAATCCATTGGGATTGTTCTGTCATCATATTACCACCTGCAGATCAGTAAGATATAAATTTAACAGAATAATTAGAAGATACTCTAGGGGATGCAAAGGAATCAAATCATGTTTTGAGAGCCTAAATAGGTATTGTCTAAATAATGTTCTTTTAGAATCTTTACATAGCAATTTGAAGTTTGATAAGATGCAATATTTTGTATACTCAAACTAAATGTCAAAAATCTGTAACATTAACAATGTAAACTCTCATTTTATTGTTCATACATTAATTTGTTTCCTTTTTACTTAGACTACTGCTAATTGGTACCAGTTTGTTCTTGATTAAGCTTTTACAAGATCAGAGTTGATTGCATATCCTCAAGGTCCTCAATGATCATGTACTGACTTGATAGTGGTTTTGCATGCTTGTCAAGTATCTTTCTTGTCATGTAAGCATGAAAGCCTACAGTTGGTACTTAGGTTTTGCAAGTTGATGCTAGTCCTTTGAAGTTTGAAGTATATAGCTATAAGTTTTTTGGAGTAGAAGCTCAAAGTGCGGGAAGAAAAAATAATGCAGCAAAATTAACCATTTATTTTGGACATATATTTAATTTACCCCTTCAAATATTCACTTTCATGCATTTGAAAAAATCTTTGTTAATTGCTAGTTCTAGTATTCCTTGACTCTTATTTATTTTTTTTGTTTTAGCTTCTGTGGTTTTAATCATGGACAACTTAAGTTTTTATGATTTACTCATATCTATAATAACTCGTACATTTTAAAAAACGTAGCATATAATCTCCTCCCGTCAAGTCTAAGTTAACAGACGTTAAAATTATATGGTATGCTGACTTATAATAAACTATTAATATAATGATATGTATAATTTAAGTTTAAAAAAATATCCATTTTAGCCCTTGTGGTTTTGATCATAAACCGCTTAAGCCTTTATTGGTTTTGTTCGTGTCTAAAATAACTTCTATATTTTTAAAAATATAGTATATAAGTCTTTCCTATCAAGTTTGAGTTAACATCCGTTAGAGTCTGCTTATGTGACATACTGACTCATAATAAACTATTAATATAATAACACGTGTAATTTAAATTAAAAAAATTGAGAGCACCATCAATGGTAGGAGGAGGTATCATTGTGGAAGCGACCACCAGTAGTAGCATCAAGTCGCTATTGCCTAGCAGGGTGTCGTACGCACGTAGCCTCTTCTGCGCTGACGATAAGCTCAGGAGCTTCCACTCTTGTCTCAAGTGGATGTGCGTCAACTAGTCCGACGCTAGGCATGCAATGGTCTCCTGGTCCCTCTTCCTCTTCCTGGGCATCTTCATCCCCATCGCCTCTCACTTCGTCCTCTCCTGTGCCTCCACCCGTCGTGCCTACGACGTGTGGTTCAACTCTCCCTCACCTCCGCCTTCGACCTCTCCTACCTCTACTTCTCCTCCTTCGTCCACTGCTACGGCCTCTGCCACTTCCTCTTTCTCGACAAGATAGACCTTTTTTTTAAACTTAAATTACACATGTCATTATATTAATGTTTTATTATGAGTCAACATGCCATGTAAGCAGACTTTAACATCTGTCAACTCAGGCTTGACGGGAGGGGTTTATATGCTATGTTTTTAAAAATATAGGGGTTATTTTAGACACAAACAAAATCATAAGGGCTTAAGTGTTTTATGACAAAAAATATAGGAGCTAAAATGGATCCCTTTTTTAAATTTAAATTACATGTGTTATTATATTAATAGTTTATTATAAGTCATCATATCACGTAAGCAGACTCTAACGTCTGTTAACTCAGACTTGATAGGAGGAGCTTATATGTTATATTTTAAAAAATATAAGAGTTATTTTAGACATGAGTAAACCATAAGGGCTTAAGTGGTCCATGACTAAAACTACAGGAGCCAATTTTCTTTAGAGAGATCTTAGATAATAATTCACAAGTTTCATGAGTTCGTATTCTTTTTAGAGTTTTAATTGTTTTTTATCAATCATCTTGTTTTGAATGAAAATTATTAATTGTATCTGTCCCTTTCAATTGTTTGTTATACAACCTTGTGTCTCTGGTACAATATTTTGTTGCAGCTTAGCTTTTTTTAACTTATAGTTTGACAGTGATGTTTCCTGTAGTTTAGGTATGTGCTAGTATGCAATGTATGTCAAATTTTCCTGGATTCTGGCCTTGTCGATCTGTGTACTTCAGTTGAGGTTTTAATTGCAAGAGAATGTTGAAGACTTCTGTTGCTCCAAATGAACTTCACTTGAAGAGGGAGCTTGTTGCTCTCCGAAAGGCACCATTCTTACGGGATCCAGAAACTTGTTCATCCTGGAGGTCCTCTTTGAGTTCTAAATCATTTTTTGCAAACTCTAAGCCAAAAAATGGACATGGAATGATAGAAAAATTTACAGGAGAAATTAATCATGGCTCATTACTTAATTTACTATCCAGAGGTAAAAATGGAAGGCAAAAGTTACATCTCTGTAGTTTGAGTTCTTCTAAGCCCATTGAAAGAGCACAGAAACTAGATGAGGAAGACAGAGAAGAATCAGCTAAGGAAAGTCCAGAAAACTTCAGCGTAAGCAATTCTCTTCTTGCAGAAGAAAGTCCAGAAAACTTCAGTTTAAGCAGTTCTCTCATTGTGGATTCTAAGAGTGATACTTGCCTTGAAGTTCCTGTAAACATGTATAATGTTGCGGCTATCGATTCAAGAATTCCTGTTAGAAGAACTATCAGAAAATTTAGAAGAAAATCAATTTTGAAAGGGGGATTGATTAAGCATTCAGCTGCCTTAAAGCTGCTGGATACAACATCAAGCTCTTTAGGAATTCTTGACTCAATTGAGGGATCTGATGACAGTGGGGACTATAATTCTGAGAATTTGCAGCATTTGGCACAGGATCTAAGCCAAAAAATTGGATTTATTTCTCGCTCTGCATCACCAATTTTACATGGATGTGGACATGGATGTCAGTTGTCTTCTTCAAGAATTCCTAGAACTAGTAAAAGAGTGGGATCATCTCAATCTTGTACTCCTGCTTCAAGTTGCTCTTACTACAAATATGGTGGTCAGGACCCCAGCACTATTGGTTCTTGGGATGGAACTGCTACTTCGTTTGATGGGGATGGCCTGGATCAACTAGAGTTACCAAAGGCTAAAAAATGTGGTATTCCTAGCTATTGGTCAAAGATAACTAGAGCTAGGGGTGGTGGAGGTTTTATTTCTCCTTCACTATCAGATACCCTAAAAAGAAAAGGCAGTAGCATTCTCTGTGGGAGTCAGACTTTGTCTAATAAGAAGAATTTATCAGGTTGTCACAAGCAAAATTACCTGTCAAAATCTTCTCAAGGTTTACCTTTGCTGACCAATAGCTGTGACGAAGGCCATTCATCATTAGATACTTCAAGTGATGAACTGTCAAGTAAATTTGGGGAGCTTGATTTGGAAGCGATGAGCCGTTTGAATGGGAGGAGATGGTCTAGCTGCAAAAGTCAAGAGAGACTGGAAATGGACCTACCTGGAAGAACTTCCTTGGAGATAGCAGATCAAAGAACCTTGAGCCAAAAGTACCAGCCACGGTCTTTTCATGAAATCGTTGGACAGAACATTGTTGTTCAATCTCTTGGTAATGCCATTTCAAGAGGAAAAATAGCTCCTGCTTACCTATTTCATGGTCCTCGTGGGACAGGAAAAACTTCATCTGCAAGAATATTTGCTGCAGCTTTAAATTGTCTTAGTGAAGAGAACAAGCCATGTTGGTTTTGTAGAGAATGCACTGCTTTTTCTAGTAGACATGGAACAAACTTTATAGAAGCCAATGCAACAAATAAGATGTGCATAGATCAAGTTAGATATTTGCTGAAAAGTCTATCAATGGCTAAAACAATTTCACAGTATAAAGTCTTTGTCATTGATGAATGCCACATGTTATCTTCACAAAATTGGTCCACATTCATGAAATTTCTTGAAGAACCATTGCCTCGTGTTGTATTCATATTTATAACTACTGGAACAGGTAGCTTGCCTCGTGCCGTTGTATCACGATGTCAAAAATACATCTTTTTGAAGGTCAAGGATGTTGATATAGTCTGCCGGTTGAGGACTCTCTCTGTAAAAGAAAATCTTGATATTGAACTGGATGCTCTAGATTTAATTGCTCTGAATTCGGATGGTTCACTTAGGGATGCAGAAATAATGTTGGATCAATTAAGTTTGCTGGGCAAAAGAATAACTACTTCGCTTGTAAATGACTTAGTGAGTTTGCTTCCACATTGTCACTGTATCTACAGTCTTTTATGTTCAATTTCATTAAAATTAAGCATTTAAATATTGATATCTGTTTGACTTAGGGGCTTCATATATTGTTCTTGACTTTATATTTAATTAATAACTGTCTACATATATTGGAATTTGGAAATCATTTTTGACATCAAAATATGCATCTGTTATTTTGGACTTGAAAATGGAAATCTTTAGACATTGATGATAAGTTTTTTTAAGGCTCTTTGATTTTCTAAGTTGAGAGATTTTTTTTTGCCTTCTAAAGGACAAAGTTCCATCGGCAAATGTTTGAACTTCTTATTTCTTGCATATCTTCTGTCTTATTTACAACTTTTCTTTTCATTTCTCACTTGATGTCATCTTTCTCAATGGATGCTTTGAGTTGTCAAATAGTGTTCAGCACATCACTTCTGTTAAAATTTAAATTGTTCTAAACCTATTGATAGAACTTTCTCTTTGTGTATAATTTTCTTATGTTTGAATTAAAGCAATGTCAGCATGCTTATGCTTTTTCTTCTATTAGATTTAATAAGTGATGTTTCTTTTCTCCAATAAGCAAAGTTATCTTATTATGAGAACTTACAGGTAGGAGTTGTGCCAGATGAGAAATTACTTGATCTTCTGGAGATAGCCATGTCATCAGATACTGCTGAAACGGTTAAAAGGTCTAGAGAGCTGATAAATTCTGGTGTTGATCCAATAGCCTTGATGTCCCAATTAGCTGGTCTTATAATGGACATAATTGCTGGAACTTACCGATTGGCAGACCTACATTCTGGTGATACAACTCTTGGCGGGCGAAATTGTGAGTGCATCAGACAGATCATGTTCTTTTGTTCTTGCCATTCACTGGATGATGTTCAATCATATCTCTTGTTTCTCTACTTTTTATTGTACTAAATGCAATGCTTCAGGAGGGCTAACCGAATTGAGAACAATAACTATTTGCTATTACCATGTGATTCTTATTAGAAGTGCTATATTTGTCAGATATCATGCCTTGATTTGCTTAGAATCTCGGAGGGGTAAGTGAACTAGAACACTGGAAGCATAAAAATTAGAAAGGATAAAAATTTTTACTTGAACAAGATATTCAATAAAACAGGAAAAACTGTGTGGCTGATTTAGTTCTGCTTCCGTTTCAACATCTTTTGCCAACATATCAATTGTTCGTGTGTTGGTGATTGAGATCCAACTTAGTCCTTCCTGCCTTCAGGTGATTGAGGCACTAGTATATAACTTCTCTTCTCTAAGTAGATGTGTTCCTTACTGCCAACTCAATTGACAAACATTTGGCAGCTGGCAGTGATCTTGATAATGTAGAAAATGATGCTTGCTTATAGGTTCTTCCCGTCCCTTGATTATTATAGAGAATGCTTGCTTGAAGGTTCTTCCAGTATGTTCAGCTACCATGATTTTACTTGTATTTATAACTGATGACTATGTTGTATGTAGTGATTTAAAAAACGTTAGACGTCAAAAGACACTAAGGTCAAAACATGCCTGAGGTGCTAGGCGCTTGCTCGAGCAAAGCGAGACGCTAAAATATAAAAATATATATAATATAATTAATAAATATAATTATTTAAATAAAAAATAATATTAAATTAAGAAAATATTGTAAAATTACAATATCACATTAACAAAAAGTCTCAAAATTCAAATGATAGCAATAATTTCAAATAAATAAAAATTAATAGTATTAAAATAAAAATATATATTATTAATCTAATAAATAAAAATACTGTTACTAGAATACAGTTAGTAGTATACTGTTAATGTACTGTTAATAGTATACTATCGAAGTGAGAAGAGCATGAGTAAGAGGAAGATCGAGGCTGCTGACTGAGAGCAGTGGTAGCAGCAAGCAGCGGTAGTGGGGAGAGGGAGCGGTGAGCGACGATAGTGGCAACGAGCAGCGGTAGCGGGAGCAGGAGCGGCGAGCGACGATAGTGGCAGCGGCAACGGTAGCAGCGAGCAACGGCAGTGGCAGCGGGAGTGGTGAGCGACAATAGTGGCAGCGGCAGCGGTAGCAGCGAGCAGTGGGAGCGGGAGCGACGAGCGAAAGCGGTAGAAGCGAGCAGCGGTAGCGGGAGCGGCGACAGTGGCAGCGGTAGTAGTGAGCAGCGGAAGCAGGAGCGGGAACGACGATAGTGGCAGCGGGAGTGGGAGCAGCGAGTAGGGTTAGGGTTGGGAAGTCGTGAGAGGAAGACTAATATCGGTGCTTTAGTTGGCTCGATTGAACCAACTAAAGCACCAGAGACCGAACCAGACCTAAAATGCTAGTTTGGTCACCTAGTTTAACCCGGGCGCTCATCCGAAGCGCCCGACGCTTGGGCTTGGGCGAGTGCCCACACGACGCCTCTTTGAAGCGTGCCCCCTGGAAATGAAGTGAGGCACTCGGGCCTTGCCTCGCCTCACCTAAGCACTTAGGCGAGCGCCCGAGCACCTATTGAAATCATTGGTTGCATGTTAAATATTTTTACCAATGTTTGACATATGCTTGAGTCAAAAGTAGCATATTGGTTCAGGAGGGTTTCTACAGTATAAGATACCAGGCCCATTAAAATCATGGTCAGTTATATTATGTTAAAGTTTATTGATGTAAAACTGGCCAATATTTTAGCTTCTCTCAATCAGTTAAGTATAGCTTGAGGAAATTAATGAGGAAATTAACTGTTATACATGAAGGTTATATGATGCAGTTCTCAACTGCCATATTATATCACAAAGTTTACTTCCGTATTTTATGTTTGAAGGGGGAACCACTAAAATGTTATGAGATGGGCTAATACATGAGTAGGGAAGAATAAAGGAAGAGATTTTTCTAGGAAGGATAAGTACCTCAGTCGGGTGTAAGAAATTCATAAAAAGATCAGCTTTTGGCAGAGTAAAAAGGTGTGGAGCAGGATTCTACAAGACATTGTATCGATTTGGTTGTAGTATTGGTGAGCTGACTGGGTTTTTGTGTTTTTATACATAGTTTAGTGGGAAAAGTTGAAGATCATTATCATGAAAATGCCAAGCCAAAGAAAATTTTCCTGTTCATCACTTACGAGAATGTATCATGCAAGTGTAAGATTATTATTTAGGTAATATATTAGGCTTAGTGTCCTAAGGAATCAATTTTATTTTTCAGATAATTTAATATACAGCTATTGATAGATAAAAATATGTGCCCATGTTTACATGTTATAGGCAACAACTTACATTAAAGTTTTGTCCAATTGTAGAATTCTAATTTATAATTTGGTCTAGAAAAATAGTTACAAATATTTATTTCTTCTGAGCTTCATGCAGGAGTTTAGATATCTTATGTCTATAGCCAGGTATGTTAGGACATAATTGATTGGATTCTCATTTTCTGTAGTGTTTAGTAGTTCAGTAATTGTGACAACTTATTTTATGGATGACTCACTGTTAATGTTACGTTTGTGGTTTGATGATAATTTCAAATGTTTATAAACTTTAAATTTGGTAAAACAAAAATCAGTGTGGTTTTTCAGACCAGAAAGAATTGCTGACTGAACTAAATTGCTCCATTGATGTTGGATTGAATCTGTTCCTATTCTAGACTCGGAAAAGCTTATTTATTTGTAGTTAATTCTTGAGAGATTTGGTTCAAATTCCCCACGTCAAATTGACTTTAATGTCTATGCCATTCAAAGCTCTTAACTCCAACTCCTGTGACATATACACGGTACACCTGTACCAACAATATATTACATGCATTTCTCAGATTTTCATAAATATCACTAACTTTTTTTATTATACTGATGCTATCATGGTCTACACATTTAATATGGCTATACATCTTTAAGCAACAGTAAAGGTTCCCATCAAAAGTTTGAAGGTGGGAGGTGATACTCAAAGAAACCCTGTTACAAGGGCATGAAGAAAGCTTTGTGACAATAGGGGATTATATCACAGTCTGATCAAATGAAGGGCCAACTTCTGATTTTTGTTACACATTATTCAATATCTGTTTACTGTTTTCCTGCTGATACAGGTCATAGAGTTCTCCTATTTCCTCTAAAGCATGTTAATTAATTGCTTTCTTACTGTAAATTTTGTTGATGAGAAAGATTATTGGTTTTCTTCATTCTGTTCGTGATAATGGCCACTCATTAACATGGCACCGCTATGTTAACACAGAATCACAAAGATCATACCCAATCCACGAGGCTCCCACCAATGAGAGGTCTAAGGAGGGTCAATATATGCAGCCTTTCTCTAACTACACAAACTTTTTCCATGACTTGAAACATGTTCTCCCAAGTCACAAAGGAATACAAAATCACAATTTATTCATTTACATCTAACCAATCCATGTAATGTAATTTCTATTACAGAGGTTTATTCCATTTGAATTTCTTTTTTATTATTTATTTGTCACTCTGCATGAAGTTGGCCGTTCTTCTTTGTGTTCTGACTTTGTTTCATTTACCTCCAAACTGTTCCTAGTAACTGAAGCTGAGTTAGAAAGACTACAACTGGCATTAAAGATTCTTTCTGATGCTGAAAAGCAGCTAAGACATTCAAGTGAACGATCAACATGGTTTACTGCTGCTCTGCTACAGCTTGGTTCTGGTAATAATACAGAACCTAATAGATCAAGCAGTAGCAGCAGGCAGAGTGCTAGAAGAAAAAGTAATGGTGTGTCTGACATGGACAGTCTCTCCATGATGCACAAGAACAGGCAAGTTACTGAGTTTCAAGAATATTATTTTTGTTTCATATCCTACACTAACAACATATACTCTAATCCTTACATCGACTCGGCATATATGGCTAATTGTAAAGTGTTACCTGCAAACAGGAGATCCCTTGACAGAATATTAGATAATTTTTCTCATACAAGTGATGCTACTGGCAAGGGAGAACTCAGGTCTATGACACCAGAAATGCTGAATGAGATATGGAATCTTTGCATCCATAGATGCCACTCAAACACACTGAGACAGTTGCTTTCTGCCAATGGAAGACTTCTATCAATTTCTGAAAATGGAGGTAGGCAATGATTTTATCTGATGACTATTTTACCTCTTTTGTTTCATTATCTATTCTTGACTTTCATATCAAACCTTGGTACTTGATAACAGTCTATCATATATTAATTGTAGCCTGCTTGTTCCGTATCAGTGTGTAAGGCATCTCTTTCTGCTTCAATTGTTATTTATGGAATATACGATCAAATTTCAAGTTAAAATGTTTTATGAAATATTCAGGCATTTTGTTATTTTTAAGATTGATGGTCATTTATTTAAAGGGATTACTTTTAGCAATCAGGTCAACTTGATTTAGGTGGCAATGTTCCCGAGTATCCACAATGCACTTGAAAGTTCTGCATGCATCACATATGCCCTTCTTGGGAGATTCGGTAAACTAGGCAAAGGTCTATTGCATAACATTCATAATAAACTGATAGGAAACTACCTCTAGCAAAAGGTATAGTCCAAATAGGAAGTTAATGAGTTTGTCAACATTTCATTATGACTTGTCATTATGTAACTTTATTAGTGAAATAGAGCTACATAAATACAAAAAGGATAATATTTCCCTGATCAGCTTTGGACAAAAGAGCGAGCCTTGATACAATGGTAAAATTGTTCCTTGAGGACCTAGGAGACCAATGTTCAAGTCTCGGAAACAACTTCTAAATAAGACTGTTTATGTGATCTCGAGAACCCAATTTATATCAAGGAGTCTCATATATTGGGTTCTCGCTTTATTAGATCTCGAGAAATGTAGCTGCTTTGATATAAATTTATTGCCTCATAATAAAATTTTCAAGATGCATCATTCTGTCCTCTATATCTTCATAGACAGATTGTTTATGTGATTATGCATTATTATATTGTGAGATATGTGCCAGAAAATGTCAGTCTGGATGTAAGTGGCACATTCATCATCCAACTTTGGATATCGACAACTGATGAGCACATGTTATATTGTATGTTTATTTTGAACAGTGTTGTATCCTTTGAGATATGTAAAGACTTGTTATACCAAGCTTAATTGTTGCATGCAGTTCACTCTAGGGAATTATGTGCTCCTAAATCTTCAGCAGAAAGTATCTTAGGGAGTCAAATTTCCATCTGTACTCCACCATCTCTGGGAATGTATGCTCCTAAAATCTTTCAGAGAATGTAACATTTGCTGGTCCGACTCTGTATTGGCACATGGTATACCAATTATGCCTAGGTAATACCGAAGTTGAAGAAACCAGTTGGACTGGTATATACCGATCAGTATTTACCAGTTAAACCTGGTTCTGGCATGTAAATCACCGGGTCCAGTTTGAAATCAAAGTTTTTTTAATTTTTGGAATTTGAACAGCTGAAAACAACTGCTAATCTCTCTCTCTCTCTCTCTCTCTCTCTCTCTCTCTCTCTCTCTCCTTGCCCCCATTGTGATGATCCCTTCTCTGTTCTCTCAACAGCTTTCTCTTCAGGCAAGCTGCTGGTACACCTCATATACAGGGACCTCCATAGGTCCAGTTAGTGACCAGTATGGGTCTCGGACGGAATTTGAAACCACATGTTAGCCATTCTTTTTGACCAATTTTCTCAGCGGTAAAACATGTGCTGTATCATTCAAAGGTCCTCCTTTGGTAACTATTAAGAGGATGGTGCATACCAGCATAGTTGTTGCTTTGTCACATGATGACATTTTCTCTACTCCAGCCTTGTATATTTCACATTTATTTTCCTCAACCTTTATGAATCAGGTGTGCCGCACCAATTTGAGTTGACACTGGGTTCCTACAAACTGTATTGATCATCTTGGTAGTGGTGTCTTAGATGTATGTTTTCCCTAGTATTATATTCACTCCATTATCTTTATTTAAGTTAAATTATGCACTCTATTTCATTTATATGAAGATTTTGATTTGCAACTGGAAATTTAAAATTTGATGAGCAAACATGAAATCAAGTATCCACGTTCTGTAACATACCACACCCCCTTATCCATGTTCAATAACACAGCCCCTAAAGTTTATTTAGTTTTAAACTCCATTACATGTATCTCCATATCAGGTTCAAAATATGAACTACCTATGATTATAGTGCCCTCAATTGAAGAATCCTGACTTCGTCCCTGCATATTGCAATGAAAACTAATAAAACAAAAGGTTCTACCTTACGTCCTCATTTTTTTTTCACAAAATCTTTCCAAGCTAGCTTTTTTTCTTGGAAACTAGATTGCTGAATTAATGTTCCTTGTCATAATGAAATCTCTTTGGTTATGAGAAAGACCTTTACTACCTTTTGGCAGGCATATTGATTGCTTTCATTGGATTTGAGGATAGTGTTACAAAATCCAGAGCTGAGAGATTTCTGAGCAGCATCACAAACTCAATGGAGATAGTCTTGGGATACAATGTAGAAGTTAGAATGGCACTTCTACCCAAAGTTCATTCTGATGTATTACAATCAGAGCCATCTCTAGCAAGCAACCAAATGGAAAAAGATAAGCAAAGAGAGGCAAGATCTGATAACCTTATTAGCCATCCCAATATAGGAAAGATCAAAGGAAGCAAAATTCTGGATTCCTGTGAAGGAAATCCAGAAAGAGCCCATGAGAAAACTGACATATCTGCACTTGGAGAAATGGACTATGTACAGACAAGTGTACCAGTATTAGATGGTTCATGTAACAGTAATGATAAAGGTCAGGGGATTTTAGCCCAAAGACCTCTAAAAGCAGCTACTGATGAGCAGAGGTTGGAGACTGCATGGCTTCAAACTGCAGAGCCTGGATATGTAAGTCAGCCAAAGCCTGATAAGAACCAAATTCTTCCACAGAATGGAGTAAACCATCCGAGTAGTAAACAATCTTTGACAACAACACCGAAATCATTAAAGAATTGGGATGATGAATTGGTTCAAGGGATCAAAGCTTTAAGAACCAGTGCCACTGAGGGCGATCACAAGGAACAATATGAAAGAGCCGATCACTATGCCATTTCTCCAAGTTTATTGCACTGTTACAAGACAGGCAACTCTGAGAAGCAGAAGATGTAAGTTTTTTGCTTTCAGTAAATATATTTAAGAACGTGTAGATATCCAGTTCTGCATATTATTACCTAAGATGTTAGGACAGAAAATTTGGTGAATTATTTACACAAGAGTTTTAGATGAAATTGTTTTCCACATATCTGACAATAGTTTTGGAGGCTTTTTTCTATTTTTAAGTTCTTTATGCAGTTGATGAATTTGTGACTTTTGCAGAGTTCACTCTTTTAATCTCTATAGAGGGTGGGTATCATGTGCATATCAGAGCCATCCATCTGTTGATCTTTCATTTATCTGTTGTTTTTGTTACTGTGTTATCTTAGTACAAGAAAGGGATACTTGATTCTTAATTAAAGTATGACTAATGGGTAAAATTTGTATGTGAATTACTTATCATGGCATCCTAATATGGATAGAAAAGAACAACTTGTAAAACCTTTGCAGTTGTAGGTGACCGGTTGATCTTGATGAATTTTCTTTTCCTCTCTTGATCTGAACCGTGGTCTAAAATAACATTTCTGGGCTAATTTAGAGCTTGTTTCTTAATGAGTAAGAAGATATTTTGTTATGGAAAATGTTAAGCATTATCATTTCTTTTGGTGTCATGTAATAACATTAATATACAAAAATGACAAAGTGATTCAGTCTAGCTTGATGTAGTCCATTTCTTTCACATCAATCTAAATTGCTATACTGCATTCCAGGGGATATGAATCAGGACCTGGTTGCAATGGGATTCTCTGTTGGAAAAACCCCAAAAGCCGTGGAAGAAAGGTTGCAATTGGATCTTGTTTTCTTTTTCTCATCTATGAGCTTTTTAGAGTTTTAAAAACTTAGCCTTGCAATTCTGTGACAATCAGGTAAAGCAGGGAATCCATCTAAGGTCACCAAGGGTTAGTCGGGCTAGTCGACTCTCATTGTTTGGGCAGTGTGTGAAGCTGAAGTCAGCAGAAGACAGGTTGAGCAAATGAATGGGAGAAATTTGCAGATTTTACACCTCAGTGAGTACATTCTCATACCATTTGTGTCCAATTGCCTTTCTATTATTCAAATATAACAAGAACTGTGATGTCCCAACTATCTGGGGTCAGCTACTTGGATCTTATCTTGCCAGCAAGCTCAACAGCAAGCCTTTTCATTCTACGAGTACAAAGGTAACTTAGATGAGCCATTTTGTCCTAATCAGTACTAAGTTGAAGCATTTGTTATGAGAAATATTATCGGCTTGCAATGAATCGGGCAACTGCTTCAATGATTCACCTCAGTGCTCCTGGTTAATCTGCTTTTTTCTTGAAGAACAATTTATTTTCTGAGCTGATAGAAGATTTCATAGTTCTAAACCAATGAATTTCTGTTATACTCTTTTTTCCTTTGGTATCTTGTCAGACATCAAAATTACCACGTAATCACTGAGATGAGAATCAAGTATCTTTATCATGCTAGCAGGAACAAATAAGAGCTTGTCTAATAGTGTCAAGCATTGTTATTCCCATTGGTTCATATTGTAAAAGATGAAACGTTTCATAGAAAGATGGCACAGCATGATGTGTGCCGAAGGTGCCACCATCTGGTTAGACCAATTTTTGTGTCGGCGAGTATGACAATTCATACTTTGTCAGAAAATTATTGGCACACAACAGTGCCATGACATAGGATTACTTGACCATATTTGTTTTGCATAACATTTTTGTTGCTGATCTAGTGATCTACATCGACATTATGATCATGTACATTTTATTTATAGTTTTTTTAGTTAATTTTAATATATTTAACTGAAAGTATTGGAAAAGTATTCCAGTTCATACTTTGACAAAAGTATCAGAGCACCATTCCTTGAATGGTATCATATTCAGTATACCGGATCTACATAACATTTTTGTTTCTAATCTACATCAATGTTATCATCATTTTCACTTTACAGTGTAGTTCTTTCAATTAATACGTATACAATATACCTTATGGTAAACTAATTCAAGTGATACCAACCTGCTCTTGTTAGGCCATCAAGTATTTCCCTAGATTTTGTTCTTCTAGTGCATGATGAATGCCCTGGAATTATGCTTCTCTATCAGATTTATCTAAAGATTAGTTTTAGCAGTTGATTTTTTTGTGGATGATATGCATATCATTGTTCACTTGTTGATCATGAGTATCTTTATTCAATTGGCTGAGGTAATTTTGTGGTGATCTTGTATATAATTTCCTGATAACCTTCACCAGAAAAAAGAGGATAGTTTACATTGTCATGATCTGCCATGCCCTTTAGACATTGAACACAAAACTACAAGTTTTGGTGAAATAGTTATATATATATATATATATATATACCATAACATGATTTTTAATTCAATGTAAGAAATAGTCAAAATTAATCTCCATTAGAAATACTAATCAGTGCTCTGGGCATCTAATCTGGAAGATGCTCCATAGTAGACTACAATCCAACTCATAAAATAAACTCACCTTGTTCTTACTCTTCAAATTGATTTGTTATTTAAAACATGAATGTAAAATATATTAATGGTGTAAGACTTGGACTTAGTGAGAACCTATGCCAAGCACTTTTGAACATAAATTAATCAAAATTAGAAGAGCTGACCAAATTTAATAGATTGCATAATTTACAGTGGTGATCATCCAAACTAAATCAACACATAAAGTTAGTATATTGACTTCATCTGCAACTTGTAAGGCTTAAACTATATGTATAATAGACTGTTTATGAAGGTTTGCACACATTGAAACTCCATGAACATAAAAATATTCCTCCATTTGCAATTTTTGTAGTCAATTTCTCATAAGAATACAAAGATACTACATAGTAGCACCTTCTTGGAACACACACAGATCCAAGAACTAGAAAAACAAGCAACAAGAACCATCAAAGGAATCAAGTTTGTCTCCAATTCCAATACTGCAGCAGCATTCATGAGCACTGCAATGTCAGGCATGCATTATTCTATTGACCGCAAACAACAGTCTCTGTTTCTAACTGCAAAAAGCTATGCAGCCGTGCAATCCAAGCAGCAGCTCATCCTCTCCCCCAATTTGAGATCTCCTCACATGCCACCCCACTCGAACGCAGGCCAAAAGCCTCCCTCTCTCTCATTCGACCCGACGGCATCTGTCTTCTCACTCCTGCCATGAGGCTTCTCCTCCTCCTTGGCATCTTACTGCTGCCGACAGTGGCCTCGCCATGTCATTTCCCGGCCATCTTCAATTTCGGCGACTCCAACTCCGACACCGGCGGCCTGTCGGCCGCCTTCGGCCCCGTCCCCTGGCCCTACGGCGAGACCTTCTTCAAGATGCCCGCCGGGAGGTACTCCGATGGCCGCCTCATCATCGACTTCGCCGGTGATCATCGTCTCCTTCCTCTTCAGTACTTTCCCTGTAAGCATCTATCGCTATTCTCACTCGCACGCCGTGAACCTTCAGCCGAAAGCCTCGGGTTGCCGCACATAAGCGCGTTTCTGGACTCGGTCGCCGCCAACTTCAGCCATGGCGCCAACTTCGCCACTTCCCTGTCGACGATCTTGCCGCAGAACGTCACGCTGGCTCGCGGCGGCTACAGTCCCTTCTCCTTGGACGTGCAGCTGAAGCAGTTCTTGCAGCTCAGGCACCGTTCTCGAGCAGTGTTCAGGCGAGGTATGTCTCTGCAGTAGTAGCGTGCAGGGAACAGTAGCAGCAATCTGGTTCTGATCCTACCAAGTCATCAGGAGGAGTCTTCGGCCATCTGATGCCCAAAGAGGAAGACTTCGCCCGAGCGCTCTACATGTTCGACATCGGTCAGAATGATCTCACCGCGCTCTACTTCCAGAACGTGTCCGCAACGCCGTACCTCTCAGCTGCACTGAAGGAGCTCTCAAGAGTTGTGCAGGTACCTTCCAACAACTCTGAGCACGTCGATCGTCTTGTTGCATGCATTCCAACGACGGCAATTGTGTTGGCACAGAAGGTGTATGAGAAAGGAGGGAGGTCGTTCTGGATCCACAACACAGGCCCCTTGGGATGTCTTCCCTATGTGCTGGTCCGCGTGCCGCCGGCGGCCTCACGGTTCGACTCCTCCGGCTGCTCCATCCTCTTCAACGCACTGGCCGAGCAATTCAACACGATGCTGAATGAAACAGTAGCGCAGCTCCGGAAGCACCTCCCTCTCGCCTCCTTGATCTTCACCGACATCTACTCCGTCAAGTACTCCCTCTTCCGCCGCGCCGCGATTTACGGTAACGCTAACACCACCACCTTCTGCGAAGTCAACCTTATAGCTGAACTATCGAGTTCACATGCATGCGCCATGGCTCGTCCGCTAGCCATGTTCTAGAGATCCATTAAGGCAAAAGGAGTCACATGCTCACCCGTAGTTTACGCACTGGTCTCTTTCTCGACACTGTTGATGAGACGTGAAGGATGCAAGGTTTCAGGATTCGAGCGTCCGTTGCGAGCTTGCTGTGGCCACGGCGGCGGCGCGTACAACTTCGACGCTGACGTCTGGTGCGGCGACACGGCGGAGGTGGACGGCACGAGAGTCCTGCTGGGGAAGTCGTGCAGGAAGCCATGGAAGAGGATAGTTTGGGACGGAGCTCATTACACTGAGGCTGCAAACAAGTGGGTATTCCTTCACATCTCCGGCGGGGAGTTCTCGCACCCTTCGGTTCCTCTGAGCATGGCATGTGGGAAGAAGACGCCCACAACATAATGCCTCTTTGTTTGCATGGATTTTGCTGCACCATTGCATGGCTTTGGTAGTCTTCTTCAGAATAACGCTATGATTTCTTTTTCTTTCTTTCTTTCTTTCATAGATTCATGGATTATTGTCATATTCACAAGACAAAATTTTTTGTTGGTTTAGATCAGATTGGGTCCATTTGAATCCAAAATGCCATATGGGATGATGATGAATTCATGAAATAGTATCAGCAAGTTGCAAGATGCATGTTGACTTTAACTATCCATATGAGCATATATAAAGCATGTGTCACTTTTCTAATACAATTAAAACAAAAAATATTAATATTAAACAAAAAGTACATATATGCATATATATATATATATATATATATATATATATATATATATGTACTGCATCAAGATTTATATTATATACTACTCAGTGGTTTGCCTTATATTATATATTTAATATTAGTATATAATATATACTAATATATTATATATATTAGTCATTTATATTATACACAAACCTGGATCCGGTTTGTGTTCGGATTCGGGCAGAAATTAGAGGATGCCTTGCCCGTTCCCATTCAAGGTCTGTGCTACTGAACAATCCCCGTTTATTGTCGACCCGGTTGACGTACCTCCTTTGTAATTGAAGCAGTGAGGAGGAGCCCCTATGGGGCCCATCCCGGGTGGTATTTGATGTATGATGTTCCTGGAAGTCGAGGCAGTGGTGAGGCAGAGGGAGGGTTTCGATCCCAATTACCGGTGCGGAAGAGAGATCTGGGAATGGCGAAGCCGCTGGGGCCGACGGGGGAGTTCTTCCGGCGGAGGGACGAGTGGAGGAAGCACCCGATGCTCACCAACAACCTGCGCCGTGCCACTCCGGGCCTCGGTATCGCCCTCGTCGCCTTCGGCGTCTACCTCGCCGGCGAGGCCGCCTACAACTACTTCCACCGCCCTGATCCCCACTCCACCACCCACCACTGACGGGTAATGCGACATCGGCCCCCTCTTAAGGTTTTCCTTCTCTTCCTATGAAGATCCTTTATCTGAACTCTGGATTTTTGGGAAATTGTATAGTATTTATTTTAGGTAGATTCTTCATGGTCTTTTTGGGGATTTGTTTTAAAGTTGATGGATTAGGGATTTTGGTGTCCGATAACATTATTTCGTGAGATGACTCATTATCTGGCTTGTCTGTCGATAACATCTATCCAAAGCTAGTCATCGCTTCCCTTAGGATCTATATGTTTAATTTTCTGAAACATGTTGATTCCTCCAACTGTACTTGTGATAAAATTTCCCAGTGAGTCTTCCAACTCTTTCTACGTTTCAATGCATTGGTTTGTTCTGTTGGCATCTTCGAAGGGTAGGGCTTGAAAGCATCACATTGTGATGAGACTTTGCACAATTATCATTGGATGACCGCTTGTCCTGCCAAGTTGCAACAACCATTTGCATCTTTGAACAATGATTTTGATTCCCTTCGTACAGTGATTATAATATACTTGCTTGCAAAGGTAATTCTATAATATAACACTAAACTTTACCTGCTGAAGATACAAAAATGAACAATAATATGTTGGATTCTTACCATCCCAATACTCAACAGAACTTTTAACTAATATTTTGTCTTTATTCTTGGTTTATGCTTATTCTCCCCTTATCTACTTTTGTTGACCAACATAAGGAAGGCCTTACTTGATGAGTGTAACCTCGTGTCAAGTTCCCAATCTATATCCTTTACATTTAGTTGCTACACGAATGCTCTTTACTAAATTATTCATCTTTCTTTAAGGCCCTCTAGTCTTTTAGGTTATCTAGTAATTGTTGCCCATGTTTGAGTCGGAGACTCCGTACGTAGAATGACTGGTAACAGAAAGGAAGAAAGGTTTCAGTCACTGATCATGACCATCAACTACTAATTATATTCTGAATCCTCTAAAAGCTACAGATGAAGTTGTTAGGAACTATTTTACTGATGCACTAACAGTTAAGCTGATCTTGGCACTATATTGATTCCAGCACGTAAAGAAAGAGGCTGTTGATAACATTTAAGAAGCAAAAAAAAAAATTATTAGAAGCTCTTACTCATCTGTGCAGTTCTTGGGGAAATTTTTTCTCCTGTAGTCCAATTTGATGGTCTAGCAAAACATCTCCATGTTAGAAGTTGTACAGTGTCCTACATTCTTATTCTAATTACATATAATTCTGATATGATTTGTAGATACATATAGGCTCGTTGAACATTAATTTTGAAATTTGCATAGATCACTTCATCATACTTAAGGTTTAGTCTGACATGTTCTAAAAATCAATACATGTGTCGGCAGGATTACTGCACATCCACCAATTTAAGCTGAAGAAAATTAATTGTCCTTTTATTGGCTTGTAAAAAAAATATTCACTTTACCAATAAGGTTGACTCTCCATTGCCTATTAAATTGGAAATCGATGATTTGGTAGTAATTTTGTTGGTATCTTAAATTCAAATTCAATAATCTTAATGCCCGTTAGTTCACAATTTACTACCCTTTTCATTGCTCATTCATCCTTCCCTTTCTTCTTGTTTGTATTTTGATGCTGCTACCCCCTTCTTTTCTCGTCCTCACTTTGTCTTATTCTTCACTTCCATTTTAAACTCACTGTAAGTCATTGATAGCTAAAATTTTTACTAAAACTTGGATATATTAATTTTTTTAACACAGGTTCCATTTGCTTTAGAGTTCATTTTTAGGAAAATCATCAGAGCTGAAATTTATTGGTCTAAGCAATGCCGTGCCTTCATATAGGTATGTTAACATGCTAGAAGAAGTTTAAGGGACTATATGCCTTATAAAATTATAGATTATAGTCAAAATCATTTGCTATTTAATGAAGTTGTTATTGAAGAAGAATAACTAGGTCATCTTACATAAAAAAGGCTATTTTGGATGTATGTTTTATTTTCCCTATGTTATAAAAGAAAATGGATGAAGTAAACAACTAATACAGATAAGTTAGTCTCAGTGGCAGAGCCAGGATATCTATTAAGGAGTTAGGGTATGATGGACATGATAACTAAGTGTACTGATTTTGATAAAATTGTAGAAAAATAACTAGTTTAAAAAACTCTGAAGTTGTAAGCATTACCATAAACCCATGCAAGTTCAATTCAGCTGGGACATGGGAGTGACTTTATCTCATAAAAAATCCAAAACATTCCGATAACTTTTGGACTTTGATAATATATACTTGCAACCATGAATAGTGCATTGATTATCTGATTCTCTTAGACATCTTTAAGAGTTGGGAAGTAGAATTCATGCTTCATGCCCTCCATATTTTTATTCTTATATTAGGTTTGGAATTAGAGGGGAAACAAGAGTCATGAATGTGGTTTGCATGATTTCGACTTGTGCAATAGGTTGAAGATAGAGGTGGCTCCATATTATGAGACAAGGGAACCAATCTCTTGCATGTGTGAAATTGTATAAATTTCAAGAAGTTGGGGCAATTTCAATCCTCACTCCGAGCTTATGAAATGTATATAGTTCCCTACTTGAATGGTGTGATGGATTAGTAAAGCATAGTTATGCATGCATGCTAACCAGCATGATTAACACCAAATAGAATATAATTTCTCATTTTGAATGACAGATGATGGGTCAGAAAGGTGACAGAGAAAATAGATATGCTAGAAGAAAAATTATTTTTTAGAAGGATCAGAGGAGAAAGGAGAAGAAACATGGACAACTGAGACATTCCAGAAGATCAGAGGAGAAAAGAGATGTAAACATGGCCAGTTGGTCACTTAGATTCATTTTACATTTTTTCCCAATAATCTTGCATTACTCATAAACTACAAGTAACATCTAAAGACAAAATAAGTGACAAAATAATTAGTTAACGGTCTCCCATATCTACTGACCATCAGAGCAATCATTTCTCTGAAATCTGAAATCAGGTTATTTTACTAAATAAATCATAACCATGCCATACTGACCTTACAAGAATAGATTAAAAGGGGCTAAGAATTTTAAGAAGTTAGAATAGGTTACTTCGACCCAAATGGCTAGATCATCAGTCTATTACTGACTTATTTGAATATGATCCAAAAAAAACCCAGTATGACTATGTCATCTTGATCAAATTGCACAGAAGTCACTCTGTCAAAAGCATTCTCCCAGTATATGAAATAGCTAAGTTGGCCTAACTATGTGGATTGGCTGTGTGGAGTTTTCCCTTTGCATCCTTGGTGACCAAGGTTTAAGTCACGAGAGTAGCCTATCTACTTGCAGGAGTAAGTTTATCGACACTAATTCTCCCCAGATATGGCCTTGGTTGGAACCTCATATATTGGTCCTCTAGTTTATACAGAGAACTTTTTCCATTGTCAAGTATAATAAAGCTTTCTTGGCCATGTTATTTCTCTTTGTTGTGCTAATTTAAATTAATTTATCTCATCTAAATGTAGCATCTATAAGTCTTCTTTGAACACTTTATGTTCATACCAATTGAAATATTTTTTTTAAATTTATCTTCTATCAAAATTGCACTGAGTTGTTCATGAGCGCGACATTTTTTATCGAAATGATAAGAGTCTTAGCATCACTTGGTTATATTTGATCTGTTCTTTTTTATTTTTTAGATTCTCATGCAAACATGCTCTCTTACACAGACACATGCCTTGCTTTATGCTTTGCCTATACTGCCAAAAATCTTGGTGCCATATGCACCTTGGATGTCATAGAAGCTTTCATTATTCACTATCTACCTTTTTTCGTTTCTCAAATTGGAATTCATGAAGTTCCAAGAGTGTGGCATCGGTTGAAGGTTCATCATCATTTTTGTTCTTCATAAGGTTGCAAGTGTGGGTTTAAAAGCATGAGATACTTGCCTCCTTAAGGGAAGCTTACTCATCCTGCATGTCTGACATCCTGGTTGTCTGTGTTACTCCATATACGCTATTTCATTGTTTTCCTTTTTCATTCTGCTTACGTATTTTTTTTTATTTTTTCTTTTCTTTTCCTTGTATATTGGAATTTGTTTGAACTATGTGAACAAACCTGACATTGCTGAACCTAGTTAATTTTAGACTGCATTGTGCAGGTTTGCTGCATGACATGATGCTGTCATCCACTAGTATGTTGTTAGGATCAGCCCTCACTTTTCATTTATTTTTCCAATTCCGAGAGGCCTACAATAAGAGAGGCTGAAATCATTTCCTTTTACCCTAAAGGTTATACGTACATCATTTTCTATTGCTCTTTTTATCTTATTTGTTGAATTTTACATGCATCAATTTAAAGTGTCCTTCTCATGTTTATATGTTTTTCAAGATAATGCTTGACCTTGGAGTCTCTTTTCTCGAAAGCCTTCTTTTTCACTTACAGATGATTGTAACTTTGCAGGTCTATGGTGTAATAATCCGAATAAACAAGTGATGGAGCAAATGGCCATTTTCTTAGATGGTCTTGGATATCCAAGTTGAAGTGCTTTGATCCTTGTACGTATTTTCTGACATGTTCTGCCCTTCCCCCTCTCAGAAAACATGAAACTTGTTAAGCAATCTGGATTTGGACCAGTGTCACATGCTTTGCTTCTGTGTTCAGCAAGTTCATCCTGAAACTTATGGAACAGGAAATGCTTCATGATGAGTTTGATGTGCATCCAAAAATCCACATCCTCTATTCCAAAAACTTGGCTTGTTGAAAGTTGGCCGGAAGAGGCCTGCACATACCAATCGATATCCATTAGTCCTATCAAGGATCGATACCAACCAAACCTTTTATTATTATTGTTAGTGATATTGAGCGGTACATGTCAGTATGTTATTCCGTATGATAGTTGAAATTGGTTCTTAATAGTCATTATTGTTGCCTTTCTCATCCCCGTTCCTTCTCTTGTTTTTATCACTGATTTATTTTTTTTTTGTTCGTCAAGTTTTATAAATCAAATGAAGAAACATCCATTTTTCATGATCTTATATATATATATATATATATATATATATATATATATATAGTAATCCAAGACTTGTCTGATGGATGTCAGCTATGCTACAAAAACATGCCATAAATACATCTTATCCTCACCTCTAGTTGGTGGATTTGTGACCACACTATCACCTGTGAAGTCTTTGATCATTGCACGATTATTTGTGTGAAGTTGCGTAGTAGCGGTGTGGAAGGATAAGGAAACCGAGTGTTATTGCAAGCCATACGGCATCAGGAAAAAGGGCTCGAAGCACAAGGATGGGGATGGGAGATGGCACACGTTGATGATACGTTGCATCAACCATTACCATCAGCTCTCTGTGGTCACATCTGCTACTGATACGTTGCATCAACCATCAACTTCTCTGGTCACATCGCACCAAGCCTTTGAATCATGGAGAATCCTCCTCACATCATGCGGTGACCTCAGTTGTCAAAACAGATTGAGTTAATTAAAGGAAATGTAATTTTGATGTTGAACAAGATTGAGAAGATAATTTTGTGTATTACTATTGGTGTATACGTATGTATATATATCTTTAACAGAAACTGTTATTATCATTTGTTATGATAGCTTAACTCAGTATATTAGACGTGATTTGAACGTTTATATTTATTTAATAAAAAGTGTTTAATAAAATGTAATTATTTTTGAGTTGATTTTTACTTTGGCCAGTAAAACAAATGACTTACTTGAACTCCTCTCTTTTACTATTTTTGTTTAAATTTGTTCCCATATTATTTCATGAGTTTTGATAGAGCAGCGCATATGAAGCCGAGCAATGAGGGCCGGTTGAGCAACCAAGTGGTAGGTCAATCCAAGTTCTTGAGCCACGGTCTCCTCTCTCATGGCGAGAGATCGTGAAGACGAAGAGATTCAACGATGACCCATGGGAAAAGTGGAAGCATTTCCAATGCATTATTATATTATATGGTCCTTCTGCTACTGTGAGAGAGAGAGAGAGAGACTCAGCAGGTAATTCGCGAGGACCCTCTCTTCTCTCTTCCCCACGCACACAAACACACACCGAACAAACAAGCAGGCAAGCAAAGCAAGTAAAAGGGCAGGGCGATGGCGACAGGACGTGGGTCGGGAGGTGGAAGATGCCCCTCTCCCCACGCCACAAATGCACACGTAGCTACAGCATTCAGCAGCAGCAGGAGGAGGAGGAGGAGGAGGACGACGAGCGCACGTCAGATTCAATGAAGGTTTTGTCGCGTAGCGACCATAGCCCTCCTCGGTCTCCTGGACGTGGCCGCTTTGCATGCGCCGCCTCGGATCGCCCGCTCCTCTGGCCCCACTCCACCACCCCTCTCTCTCTCTCTCTCTCTCTCTCTCTCTCTCTAAATGCTGTCCCTCAAAGCTGCATCGTCCATCTTTCCTCTTTTAATTGCTCATCACTGTGATCCAAGCCCAATGCTGCAGCATTGTGTCGACTGATACCCATTGCCACCAAAAGAAATCCAGATTGATGCCGTGTGTTTATTTAGGTGGTGATAGATAGATGTCATGCAGGAGAGAACAGATGCAAAAGGAATCGAACGTGCATGCTTGATGTAAAGAAAGAGGAAGCATATGTGGTGGGGATGCGATCCCCATACATGCTGTTTGCTCTTGAAAGGGGCTCATGTCAACCTTCATTGCTCTCTCTCTCTCTCTCTCTCTCTTATGCCGGCCTAAGTAAACTCTCTTTTCGCTGGTCTCAACGCATGCGCTGCAAAGACCCAACCCCTCCTTCCCTCCCTCTTTTCCAAGTTGTACATCCGAGAGCAAAAAGCCGAAAAAGAAAAGGGATCAAATGTGATGCTTACAGCTCCTAAGACACCATCATGATCATGCTTTGTACGTACTAGTAGTCGCTCCTTAAGCCATGGAATGAGTGCAGCTTGCAGCGTGTGTAACCCATCTTGCTTGCTAAAAGAAAAGCTGAGGTTGACAACCTCTAGCTTCCACCCCACAGTGGCACTCAGTTTGCGTTTGAGCATAGGGAAATCAGTGCTTCTTATCATGGCCAATCATTTTTCTCTTCTTACCTTCTTACAATGTCACAAAAAATTCAGCAACCTGAGATGACCTGAAACAGTTTGCATTCGACTGAAGCGAAAGAAGTGGATTTTCTCTTCTATCTTACATTCTCACAGAGCAGTCGGCAATGCTAATCCATCAAGATGAACTCAGTTTGGATTCAACATGACCATACTTTTTGTCTTCTATCTCTCCTTACAATCTCACAAAACAGTCGGCAATCCGACCATATGAAAAGAACCAAGTGCTTCTCATCCTAATTATTTTCTCTTCTATCTTCTTATAATCTCGCAAAACAGTCAGCAATCTGAGATGCTAATCCTTTGGCACAAAGTTTATGCTCGTGGTCCTTCGAATCTTATCACTTCGGGAGCACATACCACCTTTGCCGACCCACGACAAATCTTCAAAGCTGATGGCAATTCTCATCATCATCATTCTTATTCTTCTTCTTCTTCTTCTTTTCCAAAACACTTTTCCTAGAATCACAAAAAGAAGCAGTGCAATTGCATCGAAGAGAAAACCAAAAACAAAGCCAGCGATGGCATCTTGCACTATGCTTCTTGAGAGATTTGAGTGAAGAAAACAAAAGCATTAAGCTCGCACTTGCTTCTGTTTGGTGGAAATAATTTGATATATTATGTTACAGTATAACATTTATATGTTATGACCTTCTACTAGAATTTACTTGCTCCTATCATCTTCTTGAATGCATTCACTTCATGAAAAGTTATGCTCTCTCTCAATTTTTTACTGGCAAAACAATTGTAGACAACCATAAATGTTTTTACTGTTTCATAACATATAATATTGAAGATAAATTTTAGGTTTGAAATTTCATAATGCATACAAAATAAATAAATAAATAATACATTCTAAAGATGCTTTTTTGTGTGTCTGTGTGTAGATTGACATGTTGCGATTCTTCTATCTAAGTTGATCAGCACCCACTGGTTTAAGGTCAATCCATGTTTAGACTCCTTCCTTTGGTGTGCCACTTCTCAAGTCAAGATCAAAAGGCAGCCCAACCTGTTCATCTGCCATCCTCTTGTTTTGTCTCATGGAGTGGCCAACTTTTACAGAGAAGATTGCTTATTCTAGTGCATAATTGTGTGCCACTTGAAGTGAAAGAGACTACTCAGAAGACCTACTACTGAGCTCTGACATTTTACAGTTGGTTTCTAGAGGATAGGACTTGTTTCTGAATTCTAATATTATTTGTTTACTGAATCATAAAGGAGAGCAGAATAAAAAATTTGCATTTGCATTTGAATATGTTCTTCTTTATTCCTCAGCTCACACAAAATAACTCTACTGACTAGCTTTATCCTACAGACAGCACTAGAAAATAGTTTCGGAGTGGCAGGAAAGGTATGAGTGCATAGTTTTGAGGATATGCCATGGGACTTGGAAGAATGAAGCCTCTCCTGTGTGCAGATGAAGTGCATACAGTTTTATAACCCACAGTAAGAGTCATACAACTTAATCCTTTCTTTTGCATTTAGACTGGATAGGATGGAAATCTGATCATTACTTTTGATTAATCAATACATGGAGTCTGATCAATGTTTACAAGTTAAATTGAATAGGAATCGATCCACTTTTAGGGAAAATTAAAATTTTTATCATGTAAAATCAAATATACTCTCACAGAATTTATACTTTTTTACTCGTCCTTTCTATAATACACACTCTTTTCGACAACCTCGAAAGAAACTTAAGAGCGCTAAAAATATTTTTTACATTTTTTATCTCTCTGTATCGACTATAAAGATATATAGAAGAATAAAATTTTACTTTTTAAGATTTCGTTCTTTCGATAAGACTGTAGTATGATTCTTTATCCTCATAGGATATTAGTTTTAAAAATCTCAAAATAGATATTAGATTAGTTGTTACAGTAACTTTAATTTGAGACATACAAGAAACCTTAGTAGATCAACAAGAAAGAAAAAAAAAAGATGCATAAGAGAGTAATCTTCCTAATGGAAAAAAAATCAAGCTTTGCCATCTACATCTATTAGAGCACATCCCTTTAAGAGAGAGAAACCAGATGATGCTGGATAACCTCTGTAGCTGACAGCAGATGGATTGAGAATTGAAGCAAACAATTTTGACACCCACACTCATTGGTTTCCCAATTCTGCATCTCTGCAAGAAGACTCAATGTGCACTTACATGTGCAGCTATGTTGTAAAGTATGCTGTGAATTATGTCCTCACAGCTCAGAAGGGCCACTGAGAATAATTATGAGGACAAATGTGAGCAAGAGTTGAGTCCTTCAACATCACCTGCCATAACCAGAAAGTGCTTCAAGGATTGCCATCCAAGAAAAAAATGGTCAATCCTCATTCATCCCAAAGGATAAAAAGGGGTGAAGGTGGAGTTGATGGGCAAAAATCATGGCATGGCAGAGACTTTCATGTTGGGGGCACACACCTCAGTGATCACTCACAAACAGTACCCTCAGTAGAAAGAGCAGCAAATAGCTCTTTTCCATGTGCCAATAGAATCAACTCCTCCTTGCACAGCAAATATTTGTTTGGATACACATGAATGAATTATGTTACAAGGAAAATTATGGAATAGTACAATAATCTTCTCATGAATATTTCTTTTAATGTCCACTCCCCATCAAGGAGTCACACAACAACCAGTCCTAGGCACTAGATTGAACCATACTGAGTACTAACACCAAGTAAATTGGTAATTGTTTCCTGGTGTAGGAGGCCTGCAGATGACAATAAGAACAAGAAGGACACCTTGAATGATCACAATGAAAAAAGAGTTAGGTTGAAACCAACAAAGAACCATGCAAAGTATGAAGGTCAAGTCACTCAATGGAGGGCCCATGACCTCCACTAAATGGAACAGGAATCCTATGAAGTATTACAAGCTTAACAATCTCAAAACACATTCCAAGATCACCACCATCTGCATGAGGGAACTTTGATTGATTGCACCTTTTGGCCCCTGTTGACCCATAGCAACTTAAAAAACACCATGTATGAAAATGGTTAGTGTGGCTCAAGGAGAAGGAACCATGCTTTGTGTCACTCATAATCAAATCAAATTGAATAATGCAGTAAAAGGAAAATATGAATTAGTTTCTTCTATTAAAGTCCTACAGATTTTATGAACCTAATGGCAGGGTGGACAAGCCAAATTAAGTTGACCTAAATACATGATACAACTAGGACCATTTCATGCAATTATTAGGCACATCAAAGTAAGACCTCAGAAATGGTCCTGATTTCATGTGCCACTGTGCCAGAAATCTGGTGCTCATTGAGAGTAGGAGAGAACAAAATCTGAGGCTTACCTTGCAAAGATAAACTTTTGAGTGTGATTCAATCATAGTTCCAAATCTTGTCTCTTTCACATACTTGACAACAAAGGTATGAGAGTAATTTTAGGTTATGTAAAGAAAATTGTCTTCTTCTTCTAACTTTGGCTAATAAATCAAATGCTAATGGAACTTGTGGCAAAGTTGTTTTTGGTGGTTGGGAGTTGCTATCAGTTTGGTTTGTATTGTGATGTGTGGAGGAACAAGGAGGGTTAAAGGGATAAGGTGACATAGAAGACATGGAGAGCATTGTTTCTGGGCTCTGTAAGCTGATTTGGGATGAGGTGCATTTTGGCTAAGAAATCAAGGTTGGATTGGAAGCTTATGAGTTGTGTGATGACTGTGACATCAAGTATCTATGTAATTTGCTGGCACAACCACCAAATTTTCCCCCTCATGATTTCCAGAGGCTCAAACTAATTTATCACCACAAACTTTCCTGTCCTAGTCCTTCTCTTTCTATCTCTCTTTGCACACACAAGAGCACATCATCCTTGTTAATGGAATTTAATATGCAAAGCCAGTGAAGCCTGTATTTATTGAGTGGACAGTGGCATTTTGCTTGATCCTAGGGTGTACTGACAGGATGAGCTCTTTCTTCATTTTTATTCTTTGCCAACAAAAAAAAAATTCACAAGGTTTAGGGTGTATGTACAATTAAAGGAAAAAAAGATCAATGAAAAGTAGGCTATTTGAATGAAGTCAATGAATTTAAGAGTTTTTTCTACAACTCATGACAATTATGCAACTGGCAAAATGCCAAGGACACTCCTGCATAAGTTGAGAGAGGCAATAATAGCAGTTCTCTCCTCAAAGGAATTATGATAGGCTGCACTCAATATGGTTTGTCCATTCCAAAGCATATGACCACATTCATCAGTCCCTAAATATACTGAATTGTAGTGATTCCAAAAGTGCAAGTTTTAGATGCTGATAAAAGGAATTACAGGAATAAAGGGAATAAAACAAAACTAAAGGCAGGCAAAAGAGATTCAAGAAAAGGATCTGGAATAAAGCAGTTGAGTAAAGTGAGACAGTGAAGAATGAAACAAATACCAAGTGTAAATTGTCAATGGAAATTAGTCAAGCAGTGTGTTGTGGTAAAATTCCACCTTAGAAAGTGTTCATGTCCTCTTCTGACTTGATCTCTTAAAAAAAAAAAAAGTGAATTCTGATGAGGAATATTGCTCAACATTTGGCAGTCATCTGGACATAGAAAAGCTTAAAGAATAATGAACAATAGGGACCATGTTATGCACCTCCTCCTGTTTTGCCCTTTTGTTCAGTGAGTGCAAAACTGGTCAGGTAAAGAAAATAACATGAGATTCATATTAGGAGTGTCTTTATTGGAAAACTTGAATGCTTACAAGGAAGGACCCAGCAACCAAGTCAAAGACAGATTCTAAATTGGAGCAACATGGCTGCTAGTAATCCAACAACATAGTGCAGCTAATCATCAGATGTCTTGAACAAAGAGATGAATTGACTCTCAAGTCCCATCATTCATGAATGGTTTATTATTTCCATGCTGATCATAAGATAATGTGACCACTATGCTAGTGAGATGATACATGTTCTCCTCTTAATAAATATTTGAAGCTCACATCCTAAACTCCATGTCTAATGGTGCCTTAATCCATCCTTTTAATCCTATTACAAATTTAGCTTTCCTCATGTTCTTCAAATTCATAATGTGGGGACAGGTTATGTTCCAGGCTCTCTCACTGTGTGCCTCTCCTCCTCTGACAGCACAGTCATCTCTCTCTCTCTCTCTCTCTCTCTCTCTCTCTCTCTCTCACATCTGTCTCCATCTATGCCATAAGCTTGATTCCTGATAGTGCAAGCAAAGCAAACACCCCACACTTTATTTTTGTTTGGTCACAACCCCATAAAACTTTCTCATTTTTCCTGTGCCCTGTAAAAAAAAAAAAAACCTGCTTTTCATTATCTTGTTCCAACATTTGTGCTCTCTCAGTACTGCTGTGAGCCCCTTATTTTAGTTGTCTCACAACCCAACCCTGCAACCAAAAACACTTCATTTCCTTCCCTTCTGACTCCTTCCACACCTTTGGCTTTTCTTGCTCTTCCTCTTCTTCCATCTAAGCTCCTCCTAATGCCCTCTTCCTGCCATGGAAAGCACATTGGAGGATACACTGAATCTTCCCATGGAGTAATGGAATACGCTCCATGCAAATTTTCCTACTGACCTCCGAGCCTTGACAAGAGGATATTACTTCTGGCTTTGGCCTTGCAACCAGCCTGCACCCTGCAGCTCAGAGAGAGAGAGAGAGAGAGAGAGAGAGGTGGGTTTGTTCTGTCCTAGTTCTCAAGCAATCTGCATTGCTGCATGACGCCAACAATCATGGGGGTATGTCTAACTGTTTTCATCAGTTGTACTTCGAGACAATGAGGTGGTGACCTGAATGCTAGGAGGAAATCTCTAGGCAATGCTGTTTTCCTCATAGGGAGGAAGTGTGATCTCCTACAGGCAACAAGAGATTCCTAAGGTGTCTTTTGTTTAAGGCTCAGGGCTTTACCTTCCTAGATAAAGAGGTCAGTACTGGTCTTAAGATTACAATGACTACATGGTCTTGTTGCAGTTCCGAAGCTCTTCCCTGTTATTGTTCTTCTTCTTACAGAAAAGAGAAGATCTCAAACTAGTCATTTGGAACAAATCGTCGAGTCCTATTTTAAATGTTTGCCTAAATTAAACTGTTAATCTCACTTTATTCTAATTTTCCTTTTTTCCTTCTTTGTGTCTCCTCCAATCTGTGTTTTTAGAACCCGGATAAGGTTCTTTGGAACCTCAAAGCTTCTATTTAGACTCCCAAGGATTCCAAACCCAAAGCCTCAGCTCACATCTCGATCCTTGGGGTTGGGTAGTTCAAATTCTGCTTCTCCTTCCTCTACTAATTTTTTATTTGGTTTCTTTTGTCCTTGGAACTTTTCCTTCTGGGATTGAGGTCAAAAAGAACACATAAAAGAAAGAAAGAGCACAAAGATTGAGAGAGAATGGATCTTTCTGGTCATGAAGGAGAGATCCCAATCCCAATAACCAGTGCATACGTTGGTGGCCATGGCCAAACCAACATGCGTGACACCCCCCCCATCCACCACCCCTCCAATGGCCCTCCTCCTCCGCCTCCTCCCCTACCCATTGCCACCACAGAGGACCACCAGCGCCACCACCACGCTACCAACTCCCACAGCACCAAGAAAGGGGTGGCGGTGAGGTACAGGGAGTGCCTCAAGAACCATGCAGCCTCCATTGGTGGGAATGCCACCGATGGCTGCGGTGAGTTCATGCCGAGTGGTGAGGAGGGAAGCCTGGAGGCCTTGAAGTGCTCTGCCTGCGGTTGCCATCGGAACTTCCACAGGAAAGAGACGGAAGGAGAGTCCTCATGCGACTGCTTCCACCCCCTCAGGGGGAGGAAGGTGATGGGTCAGAAGGGCCTCCTCCTCTCGGGATCCGATGCATTTGGCTACGGCCCTGCGTGCAATGGCCTCATTCCAAGGGCAACCCCACACAGCATGATCATGCCTCTGGGTGCCATCCAGACCTCCGAGTCCGACGAGATGGAAGGCGTGGGTGGAATGATGGCGAGGCCTCTCATGGTGAAGAAGAGGTTCCGGACCAAGTTCACCCCTGAGCAGAAGGAGAAGATGCTGAGCTTTGCCGAGAAGGTTGGCTGGAAGCTCCAGAAGCAGGAGGAGAGTGTGGTGCAGCAGTTCTGCCAGGAGATCGGGGTGAAGAGGAGGGTCCTCAAGGTGTGGATGCACAACAACAAGCACCACTTGGCAAAGAAGAACCCTCTCCAGCTTGAATGACCATTACCTCACTCTCATTTCCATGGATTGTCTTCGTCATTTCATGAGCTTTTGTCTTCCTCGGACTTCATCAAGCTTAGATGTCAATCCTTTCAGTGTTATCCATGCATTGTGTTTACATGAAGGCAGCAGACCTCAAGTTGCTATCCTTCCTTGTTGCACCGCAGCAGCAGAAGCTGGTTTCTGGGTTTTGGATGCATCACTTGGTGAGGCTAAACATGCATGCATTCTCCTGTGACTTGTTTTGTGGCAATTAATTAGCATTAATGACCATAAACCATCTGCATCTTCACCCTCATCTGTCGTGATTAAGATTCACCAAGGTCACAGCATTTACTAAATCACATGATTTTAGCTTTGGCACCACTCTCCTGAAATGAATGCTTCCTGGGTTTCCTTGTGAGTTTGCTCATTGACAAAGTTCGTGCACTGCAATGAGGCAAAAAGTGCAGGTGATACAGTGAAGCAGACTTCTTTTGTGTCAATGCAAGCTGCTGCCAGTCAACTTTGAGCTTAATAACTTGAAGCTTTGCTGTATTTTAGATGCAGGTCACAGTCTGGGAAGGATTAGTGGACTCCATCATGCTCTTCCCATGTTGTAGGAGTAGCCTGCAAAGGTTAGGTCTGGATCATAAGTTTCACTGCCACCATAGGCTCTGTCTGGGTACACTGGAAGCCTACTACAGAAGGACCCAACATAGGAGGGTCAGGCTCATTTAGTGGCATTTATATCAGAGTATATGCAAGCTTTGATGGAAGCTGCTCCGTCGGAGAGACGGTGTTTCCCGGTCACCTATCACAGCTTTGACCCCGACTTCAGCTCCATTTATGCTGAGAAATCCACTCGAGTATCCTCAACAGAGCACATAGCATCCAATAATCATGTAAAATCACAAGTCATTATGCCTAACATGACAGGAAGGGAGGAAAACTTCTCAGGTGCTTCAACTAACTATTCTTAGCATCATCCTTCTCAGGAATGAGTCTCTGATCTCGGCAGGTTCATCTTGTTGCCATGCAAATGGCAGCATTACTGGCTTCCATCTCCAGAGGAAACAGATTCAAATGTTTGATTTGTCTTGCAACTCTCTATATCTCTCTCTGTTCTTGTATCAGTTCAACAACCAAGCATGCAGAAGTGTATGATTTGTCTTATGGAAGCTGTGCTCATTCTGCACTCTTGTGGCTGGTGGGGAACTCATGGCCTGAACATTCTGCACTGCAAGAATAAGAACATAGGTCCCTCCCATTCAGGCTTCATGTTTGCAAAGTCCAGTACCAGTATTGGCCCAAAACATATTTGATGAAGCCTAAAGGAGGTAGAAAAACAGGATTCAAATACTATGTTTTATATAAATATTTTTAATTAAACACCCCTCCAGGTGAAACAGAGAGGCACAAATGTAGGATTCAAACTCATGACCTATTTTGATATCTTTGATTGAACTACCAGTAGCTCCAGAAATTGAAGTTATGAAGAAAGAATCCAATCTAAATTTTGCTCACTATATTAGGTGTGAAGTATGACTAATTCCCCAAGCCTGGAGAACCCTAATGGATTAGCTGATCCCCTGTTCTTCACATCCTGTGAGGTCAACTGTTATTCTTTACTCAATGAGAAGGTATTGGATCAAATTGCAGAAAATATTTATGTTGATTTCTTGCAAAATTACTCTCGTGGAGTGTCATCAATAATCATCAATGAAGTGTTATTCTTCGATCTCAATCGACTAAATTGATTGAATAAAAGTACGAGGACCATAGGGATGATGATATATTGTTATCGAGCTCTATGAAAAATTATATCCTTAATTAAATTCAAAATATTTAAATATTTTAGTTAGAGGTTTCGTAAAATCTTTTTTTAGGTATATTCTATTTCTTCTCGTACCACTAATACTAATTATTTTAATACCTTTAAATATAAATTCTACAGGCCTCCTCATATCCGCACCATGTTAAATAATTATTCCTTATTTTATTCTCCATCAAACTACACTTAATTATTCAGAAATGTGATTTTTCTTTTTTTTAGTTATATATATAACTAAAATTAATTTTGTTATATAAAAAAATATTTTAATTTTCTTAAAATATCTGTCAAATTAGTTATTTATTAAGCTGTTGAAATGATCAGATACATCATTTGAAATATTTGATAGTTTAAGTTATTTTATTTTTCTGATTGGTTCGAAATCGAATCAGAATCGTCGATTTTGATAGTGATTTGAAATCCTAAGAACTAAAATCGAATGGTCCGAACTCGATTTTGGTTCAGTTCGAAACCACTGAACCGCTAGACTCGATTGAGCTCCGGTTCGAGTTTGGGTAGAGTCGAACCGTGGTTGGGCTGCTCGATGAACCCGTTCTGCGTTCACGGGAAGTCAACAATTCTTTCGCACAGGAGGACTCTTTGGTAATTTTATACAGAAAGGGGGAAATCATCCTATTTTGTATGAAATAAAGTATTAATATATTATATATTCAGCTACTAAAACCCATCTACCTCTTCTTCCTCAGGACTCAAAAAAGTTCCGATAGCTCTGTCCTCCTCGAAGACTTCACCGACTGAAGAGAAGGGAAAGGCGACGAGGGAGACGGAGCTGGGGAAGGGATAGAGATGGTGGGGAAGAGATCGAAGCCGGCGAAGGGAAAGGAGAAGGGCTTCGCGTGGAAGCTTCCGGTCGTCAAAACCGAGGACCTCGGCAAGCTCGGCCCTGGTCTCAGCTTCGGCGCCGGCTGCGGTGTGGGCGTCGGTATCGGCCTCTTTGGAGGTTCCTTCTCCTCTCTCTCTCTCTCTCTCTCTCTCTCTCTCTCTCTCTCTCTCTCTCTCTCTCTCTCTCTCTCACACACACACACACACACCTTCTTTGTTTTGATGATTAGGAACTCCGTTGATTGGGCCGTAAACTTGGTACCTTTTCTCTCCTTAGTGTGTTTTCTTCATGGGTTTTGGAGATTTATACTGGTATGTGGATCCTTTTTTTTTTCTTGGTTCTTCTACGGCTGCTTGTTTCTAACTGAGTTAAGCATCGAGGTGTGGTGTTAGTGTTGTGACTTAGGAAGGGAAAATGTGGGGATTTGTCTTTTTCCTTCAAAAAAACGAGAATCGGTTCTGAGGAACTGATTCGAAATACATTAGCTAGATGAGAACCGAAAGTATGTGGATCGAATTTTTAGGGGAAGTCTTTGGTATGAGTTTGACAATTACTCTAGTCTTGAGTATATAAAAGATCAATGCTTGTGTTTGTTTAAGAAATGGAGAGGAAATTATTTGGATTTTACCTTTTCTCTTCTCTACATCGATTATGCGAAGCATGATGAGATCATGTATTAGTATGATACTTTGAATTTGAGTCTTTTTTGTTAAAAGATCAGAACATAGGGTTTTATGCTTGTTTGATATTTTTGTGGCAGCTATGGGGTGCCCACATTTCATTGCTGCTAACATTCTACGGTCAAATGTGTTATGGCCTAATGGCCACGATCAATTGTGGTTAGAGCTTCATCAATTATTTATTACGTTCAATTTGGTTTATAACAAAAAAGGTCTTTGAGTTAAAATTGTTGGATTAAGCTCTGAATTGTAGGTATTTGTTGTTTGAAATTGAATTGACCTAGCCTTATTTTAGGTATTTCTTGCTGTGTCAGAACATGCTTCTAAAAGTTGGAGTTTGCATATTGTTGGTTGCATTTAATTTAGGAAGATGGGCACAACTTTCTGTTGGAGCCCATACACCCCTGCAGCCCAAAGGGGAGGAACTAGTTCTATATATAAGAATGTAAGGTTTCATTGTTAAAACTAGATGCCGAAAAGGTGGTTGTCCCAGTTGTATTTACTGTCTTGAGCTGCTATTCATGGTGAAACAAAAACAAAATAGTGTTTGTTTTTCACATGGGATAAGGAGCAGTGTTCTCTAGCAATGCTAACTTTGTTATAAATTATGTGATTTTTAGATTAAACAAGCATGTTCGAACTTGCTCCTTTAGCTGCCATGAGTACATTTAAGAGGCAGATTGTTTATTAACTGAAGAAAGCAAAGAGTAACAAGGATATATTCCTATTATCATAATGTTCTTAGATGTATAGCTGATTCATGTATATCTTCTACAACAAAAGTTGAAGGCTTTTCATTGTTACAAAGTTGAACTTGGAAATGCATAGGTTGATGCTTCTCGCTACATTCATTCATTGGTTGAGGTAACTGATGACTAATATTGTCTTCTCGAATTATTTGACACAGGTGCAGGCCTAGGGGCCGGGTTTCCTGGCTTACAGTTTGGCATTGGAGCTGGTGCCGGGTGTGGAATAGGTTTAGGTTTTGGTTATGGCATGGGAAAAGGAGTTTCATTTGATGAGAATGGAAAACACACAAATGTGGGCAAGCTATTCGAAGGAAATCCCCCGTCTCGGTAAGGCCTACTCTTACATGAAATATGTTCTTTCCATGTAGGGTTGTTTGTTGGCCGTTGATTAGGGCATATTTCTCTCCTTTATGTAATATTGTTGTTCAAGCATAATGGTCTATTCCGATTTGCTTCTAAGATTTTCCTGACAGTTTATAATCATTACGAGAAAGCTTAATATAGAATGAAGATATTGCATTTTATTCAACTGATGTATCATACATAAAAAGTTTCTACTGCTAGCAGTAACAATCTTAAGGATGATGTTGCTCCCTGATGCAATTAACAGTCACCTATTCTCCTTGTTAATCTTTGATTTTGCTTTTCTTTATTTTTCTTGGTGATTTGGGTCAAAAAATCTTCTTGAATCTGATCTTAAGGAAACCACATCAGAGGGCATGAAGACATCTCAAGTTTAAATATCAAAGGGTCTAGATGTTGGCTAGTTTCACTAAGCATGTAATCTATACTAAAGGCAGCCTTATGCATGGGGTTCCTGCCAATGCAAAATGTGGGAAGGATCAACGTAGCTTTATCCCCAGTAAATTGAGAATTTTTTATTATTCATCATTTTTTTTCAATAGGATGACATCTAAAATATCTAGTTCTACTTGCATTTAGTCAGCATTTGTGTTGTTTAGTTTTATTTATGAGCCTTCTTCATAATTTTCAATCTGATTTTTTAGCTGCATGGCATTGCTATATATAGTCATCAATAGTATGACATATGCTTTTGATCATCACCATCAAACTGTTGTCATATATACTTTTGCCCTTGTTCCTTTGGTTTTCAGTGGTCAAATTGGTGGTTTGATTGATGAGGCTGTAGTGACTGCCAAAAATCTAGTTAAGGCTACTTCGCGGGAGATTGAAAAATGGAGGTGAAGAGAATCTAAAGAAACCTGCTACTGCTATTTCGGAAGATCATTTGCTTGCTGGGGCGTAGACTTATCCATGCATGACTCTAGCTGTTTCTTTTTTTCGGGTTTTTGGTGTGTTTCAGTTATAGCTTTTAAACTTCATATTTCTGTTGGTTAGAATGTACCCTGTACAACTTCAGGCTTGCAGATGATATTCTTTTGGTGAAGGGTCAGTATTTTAGATTGTTACAAGTATTTACTCACTTTTTTATCTAGTGATAGTCTACAAAGGCATATCAGATAGTGTGGTTGATGATCATTTTCTTTGTTGATTTGGTTCTTACTTTCAGCTGGTGCCATTTTGTATTGTGTCAATTGACTCGAATCTCATCCATTACCGATGTCAACCAAATTGCAGGTTGTCGGGCTGATATTTCTCATTTCTTCAATTCATTAGTAGTTGGTATGCATTTTTACTATCTTGCGGGCAGTCATTATGAAAGACCTTTCAGTTTCTTTTATCTGATGTGGTTAGCTTCTTTCTAGCATATAGGCGAAGAATTGGGACATGCTGACCAACAGTTCTACCAAGATTTCATCATCCTCATCTGTGATTCAAACATTTTTTTACTGACATAGATTAGTTATAGAGCAGAATTCAAATCTTGCAACCAGCCCGACATTCATCAACTGGTTAATTCCTTTTTCATTTTGAAGAGGTCTCTGGTTTGAATCCTTGTGTTGGTGGTGCCAAGTCTTTTACCAAATGTTATTCTCTAAGAGGGGGATGGCTCTTTATGTTATCCTGAAGTTAGAAAACCAAAGAAAGCCTAGAAGGCTCCTATGTCAAGCCAATCCTGCAATATCATATCTCAAAAACTGGTGACAAGTGCTTAGTAAATGACAAATTACTGAACAGAGGATTGCTAGAAGATTAAATGATGGGGCGGGGTAATTCTTAAATCCTATTTAGATGAAAGGTTTATTCAGAGGCTCTTCCACATTTCAAGTTTATAATGTTGGTTTCAAGAACATTTGTTGGACATCAGCTCAGCTATTGTCTTCAATCTAATGATGCTTTCTTTATTTTTCTTGGTGCTGCTATAGTCTCCTTTATTGCATTATTATTTTCCAGCCAACTTTGTGCAACCATTTGGAAGTTGTAGTGTGCATGGTACTCATGTTAGTCCTACAAAACAAGGGTGAATTGGCAATTTCTTTTCCTCTGGTGCATGAGGTTGTGCTCTTTTACAGTCATTCCATAATATATGGATCCACAAGGTTGTAGTGTAGTCCTAAGCTTTGTGTTGAATTCAGCATTGGTACCATTTTTACTGGTTTTGCTGATGAGTTGACTGTCTCTAATGCTTCTGCCAGAGTATTTATTATACATGCTAAAGATCTGACAACTAGCAATATTGCCTTCCTGTCTCACAGGGACCAAATCCACTTTATTCAGTGACTCTTAAAATTGCATTTATCAAATAAGTGACTAATTTTTTTCTCTTAATTATTTCTCATTTTTTCCTTGCACCAATGCAAAGCATGACTTGGTTTGATAAAAAATTGGCAGGTGGGTCTTCAAGGCAACTGGTCTGGACCAGCACATACAACACTCAGGACAAGTGTTTGAATCATGAAATTAGCATTCATTCTTTGAAAAAAAATGAAAACCATCATCCAAAATCATTAGAAGTTATTATTGTTATCGGTATCATCATTTGAAAAGAATGTGAAATAAGCTCTCATTCTGCTTCTATTTTGGATGTGTAATTAGACACAGCAAAAGTTAAATCCTGTGCAAACAGATAATTAGTCACACTTGAGAAGATAAATACTGTGCAAATATAAACATAAAAATCCCCAAAAGAAACTATATAACTTATTGTTGTCTTTGCACAGTGAGTTCATGAACATCACATGCTTTACATGACTAAATAAGTCTATTGTCCTTTCATCATTAACAGCTTAAAAATGTCTTGGTGATTGTAAAGATTATAAAGAATTAAGTACTCTTCTTGGTTCTTTATCAAAATTAAAATTATCTGTTGAAGAACCCAAACTTTGTGCTTTAAATAATATTGTTATCACTACAATTTCTAGAGATTATTTTTTTAGTATCTTTAATCAGCTTTTGTAATTTATGTGCCTTCTCCATTAATTTCTTTTCTTGCTTGCAGAAGTTGTTTGATGCAGATATTAATTAAACTCTGCTCACTGGAAATTGTTTGAAAGGGTATTTTCACTGCTTTCTTTAATCTCCTTTGGCAAATCTACACATTCCTTCACAAATGGTGAACAAATGCTAACATTTGTGCCTGCGCTTTCTACTGCACTTGAGTCTGTTCAGATCTGATTAATAGTTATTTTTAATTACTGATTGATCATTCAATTTCATCCCACAAATAATAATAATAATATTTGTTTTGAATAATTTTAGAATCTTCCTTGATTATACTTTACTTTCAACTTTTTCTTTGCTGCTGATTCATGCAAAACGTTTGTGTGTTTTTGGACTCCTAAATTTTTGCATGTGTTCAACTAAGTTACTCTTATGTGTAATCCCGACGGCAGGCATTTTTGTTCACCTGAAGACCTAGGAAGATAGATCGTCATGCATGCGTGCATGAGAATTGCATATCAAGTAATGAAGAAAACCTAGCTATTCTTCTCTGTTGACCATGGAATGCTTGACTTTCCCAAACTATATAATTCTTTCACTTCAAACGAAAGGCAAATTACTAGGAGACTTGCAGAGCAAGTGATGGCAATGCATCATGACTTCCTGCCCATTTCTAATGCTAGTTCATGTTATTCTTTATGTGATTGGGTGATAGCCATATTGCACCAAAACACTTGCAGAGCTCACCACTGATTGACACCTTGTTTCACATAGTTGAGGCTTGTGCTCTTTTATAACACCAGTAAGTAGTGTCATGATCAAGGACAGAGCTGTTTGGTTTTTGCCCCCCACCAAAAAATGTTCTTTTATTATCTTGCTCTAATTTTTAAGCAGCTTCTCCTGTAACAACATTTCATTTCTTTATGTGAAGCTGCAGATTTGTAGATCAAAATCTAGTGAATTGTCATGTTCAGCTTCATGGAATGACTTGCCAAGTGGGAAATGAGAGAGACCGACTCTGGTATGGCTTAAAACAGTGGTGTGAAAGATGCATGAGAAGTTCCTGTTGTTTAGTATAACATTATGCACAAATCTATTGGCCCAAACAAGCTTACTGAACTGCTGAGGAACTCAATTAAATTGCTTGGCAGGTGAGTTTCTAGTGCTCTATTTGATCTCAGATTCATCCCTGGAGGTCTACTTGGTCTTAGGATCACCAGACTAGAAGAAGCGAGTGCTAGAACAACTGACATGTTTGCTGTAAACCTAAATCTCCTAGTGCAGATTTACTCAAGACACTAAACATCTTGTGATGAGATATGCAGGGATCAGCAGCTGCAGCATATCCAAGCTTGGACGTCACAGAAACGTTGGAAGAGTGCAGCTCAATCAAACATGCTGTGCACCATCAATTTCCAGGAAATCTATCTCACATGCTCTGCCCTAATCCATGGAGGTTCCTTCTCAAACCATGCAATCACAAGTCTAGTTTATTTCCTCATAATTCTATGATGCAGAGGCACAATTCTGTGGTCACCACGACTTCAGAAACTAATAACCCAGCTCCTCGAACCATCCATCATCCTTGAGCACCACCGTCGAGCAGCAAACCCTAATAAATACACCATCTTGATTTGATCATTCCACTTGCCACTTCAGTTCCTAAGGTTGGAATAAGCAGAACATATACTGTGATCATCCGGTGCTAATTGTATGGGATGTGTTCATTGACCATGAGATGTTTTCTTGTGCATGTAGGTGGGAGGAAGAGTAAATGCCTTCTTCGACTCCCAAGCCAATCACATGCACGTACGCAGCTAAAGCTCTTCCAGTGGGATCTGATGAGGAAGATGGCACCTCTTAATCAACCTTGCTTCGGGATCAATGAAGAGAGCTCAAAACTAGGTTTTTATTCTTCTCCTCGGGATCGTTTACCCATTTAGAATATGCAGCAGCAGCCAGTAAAGAAACATTTGTTGCTTCAAAGCCTCATGCCCTTGACTTGTTTTCTACGGTATCAGCTTTATCCAAGTCCACCGGCGTAGCTGCCGGCGTCAACCTTTTCTTTTGGCAGCCACGAGGTATTTAAGCCCACCTGCACCCCCCCTACGTCGAAACCTTTGTCCAAGTGCTTCTTCCTAAGCCAAGGTGATGGCATCGGCTGCGTCGTCGTCGTCCAGCACCGGAGTCCCGCCGGGGTTCCGGTTCCACCCCACGGACGAGGAGCTCCTGCTCTACTACCTCAAGAAGAAAGTCTCCTTCGAGAAGTTTGAGCTGGAGGTGATCAGAGAGGTTGACTTGAACAACGTTGAGCCATGGGACTTGCAAGGTGAAGTGTCTAAGTCTGTGTTGTGCTTTGCCATTGTCCTCTCAGCATTTGTGCGCTTGCTCGAACAGTATCTATCATGCATGTGGAGCTAAAGCTCTCAGCTTTCCTTGATGCAGAGCGCTGCAGGATCGGGTCTGCGCCTCAAGATGAGTGGTACTTCTTCAGCCACAAGGATCGCAAGTACCCCACCGGGTCGCGGACCAACCGCGCCACCGGCGCCGGATTCTGGAAGGCTACTGGGCGCGACAAGTGCATCCGGAACAGCTACGAGAGGATCGGCATGAGGAAGACGCTGGTGTTCTACCGCGGCCGCGCGCCCCACGGCCAGAAGACCGACTGGATCATGCACGAGTACCGGCTCGACGACTCCGACGACACCCGGGGCGAAGCCGGCGGTGGCAGTGTAGGCTTTCCATCTCTGCGGTTCATGCTTGCCTGCTCTTCTCGCTCTGATCTCCCTCTTCTTGTGTTGCAGGATGATGGATGGGTGGTGTGCAGGGTCTTCAAGAAGAAGTGCTTCTTCAAAGGCAGCGGCGAAGGGAGCACGAGCCAAGCCATGGAGAACCACATGAGCGTCGCCGCCACCCACGACCAGTCCCCATCGCTGAGCTCTAACTACATCCACCCAAATCTCGGCCACCACCACCGCCACCTCCACCACCACAACGGCCTGTACTACTCCCAGATGCCCACCGGCCCCTACTCCCATGGCCAAGTGCAGGACCTGATGACCAACCACAGGCCGTCGGGATACGACTTCGGGGTGCTCCCCGGAGACTCCGCCCCCGTCGTCAAGCCCTACGACGGAGCATTAGCAGCTGCAGCCGCCTGCGTAGGGATGCAAAGCGAGAGGGATCCGGGCCCGAACGAGTGGGCGGTGCTTGACGGCATAACGGCGCAGCAGCAGCAGATGAATCAGATGGCGAGCCAACGCGGGGGAGAGATGGATTTGTGGGGATATGGGAAGTAAAGGTCACATTGGGCTGGCCATGTGCATGGAATTGTTGTGGCTCAAACTCCATCGTTCATTGCAATAAGGACCAAATTGGTGGTATTCATGAGCGAACTCAGAAGAGTCTCAGCTCCTCTGCCCACAGAATTGATTGTGTCTGTTCCTTTTGAGTGTTTACATGTTTTAATTGTGTAAGGGTCGATCTCTACATCCTGTCAATGTACACATGTATAGAGTAGACAATGTTCTAATAATATATCATAATGAATATGCTGAAGGCCATTTAGAACATCTGTCATTGTACGCGTGCATGGAGCAGAAACATTAAGCTTAAGATGCCCACCATCTGCAGCCAAGATGAAGATGAAGAAGAAGAAGAAGAAGAAGAAGAAGAAGAAGAAGAAGAAGAAGACAGGCACAGCAGCATGTAGGTAGGTCGTGACAAATACCTGCCTCGACACCATCTCACTCACTTGAAGCACATAGCACCTAAGAAGCTTCACTCTTACCTTGGTGTGTGATTCTCAAATTATAAATTAATTAAAGATTAAATTTGTAAAAATATAAAATTATCATTTCATATTTGCCTATATCATGATCCTTTATCGTATCCTTGTAGAGTTAAGTTTTCATTAAAGATGTCAATCTTAAAACGATATAATTGAAATACTCTGTAAGCAAGAAGCTCTGTCAGGAAGTCAGATAATTTGTCAGAAGTATGGACGTAAAAAACATATAGATGACGTCTGATAACTTAATCTCTGATAAAATAAAAATCGATGATAAAATATTTTATGTGAGAGTGAAACATTAGGTATATTATTAGAGTGAATTAGGAGGTGATGTCAAGTTCGTGTAACATATTGGTGATCAAGTTGAGTTCTATAGTGGTGGTGGCGATGACTCAGTATTCGATTTTAGTGGTGGATTTTATGACTATGTTATGTTTCTTGATATTCTAATCGATCAGGTTTGCTTTAAAAAAGATAATGTAGAATGATGTAGATATTATGTCATTAGTATTGTTTGCTCAATGAATATGAAGTGATGAATGTTTATAAAAAAAAAAGTTCATAATTGAGAGTCTCTTTAAGATATTGTAGGGTACATTTTAGTATTGACTGATGTGCAATGGAGGGCCAATATATGAATTATGATAATTTATTAATTATAAATAAAAATATCTATATATTTAATAGATAAATACTATAAGAAACTAAGTAATTGTCATTATTATGTGGGATCCGTAGTATGACTATCAACATATAATTTGAGTGACTTAGTGGAGGAAAGTGAGGTGGCAACTTCTTTGGCATTTTGCATGTTCGTCTTTGATAATAGATTTCGAATATACTTTTTGAGATAATAAAAATATAGAAGATATAAACATTATTTCAAAATAGCTTAAGGTTCCTAGGTCCTTATTGGAGAATCGATATGTCAATTACTTAAGAAATTATTTGATCTTCATAAAATTATTGTATGTGATAATAATATTATTCATATAAATCAGTACATATACTTTTTTTTTTGTTATAATAGGAATAAAAAATTATCGGATTTAGAGTTAATAAAACCGACTGATATAAAAAATGAGTCAAGTTCAGTATACTAAGCTCTTGGAGCTCGATGATGTTCATAAATAGTTTTTCATAGTTTAATTTGAATATTGAGAGTAGATAAAATTAGAGAGTTGTTACATAAAAACATTTGTCTCTTACACTAAAACATTGTTACTATTTAGTTGAAGCACATGTCAGTCTAAGTCAAATTTGTTCACAAGCTTGTTTTGAATACAAATGGTATTCAGTTAAGGTCCCTTTCGTAACACAAGCTTGCTACTTGCTCTATATAGATAGGCCATTCTTAATCATATACTTTGTTTAGATAAAGCAGAAAGGGCCTGCTTTATTTCTTGTTCCGTAAAGATTGTCCATGGTGATATAACTTAGATGAAATACCATCAGACAGCTTCATACTCAAAGTAAACTACTGACACTGAATTTTTAGGTAAAACAAGCTTCAGTGTAACAGAGATTGGAGAAGATGAATGCCCCAAGGCTCTACTGTGATAAATGCATGAGGCAGACTTCCACATCCGAGATAATGACATCAAGAACTTGTTCCTAAGGTACTGCGATAAAAATCTGATGTGAAGTTGCAGCTATAAACTTCTGCAGATAAGAATGGATATTCATCCAGCTCAGGAACTCAAACTGGCAGTCAGGCCATGGCAAGCTGCCTCAGGTTCATGGGGTATACATCAGAAGGAGAAGAGGAATTGTATGCTTTCTTGGCGTAGATGACATTGGCGACCTCCGTGGGGTGGAATGCATCCCAGAACAAGTAGCTAGTGCGGTCGGCGCAGGGCGTCTGAAGAGGAAGACATGTTATCTGCCCGTTGTTCCGCCCCACGCCGCAGCAGCCCTTGTCGATCACATCGAACCCTGTTGCACCGGCACAAAGCTTAGAACTCGTCACCTCATCAGTTCATCTCATAGCTAATGTTCGGACTAGAGCAACAATCTTACCGTAGGAAGCTGCATTCGCGACCAGTTCTTTCGAGCTCTCGTACGTGTTGACGTAGACGAATTTGGCATCAGGAAGCTGAGCATTGAACCTCTTCACCATCCTCACAAGGCCTGTGTTAAAGATCGATATGGCCGTGTTGATGTCCTCGTTGCAACCACTGCTGCTGCCTTTCCTAGTGTTGCGATTCCTGTATCGAGCTAGCTCATACGGTATGCAGCCAATCTGGCCGATCCCGATGATCGCCACCTTTCGCGCTCCCAGATCGTACAGTTCCTGTCATCAACGACGACATGCATGCATGTAAAAGACGTAGAGTGGGTTGCTGGATGAGTGCAGAAGCAGCAAAGCCATACGGTTAGCTGCCGGGAGTAGTCTTCGAGGAGGAGAGCAGCGTAAGTTCGGGGACTGTATTCTCTGCTGGTCGGGTACATGGTGGGCATGAAATAGTTGTTCAGGTAGTCATTGCTGCCCAACCCCATGTAGTAGATGCATTTCCCCAGGTAGTCACCAGCCCTGGTGGAGTTCCCCCTGAACATTCTCGTCATCACCCTCACGGTGTCACGGAAGTGGTTTATTTGCTGTGCAAGAGGGTAGTGATCTCCCTGTCATGCAAGAGAGGTAAGATGGTTTCCTGCAGCAGTTCACAGCTCAGCTGCTTAATTACCAGGTTGTTGCCGGTTTCGTCTCTGATGCCGGCAGCCCCCGAGGCGTAGTTCAAGCCTCTAAATATGCCAGCTCTCTCTGCGACGGCGTAGGGCGGAATGAAGCCTCGGAAACCTAGCAACTGAGCTGGAACACCATGAAAGAGCCGAGAAGTCAGTCAATCATGTCAAAGAGACGAGCAGACGGCGGGCATGCGTGTGTGCAGTATTACCCAAGACATCGACCAAGGTGCGGCCATTGGTGAACCTCCCGGAGGAGCCCTCGACGAAGTCGATGCCGTAAGGCCTGTAGTTGGCCCGGGCGAGCGTGAGGATGTTGTTGTTGTTGCCATTGTCCACCAGGGAGTCCCCGAAGATGAAGAAGCAGGGCACCTGAGGGGCTACATACCAAGCTCTCGACACCTCGGACAAGGCAAGAACGAGCAGCACGAGCTTGCCGAAGTAGTCTCCCATGATCCAAGAGCACGCCATGAACCGAGGCTGGATCCTGTACTGTCCGAGCTTCTTGGCAGGAAGCTGCATGATATATATAGGCTGCAGACCGGCGACGGCAAAAGTGATTGCTGTCGGTCGAGGCAGAGAGCTCGTGAGGATACTTGTTGCCATTGGGTGGTGGTTCATGCGCTTCCTACAGCTCCAAGATTTTGCATTTAATGGAGGTGGTGATCGAGATGACAGGTTCATCCTTAAAAGTTCTTTCGATTTCGAATATCCTAACACATATAGATTCCTAACTATGCTCTTATAGCAAATCAATGACTAGAACAAACTTTATTCATAATAATAAATTAAAATTTTTGCCTGTTATATTGCATAACAAGTAAAATAGACTCAACTAGCAAAAAAAAAAGAAAAACTAAAAATAAGCTATCTCCCAACACTCCACCACTAGTAGAGAAAATGTATCGATGATCTTCACCTTAATACTAAACAAATAATTCAATGATATATTTCTTGAATTGTGATAGGGATGATTTTATCGCATGTCAACTTATTTGGTGTCGTAGTGCGTCCCAACCTACCATGCATTAATGATTGATAATAACCGCTCTACTCTATCAAGATATGTGGCAAGAAATATTCTTCTTATTATGATCGGGCAATTAACTCGATCGTATCCCAACTAGTAAGAAGGTCTAGGGATCAGGTATAAAAAAAAATCTATCAACTCACACTAAAGGGAGACTCTCTACACACTAACTCAGTTATATGGTTATTCTGTTGTCTTCTCCTCTTTGCTAACTCAATGTCGACTTGTCATGCATGATCGTTGGTCACACGAAGACACTCGCATGACCCAACCCCTAAGGAGGAACATTGCAATTAGGAAGATCCCAATTTACCTACCTGGCCATCCTAAAGTGGGTCCTTACCCATAGAACGACTTTCAATCCGATAATATACGTAGTCTCACTTTACTAAGTCTCTCACGTCAAAGAAATACTTGGATAAGCTTGCACCTTCAATAGTGGACCAATTAAACCGACTCATTAGTCAACAATACTCGACACCATCAAATAGAAATTTTTCAAAAATAAAAAATAACATAAAGCCTCTAATGCATAATATTACAATAATATAAATCTAAAATATCATAGCACATACTAAATATGTATATGCACATAATGATGTATGTTAAATACTTAAATATAATCTCTCGACTCGATGAAATATATTTTTCACTCTTAATAGCGAGGGAGAAAAACTCATAATAAGTTCTCAATAACAAATGAAGGGATGTTCTTACCGATCAAAATGGGAACATTTTGATAACGGAGGAGTTAGGTTTAATAATCTGCTAATTCTTCAAAGAACCACACTAACCAATATTTATTTAGCTTCCAATTGCTTAAGATAAAAATTTTGTGATGAAAGCGAAGAGAAGGATGGACTAAGATTTAGAGCACAATGTTTAGTTTCGATCTTCGACTCTTTAGTTTAACTGCTCCCTTGGTGATATTTGATCTTGTTCTTGAGCTGAGAATGAGATCAGAGTGAGGAATAGTTGACAAAGGATTGCATGTCCCAAGACATGCAGCCAAATGAGACGCATCACAATTTGCTGCCGTTCATGAACGAATAAGAAAGGTGTGTAGTTGTCGTTGACAGATGAGATAACGAGGGAGAAGAAAAACTATTTATTATTGTGAGGAAGAAACAGTCAAAATTTAAATTATAAGTTCTCTTTTTCTTTCTCTTAGATTAATCTATACTATCTCACATAAATTTTTAAAAATACTCAATATATATTTTTTTATCTTCCCTCGAGTTCCAAGCTTGTCCAAACTAAGTTTTGTTATCCTTTATTTAATTTTGTTCAATATGATTTCTAACTTAAAAATTATTTTCAAACTCGGGTGAACTGATATCTATAAGATGATAATATTAATCCATATATTTATTATATTTTGATGAATATATCAAAAAAATATAATTAATCATATAAATCTTATATAAGAGTCATTGGATCAATTCATAGGATCCATAGGGTGTAATAGGACTAATTATTGATTATTCCTGTAAATAGTTACTTTTAGTATCTCAATCGTTATATTTTTAAAAATTATAAGATCTTTATATTTACGAAAGTAAAATATTTAATTTATTATTTTAATAAATATATATATATATATATATTTAAATTTTTAATTATATAAAATTATCTTTTTAATCGGATCTTAATATTTTACTTTCATAATTATAGAGATTCTAATATAACTTTTGAGAATATAATGATCTGGATGTTAAAAATAATTAATTATAAAGATAAAACATAATTAGCTCTATATAATTAAATTTTTATCCTGACTTAATATTATATATATATATATATATATATGCAGAAAATTTAAATAATCGGGTAAATATTATTTTTATTATTTTAGAGGTTATTTGACCTTTGAAGTGGTAGATGGCAGTGAAAAGGCGGTGGGAGGGCAAAAAGCAAAGTGTCTGGAGCAAAAGTTCGAACTTTTCAGCGAAGAAAGCGGGGAGGGAGAGGGAGGCGGAGAAGATGGCGAGGAGAGCGGAGGAGGAGTACGACTACCTCTTCAAGGTGGTGTTGATCGGCGACTCGGGAGTGGGCAAATCCAACCTCCTTTCCCGCTTCACCCGCAACGAGTTCTGCCTGGAGTCCAAGTCCACCATCGGCGTTGAATTCGCCACCCGAACCCTCCAGGTGTCGGATCCCTCTCACCCTGCCCCTCCACCGGTGCCTTCTGTTTCCCCCGGATTCTTCTTGCTCCGTTGGACCTTTCATCTCGATCAAATGATCCGATTCTGGCTTCTTCTGCGTGCTCTTCTGGATCTCTTCCTCGATCGGGTTTCCTGTTCCGGAAATGATAGATCCATTCCCATCTTGATCCGGTGGATCTCTGAATTTGGGACATTGGTTCTTCGAGAAAAGAGTGTTTTTTCTCGTTTTTTATTATGGATTTTGAGCATTTTTTCATTCTTTTCGTTTTTTAACCCCTTCCACTCTTCTTCTGGAGTTCAAGGTCACGATTTTTTTATTGATGTTACTTTCCTCTTTCCCTCAATTCTCGTACTTTTTGGTTTCTTCCATCTTTTTCTTCGTTCACTTTTTCTTTTTCTTATCCAATACAGAAAACAAAATTGGAAATTTAATTGACGTTTTCATGCGACAACTTATAATTCTGTGGATGACTCCCTCAAAAATTCTAAAAGTACTAGCGTACCAAAAATCTAGTGACGAGAGCATAATTATTGGCAACTAAAGCAAATCAGTGCAATTAGGTTGAACTTAAAAAAGCGTTTGAATGGAGCTTAATTTTAGCATTTTATTCTAGATGTTCATGCCTATCTAGGCTTAGTTTGCATCTGGTCTATATTTTAATTGGATGCAAGTCATTTTTGTTGATTGTTGTAAACTCATTTTTCTTTCTTTAGTTTGACATGTGGCTGATATTATTTGCTTAAGTAGAAGTAGAAGTTAGACCTGCGGATGCAATTGTTAGGGTCCAGTTTTCTTGTTGATGAGAATTCACATGATGAAGATTTCATCTTATTCTATATAGACTTTAGTTCAAATAGGAAAATGGGTCTCAAAGTGTCCATTTACAGGGACGTGTGATGTTGCATTAAAGTACTTTTTATGGTATATCAAAAGTACCTTTTTAAGAAGAGAGAGAAAGAGTAAAAAAAGGTTTTCGTTTTTATTTTTGTCTTTCAATACCAAACAAACCAATAGTTTCTCCATCAATAGGTTCATAGAAAAACTCAATATAGACAATTTGATCATGATCCCATTATCCATATTTGGTATGTACCCTTTTAGATGGAGAGAGAACGATTCATACTGAGGTAAATGCTTGTATGATTCAATATTACATGCAAAGTCTGACTTATATATATATATTTTAATAAAAGTTTTTATGGTTGGTTGGCCTAGTTATATTTCTTTCTATTTTATTGTTCTTCTTGTGTACAATCTTATTTTTCTTTCTTGTGATCCTTTCTGATCTTCCATACTTTGTCCTCAAACTTCCTACGTTATATATAAGTTTTATTTGACATATTTGTTGCATTAATGTGGTGCCTTTAGGGGGTGTCAGTTCTTGACTCAACATGTATCCTAATCGAATTACAAATCTGGGTGGTTTTGGATCATTCATTAGATAAAGTGATTAGCCTGATTAGAAAATGAATTCAATTCAGGTTAGGGAGTTGACACAACTGACTTGAATTGACGTACATAGTGATTACCTGCTACTTCCATTTGGTTTCATGTAAATTCATAAAGGGAAGTAGTTCTCAACTTCAGTCCAGTTCCATGTAGAGAACACCCTTTTTCTTTCTCTTCTTTTTTCCTTTATTTTCCAATTACAAGCCTTGAGATGGAGCCACTGGATAATGCTAACTTTGATGGCACATCTAAGTTTATCTTTAAGATATGAGAATAAATATAGTGAATCCTGTGGCCTGAACATCATATATTCATATTTTGGAATTCAAGGTAAATTATTAACAATCTTTTTAGTTTCTATGGTTCATAATTCTTGTAGTATAATAATGTTTTCTTCAATTGGTACAATACCTCCAGCAATTAGATTGTTTTTAGTATTTCTTCCTGCTTTGAGCAACAATTCTTTTTTATTTTTTGGAGGTAGATACTACTGCTCCTAGTCATTTGCAGATTTGGGAAGAGATCCAAAATCTTTTGTCTTAATACATTATTAGTTCTTAATATATGTTAATATTTACATGTTACCTTTCTGAGATCTTCAACAGAAACATGTAATCCTGATGAAGATTTAAACTTCAATCCACTTTTCAGACATTATTTTTTTCATAGTCCACAATGACTTCAATCTTGATTTCCCTACTCGACTAATTACTAGTATTAGTAGTGCCTGCCGAGAGATTATATTCTAGTTGCTAGATATATTTTTTGAGTAAGTGTCAAGATCAATCTTTGTTTATTACTTTAGAATTGATGGATGCATAGGTTACTTATTGTACATTTCAGTGATAGCCCTGTTGGAACGTAACTAGAAGATTGAAAAAGAAACAATTGTGGAAGATGCTGTTTCAAACACCTAATAGTTTGTAAAGTTTGACATAGCATGACTCAGAGATTCTTGACATGATAGAATGCTTTAACAACTAGATGACAGCCTATTGATTTCTTGAAAGATGCACAAAGATCCTGACAATGCAAGGTCTAGCAAGGATCAATGTACGCAACCTAACCGTGTTGAAAATTTGCTATTGATTTCTGTAGCTAGGGTCAATGCATGAAGCCTATTGATTTCTGTTAGCCTCTTGAATTTCTTCATATTTAAAATTTGCTACATGCTCCAAAAGTTGCCAACAGCCATATGTGTTATTAACTTCCCAATGAGATTGTAGATTATTTTTTCTTCAACTGCTTTGCAATAATAATAGTGTTATTATTATTATAAATTGAAATGTGAAACGGAATCAGTTTATGATTTTCTGCAGAACAACTGGATCATAGACTATGAATTACTATTTTGCTTTGGGTAGCTTGATGTGGAAAGAGAGAAATTGCATCGATATTGATTTCTCAGCTTGGATTGCTGTATTGTAGCACTGGGCAAGTTAATACCTTTTAGGTATAGTTTGAATCCATGGTGTGCCAATCAACATGCCTTTGTGCTGGCCAATGCCGTTTAAAAATTGATCTAGCCATATGCCTGCATCCTTGGCATTGTTTTGCATGATGAATGTTGATATCTCTTTGGATGGTACATTTTTATCACCACTAACATGTAACTATTGACACAACAATCCTTCTTTCTATGCAAGTGGATACTTAATGGTCAAATTAGAATTATAATCTTTAAGTCATGGTGGCTAACTACTTTGAAAATCCCTGGTTCGTATAGAGGACAGCAATTTACGTGTTATTGCTTTTTAGTTCAGAATGTATCGACCAATAAATCATTTTATTGTCCAAACTTGCTACATTACGTGTGCATATGTACTTTATATATTTTCATGAGTAATTCTATGCAACAGCCTTTTTATTTGTGAAGTATTTGTTTAGGTGAATCTCCAGCTTTCCAAGTGATTCATGTCTTGACATCCTTCTTTTGTATGTCTAGAAGGATCATACATTAGACAAACATGTTGTGACTTGTGAGTGAAATCAAATAACGACTCTGGCTCTGACGTTGATGCTTTTTGGTATTATTACTAATTGTAGTGAATTAAGTATCATCCATTGTTGCATTACATCTGAATGTCCCGCTTCATTTGAATCATTTTCAGTTTGCACATTGTGAATATCTTTACCTATCAGCTACCCTATTGACATAGTTTCCTCAAGCTCAAACTCCATTTCCTGGTGTTGTTTTCGTTGATATGCATCACTTATTTTGTTTCTTTCATCTTTACTGCCTTTTCAAGGTTGAAGGCCGGATAATAAAATCCCAAATATGGGACACAGCAGGCCAGGAACGATACCGGGCAATAACAAGTGCCTACTACCGTGGGGCCCTTGGTGCTATCCTAGTGTATGATGTGACCAAACCAACCACATTCGAGAATGTCAGTCGATGGCTCAAGGAGCTCCGTGACCATGCTGACCCTAATATCGTGATCATGCTCATCGGTAACAAGACTGACCTCAAGCAACTCCGTGCGGTGGCCTCGGAGGATGCACAAATCTATGCTGAAAAGGAAGGGCTTTCGTATATCGAGACATCTGCCCTTGAGGCGACGAATGTGGAGCAGGCATTTCAGTTGATTCTTGCGGAGATATATCGAGTCATCAGTAAAAAGAACATCTCTTCCGATGAGCCTGGACCTGGAATCGCTGGAAGTGTTAAAGAAGGGAAAACCATTGTGGTCTCAGCATCAGAGTCCAACACAAAGAAGCAATGCTGCTCAACATTGTAGCGTTCGTCCTCACCCTTGTTATTCTTATGCTTTTAGTTCTGGATGTTAATTTGGGGATTATAATATTGGGTTATGATTTCTTGTTCTCCATTCAACATCAGATGATTGCTCGAGGCTCTCATTTCTCTGATGTCTTCACATACATTTTATTACTTAAAGAAAGGTTTTTTGTGCAGATTAGCATTCTCTTAACATAAGTATTTACCTAAATATTTTATAGTTAGTGTGAGTTATACTCCTTCAAAGTTGATATTTGTGAGTATCTTACAACAAGTTTAATTAAATAAATGTGATATCTAACCTAAATCAGAGATTGTTAATATAGTTAGTATGGAGGATTCTGGTTCAAGTTTATAATATTATGGAAAGTACAGAAACAAGTATGAAATATAGATATTATCAGATATAATGCACCCTTATTCTGAGGGGTATACATATACTAAAAAAAATAAAGACTAAAACTTGATATAAGAATGTAATAGTTATAATTAGATAAGCTCTTTCAAAAGATATTATCACAGCAATAAGACCAAATCTAACTGCTACAACCTTCTCCTCTATATCATCATGGACACAATGAGATTCTTGTATCAGCTGTGGCTGGGAATAGTGTGTTGTCCTTCACACAGCAAGATTCTTGAGCTCTATCCACATCATGCATAAGCACATCAGTATCCATCCCCCTCACTGCTGATGTGTTGGAAGGACAAGGGGGAGAAATGCAAGGAGGAGCTTTGGGTTGATGGAGTTTGGACTCTTGGCCTTCCTGGTGTGGGCAAATAGAGGTTTAAGATAAGATTATGCAGTGTGTGGAAATGATCAGTAGCTGATGTAATATTATCTTCGAGTTTCTGCATGAAGATTTATTCTGAGATTTATCGGAAAAAGTAACATTTGTTGCTGAAGATTGTTCAGCATCAATCCATTCAAAGCTTGAGATAAAAATGGAAAAATTACAGACACATTGTAGCCTCAACCAAACCTAATTCCTGCTGCTGGAAAGAGGAAAGATGTTCTCTTGATGCAAGCTTCAGCTCCCTGTATTCAGATTTCTGGTGACAACACGGCGGATGAGCTGATACTTGAATTATAACTTTACAGAGTAATTTTTGCGGTGGCAAAAAGTTCGATACAAGTTCGTGCACCACATGACAGTGGTCTCACCAGAAAACACAACAAAAAGATGACAGTAAATCTTCTGAGGACAACTGTATCTTGATATGTTCATTCAAATTGAATCTTGAGAATATGATTTACATGATAATTTGCAGTTCTGAAGAGGTCAAGTTTCTTATTCAGATATTGAAAACCCAAACACTCAGGCCCATATACATGTGTGCATACACCACCCAATAAGTAACACAAGACTCTCTCATCATCCTTGGAACTTCCAGGAAGAAGAGACTATTGGCAGAGAGTAAAGGAAAGGTGGAAATTCTTTAACTGCAAACAGAATTCAGCTTTTAACCACCAAAAGCTTCTACAATGTAGTGCCTGATTCACCGATTATGATCCAGATGGTCCTCACATCTGCTAATTCAACAAACCATGTACCATATATACTTTTGGGTAAGTTAGAATTTTCTTCTGCCGATTCTGCCACAAAAGTCTTTCCCCTAATTATCCTTCTTAAAAGTTCTTTTTGGTCTTGACTTTATCAATGCGTGCTTTGCGAACCGCCTGTTGGATCTGCCTCTCATGTTCCTTGAGCATATCTTCAACATTTCCTCCTGGGGGCATCAGTGGTCCAGAATACTGGATTTTCTTGTTCCTAGTACCATAAACCTGAAATTTTGGCAACGTGTGAAAGCACTTGGTAAAATAAACTTGTCAGCATATAAATCTATGCTTTTTTTCATGCTCATGGATGAAGTAAAGAAGAAAAAAAAAAATGGTCATGGTGAGAGAAAATTGTCTTATCCAAGAGAAATATACGACCATGCTTCCAATCAGGTTTTAAGAACTGTTGAAGTTGCATGCATCTTCTATTTGGTTAGATATGGAAACCATGTGTTCTAAAGCTTATCCAATTTCAGGATGCCACGATTCAATGGATAAAAAATCACAAGGTTCACTTTTCATGCATGTTGAAATTTATTGACACATACAACTAATTCAACAACTATAAATTAAGCAATTATCATCAAGTAGAACATACGATTGTGGATTCTTTGCTCACTGTTCTGTCATCTTTCTTGTGTGTGGAGGCAGCTCGATCAAGTATATGCTTGTCAGAGGACTCGGTCACATCAAGCCGATTGTATCTGGAGTTTGCGGTGGTTCTTGCTGCTACTGAACCCGGGATGCCATCAGCTCCTGACAAATGAATGTATGATCTCTGTTTCTGCAACTGAGAGTCATTCGACACTCTAGCCGAACTCTTTGATGGTCCAGGAACCCTCATCTCTTCCTGATTCACTTTCTTAGTCAATGTGGTTCCATATCCACCAGGGTGCACACCCAATTGATAGAAGCCATTTTGTGCTGTTCCTACTGCAGAGTCAATTGGAAACCCGGACCTCCTCTCAGCATCTTGTGCATTATATGCCTGTGCCTGTTGCTTCTACAGCAGCAGTAAAAAGAAAAAGGGATAAATTAAACCAATGGAATCCATAGAAAAGCCTGGTCAGTTGTCCCAAAAATTACATTGTTTGGCAGGATCTGATGTTAAAGCAATGAATGACTGCATAAAGCACGTGGAACTCCCTTATGGTAAATTATGCACTCTTAAGCATTACATAAATGGAATAAAGGCATGTTAACTCTAAACATCATGGCAGATGCAACCACGTGCAAAAGCTACAGATAAACATGAAAAGATGATGTATGCCATGAGAAAGAATTGATGCCTGGGTGCTCTATTGGCCCATGAGAAGAAAGGAAACGGTCTCATATAATTATGATGGCAGAGTTGGCACTCCAACCATGTCTCTTATTTTTCTTTTCACATGACATCAGTAACAGAAGTCTCAAATCACATTGCCAAACGCAAATGAATTCTACCTGCAGCTCCATATTTGCATCAGGCATTGCCATTCCTTTGGTCTCTCTTCTCCCTGGTCTTGCAGTCTCCGACCATCCCTTGGTAGCTTCTGCTCTTTGTCTGGAGAAGGTCATAGAGCAGAGAGCGACTGAAGTCAATATCCAGTATAACAACATATATATCTTCCAATAGTTTCTCTACCCTAAAAGGAGAATAAGAAGCATTATCATACATCATTTTTTAAATCAAAATACCTGCGAATTTCCTCATCCCGAAGTTTAGCATCATACTCCTTGCTGGGTGGATATTTAGGCAAACTAGAAGGGTCGCAGGCAAGTGGTTTAGTTCTAAAGAACTGAAAAGTACAAGTTGAGGTTAGTGATCACAATATTATCAAATAGCATATAAGTCTATTTCAGAATATCAAAATGTAACTGGTAACCCTGACACTTGCATGTTTAAGGAAAGGACTCAATGATGAAATTCTTCTGAAACTTGATTGAGATTTGGCTACTTCAAAGACAGATATTTAGCCACATCATATATCTTAAAAGAATATTAAATAGTAGAGGTACTGGCCAAATTTTATTCTGATCATTATAATTGTAAATCATAACGAGAAGCTAAACAAATTAACCACAATATAAATCAACGAGAAATAGTACAAGTTAATAAACATCATCTCTCAGGTTCCTTAACATTTGCAAGGAAACAAATTTTTGGAAATAATAGAAGCAGTGAAAGTTTGTCACTGAAAATGTCCCAAATAAAAATAAAATATGACACCTTACATGAATGGTTATATCAATGAAATCAAAACTTACTTCACTTTCAAGGGCTGAAGCTGCTGTTCCACGATTTTCCGGTTCTATTGCAAGAAGGGTATCTAACAGAGTTAAAGCTGAAGGAGGAAAATCCTTGAATGTGTCTGCAAAACAGCGTTTATATTGGTGCTGAGGTTTGAAAATAGTTGCATGCGGCAACTTTGATTTCTTCCAGTACTCATCTGATGGTGATCCTAGGAGCTTGAAAATCTTGTGCAGTTGTTCCACCTGCACAGATTGATCCACCGTCATATCAGATGAGAAATCAAGCTATTAATTGGCAACCATCAGAACTATGTACAAATTTGAGAACCATAGCCAAATATAGGAATCCCAAGGAAAAAGGACAATTTGACTTATTATAAGAAACATGAGTTTTTGAAATCCAATCCAACCTATTAAAAAATTCAAAACTGAAGTTCCTGAATCCTTAGTTTCATATATTCTTAAAAAAGATGCTTCTATTACCTATATAGAGAAAATTAACCACATCTTGTTAAAAAATATTCCAGTAGAAAATTTTCAGTACACATTGTTAGAAAACAGTTGAGACAGAAAATATTTAAGCCAAATAACAATAGGAGCAAGGAAAAGACCAGGCATTGGTGTCAATGGTAGTCATGGATTCAAGTCTCATCTGCATCACTCAATACAGCCTGGTGTCCGGTCCGAAAGCAACTATTAGCCGATGTTGGTATTACACAAAGATTTTGATTCTTGATGGTCATAATAGTAATAAATGGTAGATTAAAATGGTTAGATCAAGAGCTAACTGCGGCACAATGGAGCAATGAGCTGTGAGCTTTAGATTGTATGATTTGAAACATACTTTCTCAACTGTTGAACATCAAAAAGATTGAAGATATATATTAGTTTGCATCAGACATGGAAATTTATCGGTAAGTGACATCATGTAGATCACAAAACAATTACGCAAGCATGGAATGGTAGTTTCAGCATCAAGTTGAATATTTAGGAACCAACTTGATGATCTATTTGAAGTGGATCATCAAACCACATAGGAGCCCTCCACATTCAATTCACTTTATGCACATAATACATTTTTTTTAACCAGTTGCAGTCATTTCATGCATTTATACCTAAAGCAAATAATTTATACCTCTGTTCTACCAGGCATGATTGGTTTCCCTGCAAGCAACTCCGCAAGAATGCATCCAGAACTCCACAAATCAACAGCAACATCATATTCTGTAGCACCAAGCAAAAGCTCAGGGGGTCGGTACCACAGCGTTACTACTCGACTTGTCAATGGCTGTTTCTGATCAGGATTGAAAACTGTTGCTAGGCCAAAATCTGCTATCTTAAGAATGCCGTTGTTGTCAATCAGAAGATTTGAGCCCTTGATATCCCGATGCAGAACCCCTCGACTGTGGCAATGAGCAAGCCCTTCAAGAAGCTGTTGCATATAACACTTTACCTGAAATGGATATGAAGGTCATCAAATATAAGATTTGAGAAAAATCTAGCATGAAGTTGTCAAATATATAGAAAAGAAACCTGTGGTTCAGTGAACTTGGTACCCGGCCTTGCAGCAAGTCCAGCAAGATCATGCTCCATGTACTCAAAAACAAGATACAAGTTGCCTGACACTCGTGATGTAACTACACCTTCAAGCTTTATAACATTTGGGTGATCAAGTCGATGAAGAACGTTAATTTCTCTTGCCATAAAGCGAACACTTTCAGGATCCATATTAACAAATCGCACTTTCTTGAGTGCAACAATTTTACCAGTTACAAGATCACGGGCTCGGTACACATTGCTATAAGTTCCTTGTCCAATCTGCAAAAAGTGACGTATGTAGTGTGTACCATCATTCCAAATGGCCATATAAAACGTTATACAAGACTTCATTATATCACATTCTCTAACAGAGTATTATTGCAAAGAGCATTTGGGACACCCAGATTACTGTAAAAACTCATCATCTCTTATTACTTCATGATATAACCATCAGTTCTGAACAATTCTGTCGATCACATTGTCAATCATAATGCATATTCCCCTTTTCTCTTTAAAAAATATATAATGGTCCAATATTTACCACAACAATCAACAGCCACAATGTGTAATCGATGGAAATCAATGGTTGCATTCCAGTGAAGTGGAAAAGTTTGGAGCAACTTGTCATTTGCAGAACATTTAATACATCAACAAGCCTATAAAGTGACCTTGAATTCAAATGCCAGTTCATCTTAAAAGAATTCTAATCTTCATTCAGAGATAATTTATTGGCATGGTAGTAGTTATAAGTGAAGCAAAGGAGGATTGTACTAAAAAAATCTTAAATCATTCGCATTCATCTTAAATTCGTCTATTGCTAGATTCTCTATATAGGTATATCATGTAGGAAAGTCTTAAGAGTTCCTTACTCAAAAGGCAGAATTTGATATGTTCTTATTTTCGTCATGAAAACCATGATAGATTGAAAAACCATGATAGATTGATACACTCTACCAGAAAACAGTTATTTGTTTACAAGGAACTCCAAATATTTTGACCAATTGCAACTTACAAGTTGTAGCTATTGGATCAAAGTTTCTCATAATTCCAGCATATAACGAAGTAGCTTGCAAAATTTCTTTACTGCAGCAGCATATTAACATTGTGATAATATTAGGATCATCAAAGATATAATGTTTAGTTTTATAATTCTCTCTCTGTTTATTTGCAAGGAAAATTAAACATAAAGCCATTTGAGAATTAAAAACGGTGATACAAACAAGAAAGTTATGTACATATGTAAAATATAAAATAATAATAATCACTTAAGAGGAAGAAGTGTTTTAGAACCTTATCTAGTTTCTCAAATGAAGAAGCTCTCCGAGGTTGCCACCCATTTAGTGCTTCCCCAGCTGCAGCAATTAGCCATGAGGGCCAGCCTGCTGCAACATTCTCCCCAGGTAACCCATTCGGCACGTCAACAATTCCCAAGTTGGCTTCTGCCTCATTTGGCCCAGACACAACTTGTGAATTCTCTCTATTTGCCCCAGCAGCCGCAGTTACACGTCTCTGATGCCCCACGCTCTTCCGTATCCTATCGGCACAACCTGCAGCTTTCTTCTTCCCTTCTCCAGTTGGCGGGGGCAGGGCGCTCACCACGTTATCTTGGGGCTTTGACACGGAGTTGGGTTTAGGGTTCCCGCTACTATCAACATTCGTTTTTCTTGCCGCAGAACCCTTTTTCTTCGAGAGCGTGACAAACCGCTTGAAGGACTTTCTTCGATTGGTCGCGCCGTCTCCACCCGGGCTGATGCCTTTGGGGCAAATGCAGCAGCCCATAAGCGGAAAAAAGGCACGGAGTATTCCTCTAATGGTGCCGACTCAATTGATTGACAGCACAAATGCATTTGGTCCGGGTGCGTTACCCAAAGATCACGTTGAATCTTTGTGCTAGTGTCAGGCTCTGATTACAATCTTCACCTGCATTCAACTCGAGGAAGTCCAAGAAATCCTAAAATCTCAACGATGCACCAAATCGCTCTGAAACCCAAAAAAACACCCTTCTTTTACTTGCCCTAAATCTTATAGCAGGATTCAATTCACGGGATCCTTCACAGCAGCATTCAACCTAAATCCAAACAATCTCAAGAACCCGTATATGAACAAGAAACTAAAAGCCCTGACAGCCAATCAGAAGATTTCGATCAAAAGATGCCGCCTTTCTAGGATAAATCAAGAACCGCGATTCAATTTAAAAAAACCTACAAGAAAACATCCAAATCTCATTCTTGAAAAGCGAAGATAGAAAACAAAGGAAATTAGAATAATAGATCTTTTCTCTTTTCCTTTACGAAAAATGAAGGAGGAAGAGAAAGATAGAATTCCAGAACGGAATCAAGAGATCGTAAGAGAAACTGAAGCGGGGAGGGTTTTGCGGATCCTCCCGAGCCCTAAAATCCCGCCGAACCAATGCAATTTCTCCCCTTATCTCTTATTTTTCCTCTCCCTTTTTTTCCCTCAAAAGCTCGCTCGGTGAGGCAAGTGATTCACTTTCGGCAGCTTACCAAACATTTTACCCGTGCGATGACTGGGCAATACCAGAGCAAAGCACCTTCGGGTCCCATCTTCGATGATAGGTGTAAGGAGAGGAGTGCCTCTCCCAGTTCGCGCGCCAACTACCGCCGCGATGCTGATCCCGGGGCCGTTCGTTTCGTTCGTGTTAGGAAGGGGAAGCAGTTTGAGTGCAACGGTCGAGCGTGGAACCGGTTTGCTGCGTGATTTCGTGTACTGCGGTACATCTTACCACCAGATACGTCAATCTCGTTAGTTCAATGCTCTTTGCAGGAACTAAAATATTATCGATCATCAATAATTAATTTACTTAAGAGAATTTATTACATATCTAATTTAACTATACTCTCATGTCTTCTCCTAATATTACGAAAAATAGATCTCATATACTCAATTTTAATCATACTTAATCTAAAATATTTATTTTTAAGAATTATTTCTCTAATCCTTAAAATTAATTTTACTTCAACTCTCATAAAATAAGATAGTATTATTAAGAGGTGCCTCACTTCCGGTTTGCTAAAATGCCCAAAAAACAAAATAAAAAATCCTTAACCGATGCAATGAACCTCCATTTTAGATAGATGAACTGAATGGATTCATCCTCCATGAAGCAGTTTAATTTTTTTATCATGCTTCTCTCCTCAACTATCACTTGTTGATCTCGTCTTCTTCTCTTTCTTTAAGTTACGGTAGCTTTTCTCTTTCTCTTTACCTCTCTCTCTCTCACATAAATTTAGAGTCAGTAAATCCTTAAAATTAGTTAAAAAAAATTAAAATATATAAATTTACTAATGATGAGTTATCACCAATATGTGACGAAAGTTTAAGGAACGTGAAATAATTTTGTGAATAGTATAACCATATTAATTTACCATTATAACTTCAAAATTGGAATACGTCAATGTTTATTTGTTAGTAAATTTATTGCATAAAATAATGACTCCATCAAAATTTTAATTTGTCGGATGATTTTAGTATTTTTCATTTGATTCCATGACGGAGCCTCTGCATTTATTATCCGTCATGGAATCAAATGAAAATATACTAAAATCATCCGACAAATTAAAATTTTGATGGAGCTTCATAGTAAGTGTCCGCTGTGCCCCCGACACTTCACCAATATCCAATCCCAAGTCCTCCAAAAACTATGTAATAAATGGAAAATAATGAGGGCATTCGTGTCCGATCACTATATTTGTGACGCCCCGGTTAATTCCCTACTTTGTGTTAACACCCCGGCAACTCGTTTACTTCTCTGTCACAACCATCCTTGTGATGTAGATGCAATAGTGGGGCCCTTTCTATGATCCATTGTAGTGCAGGTAGGATATGGGTAAAAGAGGAGCCGGGTAGAGGAAGTACTCTCGTCGGCAGGATCTGCCGACCGTTCTTCCCTCACCTCACCATCACGGGCTATAATTGACGATCCCCGAAGCACCGTCCGATGCGAAATCCACGGTTGAGCCACCGCCTTCGGTGGCTTGGGCCTCCGCACCTCCGTGCGGTTACGTTACCCGGGAATGACAGGCTGTCCCCAGCCGTCCGTGTCGCTACTCGCCCCGCACCTTTTCTTCCTCTCGTTTCCTTTCTCTCGGACCACCCTACCATTTCCCTCTCTGCCTTTCTTCCTTCCGTCTCTCTCCGCTTCTTCCTTTTAGGGTACCGGGTCTGTGATCTTGCGCCGCTCTCCTCGGTCCCAAGTTCGCCGCTCCGAGAGGTCTCTTTCGGGACCCGGATCTCCGAATTCGGTCCTCTACAACCCGGGAATCATCGTGGTTGAGGATTTTGTTCGAAGAGAATATAATCTCTTGGATTGAATCCAATGCTCGTCTTTGCTGCTTTTGGGGGTAACATGTTTTCCCTTTTCTCGACTTTTATTTTGTCTCTTTGACTTTTTTTCGTTGCAAATGGTTGGTATTGTTGTGGAGAATGGCTTTTAGGTCGTGTATGTGATTCTTTGGGCACTGATGACAACGTTCAAGCTTTAATTTGATTTTTCTCATGATGAAAAGAGGTTTTTACTGATTATTTACAAATCCATTTCTAGTTTCTTTAGAAGATGATGTATTCGGAGAAGTTTTACTAACTGCGAGGGTGGTTCGAGGCACTTTAGTATATTAATGGTGCTTCTGTGTTACAGATGATAAAGCAATTCATATTGTTGCAGAAATTTGTGCTCTCTTGATTAGCACCTGTCCTGTACTTGTAATCTCTCATATAGTTTTGATATTTCTACATCTCTCTGGCTGAATTCATATGCTGCATCAGTCAGATGCTGCATTTTGAGACACAGTACTAGCTGAGGTTTCGTAGCAAGGGTTAAAAAGTATGAACCTGATTTTATCTTTTTCTCATCAGATCCAGCTGTTCTGTGGTCATTGCAAATAGGTTCAGGGTATGCAGAATGCTACTTGATTGGTTAATTTTGGGTGTGGTTTATAGTTTCATTTAGAGATTCAGCGAGTGTTTTTAGCACATGGCAAGATTGGTGTTGAAACTCTTAGGAATTCGATATGGACACCGGTTGGTTCAACTGAGTTTGATTTCTTGGGAAGTTAAATTTGTCTCTGTTATCTTTAATGGATGCAATTTTTCTACAGGTACTGATACCAGGTGCTTTTAGTGTTGATATGTACATCTTGTTCTTGTGAGAAATTCTAAGATATGCTTTGGTTATTCATCAGATATTTTGTATTCGTATTACTATATCAATTGTATTAATACACAGAGGATATCATTGCTACCCATTGCTCGATACCTTTTGTTTTATGAGTTCCGTAAATGATCATCATGTAACGGAAGCAGAATCCACTTTTCGGAAGCAGAACTTTTTTTTGTGCCCTTTTGATACATGTCATGACTTGATAGAATTAATTTGATGGGTTCATTACAGATTATTGTAGGGGTTCTTGAGGAAAATCTCTTTGCTTCACTGGAATCTATCAACAGAACTCTTGAAGTGGCTATCTTTGTCATACTTGTGGGACATCAGGGATTCGATGCTGGCAGATAGCATGCTTGGAATCTGTCTTTCAGGTGATGCCCCTGACGTCTCTTGCCACCGAGGCATTCGGTGTATCGACCATTTCCCTTGTGTTCCTGACTGCTGCTCTTGGTATCCTATGCATCTTCCACTCTCTGTACTTCCAGTTCTGTATCAGGAGTAGACATTATCCTCATCTGAGCTACTTCAATGGGCCTTGGATTAGCCGTATCATTCTAATTCTAATCTCTATTTGGTGGGGCTTTGGAGAGATTGTTAGGCTGAGTTTCGTGAGATCGAGACTCTTTTCTGACCAAGCATGGCACAAAAGTGTCTGCAAGTTCTACATCCTCTCAAATTTAGGATTTGCAGAACCAAGCATGTTTCTTATGCTATCCTTCCTTCTTCATGCCGCACTGCAGAAAAGGGATTCTGGCACTCTGAGCCCATGGTGGAACAGAAAGACACTCGGTCGCATGCTCCTGTTCTGTTTTCCAATTCTTCTTATGCAAATTGCCGTCATTCTGATAGGACCCAGGTTTATCAATGAAGAGAATAGTGACAAGAGAACAAGGATTGCAAAGCTCTTCAGATGCATATCTTCCTTAACAAATGGTAACAGTGTATGCGTGTATCCCCTGCCAAGCACTATAATTCTTGGGGGCTTCTATGCCATCTTGATCAGTTATATTGCATACGTTGGTATGCGGTTATTCTCTTCGGTTATCAACAAAGGTCTGCAGCGAAGGATTTATGTGCTCACAACATCTATCCTCTTCCTTCCATTGAGGGCTGTTCTCCTGGGAATCTCTGTGCTTCCTCCACCAGGCAACCTGCTGTATGAGGCAATTGTGTTTTTAGCTTTCCTTATGTTGTTATTTTGCACCGTGGTTGGTATCTGCATGCTAGTATTTTTCCCTGTAGCTGATTCCTTGGCCCTGAGAGATAATGGTCATTCTGAAATTGAAGGGATGCCCTATGATGACTACTATTATGATGGTGCTTCTCTCATTGCTAGCCAGAACCATCAAGAGGAAAGTAGGAACTCCCCGGAATCTGCAAAGCATGACTCCATGTCCTTTTGCAGTATGAACTTGGATGGATCAGCATCAGAAGACATTAACAAGCCCATATTCTCACGTGATCCTATCAGTTCTTCATTGTCTGAGCCTCGACCGCCCCCCCGGTACGCCCATGATACCCCCTGAAGAGTTTGTTGCCCCATGATAAAAACCGGGAAGTTCTTGTTCCTTTGGCCCGTTTCTCTTTTGATGGTTGTACATTTTTGGGTAAAGAAAGATTGTAATATAAGGTATTATGAAGCTGTAGTTGTTTGAACATGGTTTGTTTCTTTCTCATATGGGTATATTGCTTTTTTCCATTTTTCTTACCTACTGGTCTATTTAGATACTGTAAAGTTGTTATAAAGAATTAGTCAGTTGAATATTGTATCAATCTTCAAGACAATACTTCAAATTCTGTGAACCAGCTCAGTACAGCTTTAGTTGAGCTGTGACCTGTCTTTCCTAAAACTGGCAAATCTTGGTGGACAGACATGGCCTGACTGGATTTTGCTTGTGGTGGGCTGTTTATCTTTGGTTTTGTTGGCTGGATTATCTATTCAGCAACTTGCCTTGAAGTATGGTTTGACAGCTACCTTGGTCCAGTTCCAGAGTCACAATACTTGGTGCAGGCATCAATGACAAAGAAGATGACAGCAACATTGCATCATCATAACTCTGGCAGTAATTGGTATGACAGGCAGATTAGAAGAGTATATAATATGTTGCTGTGTGTATAATATGCTATTATTAATTTAATAATGCTGCATTATATTGATAGTTTATAAAGGATTGAATGTAATTTATTATGAGAATCTATATTTATTGGTAAAAAAAAATAAATAATTCTATTTAAATTTAAAACTTGTTTCCAAGACTCTTGAGCATGAACTTTCTGACCTTGTGACCAAAAAATCTAATTGAAATGATATTTTACAATTTCTTTAGCCATATCTTGGAGTATTCAACTCCGTGAATCCTCGACTTGAAGTTGTTGCTGCTATTTCTCTGATTTTTTTGTTCTTGTAAATTCCTTCAATCAAATTTTAGGTCAAAAAACTTAAATTAGGTTTAAGTTCATGTTTCCATATCATACCTTACCATTTTTAGTACAAGATAGGGAAAGCATCAGACCTTTCCCCCACCCTTTTTTTTTCCAATATTAGTTTACTCAATCTACTTTCCTAGTTTATTGTAAAGTCATGAAATCCTTTCGTCACCACTTTTATCATCTATTTATTACAACTCGAATGGATAGTAATAAAAACCTTTATTCCAAATTTGTCTGCGTCACTTTCTCTTCTAATCTCAACTTAATATTTAATTGATTAATCCAAAAATAGAGGAATGATTGAGACTAAAATTAAGGTGGACGGTTTGGAGTAGGCCTTTTATAATTTCTACGTTGAATACCTTCGTAAGATTAGTCTTCCGATTCAAATTAGACAAAGGAAGTGTTTTCTAAATTATTATTTTTATTATATTACACTATGTGTCTGCCTAGCAAATGTAACCTTTCCGTATACCATTGGGTTTATACGGGTATTGTATTGTATTGTATTGAAGAAGTGCGTTACCTTTTGTGCGATGTATCTGTTGCTTCAAATGCACGTTCAACGACCCACCAACCCACCTCGTTCGTGGTGATGACGCCATCTTGGGGCCCAACGGGTATCTTCAAATCCACGTCCTTCCTCTCGCTTTATAACCGCAACACGAACTGCCGCAACGGGAGCGCGTTCATCACGATGATGACGTCAAATTGTCGCTAACGGGAGCGCGTCGCGGGCCCCGATCGATGCGGTTTCGATCAAGACGAATGAGGCCCACGTTATTCGTGATGAACGGCTGAGATCAATGCAACTGATGGTCGATGGCGGTAGTAGAGTAGTTGATATAATGCTGGGTATCGATGATAACGACGAGAACCCGCACTCCGCAGGCTCCTTTCTCTGTCGCAAATCCCGCTCGATCTCACTCGCTGTAACGCTGTTTCCATTGGCTCTCTGGTTAACAAATCTTCTCTGTCTTTCCGGTTTTGATCCAATTTGGGCTTGCTCTTCCACGTTGGTTTGGGTAGAACTGATTTCTTTATTATTGTTATATCGGGTCCCGATTCGTTCTTGTTGAATGATGGATCTAAACTTCTGAGAAAACGTGATTAACCTGTGACGCGTCGAGTTTCCGGTAAGCATCGTCTTTTTCTTGTGTTTGGAGACCGTCTGCAGTGAATGGGAGGGGTTTCGCGTTTTGTTAGTTTATTATTTGGTTATTTGGATGTACTTCTTGCTCGCAGTTGACGTAAAAGGTTAGAGGAAATTATGAGTTATCGGTCTTCATACCCTTGTGAAGAATGGCGGTTTTGGTTTTATGAGTGATTTGATCAATACATATTTGGTAAAATTGGTCGATTTTGTGTGGAACTTCTCTGCCCTGTTGAATGTCATTCCGTTTTTTGAAAATTATCGAATTTGACATTGCATTCAGAACCAGAGGCCTGCGTCCTAAGGATTTTAACAATAGCAATTTAAAGAACGATTTAGAAATGTGTGTTGTTTACATCTTCCATCGGCATGCAATTAATAGCAAATTCATGTGAAATTTGCCTTCGAGATAGTAAAGCAACGATATGTACCACACTTCCCCTTGGATGGTAAAAGTTCCTTGAATTCCTTTTGTGATTTTAAATGTTGTAGCATAGTATTAAGGCTATCTCTGGTTGCAAACATAGGGGAACATAGAAGGGAAAGAGGGAGAATCATATATATTTTTAGATGTGTTATTCTAACAGTGCACTGTATCACTAGGAGAATGCTACCGGCAGAAAACGAAAAAAAAGGTTGATGCTACCAAATTGTGCCAGACCTCCAGATTTACAAGACCTCAGCTTGTATTTGCCTTTTGCATCTTCCAAGTGCAACTGGACGGAGATGATGAGGCCCTAAACCTAATGTTTCAACAGCACATATCTTTGTGGTTTAGTTTTATTTTCATATACTACGACTCGAAAAGTGGCATTGGACTTGTTGATGCTGTAAAAATTATTCCTAGCATATGATTATGGAACTTGTGATATGCCTGTTGACATTGATTATAGAACTATGCTCCTCTAAATTTGTTCTTTTTTTTTCCTTGTTGGCTGTATTTAGTTAGTGTAATACAACAGTTGAACTGAATTCTAAAACATTATTTTAATGACATCAAGCTCACCAGGTTTGCTGGGCCAAGATGTCTGAGAATGGAAACAAGAAAGGAATGAAAGATCCTCTATTGAGTGATCCATATTCCAGGGCAGATGACCCTTTGGTATGTTTTGGGCTTACAAAATTACTTTAAATTTCAATCGATGGTTAACACAATACTCGCGAAATCTTCTTTATCAACAATTCTCTTGGCCCTCTGGTCATTTTATCACCCTCAAACACTATCCACCATTATTGTTGAAATTCACATGACTTGGATTATCTTCTACTTTAGGTAAAGGTGGACCCTGGACAACCTCCTCCTTTAACGTGGCAGAGGAAAGCAAGCAACAAGGGCCACCAATTGTCAGAATTCACCCTGACCATGGGAGAGAAGCTAAAATTGGTACTTCTACTCCTCAATCATTCTTGAAGTTTGTGTTATGGCTTCAAATTTTTGTACAAGTTAATTATTTCATTAGTAATTTGAACAGGTTTGGTTGTGTTATTGGGTTCTGAACCAGGAAATTATTCCTATTTCTAAGTTTTTGTTGCTTATCTCATATATAGAAAACTACTAAATTCAGTTGTGGTATGTAGACTTGATGGGACTTCCATTCTTACTTTTGTGTACAACTGTTACAAATTTCTGAAAATTTGTCCTATTGAAACTTGATTCCTGTTTCAACGAATGAAATATTTTACCTTCTTTGCTTCTATCTGTTATCAGTTTAAAGTTTAAACATGATATGGACAAAGGAAAACAGAAAGCATGTAGGACAGTCTTAACTGGAATAACATTGTATTTACTATCCTGTGCAGAAGAAGAAATGACAAATAAATATGTGCATTTGATTAAAAAAATATGCACATTTGATGAGGTTTAAATATATTCAGTAACCAAAAAAGGAACTATATTATTAGATCCGGATGGTTGTGCTTGTCACCACTTAATACTTAAATTCTATCTTTGCTTTGACATCGACCATTTCAGAAGGCTTGTTGAGATGATAAACTTTATTTTGGGCAAACTGTTGAGATGTTTCACTTGATTGTCCCTTTCCTGCTACATGAAACTCTAAAGAGCTTTCAGTCACATTATGGCTCACCAGTTATAGTGATTCAATTCACAAGAGCTTGAATTTTGTTTGCAATAAGATTTCAGAAAACTACTAGCTACCTATGATGCACTAAAAACCTTGAATTTATGTCTGAGAAGTTGAACTTTTCTGATTTGTTTGTTATACAGTATTACATTTTTGTGAAAATAAATAGATATAGAAACTAAAACAGCATTTTTGGGAAACTTTTGATATGGTGAAACGAAGTTACCCTTTCGCCATCTCAAGATGCTGCTTAAAAAGGGGTTATCTCTTAAAGGAGTTGGTTGTTTCCATGGTGTATTGGATCTTAGTTTCACTTTTAACAAATTTCACTGGTTTTGATTGATTTGTATCTTCTAGTCACTAGGAATTGGTGTGACTTTTGTTTATAATCTTATCATTGGCTATTATTTTGTTACAATAGATTTGCCATGCAGGTTCACCAGAACTAACTCTTTTGTTTGATTAGTTTTAATATGGTTCATGCAGGCTCCCTTGGGTATTCGACTTGTGAAACAAATTGTTGAGGAAGCTGCAAGAGGACAGGTATGCTTTATTCCTTTCTGGAAGGAATTATGTGAAGCAATCATTTATTGCTCACAAGTCCATATTTTGTCTTTCAACATAGTAATTGGGAATGATATATGGTTTTAGGTTGCAGTGATTGATCCTCTGAAGGAGCGTGTTGGTACATCCTGCCAGGGTGTTCCTCTCGGTGGCATTGGGTAATTCTTTATCTTGCAAGTCAACATGTTTCCATGAGAAACATCTTGTTTCCAGAATGATCATTAATATCTTGGATGCTTCTTGAATTTTGAACTCTCTCTGAAATTTTATGGTGGATGAGTAGGACAACCTATGTGTACCGTAATAGAGTAACAATGAAATGTGATGCAATGACACTCCCGACTAGTTATGCCACAAGAGATTTTGTAATTTATTCAAGTAATGAGTATACAAGAATAACTAAAGCAAATAAACTAAATAAAACTGAAAAGTCACTACTAGTTTACTCAAGATTTCAAGTGGAATCTAGGTAACCATAGCATTACAAATAAACAACCTAGCAATATGTCAATAATGACACTATTTCATGTGAAATAACATACACAAACATTCTATATTTTTTTCAGCTTTGCCTAGATTTCATACCAATACTTGGAGCTATATCTTATTGGTTTCAAGATTCATAGTGTTTCATCTGAACTTTGGGGCCAAAAGATGGCTTAGGATAGCACTGTGGCCTTCATGGCTGGTTGCAATGTTTGGACACAATGAGAAAAACATCAAGCAACGTGGATCTTTTATCTCCATTGAACTATGCTTAGGGAAATATCACTGGTCAAACTAAGTGAGAGCTGGTCATGTCTAAGACTCGAAGTCTGATGCTGACCTTTTTGTTGGACTTTTCATGCGAGTGAAGGACAATTTAGATAAATATGGTGATATTTTGATGCCTTTTCAGGGACATTACAGCATAGTATAAGTAGCTTTACAGATGAAATAGTGGAACTTGATGTGAGAGGACAGAGGACAAGGACTACTTGGCTGTTGCAATGCAAAGCCATCACAGAGCTGACAAGTTCAGGATGACGGCCAGTTAATCCTTGCACACAGGACCTTGGAGAATGGTCTGGAGGTCTTGGTAAATTGAATTCAATCTTCTCAGCTTCAGTCCAGCAGCAGAATAACAAACTGGCAAAAGAAAACAAACTAAGAAGAGAAGATGTTATTCATATGGATTTGCTCTATTAAGACATGGCACCTTGATAATCGTCTCATTTGATTGAAAGAAAAAGAAAACTCATTGATTTGAATTAAAAGCCATATTCCAAAAGACCTAATCTGCTACTATATGTATGATGGTTTGGAACTCTTGCTAATCAATCCATAATTAGTGGCTAACTTGGTTTATTACTAACGTGTTCCAGCTATCCGAAAAACAAATAAGCTCACAATCAAGTTGAGTTAGTTTTTAAATTTCTTTTGATATGCTGATAAACATTTCATACCAAATTCCTATGTAACTCACATAAGATATATTCTTATTTCAAGTAGTTGGTGATATTTTTGTAATTGTGTAATGCTTGTTTTAAGCTACAACAAGCTTTTCTGGTTCATATTATGAAAACTCATTATGTTGTATGATATGATTGTTTGTTCATATCTTCAATGAGTTTTTGGTGGTCTCTGGACTCTTTATTTGCATATTGACAGCTGGTTGTAAAAATCTGATTAGTTTCTTTTTAGGTGTTTTGTATCGTATTCCAAGTGTCCTCATTTTGGTGATCATAATGGTTGGATAATCACAAATAAATGTCTGAAGTTTTTTTCTTTTTTGAGACGAATTCCTAGTTAACTTAGATGTAAAACCAGCTGAGTTCAAAATATTATCAAATGGATCAAAAATGACAATTATGCCTTAAAAGAGTCAGGATGACCAAAGAATAGGTTAATATAGAACTAGGGCAAAAGAATTGATTAGAATCAGACTAATGGTGGAGGTAGCTTTAAGGAGAGTAAAATGGATGGACAATATGTATAGCTAATTCTGAGTAATTCCAATTAATCTTATTATATTACATTTTGTTGTAATCAAATTCAAATTGTTGTTTGAGATTAAGAACATTTCTTGCACCGACCTAGGCCGTCTTCTGCAAATCTCATGCACTATTAGTGGAGCCTTACTTCTTCTAACTATAGCATCTATATATCTTCTTACCACATGTTCATATCATCTTTAATTATTTTTTCTTACTTTATCATCTATTGAGGCTAGATCTAATTGTTCACAGCTGAAGGTATTTATTTCCTATATGTCCTAGTAAACTTTACACATGCAAGTCAATATTCTTTTCTCAATGACATAAGCTTTTTGTATATGTTATTTTTTAATCATCCAACATTTAAAGCCATACAGAATTGCTAGTTTACAAATTATCTTATATATATTTTTAAATTTTTAAAGTACTTGATGATCATATAAAGCTCCTGATGTGCCTCTCTAGTTTAATTATCTATTTTTTTACTCTATGAATAATATCTATGTCATTCTCTCCCTCTTGATAAATAACCGATCCAAAATACTTAAAACTTTTACTTATTTGAACTTCTTGTCCATCTAACTTAATTATTTTCTCAGATCTACTTTTGGTATTACTAAAATTGCATCTTATATATTGAGTCTTAATTTTAATTTATTTAAAATATTTAGTTTCCAATACTCACCATAACTTAATTTTAAATTTAATTTTACTTAAACTCTCATAAATTAAAATAATATCATCATCAATGTACCAAGGAGGTCTATTCTACATATGATCAGTAAGTTCACTCATTTACTAATTTAAATAGGTGAGGACTTAATATTGATTTTTGATATACCCCTTGACTTATAGAAAACTCGCTAGATATATTTCCTATAGTAATATCATCATCTAATGTACCAAGGAGGTCTATTCTACATATGATCAGTAAGTTCACTCATTTACTAATTTAAATAGGTGAGGACTTAATATTGATTTTTGATATACCCCTTGACTTATAGAAAACTCGCTATAGTAATATATTTCCTATAGTAATACTTAAACTCTCATAAATTAAAATAATATCATCATCAATGTACCAAGGAGGTCTATTCTACATATGATCAGTAAGTTCACTCATTTACTAATTTAAATAGGTGAGGACTTAATATTGATTTTTGATATACCCCTTGACTTATAGAAAACTCGCTAGATATATTTCCTATAGTTCCAACACTACTGATTACACTATTGTTCATATCTTTTATAATATTAGTATATTTGATGGATATATCTTTCCTTTTCAAAACCTATAGAGAATGTTTTTCTAAATCAACAAAAACCATTTGCAAACCTTTATTTTTCGGTTGCTTATGCATTGTAATGTGAATAGTTCTATCAGCTTCTTAGAAAAAGATATGGAATTTAGATACTGCTTAGGTTACCAATTCTGGTGGTTTATTGAATATTAATTGGGAAAACTTGGGACATAAGAGCATTGGACATGCTATTCAGAGATATTTGGCAGGTGTCAAAATGTTTCATGGCAGATGCCATATCAAATAGCTCGACATTCAGATATGAGTTGCCACATGTTGGATTTCATGCTTAACAGATCGTCATAGCCTATTTGATTTCCATGAAGAGATTTGATAAGACTTTAAGTTTTAACTACTGTAAGCACACTAATGTCTTTTGTGTCTTCAAGTTATGCTATTTCATTCGACTATAGCTAGTAATACAAAAGGACTTTTTTGCTATTGTATACCAATATCTTTTTAGACTAGAGAGGATGTCTGCTACTGCATCAGTAGTTGCTCATAGGTTCATTTTTCCTTTCTTCTAATAATATTGGAAAATTTTTATTTGTAGTGTAGGGAGTATTGGAAGAAGCTACAAAGGTGATTTTCAACGTTGGCAACTGTTCCCTGGAATATGTGAAGAAAAACCTGTACTAGCAAATCAATTTTCTGTAAGTCTTATGTTATGTTTTAAGCTACATTTCATATGTCATGGTATGGCCTGATGTAGAATGTGTTGGCATATGCCACTATGAACTGGATCTATACCAGTCTGGCCAGGGACGATATAGATCCGGTTTCTGAAACTTCAATCCTTGCTCACAGTTGTCTTTTTTTGTTTATATCTTTCTATCTCTCTCATGTATTCTCCCTTTATTTTGCTCTTTTTCTTACATGTTCTCTCTTCTGTTACTGTTGCCTCTTCCTCTGCATCACCGTCATCACCTTCTCTTCCATATCCTCATCTCTTCCTCATCCAGGTCTCTTTTTCCTTCTCCTATCAATATGTCTTCTCCTCCTTCCTTGCCAACCTCATTCTTTTTGGCCTCTTTCTCTCCCTCCCTGATTGGATAGTACTGAATTTTTCCAAAGTGTCGATACATCAATCCATACTGAAGTTCCAATAATTTGACCAGTGATCAATGTAGGTATCAGATTGATATTTTAAACCTTAATTAGATCAACTTTTTATTGTTTGTGAATGTAAATATATATTATTTTATCTTTTTTACCCATGCATTTGTCTCTACAGCCTCATATTAGTGACTGCTGTCTTTTGTATTAACAACAATAATAGCAACTAAGCCGTAAGTCCCAACTAAATAAAATTAGATTGATAATCTTTTGTTTTTATCATTATATTGTTCCTTTTAAAAAATTTGTTTGATGCTTTGAGTTAAAAAAATTATGCTTTTCATTAATCTCTTGGTGAATAGTTTTGTGGCATCCAAATTTGTTAGGACATAATGCAAAATTTAATTGGTGAAAAAATATTTTAGGCCATAAATAATTACATTATGGAAAAGTGCCGGAATGTCTCTCTATGAAGTTAATATCTATTTCATTATAATTGTGTTAAATAAGCATATTTTAGCATGGTTAAAAATATTCATTGGACTGGTACTTGTGGACCTTTATTTATCTGTATTGACAAGCACAGGTAATGGATCATGCAGCTTGATACTGTTTGGTGTATTGCTCAATTTATTTTTATTATTATTTCATTTAGTCCTGCCATGCAGTTTGGGTTGATGTAATGTTCAGTGTCTCAGTACTGTGCCTATCCGACAAGTTCCTGAAACTAGTATACCTATTAATAAAATAATTTCTAATATATGTTGTAGCTTGGTTTTCAAGATAAACATAAGTTCGACATCTAACATTAATTCTAGAAAATATGTTACAGCTCAATCATGAATTAGGAGCTCAAATTTACAATCCTAATTTTGTTAACTTTATTAAGATACTAAGTTACTAACAATAGTGGATATACATGTTGCTAATTGCTTTAAAGACACTATGCAAGCCAACACATGGCATTCTCCTTGAATGCTGGTATGGGCCATTGCTGTGTGTTGATACCATGATCTTTATAGACACTATGCAACCCAAACTTTATAGATATGCTTTAATGAAGGGCAGAGTATGCAAGTACAAATTTAATATGTCAAATAGCTTAACATATTTGTGTAAAAGACTGGAAGTAACTTTTGATAATTTTCAATTAATAACAAAATGGAAGAAACAACAAAAGCATCAACATTATTTACAAACAATAGAAGACTGAAGCTGTCTGTAACAAGTATGCAAAGATACTGAGAAATACAGGATACATAATATGTGCAAATAAAACATTTGCAACAAATATATGGTATGTGCTGTTGCCACAGTAAGTCAAAAAGTCAATGCTATGGTACTCTAGATGACTTCTATCCTAGATGCTCATTTTTATAATGTGATTTTTCAAAATATTTTTTTGGTGATGTTAATAAACTGCTATCTATGAATATCTTTAATACCTAATTAAACCAAAATATTTTATAGTTGAAGGAATTAAGAGAATTATGTTTATTTTTGTTGATGTGTAGTATTGAGGACTATCCATAAATACTAGCATCATAATTCATTATGTTATCTGTCAGTTTGATTAGATGCATTTGCTTGGATAGGCTTTTATCTCTCGCTCAGATGGTAAGAAGTATTCAACTGTGCTATCTCCTGGGAATCCAGAATTAATCAAGTAAGCAATTTTTTTTTCCCCCTTATATCCTTGAGCAATGAAATAGAATAGTCAAAGGATTTCTAAGATAGATTTCCTTTCTGCTGTTGGGTTCACATTGTTCAGAAAGATTAAAAACATTTGAAGTTCTTGATATGCAGACAAAATTCCATCTCAGGAGCTGGATCTTGGGATTGGAACCTAAATGGAAGGAATACCACCTATCATGCTTTGTATCCAAGGGCCTGGACCATCTATGATGGTAATTACCATGACCTAATACTGATTTTTGCAATCTTGTTATGGTTATTTCATGTGGTTCACTTTTGCTTTCTGTACATATTGCTGAAGCAGGTGAACCTGACCCAGATCTTAAAATAGTTTGCCGTCAGATTTCACCATTCATTCCTCACAATTACAAAGAGAGCAGTTATCCTGTTGCAGTATTCACATTCACAGTAATAAAAAGAAATTGATAGCTAGTGTCATGGCAAATTTGTCACTATTGTTTTCTATGATCTGTTTTCTTATGATGTTTTAGCTAACGAACTTGGCAAACAGTTCTGCTGCAGTAACATTGCTTTTTTCTTGGGCTGTAAGTACAAAATATCTAACTGATTCATTTTCATCATCATTGTTCAATCCTATTATGATTCTCTACTTGTACTATTTGTTTGGTCATTGATTCTTTTAATTAATTGAATAGTATAAACTTTAGTTGCCTAAGATCTTCTTGATCAATTATCTATTTTTCCTTTGATTTCTTCAGAATTCTGTGGGTGGAACCTCTGAATTTTCTGGACATCATTCTAATTCAAAAATGATGTAAGAGTGAAATTTCAAAATGCAATAACTAAACCAGCTCATAGTCAACTTTAGCTGTTGACAATAGTATGCTATTAGATATATAACATGGTATTTAACATGTATTTTCATTGCAGAGAGAAAGATGGTGTTCGTGGAGTACTTTTACATCACAGGTATTTTTAGATACCGGAACTGAGGCCCTGAACAGCATTTCCTGCATGATAATGTTGGTTTGTTGAGTTGCATATATCCATTTCTTGGAGATCCAATGTATCCAAATCATTATGTTGGTGGACACAGAACTGGTGATGGCTTGCCTTCAGTAACATATGCTATTGCAGCAGAAGAGACAACTGATGTCCATGTCTCGGAGTGTCCCTGCTTCATAATAAGTGGAGGTTCTAATGCATTTACAGCTAGGGACATGTGGTGCGCAATCAAAGAGGTTTGTGACATAAGTTCATTGGCATTATTTCATTGTAGTGAGTGCATTGTGTAATTCACAATCCTAATCTAGTGACCTCAATTTAGTTACATGCTCAGAATCTTAGCTGACATTTTGCATCTTTAAGTTTTCTCATAAAATGTCCAAGTAATGCTTTATTAAGTGCTTTGTTTGGTAGTAGTCTCAGATAAATAAGCAGTTATAGTCCACAATATCAAGGTTTTACTTTTTGGTTGCTTTTGACATGCTGGTAAATGGACCAATCAGTATGGATCATCAATATGCACATTCGGCTGCCCCTCCTTTGTAACTCCTCATCTAAGTTGGCAGGCTCTACAATCAACAGTTGCTTGGTAGTAGATGCTCCATGTTTGCTGGGACCAATCTTCAGAAAGAAAAACAATTTGAGCAGCTCATTCGTGAAAGATATCTTAATGTTTTTTAGCAAAATTTAGACTAAACCAGCCTGAGTTGTAAATGGAAATAGAAAACCATTATATGCATACCAACCAGGACACTATTTTTGTCCTGCATGTCCATCTGGGAGTGACTGAGCTCATTGAAATTCATGATAAATAAATTATCCATTGCACCATGACATTTATGTGGACATGTTCAACTATTTTCGAGAATAGTTATGTATCTTTCTTAATTAAGGATTATTTAAGCATATCCAGTCGGTGGGAAGAAAGATATATCTCATCCGTTACTGTTCAAACTCATCCAAATTAGCAGAAACCAAAAGAATGCTTCTGAATTTGCAAACAAGAGGGAGCTATATTAATCTAAATAATATAGATAAGCTAAAAAAAGTGAAGCTATCATTGTACTATCATATAGATCATATTTTGACAATCTCTGTACTACTGATTTAGCTGCCTTTATTATACTTTTAATTTCCTGTCATTCAAAATGTTCCTCAAGTTACAGCATCAATTATGTAAATAAATGTTCATGAAGAGGTCATTGATACAGACCACACCTCTATGTTACAAATTAATTCTTTCCTTTCTTAATTCTCACAGTTCTTGTATTGACATTTTCTATATACATTTTACACAAAACAGCATGGATCTTTTGACCACCTTGATTCGGTTGAGATGCCTCTTCAATCTGAACCTGGATCATCAATTGGAGCAGCTGTTGCAGCTTCTGTGGCACTTGCTTCACAGACAACCTGCACTGTGACATTTTCTTTAGCATGGGCTTGCCCTGAAGTAAAGTTTCCTTGTGGAAAGATTTATCATAGGTTAGTAAGCTGATATTCAATCAAGTTTAGGAGTATAATTAACCCTATAGTTTTTATGAATTGAGTAATGTGACAGGCGCTATACCAAATTTTATGGAACACATTGTGATGCAGCAGCAAGTCTTGTGCGTGATGCCATTATTGGTATGATACTCTGCTCAGTTTCGTTATATACCTTTTGGGTTGACTTGTCTCTGAGATACTAATGCTTATCTCCCATAGGTAAAATTTCAACTTATTAATATTCTTTATTTTAGCCTTTCTTCTATATTAGATGACAGATAAATCCTTCTCCATTTTAATTCAACAGAGCATGGCTCCTGGGAGACCCAGATTGAAGAATGGCAAAATCCTATTCTGCAAGACAGGAGGCTCCCTTCTTGGTTTGTTCTGAGTACCATATACACTATAAAGTTACTGCTGCAAAATGGTTTTGACATTTATTCTTCTTTGCAGGTATCCTGTCACTTTATTCAATGAACTATACTATCTTAATGCTGGAGGAGCAATTTGGACAGGTGATTTTTTAGTTGTATGATACCTACATGAACAATATGTTCTTGTGATTAACAGGTCATTGTGTCCTACCACAGATGGGTCACCTCCAATTCAGAGTTTGGCAACTATTGAGGAAAGAAAATTCTTCCTCGATATGTCAAATGGAGATTTCGATAGTTTGTCTGAGGTCATAGCAGGAAAGAATACTGCAGTCAATATCCTTAATAGAATGACATCAATACTTGAAAAGTTGTATGCGCCCATTCAATCAAACTCAGCCACAGGGATATCATTGCTTGAAGGAGAAGAAAACATTGGTCAGTTTCTCTATCTTGAAGGGATTGAGTACTGTATGTGGAATACGTATGACGTCCACTTCTATTCATCTTATTCCCTGATAATGCTGTTTCCAAAACTTGAACTCAGCATTCAACGAGACTTTGCTGCAGCAGTAATGATGCATGATCCTGAGAAGGTTCAAACTCTGAGTGATGGCAAGTGGTCTGCAAGAAAAGTTCTTGGAGCTGTTCCTCATGATCTTGGGCTTAATGACCCATGGTTCAAGGTCAATGCTTATAATCTTCACAACACAGATAGATGGAAGGACTTGAACCCTAAATTTGTACTTCAGGCTTGGAGAGACACGGTAGCCACCGGTGACAAGCGCTTTGCAAAAGCTGTTTGGCCTTCAGTCTACATGGCAATTGCCTACATGGATCAGTTTGACAAGGATAAAGATGGAATGATTGAAAATGAAGGCTTTCCGGATCAAACGTATGATGTCTGGTCAGTTACTGGTGTTAGCTCATATAGTGGAGGACTTTGGGTGGCTGCTCTGCAAGCTGCTTCAGCCATGGCACGTGAAGTTGGTGACAGAGCCTCTGAAGAACTTTTCTGGGACAAGTATCTGAAAGCAAAATCTGTTTATCACAAGTTGTGGAATGGTTCTTACTTCAATTATGACAACAGTGGTAGCAAGACAAGCTCATCTATTCAGGCTGATCAGTTAGCTGGACATTGGTAATTAATGTTTCATTAAGCAAAAGTTGTCCTTTTGGCTAAGGAATTTCCTTCTATTTGGATTTTGTTTGGTAGAATGGTGGATGTTTCATTGTGCATATGATCTATTTGTTTCATTATGTTTACATGAAATGTTTTATATTTTCAGTAATGATTTTTATGATGTATGTGGTGTTATTATTGTGTCAGAATCAAAGTTGAACTTTGTCTGTAACTTAATAATGTAGATTCCTCGAGGAATATTATTTATTTTCTTTATTGCTTTCTTTTATTTTTGTTGTCTTACTGTATCTTCTTATGTTTTACTGTGAACTGTACTCTTAAGATAACTTGTCTCATCCCTTTTTGCAATAGTTTGGTAATCGTAATTGAATACATGACTATCTTTCAGGTATGCTAGAGCATGCGGTCTTATGTCAATCGTTGACAAGGAGAAAGCAAAAAGTACATTTCAGAAAATCTTTAGCTTTAATGTCTTAAAATTCAAGGATGGCAAGAGGGGAGCAGTTAATGGGATGAGACCAGATGGCACTATTGATAAGTCTACCATGCAGTCAAGAGAGATATGGCCTGGAGTAACATATTCAGTTGCTGCTGCGATGATTCAAGAAGGCATGTTAGAAGAAGCATTCAGAACTGCACAAGGGATATATGAAGCTGCCTGGTCCCAAGAAGGACTTGGGTTAGTATCTATTACTCTGGAATTCTGACACAGTGAAAGTCCATTAACCTTCTTTTTTCGAGATTACATCAGCCACGAGTAGTATTATTGTTCTCTACAATCCACACATGTAGCTAATAATATAATCCTATACCTAGGCTACATGACTTTGCATTTCCAATATTGACCTCTTGTGCCATTTTCTACAATGAAAGAAAAAGTTATGTTTTTGTTTAGCAGCAGTCCTTTTATGTGCACTTGTAGGCAAATATTTTCATGCACTTATGCTGTAAGCAAACATAGAATGGATTAATCAGTATGAGTACGGAGCATAGGTCATATGGAAATGAAACTCTTTCAGAACAGTCAGGTCTTGGAGGAAGAATTTTATACTTGCAAACCCAAGTACCACCCGAGGCATAATTTGATCCACTAGGTTATTTTTGGGACAGACCCACCTGTGTAAGAAGTGCCCAATTGAATGAATTGGTTCTCAGCCTAATATTTGAAGTATTTTACATCGGTTAATGTTATTCCACCATAGCGCCTATCATTTCATCTGTCTATAAAACATGCTTTTATTTAACCTCTTTAAGCAAAGCAGCAAAATTGTCTAGCTAATCAATTTCTGGTCATTATATTCACATTCCATTATACATATATTTTTTTTAAGCTTGTTATGTGCCCGATAGTCCTTTTGAATTAAAGTAGGATAATGACTTGAATAAGTTCTGGACCAAATTTATCAGGAGAAATTATTGTTTACCCACATGTGCCTTTCCCAGTTTCAACCTAAGCACTTTATGGTTTAAATCACATCACCAACTCATTTCCTGCATGTTGGATACTTAGCCCTTGTTGTTGTTACCTACCTCATATTGAAATTCATGTGCCATGACATGGTGCTGCTCGTGTGACATTTTGCATCACAATGACATGATAATGTAGTGATGACGTGGTAGATAAATGTGGGCCAATAGGACTCTTTTATGACCAATGTACTGATGTGCATACTAAGTGATGCATATGTGGTGTTCTCACGGGGTGTGGAAACAATGTGTTGCGTATGTGGTAGGGGTCACTAGACTCTTGTTTCCATTCATGCTGATGTGGTGCTAATTGGTTCCTTCAGGCTTGTCCAAGTAGCACCACATGTTTCTCCTGTCCAAATTACATAAATGGGGCAGACATTGGATCACTGTGATCCATGTGGCACCAGTGTCCCTGCTATTATAACCATTTTACGTATGTGGTGCCATATAAGCACTGACATGCCATTGAGTGTAGTTTATATTCATTCCTTTTTTAAAAATATCATCATTACCTAAATCGAGCTCCGTCTGATTTCCGAAAAGCTTATATGCTAAGAACATTTTTATCATATAGTTCTATCAACATGAGACAGATAATGGCAGTTTTAATGTAATATATCGATACACAGATGGGTAAGCAAAATTTATAGTCAAACCATAGGTGGATAAATTATGACTTCCCCAATTTAGTGTCTAGAGAACCAACACACCGAAAGGTAATTTCAGCTTCTTTAGTGTATATGCTGTGAAGATGTAGGAGCACGTTAATGCTTGGGCTTTTATCTTCTTCTCTATGATGTTGTTTCTAGAAAGGTAATTTGCAAGAGCTACCATTGGCAATAAATGATTCCCCTCACAAGAATCATTTTCGGTTTCGATGAAAGGATTGAGTCAATGGTTGTATGTTACGACTTCAATTACTTGAAGAGTTTCTTGCACAACCATAATTGCTTCCAAGTTTCAGAATTCTTTCCAAGTGCATCTATCGAATCGTGCTGTCTTTGATATCTTACAACTGTTACTTTGGATGACAGGTACTCGTTCCAGACCCCTGAAGCTTGGAATAATGAGGATCAATACCGGTCGCTCTGCTACATGCGCCCCTTGGCAATATGGGCAATGCAATGGGCATTGTCACTGCCGCCGAATGTCTGTAAAGAACCTGAGACGGTTTTAGATGGCGAGGCTGATTCTAAGCACACAGTGGCATTCTCAAGAGTGGCTAAGCTGCTTAAATTGCCAGAGGAAGAAACTTCGAAGAGCATTCTCCGGGTTATCTATGAAATCACTTGCGGTAGGCTGAGGTCGTGATTCGAGTTTGGAAGGACTACATATGATTAGCCTATTGCAATAATAAAATGTGTTTTGTGAATCCTTAATTGCAAGCAGACTTTGTTTAAATTTTTGCAGGAAGATGGTATAAAGTTGAGATCTCAAAAAGCTCATCACTGCATCATTTTGGGGCCTAACTGGACAAGTTTCTAGATATATAGTAAGCAAAATCTCATTCACAATGTTTGTTCCATCAATAAACAGGAATTGGCTCTGCCGTCGTAAGTTGAAGGCCACTAATATTTTACATTATGAGATGGTTTGGGGTGGCTTATCATGACACGGTGGTATTATTGATGATAAAGCAGTGGCTTGCAAAGAGTGAATAACATTTTGGGTGTGGATCATCATGACAAGGTAATATGTATCATGTGGTTTACCAACTAGAGTGAATAAGATTTATGTTTGGCGTTCATTGAATCCTTCTTTTAAAGTTGGTATTCCTTGGATTGCACTCTCCGCCCTGCTGGCACCACCTGTGCTTGGAAGAGAGATTAATTTCCAGTCTCACTTGTGTTAGAGCACTAACTTCCATTTCAAAGATTAACAAAATTAAAAATTAAATAAAAATACAAGTCAAAAAGGAGTATTATACTAAATGTTGAGAAAGGTTGAGTTTAGATTTTTAAAAAAATCATCTTTATCAAATCAAATTAAACTTAGTTGAAGTTGCTATAAATTAGAATTAAATTAATAAAAAAATGCTTTAAATGAGGCCTAATAATATTGAACCCTAGACCTCAAGTAAACTTTTAAACACCTCTGCCCTTTCTCTTATTCTTTGATCGTTCTTTTAGTTTTTCTTATGGAGACCAGGAAACTCTAGCTTTAAAATAGATTGAGGTAACAAAAACTTAATTCTCTCTTTTCTATACCTAGGGTTTTAGTTACCTTTGAGTAATCTAGACTTTAATTTATTTTTAATTTTTAGATATATTTTGTATGAATATCTTATGATTCTAAGACCTCTGGTATGACTTTAACATGAGATTGATGTACAGAGTTATTATTATTCTCATCTGAGATATTCAGAATCTCTTATTTTTTGAGAAAATATTCTATTCGAGCTAAATTGACACCCTTGCGAATATGATTAGACTTTGTCATTTTTATATTTTTTAAAAAAAATTCTTAAGCTTCTATGAGATTGAAATTGAGTTAATACCACATCTATACATCAATATACGAGGTTTATAAGTTCAAATACTTTTAACCCAATTTCAACATAATAGAATAATTATTGATAGTTAAATTAGGATAATAGTTTAGCGTCTAAATGATTCTATTCCAAGCTAATATTTGGTGTGAGTTTTATATGTCTTTTAGTTTTTCATAAAATTTTATAATAATTCAAGATCATTTGATTTGCTAGAATAGTGAAGTAAAAGTTATTTGCATAATTGTGTGATTGTTTGATTGATAAAAAAACTAGTTCATTTTATTATTGAGTGAATTATTGAAAAATTGATATTGGAATCTAGATGAATTTTTAGGTTAACTATAGTTTATTTTATAAGGGATTTTATCAAATTTTTCTATAAATTATTTCTATGAATGATTATAAATCAACAATTCAACAGGTAGAGTTTTCAATTAAGGTGTCTCGTGACCTTATGCTTCCAATTTGATAGGTGTAACGCCCCCTAACATACTCGATCATCGAGGAACGTAATCTTTCATTGACATCTTCATTTTTTAGTTCAATTACGAAAGTATAAGTTTAATTCATGATAAAATAATGATCGTATAAATTATCATATGTATAATGTATTTTGAAAAGTATATTTTGAATGATATGATTATCATGAGCTAAATATGAATATATATTTTTTGTAAGTATAAAAATATATAAATTATGATGAAAATATATAATATGCATGCATATATATGATGACGTGCGATATGGAAATGCATATGTTTTCAAATATGTGCAATGTATATATATGTTATGACGTGCGATGTGAAAATGCATATATATATTATGATGTATTATGTAAGAGTATATGTATATATTATAACGTACGATGTGGGAGTGTATATATATATTACAATAACATGCGGTGTTGGAGTATATGTATATGTTATGATATGAGACGTAGAAGTCCATGAATATGTTATGTTTTTTATATATGTATATATGCATTTTGAATTATTTCGTCAGAACTTTACCTCTTTATTTTAATATGTTATGTTATAAGGTTATGCTTACTAAAGTAATCATAAGACGAGAGATTTACTGTTAAATATATTATACCCATGATCTTAAAATATTATATATTTACCTAAATAAAAATCTATATTTACTGAACGATTATTTCATATAGACCCTATTTTACAAGTAATGATACTAATATTAGATTTTGTTAGAGATTATAATTATATACAAATGTCAAAAATATTATATTTTTTATTTTTTGAGTAAATTAGAGTATTTTAATTTTAAAACTATATATTTTCTATTATACTCTTACTGATAGAAATAATAAAAATTTCAAATATATCTTCCTATTTTAATCATGTATGCAGAGTATAAATGAAACTAAAATTTATGAAATTAAAATTTTAATCATGTGTATAAAGTATAAATGAAATAATGTTATGCCCGTTCTCACTCTCGACCACGATCAAATTCCCCCACAAGTATCCGCCGAAACAATAATCGACGTCCAAGCTGTGTACAGAGCTGCAATTGTGATGACAACATCAAAAGCATAAATCAGATGAATAAACTGAGCTCAATGAAGCGAGAGACTGCCGCGTTTGGTGTTACCCACGGAAAATAAATAGGGTGAGCTTAGAGGCAGAATGCTTTGGATCATATCACAGATGGCCATCTGCCTGTGAACAGCAACCAAACCATTATCAAGCACAGATGATGACTAGGAATGCGTCCTCAACAGAACAAGCAGCACATTCTGAGATTGATCACTTCATTGAGGTCATCAAAAATGCATCAATCATATTCCCTGCCACTCACAAGATATAACCGGAAAAAGAACACAAGAACCGAAGGCCACCTGAACTCCACGTTAACCTGACATCATGCGCGCATAAATATTCATGTGTTTACATAGAAACCAGTCAAACTAAACCATTGAAAAGGTAAAGAGACAACAACATATCATAGGGTCTCGGGCCCATGATATAAATCTGACCGCTGAAAGGTCATATACGCAGTGATACTAGAGCTAATAGCAACAATCCCTCCTATAGTTTGCATCAGTGATGAGCATACATGGGAGCAGAATCATACTGGCCACCGTATCCAGGTTGAGGTGAGACACTTTTGGTATAGCCAGGCTGACTACCATATCCAGATTGAGGTGCAACAGATTGATCATAATAGCCAGAAGGGTTTGATGGCTGCTGGGCTGGAGCACTGTAACCTGCACCTGGAATGGCATTCCCGTATGCTGCATCAGCAGAACCACCATGGTATCCATAATTCACATTACCTGAGGTAGGGTCACCATAACCCTGCTGAGCTGATGCGTACTGCCCATAACCGGCAGGCTGTGAAGTTGACTGAGTGTACGCAGCCACTGGCTGTCCACCTTGGCCATAGCCAGGTGCGGCTGCTTGCCCGCCATGCTGGGTGTAAGCTGCCGATGGCGGCTGGGCGTACCCATCCATAGCACCAGATGCCGGCCCATAAGTCTGGTTGTAGGATGGTGCTGGTTGAGAAGGTGGGTTGGAACCATATGGATATTGCTGAGTCAGAGTGCCAGGTCCATAGGATGATGGCGCTTGGCCCTGATAAGTTGAGTCCCCTGATTGACTTGCTCTTGGGGCCACACCATAAGATGGTGGCGCATCCTGAGGAGGGGGTGCACCATAGGATGGAGGCACCTCCTGAGGAGGCACACCATAAGTGGGTTTGATGTATGATTGTTGCTGACCGAAACCAGATTGGGGAGTAGTTCCTTGGCCATAGACTCCTGGCTGTGAACTCATTGTCTGCTGACCATAGAACTGCTGGCTTGGTGCTTGGCTATCATACCTGGGCTCGTGATATCCCTGACCATAGTTTTGTTGAGTGGGAGCAGGTTGTCCATAAGAAGTTGGATGCCCATAGTTTGGACCTTGTGACTGTCCATAACTCACAGGTGCTTGAGATGGGCCAGACATGGGATTATGCATTGCCGCTTGGCTTCCAGCACTCGGGCCACCTTGACCGTAATAATCATATCCACCAGTTGAAGTGTTATGAACAGACCTCTGATCCCAACCTGTATTGCTAAAGCCGCCGCGTGGAGCGGGCTGCTGAGAGTAGCCACCATAAGGCTGAGGATACTGTGTTGTCTGAGTTGGTGGATACGTACCTCTTTGCTGGTGCTCATAGCCCATGGCTGGTTGTGTGGGAGCTGTTGCTCGGGCTCCCCAATGGGGCATGCCAGTAGACCCACGAGGACGATAGTTTTGTTGGCTGTAACCCGAGAGAGGTGATGGTCTAGGTGTCTGCCAATATCAATTTTTCAGTTAAAATAAATAAACAATCTCGACCAATGCTGATAACAAATTGCCAGAACACAAAGTCCCAACTAGCCAGAAACAACATATTAAGAAACTGTTCAAAGTACAAAAAGAAATCAACCACTTCACTATATCATTCTCAACAAGTGATGCAAAAAATCAAACACAATGTGAATCAATTTTAAAACAGAAATAAAAATAACACAGGTAACTTTGTTAAACAAATAGAACAAGTGTAGATATACTCACAAAAGCAATACTACTTAACAAGAGATGGAAAATTGGAGATTCATGTAAATAAAATAACAGACAAGCTGAAACATTAAGCTGAAAAACATACATCATTTAATGCACAAATAAACTCCTAGCCAGAATAGGAAGATACGAGAATGTCAAGGATTTCAAATTCATATTAACGTCAAGAATTAGCAACGATATCCAAGTAATACAGATGACAATATATATAAGCATGAAACAAGCATTGTAAAACAAAACCACAGATAGTCTTCAGAACCTGATAGAAAAAAACTAAAACAAAATTATGGCTTAAATATTCAAGCAAAGCATGCCATTGTAATTATACAAGTCTATCCCAGTTACAGAGGAGTACTTACTGGTGCTTACTTTTGCACGATGCAGATGAGAATTAACAACAATCATTATAGCAAGCAAAACATAACTCCTAGTTCAAAGTTTATTCCAAAAGGTAATCATATTTGCACAGTGAAAAATATGCAAGAAATGTGCTGTCATCAAAAAATGGCATTAATAAGAATAAGACAGCAAACCAACAGATAGAAGAACCTAAAACCTTGATGGTTCAAGTGCATAATTAGAAGGCAAAATACTTAGCCCCAAAACAACTACTAAGGAATCATTCTCAATGAAATAAATGAAGTTAAACAACCTCATATGTAGACTTCTGCTGTCATTCCAGGCTAGTGAAATTTGAAATACCTGTTGGCAACTGGCCTACTTCCATCAAAACCTTTTATGAACAAGATTGCCAGAGGATAATTGCATACAAAAGCTTAATTTCCTTCCACATGCTTAACTCTATTTTGATTATAAGATCCCATGACATTCTTCTTGCACAACAAGAACTTTAAGAATGAGATGGAAAAGCAGGTATTTTGTTTACACCAGATGCTAACATCATTGCCATTTATAGCATATACAAGTCAATCACAACTGAGAATCTATGTGAAGGAATCAGCAAGTTACAACATTAACTATAGAAACAAGACTATAATACTTTACCACTAAAAAATTGAAAAGTTAGCTCCTGAACAAAATACATGGTGAAAGCCTTTTTTTTAATCTAAAGAACCAGCACTTAGATCCTATATCACCAATTCAACAAACATTGTGAGCATGACCCCCCATCAGCACTGCTTCATGATATATCAGAAGTTAAACATATATCATACCCCTTGATAATCTCAACTGACATGGAACTCCTTGTAATGGAAAAACAGTACCCATCAGATTTATCATCTACATGAGAAGATGATAAAAAAGAGACAACTGCTTGATTAATGCAAGAAACATTCAAGAAGCAGTAGCTAATTATACTGTGTTTAGGTGAAGCAAGAGAAGATTTGGCTAATGGAGAAAACTTTGTACATATATGTGTCGCATAAGTTTGATAATTCAGGTTGTCAGGGAACAAGATACAGGTATTGTCATCATATGATAACACAGATTCATGAGCTTTTAGATTGATGGGTATATACATGATACTCTACAAACTGACAAACATGGATACCACTCAATCATGAGGCAGTAATGATTTTGTGCAAGATACGTATTATCTAATCGCATGGCACATGGCTGGAGCATCCAGGATACTAAATAACACCAATGCTATCATGGTACTTCTACAAAATAATTTGATCTTAAGTCTAAGCAGTCTTACCAACTATAAAAATTCTTCAATGGCAAAGGCTAAAGCCACATATCCCTCTTCTGTAGATGAGACTCATGAATGGAAGTTTTTTGCTACACCAAGAAACCATTGTTGACCTCAATTGGAAGGCATAGTGAAATCTGCATTATGAAAGCCAACCAATTCGAAATTGGCACCTTCAGCACAATTAAACCAGTGCAATTGGCAGCAAGCAGGTTTTACGTTCATCATGCAACTGTTAGACTTTTTTGACAAAAAAAGTCATTCTCAAAATGAGCAATTAGTGTATAGGTTCCAGACTCCACATTGGCAAGAACAAAAGGTTGGCCATTCTAAGCAGGTAGATGGATGATGACATGGAATAGCATCTTTAATTTACCAAAGGTCACCAAGGCAGAAATATTATCCTTCATACACGATACAAAGGATCTGCATAAATTCAGTCCTATCATCATATTATAAAAGACCTACAGAATCTCCAAAAGCATGTTACTGGTGGCAGTTAAAACAGGACAATTGTATTTACTTCAGTTAAAAACATCATCGCAACAAATGTTTTCTTTTCTACAGGCCAGCATGTTCACTAACAGGAGCCAATGTCACAATGGGACCTTGCTTTAGAACATTGATAACATATAATAAATAATAATCAACAAAACATCTGAAGCAATCTTTATCTAACTCAAAACAATTAGAAACAAAGAAAAAATTGGAAGTGTATTATTACTTCGCAGGATCAAAGCTTCAACCTGGTAAAAAGAGAAATCTAACACCAACTAACAAGACATCCTATACAAATCAGAAACCTAAGTCGTGTGTCACAGTTGCCACTGAAACCATGATTGTGATAGTTGATATGTTGTCAATATAACACTCCAAAAGAAATGAACTTAATTGACCAAGAAATGTAGTACATATAAAAATCTTATACATATGATGGAAAATCTGTAGAAAAATTATGTTCAATGTTGCAACAAAAAAGTTTCTCTTCTCACAAGCCACTAGTATAGCACAAGTAGATTGCTGGTTTCAAAACAGTCCGACTAAACAATTGTTTTCTTCTCACAGATAATGATTACCCCATTCAAGTGATCTAAGCTGGCAGATCAGATTTAACAATGCATCCAAAATCCCTCATTAAAATTTTTTGGTGAAAGGATACTTACAAGAAAACGCTCATTACTAAATTATTGTCTTCCAGAAGGCATGTGATCATGATAAGTTCAGTAACATAAAGTTTACCTTTATGTTTTAAGATGCCAAAAACAACACATGGATTCTCAAAAACTATGTATACAGCATCTACCTCAAGAATGACTAACCAAAACAGAAGATAGCACCAGAAAAAAGGTAGTGATCCTGATTGGAAGTAGAAGTCGGCACAACAAAATGTTTTTGGTACAGAAGTAAATTCCATTAAGATTAGCTTGATCCTGATTACATATGATTCTTTTACTTCTACCCTTTCTCTGCATTCACCATAACATATTTCGTTCTGTTGTTTATGAACAGAAAAAAAGTCAAAAGATCAAAATCAGCTCACACCACTCTGTTTTAACCCATCAATAACAAAATAACACTAAAATTCTCTTGAAGACTGAAAAGAAGCCAACATATCAAAATCAGCTCAGATCCACTCTATTTTCAGCTGTTAATGACAAGAAACTTGATGTAAATCTCTTAAAGATGAAAAGAAAATCTAAAGTATCAAAATCAGCTCAGACCCAGTGTTATCGCCCATCAACAACAAGAAATTTGTAATTTTCTTGATGATCTCATGGATGCTTTATTTTTATATCATAGCATCAACATCCCCCTTATGCTGCATGAATTGGCATAAGATCTAAAAAAACAACCCATGCCTCTGGAGGGAGACTGAGATCATGAGATCAGTGATTAAATGGACTAAATCCTTACCGACTCACCATGTTGCTGGCAGACTGTCACAAACACAGGACAATAAGAGGATGACAAGAGAATAAATTGAAAAATCAGAACCAAGTTACCATAGTTTGGTATTCATGGGACCAGCAGCCAGCCGTGATGTTCCATGTACCAAAAGATTGATAACTAAGATTAGTTTTTGAAATAAAAAGTAAGATCAGTGGAGATAATGTGATAATTATGGTCATCATAATCAACCATGAAACACTCTGGTCCAGTCTGAGCCCAATCAAAAAACATAATCTTTGTAGTTCTATGACTAGAGTTCTAATTCTCTAGAAAGATCTTGTTATTCTTCTGAGTCCTCTTGAGGCTATTTAAGATTATTAAAACATTATCTTGAGTCCTGAAAAGGATTCAACTATCATCAAATCTATCAGTAAGTTACTGAATCTCATGTCAGTTACCAAGGCAGAGTTCGTTGAGACAACTCCCGAATAGTGTGTTACAATCTATGCAACATTTGGATGCAAATCAAGTTCAACAACAACAGATGCATTGAGTCAGAGCAAACTAAAGTTTAGCCCACTTTCAGCCTCATCTGGTTCAGCAGCAAGGCCAAGCAGCTCTTCCCAAAATCATTCAGAACATCAAAGTCCTGATTACTAAAAAGCAAAGAATCAGCTCTTCCAAAGATGATGAGACGGTTCCAAATTACTCACCCTCTTTATGATGGCCGATCTGACTGTCCTGTGAGTGTTAATCCCTCAAACACACACACCAAAAAAAAGGATTTTGAACGAGATAGTGATAATTGAAAATCCAGAAGTTTCTACTTAAAAGTTGCAACCATCAGAAGACTTTTGTTTAAAGAACATTGAATATTGGCACACCAAAGTCATCACAGTTAAAAAGGTTGCATATGACTGCTGTTTTCTCTGTACCCTTCTAATGAGGTTGAATGGACAACTTCTCCTCTAAACCTTGGACCTCCAGGTTTCACCTTCATTTCTAATCATATTAGTAAGGTTGTCAAGCTCACTTTCCTACTTATGATTGTAAAACGGGTCATAAACTTAGGTTGTAATGGGATTGTAGAATCACAAGATCCTACGAAGTAGACAATCAATTTTAACCATAAATATACTGATAGAAATTTATGAATATTTTTTATAACTATATGAAGGCAGCTTGGCCAACAAAGGTAGCAGCAGCAAAGAGGAACGTGAAGCCAGGGTTTGTTTCATAGCCTCGTCTGGAGTATGAGCTCTTATCTTTTTCTTCTTTTTTGCCCCCTTTTAGTGAATCCTCGAGTTGACTCAATAAACTTGAATTAACTAATTTTACCGAGTCAACTCAAAGGTCAATCCAAGCTGAATGGAAATCCGCTTGGATGGATAAGGACACAAGCTTGATCGCAAGATCATGTGATCATATAGTCCAGATTGTGATTTTAATCGCCTATTGGAGTTTCCACCTACCACTTTATTAACTAGTTAAAAAGATACCAGATGAAGGATTGTCAACACACACATTGATTCTATTCCATAGTCAATTACAAACAGAATTTTGCAACGAATTGCCACTATGATAGTGATGAAAAATAACCAGCTCACCAACATTTGATTCAGTTAGAATTAACTAAAAACTATGAATTCAAAATGATATAACCAATCAAGTGGAAACTAAAAGGCTGGCTAAGTAATCACAACGCAAGAACTAATGGTGCTTCACAACAGACCTGATTCATTACATCCTTGATCATTTCTTTGGCAGATTCAATTTGCCTTTTGTCTCCAGTTATTCGTACAGTTCTTTCCTTTGACGCATCACCCTCAGGAAGATGTTGCGGTATCAACTAACAACCGAAGTAGCAAATTCAGATGAAAGCCAGCAGACACTCATCAAGTGCATAGTGAAAAACCAGTACAGTTTTAATAAATCTCAAATTATGCTCAAATGAATGATCTCTACCTGTATGCGAGCACCGGATCTGGTCTGTAGATTTTTTATAGTCTCACCACCCTTGCCTATGATTAGACCAACCTACGGAAGAATAAACAGTGTAAAAAGAAAGGTAACAGAAAACATATGTATTCATACAACACATACCTTTTCATTTGGTACTTTAATCTCAAATTGTTCTCCACCAGATTGTATAGTACCAAAGCCCCGAGCAACAAGTGATGGGGAACCTCCTGCATCAGCCTAAGAATGGAAAAAAATGTTGAAAACTGAAAAATCTGCTAAAATTTATCAATAGAACAAGAAATAACAAAAGAGAAGAAATGTGAAGTTTTGGGAGATAATAAACCTCAGCAATTACATCCTTTATCAGTTTCTCTGCCTTGTTAATGCTCTCCAGGGTTCCTATTAGTTCCACTGGTCGAATAGTGGCATGTGGATCAGCTTCAGCATCTCTTGTTATCTGAATTTTTGCCCCTGAGTTGAATTGCAGGTACCTTATTGTCTCCCCAGCTTTACCAATAAGAACACCAACCTGTACACGATGTCTCAAATATCAACTTAGGAAATAGTAATTGTGTAATCAATAATACTAGAAATCCAAAAAGAGAATATAAGTGGATTGTCATTGTTTTGTCAAACACTGGTGATGGCAAATGCTTCCAAAGTCTATAAGTTCATCACCAAATTTCAGTTTCGGTATTGCAACTCCAAAGCAGATGAGCCTAGTTCATTAAATATCAAATGAAGATCTTATATATCTCTAATTGCCCAATATTATTAGTTGTTGATTGAAATAAAAAATAAACTTCTTGATTACTCCTTTACAAGACACTAAAAATAACCATCGACAGAAGCATCAATAAGACCTAACTAAATCATTATAAGCACATCAGCAAGAGAGAACATTATAAACATTTTCCTGGCCCAGCAAACATGAAGAAGCATCTAAAGAACATCCAGTTAGATTTTGCTTAAGTGCAAATCAACTGAATGGCCAATCCTTTTTGCGAAGATGATTAGCCAACATCTAGTCAGTTAGATAGACTGCCTGAAAATAATCCAAGTAATGTAAAAAAGTTCATCCAAAATGCTCCTCCTATAGGTTCAACCTTAAGAACAAGGTTCATCATACCATAATATACTGTTCGGTATGGGTGGTACATACCAATCCGATAAAGGACCGGTTCGGGTGGTACATTAGTATGCCCCATGTATCATGTGTTGATACACTCGGTATGACTTAGTATAACTTGGTATGCACCATACCGACAGCTGGTCAGTACACCAGTATAGACCGACAGGACAAACCATGCTTAAGATCTTTAGAGGGAGGATAATTTATTTTTTATAGTTTCACATGTCAGCATGTTCTCCTAGTAACGAAGCTGCACATTAGTTGGCAAAATGAGTCACATCAAGATGAATCAACTTCCACGTTAGTAGTGATGCTAAGCCAAATAATAGCATTTTACTTGATTTTTGCAGTCATTGTTCATCAGGAAAAAGAAAAAAAAACCTAAGCAACACACTATAGTTATGAACTGCTGTAACAATCAGAATCCCCTTATTTAAGCATACAGCAGACTGGCAAATCTAACATATAATAAGTGAAACTTTACCCAAACTATGCCACCATGAATGTTTATCAGATCAGATGGACAGTTGGTTCTGAGCTGGTGCACTAAAGGAGATTAATTTAACATCCCTAAATTTTGTTTCTTGAAGATATTATTTGAGTGAAGAAAACTCTATTAATAACATATAATGTAGTTAAGAATATCAATAATACAGGGACAATAAGCTTTTGCAGATATAACTCATTAGAGACATTAAGTATAAGAAACACAAAGATATCACTGTAGTGTTTGACATTCATGACTTAATAGGATAAAGTTCAAGTTTCTGTTAGAATAAAAATGATGAAAAATGAAATGATAAATGTCATGCAATACCTTATTGTTAGGAACTTCAATTTTATGGGATGTTGTGCCCAAATCTGCTGGAGGCACTATGGTGGTCTGGGAATCTTGACCAGAAGGAACCTTACCATTTCCCACTGCTTGAGTTTCTGATTCCTGTAACTCTTTGCCAGCATCAATGGCCACTGTGTACATTAAGAAACAAATTAAAATGTTATTAACTTGAATCATACTTTTTCTCCAAAACTATAGTTCATTCCAATAAACTGAAGCAATCAACTCAAAACTAGAATCACGAAATTGTAAAAAGAAAGATTAAATATCCATAACCAAGCAGGCTATGATCTCATATAGGACAAAAATTTAAGTTACGACCAAGAATTACAATTTTGGTACTACACCCATGGTGGTTACTGGCCTAGTACAAGTCCAATACAAACCGGCATACCTACACATGCAATGCATATACGTACCATAGTAACAGAAGAAGGAAGAGGAGGAGAAGACGACGAGGCAGAGGTGGAGAAGAGGACTAAGAGAAGATGAGGTGAGGAGGCAGCAGCAACAAAGGATTAGAATAGAGGTAGCTGTGGCAGAGGAACAGAGGCGCATGGCTGAAAGGCCGAGGGTGGCGAAAAGTGTGCAGTCATGAAAGTGACTGAGAGAGAGAGAAAGCAAACCTTGTACCACATTTGTACTGACATAAATTGGGCAATGCAAGTCCCCAATAGTGCCAGTATATACTGACTGATACAAAGCAAAATTGCATATTAGAACCACTCCATTGTTCATTAAAGAAGGATCACATAGCTGCCCTTGTCTAATCATCTATCTTCCTTAGGTATCCATTGGACAATAGATATACATATGCAATCATCTAGTGGATGCATACGGCACACAAGTGATCAGACAAAGGCAGCTATATCATCCTTAGTGAATTCCCTTCACACAACCCTGGAACATCCCATCAGTTACAGACAATTATCTAGTCCGATTAGTTGTGCTAACAGTACGAGCTTTGAGCTAGCTACCGTTGAAGCAATAAATTAAAAATGTCACTAAATGGAAATGACCAAACTTTAAAGAATATTCTCGAACTTTCAGATGCTCAGAACACGGGCAACAAGATCCCAAGATCATCCTAACTCATCCAAAGAAAAGGCCACCAACCACACAAATTCTTAAGATAAAATGTCAAGCACGAGTTCAAACAAATTCAATGGACAACGCCGATAACAAAGAAGATGCATGCAAAAAAAATCAATACCAGAACCATTAATTTCTCCATCAGGGTGCGGCTTCTGAGCATCGGTCTTCACATCAACGGCATCAGTATCCTTAATCCTTGGCTCAGAGCTTTCAGCATTTTCCGATTTCACCTCCTCTGCACAATAGCCAGTGTCTCAGTGAGATTCGTTTCTAAAGAAAAAGAAGCAATCAAAATCGCAAACAAGCATAGAAACCCTAGGAATCCCAATCGAGAGCCAATTGAAACACCAAAGAAGAACGAGATCAGCACTGGGTTCGCCTAAAACAAGCGGTTACCAGACGCGGCGACCTCCCCATCCCCCGATCCGGGCTCGTCAACGACCGGTACCGGGGCCTCGGTAGACACCTCCTGCTTCTTGAGGGGTGCCTCTTCGTCCCCGTCGCGGGGCTCGAGATCCTCGAGCTTCCGTTTGTGGTCTCCGGAGGCGGCTGTCGCGATGGTGGTCTCATCGGCAGCGAAAGGGGATTCGTCGTCCTTCGGTGCTTCCGTTGCCTCCAGTGCCTCTGCTTCGTCTTCTGTTGCTTCTGCAACCACCTGAGCGGCCTCCACCTCCATTTCTTGATCCGCCATTGGAGGGAGCTCCGACGACCGGATCGATCAAGTTAACGAAGGAAAAGGCAAGTAAAGCAATGTAGGATTAGGATTTGAGGAGGAAGAGCGAGGGCTCGAGATAGGGTTTTGGAATGGCTCGACGGAAACCATGGAAGGAACGCCTCCACATTTATACGTGTAGGGTTCGTTCGGGTCCATCAGATAGCCTCGGCCTTTTATCAAACTATCAATGGGCTTTTCAATAGGCCATTATTATGGCCCATTATCCTCCTACATGAAAAGTATTGCTTTTTGCTCAATCGATTGATCGATGAGTTTGAATGAGCTAATTGATGTAAACCCATTTATATTGTTTAATATGTCTTTAAAGATGAGAGTTTGAATGAATGCATAGTTGTATAATGCTTTAGTGCTTGATAAATAATAGATAAATTTTAAATTTTAAATATGTATTGACATAAATATTGCTTGATAAAATTATATTGAAAAAGTTTATTGAATATGATAAATTTATCCTTCTAATATTTTTAATATTTATTAAAAATATAAAAAAAAAATTACTTAAATAAATAAATAAAATGAATGTATATAATCTTACAAAAAAAAATTTATGACCCGGATATATAATAAATAAATAATATAATCATATAAATGAATATAAAATATATTTTTAAAAATAAATAAATAAAATTCTATCTTGTAAAATATATGTGAGAGAAAGAGTCTTCTCAGTATCAATCTTATGATTTTAGAGAATATTACAAGATATTTTAAAAAAATTAAAAAATTTCATTAGCATCCTTCAAATATTGAAAATGATGCATTTGAACATTCGTAATGCATCCTTTATATCAAATATGATTTTATAAAAATAAATAAAAATATAATGAGATTATCATTTTCTTCTTAAATCGCCCATTCGTTCTTTTCTTTTATCACAATGTTCAACACAGACTTAATGTCTCCTCTGACTAATGTCTTCGACTTCCCGAATTCAGCAAAGACCAGTGGCTTCTTAAGTGTTTTCATGGCGTCATCCCAGTGGCTCCACATCCACCGCCGGACGAAGGCGGTGTGCGATCCATCGTTCTTCCCCAAGAGCCTAATGATGTAGGAGATCCATCTCAATCAATATTGGTTGGTATATATGTAGATTACACTTGATAGTTAGCTATGTTACCAGATGTCTGGGTATGCATCGATGGTCGCAAAGTCTATCTCGTCAATGAGATTGCTACAGATGAAGTCTGTTCCTACTTGGTAACCAGGATTATAGTGCTTCTCTCTCTGGCGTGGAATCTCCATAGAAGCCCTCCATTCCTATCTCTAGCATGTGTCTGTTGTCCAGGGACTTCGTACAACTAGCCATCTCTCGAACCCAAGCCTGTCCACATGTATTCGAAGTAATCATGCGAATAAGCTTGTCCACACGTATCCTCGTGGATTGCAGACCTAAAGAATGAGAGTATATATGACACTCACATGCACAGTTTTCCCGGAGTAGTCTGCTTGACAACGAGGCTCGTTGATCAGTTCCCATGATTGTTGGGTCGTCTTTGTAGGTACGTTGGTGATTCTGTTGATTCGTGTCAACACTCTCTACAGTCATTCGAAATAAACAAATAAAGAAAACGATGAATAGAGCTCAATCTATTATGCATGCAACGTCAGTTGTACAAGAAGTGGAAGAAGGGTCGACGTAGGGAAAAGAAAGAGAACTCCATAGTGGTACGACATATTTCGATACTATCTACTTGGCAGCAGTCTAGTGACTATGATGGTGTCCACAAAGGAGCTGTAGGTTGACACGATGCAACACCTCGAACCTGAACAAGGGGACCACTTGTCCTAGTGTTGTTCGGCACCGTACAAGACAACGCCAAAAATCGTAGAGCCATTCTGAAAAGCTCGGAACGGCGCTGGTCCATATAGGTTGGTCAATGCTTGTCCGCCGGGTACAAGCCAACCGTCCGAGGAGTCAACAACAATTAATGAGCCATGTACGACCGACCCTTGATCGACGCAAAGGGGAGGACCTCAAGCATTTAACTTCCTCTTACTCCACTCAACACTAACTTAAACTTCGGAGAAGTCGAGTTAGGAAATCACCCTCCCGACCTTAACCTATGTGCATGAGCTCGGCAACAAAGAAGCAAGCAACTCGCTAAGGGAAAAGCCGCACTCGGGAGATGAGACTTGAACTCAACCCGACCTGATGCCCACTTCCACCATCCGAGCATTCGCATGGGCAACCTTGTGCATTCGGGATCAAACCGAGTCGTGCTGACACTTCAGCCATGGCGTAAAGGTTCCTTAACATTTTAGCATTAGAAGGAGGGTCTGATGTTGTAGGAATGCCTCCAACTGAGCAACCCGGGAGAGCACCCCAGAGAAGAGCCACCCCCGACTCACCCGACCTTTGGGTTTGGAGGGCAACTCCCACTTCCTTTGAGCCTAGAAGGAAATACCTCGACTGCAACCTCGAGCCGCTACTAGTGGTTGTTTAATGATATCGGGCTGTCACCTCCCAGGACCACCATGGGACAGTCTGCTATCTCAACCGAGGCATTCTTTAGCCTCACACACCAAGTCCAAGCCCTAACAGGGATGATGCAAACTATCATCCCCCTCATTACCCACCTTGCCCAGCAGTCGGCATTGCCCCAATCGTCGCTGTCACAGGACCAACCAACCCCTGTCACCACACTGTGAGAGCCTTCTCTGGTCCCTCAGCAACCCAGAGTAACGTATGTTAATCCGTCACCTGAGGAGCAATCAGGGAATCCGAGGCTGACACCAAAGCACAACGACCCAGGTCTCCGACGCACCTCCCCGAGCTACCCCAAGCATGACACCTTATCATCCGACTCGATGGACTCTCTCTAGGCTTAGTTGTGCTCAGTCAACCGATGACTCAACGAGGTCCAAAGGGAGGTTCACAAATCCAAAGAAGAGCTCGAGGAGACTTCTTCAGTAGGGTCTCCCTTCGTGCAAGAAATCCAAGACAAACTAATACCACTGAACTTCCGCCTCCCTATGCTCGAGGCTTACGATGGCGACTCCGACCCAGCAGTGCACGTCCTCGCCTTTCGGGCCAGGATGGCCCTATATGGCATTTCCGATGCCCTAATGTGTTGGGCATTCCCCACCACTCTCCGAGGTTCGGCTCAAATGTGGTACTGCCAACTTAGGCTGGCCTTAGTGTCATCTTTTGACCAGCTTGCAAGGGAATTCAAGCTCAATTTTTGGCCAGTGCACGACCAAAATCGTCCACAACCATGCTCCTCAGTCTGAGTTAGAAGGACGATGAACCCCTTTCTCATTTCATCGCTCATTTCACTGTCGAGATCTAACGAGTCTCCAACGCCCACCCCTCACTAATAATGCAAGCATTCTTGATGGGCCTACGACCGTCTAGATTCTTTTGGTCGTTGGTTGAGTGACCGACAACGATCATCCCCGAGATGCTCCAACGCGCAAATCAATATGTGCTAGTGGCGGGAAAGCGTGAGGAGCACAAGAGGCCTCACACAGAGCAATCCAAAGGGTAACCCTCAAGCCCACTAAGAAGAAGGCTCGACCGATCTAAGTCATCGCTCCCAAGGCCCTTGCTCCCACCCTTGGGTTTGTTGAGAACGAAGATCTTCCTCCAAATCATAGAGAAGGGGCTCCTAAGAGTGCCCAACCTGATGAAGACTTTGCACGAGCTCAAAGATCACTCCAAAATTATCGGTTCCACAACGACTATGGTCATGACACTGAGGAGTGCCATGACCTAAAAAACCAAATCGAGGAGCTCATCCGCAGGGGCCATCTCGGATGCCACCTCAAGAAGCTGCGGGAATACTCCTCGCACCCCCCGGGCCTAGTAGAAAAACATATTGATGTTATCTTCGACAGTCTAGCTTCCGAAGGAGACAACGCATCGAGACGAAAAGCCTATGCCCGAGCAATTGTGGAAAAGAGTCCTAGATAACGGGATGAGCACGAGATCACCTTCCTAGCAGGGGATGCCGAGTACCCCGACCATGATGACGCCATGGTGATCTCGGTTAGGATTGCCAATGCTCGAGACAAAAGAATAATGGTAGACATCGGGAGCTCAACTGACATCCTGTACTTCGATGCCTTCCAGAAGCTCGGCTTAATCAAAAAAGACCTCGTTCATATGGCCTCGGCTCTTACCGGGTTCATCGGGGATTCCATCTCACCCCTCGGCACTACCACCTTATCGGTCACCATCGAGGAGCCCAAGTCACTCGTGCCCGACTCTTGAGATGTCGCTAAGCTGCCACTTCATCCTGAGCCAACCGAACATATATTGGAAGTCCCCTTGGAAAAAAGTCAACCGAACAAGATCGTGAAATTTGGATCTGAGCTCCCAGAAAACGAACGAGTCCAACTCATCAACTTTTTGATAAAAAATGCTGACGTCTTCGCTTGGTCATCAAGAGACATGCCAGGAATTGATTCAAGGTCGCATAACACTGCCTAAATATCTTCCCACAAGCGCGGCCGGTGAAGCCGAGGCCTCGGAAGTTTGCTCCTGAACAACAAAAAGCAGTTAGTGACGAGGTGGATCGTCTGTTGGAGGCATGGTTGATAGCCAAGGCAAATTATCCTCAATGGCTATTCAATGTAGTCATCGTCAAAAAATCTAATGGAAACTGGAGGATGTGTGTTGACTACACCGACCTTAATCAAGCATGCCCAAAGGATTGCTATCCCCTCCCAAGGATTGATTACTTGGTCGATACAACCTCAAGGCACGAGCTCCTTACATTCATGGATGCTTTCTCGGGATATAACCAAATCAAAATGGCTCCCGAAAATCGGGAGCATACCGCCTTTATCACAGACCAAGAAGTCTACTACTACAAGGTTATGCCCTTTGGACTGAAGAACGTTGAAGCGACGTTCCAAAGGATGGTTAATAAGATGTTCAAGTATCAGATCGGGAGAAACATGGAGGTATATGTTGATGATATGATCGTAAAAAGAAAGCTCGCTGACGCCCATCTAGTAGACATAGCTAAGACATTCCAAACACTCAAAAAGTTTGACATGCGCCTTAACCCCGCCAAGTGTGCCTTCAGAGTCAATTTTGGCAAGTTCCTCGGCTTTATCATTCACCAGAGGGGGATAGATGCAAACCCCGAAAAGGTTCAAGCCAAAATTGACATGCTGCCACCCTGCTCGATAAAGGAGGTGCAGCGCCTTACGGGAAGGCTAACCGCCCTTGCCCGATTTTTGGCCCGATCAGGAGATAAATGCCTTCCCTTCGTTTGAGCTTTAAGGCATCTCAAAGACTTCGAGTGGACTTTAGAATGTGAAGAAGCCTTTGAGAAGCTCAAGGGACATCTTGCCCAACTACCTCAGCTCGCCTCGGCCATCCCGAGCGAACCACTCAGCCTCTAGCTCGCAGCATCCGAACGCACAGTCAGCTTTGTCCTAGTTTGAGATGATGCAGGGACACAACGACCGATCTACTGCACTAGCCACATCTTGAATGGGCCCGAAGAATAATACTAACCGATCAAGAAATTGGCATTAGCCCTAATGCAAGCGGCTAGAAAGCTGCACCCATATTTTCAAGCCCACACAATAAAGGTGGTAACCAACCAACTGCGACGCCAGATTCTCTCCAAGTTCGACATATCAGGACGAATGTTCAAATGGTCGGTCGAGCTCGAAGATTTCGACATCCAATGCATCCCGAGGAAGGCCATCAAAGTTCATACTATTGCGGATTTTGTCTCGGAGCTAGCCCCCATCGAAGATAGTGCTCGTGAATGTGTCGAACAAAAATGGATTTTGTATGTCGATGGGTCAGCTATCGCCAAAAGAGGAGCTTGGCTTGTCTTGAAAGGGCCGGATGACCAACTGTTCAAGCACGCATTGTGCTTTGAGTTTAAAGCTACCAACAATGAAGCCAAGTACGAAGCACTCCTATCTAGGCTTCGGCTAGCCCAGGAACTACAAGTAAAAAGGATCAAAGTCTCCACCGACTCACAACTGGTGGTTAGCCACATCAGCGGGAACTATGAAACTTGGGATGCGACTATACAAAATACTTATCCGAGGCATGATGACTTGCTAGCCGCTTCCGACACTTCACGATGATGAGGGTGCCTCGGGCACAGAACGCACAAGCATATGCACTAGCAAAACTCACCTCAGGACGAGGGTCGAAAGTATCCCCCTCGGAGGTCGAAAAGCTCCCCTTATGAACCATCATAATTGGGGATGTCGCCATGACCGAGGTGACTCCAAATTGGATGGAGGAGATTCTCTGTTACAAAAAGGATGGGATGTTGCCAACCGATCGGATCGCCTCCCGACAACTTTGGCACACCTAGGTTTGGTACTATGAAGAGAACAACCAGCACTACCGAAGATCATTTAGCCAACCCCTCTTTCAGTGCTTGGCTCCCGAAGAAGCCCAAACAGTTCTGATTGAGGCCCATGAGGGTATATGCGGAGAGCATATCGATGGCCAAACTTTAGCCTTCAAAATCCTCAGACAAGGCTACTGCTGGCCAACCATGTGATGGGATGTCATCACCTATGTGCAACAATGTCTGCAATACCAGAAGCATGCTCGGGTGCAACATCAGCAAATGGTCCCCCTGACCTCGATAGATTACGCGTGGCCTTTTGCGCAATGGAGAATGGATCTCCTCGACCCATTCCTCCTCCCCCACTTTAGGACAACAGAGATTCCTTATCGTCGGGATAGATTATTTTATCAAATTGGTCGAGGTTGAGCCCTTACCATCCGTCATTGAAAGACAAGTCGAAGGCTTTGTTTAGAAAAATATTGTCACTCAGTTCGACATCCCAAAGGCCATCATCACCGACAATGGAGTCTAATTCAACAATGCAAAATTCAAAGGGTTCTACCAGAATTACAGAATTCAACTAAGATTCAGCTCGGTTACGCACCCCCAAACCAACGACCTTGCCAAAGTAACCAATCGAGCAATATTAGAAGGCCTAAAAAGAAGGGTCATCAAGGCGCATGGCACGTGGGTCGACGAAATCCAGAGCATCTTTTGGGCATCCCAAACTACACCAAAAACTACCACGAGAGTCACCCTTCAGTCTGGAGTTTGGAACAAAGGCAGTGCTCCCACTTGAAGTTGTTTTTCCGACACCTCAGGTCAAAAATATTGAAGAAGGTATGTCAGAAAAAAGGCTCTGAGCTAACCTCGACCGTGATGAGGAATGAAAGGCTAACACACCTTTGAGCCTTGGCCTAAAAGGGTCGTGGCAAGACTTTACAACCGAAGGGTGCATCCTCGACCAATCAAGGTCTGCGACCTAGTCCTGCGAAAGGTTGAGGTTAGTGACCCGACACATGCTCGGGGCAAGCTGGCCCCAAGTTGGGAGGATCCTTACTAGGTGACCAACATGGTCCAAGACGGGACTTACTACCTAACAACACACGAAGGAAATTGACTACTGATGACCTGACACATATCAAACTTCAAGAAATTTTACGTTTAAGATAAAGCCCTCATATGCCTAAAACTGTGATAAGCCTCTCGACTTCTCGCCAGATCGAACCCTATCAGGTCGAGTAAGGAGTCTCAACGCAAAAGTCCAACGTTTATAAAAAACACAAAAACAAAACCTTGTACAAGCCATCGGTTTAAAGAAAAGTTTCATTTATAAGGAAAAAAGATTTCACGACTCGATCGATCGTAGCGTACAAAATAAAACAGCACTCAATCGATCATCAAAAAAACAAAAAAACAAAATACATCCCGAAGGAAATCCTAAGCCTCGGGGAGGTCCACGCTATCATCAAATGGGACTTCGTTTGGCATCTGCACGTTATCGTCCTCGGGAAGGTTGACGAAGGGGTCTTCCTCGATTTCTAGATCAGGATACCGAGCACGAAACCTAGCCAGAGCAACCCGATATCCGTACTCATAAGTGACCTGCCCCGTCCTCTGCAACCCGAGTTGGAAGCCGCGCGACTCCTTGTACTCTGCTATAGCTTTCTTGTCTTTTTTAAGAGCCGCTCGGGTTTCCTCAGCAAGGGCTTCCTCGGCTTTCTTTGCCTTCACTTGTGCTGCCTCTAGGTTTCGTGATATATATAGCAGCTTGCCCTCCATCGAGCGGACCCTCCAGCGGGATTCCTTCAGCATACACAGAGTCTCCGCAAGCTTCTGCTCGACCCCTCCGAGCTTTTCCCGAAGCTCACCATGCTGCCGCTTAGCACCCCCGAGCTCCAACTTCAGTTGAGCAACCTCCCCTTCTAGATCGACTGCTCGCTGTTCAGCCGCGAGTCCAACCTTCAGCTCCTCTATTTGGTTGCGAAGCTCGATGATCTCGTCTCCCATGCAACTGATCACCCGACCCGCATCATGGACCCGATCTATCAGCGCCATATGGTAGTGCTGATTCTGCGCAGCAAAGGCATAAATCAAAAGTCGAAGAAGGATTTAACGGAGACAGAAGAACAAAGGACGCCTTTACCCAGACTAAAGACTTGGCGGACTTTTCTATCAGCACCTCTGACGATAAACTAGACAATTGTTTCGCGATCGTCGGGACAAGTCCACCTCGGACGAACGTCGCAGCGGAAGAGCCATCTGTCCAGACTCGGCTCCCAACAGTTAGCCCCGACCAGCGCGGCTCGAGGGGGGCATCCACTTCTCCGTCGGGTAAATCTCTCATAAACAGAGCCTGAAAGGGCTCATTCTTGGTATGCGCTCGGGTTCGACAGAGGTCCCGCATCGATGCAGACCGAGCCGATCTCATCGGCTCCGCCCCTGAAAAAGCACGCTCCCTAACGCGTGCGCTCCCAACGGCCTCGTCGCGGGGCTCGAGATCCTCGAGCTTCCGCTTGTGGTCTCCGGAGGCGGCTGTCGCGGTCGTGGTCTCATTGGGAGCGAAAGGGGAATCGTCGTCCGTCGGTGCTTCCGTTGCCTCCAGTGCCTCTGCTTCGTCTTCTGTTGCTTCTGCAACCACCTGAGCGGCCTCCACCTCCATTTCGTGATCCGCCATTGGAGAGAGCTCCGACGGCCGGATCGATCGAGTTGCCGAAGGAAAAGGGAAGTAAAGCAATGTAGGATCAGGATTTGAGGAGGAAGAGCGAGGGCTCGAGATAGGGTTTTGGAACGGATCGAGGGAAGCCGCGGCAGGAACGCCTCCACATTTATAGCTGTGGGGTTCGTTCGGGTCCATCAGATAGCATCGGCCTTCATCAAACTATTAATGAGCTTTTACAGAAACGAGGGCTCGAGATAGGGTTTTGGAATGGATCAAGGGAAGCCGCGGCAGGAACGCCTCCACATTTATAGCTGTGGGGTTCGTTCGGGTCCATCAGATAGCATCGGCCTTCATCAAACTATTAATGGGCTTTTACAGAAACGAGGGCTCGAGATAGGGTTTTGGAATGGCTCGAGGGAAGCCGCGGCAGGAACGCCTCCACATTTATAGCTGTGGGGTTCGTTCGGGTCCATCAGATAGCATCGGTCTTCATCAAACTATTAATGGGCTTTTACAGAGGCCATTGTTATGGCCCATTATCCACCCACATGAAAAGTATTGCTGCTGGTCGCTCAATCGACTGATTGACGAGTTTGAATGAGCTAATTGATGTAAACACATTTATATTTTTTTAATATGTATTTAAAGATGAGAGTTTGAATGAATGCATAGTTGTATAATACTTGAAGTGCTTGATAAATAATAGATAAAATTTATATTTTAAATATGTATTGACATAAATATTGCTTGATAAAATTATATTTAAAAAGTTTATTGAATATGATAAATTTATCCTTCTAATATATTTAATATTTATTAAAAAAATAAAAAATTACTTAAATAAATAAATAAAATGAATGTATATAACCTTACAAAAAAATTTGTATGACCCGGATTTATAATAAATAAATGATATAATAATATAAATGAATATAAAATATTTTTTAAATAAATAAATAAAATTCTATCTTGTAAAATATATGTGAGAGAAAGAGTCTACTTAGTATCAATCTTATGATTTTAGAGAATATTATAAGATATTTTTTAAAATTTTCATTAGCATCCTTCAAATATTAAAAATGATGCATTTGAACATTCGTAATGCATCCTTTATATCAAATATGATTTTGTAAAAATAAATAAAAATATAATGAGATTATCATTTTCTTCTTAAATCGCCCATTCTTTTTTTTCTTTTATCTCCATGTTTTCAACATAGACTGTAATGTCTTTGACTTCCCGAACTCAGCAAAGATCAGTGTTTTCATGGCGTCATCCCAGTGGCTCCACATCCACCGTCGCACGAAGGCGGTGTGCGATCCATCGTTCTTCCCCGAGAGCTTGATGATGTAGGAGATCCATCTCAATCAATATTGGTTGTTATATATGTAGATTACACTTGATAGTTAGCTACGTTACTAGATGTCTGGGTATGCATGGATGGTCGCAAAGTCTATCTCGTCAATGAGATTGCTACTGATGAAGTCTGTTCCTACTTGGTAACCAGGATTATAGTGCTTCTTCTCTGGCGTGGAATCTCCATGGAAGCCCTCCATTCCTATCTCTAGCATGTATCTGTTGTCCAGGGACTTCGTATTACTGGTCATCTCTCGAACCCAAGCCTGTCCACATGTATTCGAAGTAATCATGCGAATAAGCCTGTCCGCATGTATCCTCGTGGATTGCAGACATAAAGAAAGAGAGTATGTATGACACTCACATGCACAGTTTTCCAGGACTAGTCTGCTTGACAACGAGGCTCGTTGATTAGTTCCCATGCCATGATCGTTGGGTCGTCTTTGTCGGCTACGTTGGTGATGCTGTTGATTCGTGTCAACACTCTTCGCAGTCAGTCGAAATAAACAGACACAAAGAAAAAGATGAATAGAGCTCAGTCTATTATGCATGCAACGTCAGCTGTACAAGAAGTGGAAGAGGGGTCGACGCAGGGACAAGAAAGGAACTCCATAGGTCATCTTTATGATGGAATAATGTTCATGACATGAGCTCATGTACAAGATGACTGTATACACTACGATCTTATAACATCATTTGCATGATAAATACCTGGATATGGTTCTTGTAGTATCCCTTAACTACTGGGTTGGTGTAGAAATCATCTTCTCCGTTTACAGCTACGCCTGCATTGCGCGCCCATTGCACGTTTTGAGCTCTGCCTCCGAAGTCCTTGACATTGTTAACCAAGCTCAGGATCAAGCGAACACCACGCGTTTGAGCCTCCCAAATCACAAAATCAAGTCCCTGATCATATAACAGTGGTAAATATATCATGCTTTGATCAGTGGTTAGGTGCAAAACTAGGCTTAGATTTGAGCGGCTGCAGCCATTGCACTACCTGAAAGACTCGCTCATCGTACTTTCCCTGGGAGACCTGCAGTGGCTGGTCACCACCATCGCTGAATGCCCACGTCCGGCAGACAGTGAGACCCCCTGCCGCGGCCTCACGGAGCACCTCGGTGACCTTCGCCCGCTCGACGGGCTCGGCCGCGACATGCATCATCCAGTAAGAGTTGAACCCGCTGAAGAGAAAGGGGGAACCTTCGAGGACGAACTGCGTGCCTTGCCTCGCGACGAATGCAGCACTACCGGCGACAGCGACGGCCGAGCATGCGAAGGCGCCCAACAGGAAGCGGAGCGCACAGGCCAGGCTCGCCATCGCGTGGGACGACTGCGTCTGCTTGTGGTGAACAAAGTGGAGTGGGGTGGGTATTTATAGGGATCACATTGTCCTTTTTGGATTGTGCTGTAATACAATGCAACGAAGTCTGTCATCATGCGATCTAGACGAGATGTGATAAAAGAAGAGGAAGGGGGAGGTGAGGATGATAGAGAATGGTGGGCGGAAAAGGCGGGCAGTTCGTTGGAGGGACGAAGGAAGGAATTGGGGTGTGACGGTGGCAGCGGGGCCGCTTGTGACGTGGCGAGTGAGGGATAAAACGGTTTTAACTGATAGGGCTGTCGTGTATGAATGAAGACTTGGATACATCATTTAAGCTAAAGTTATTCGGATCTAAGAGACAGTATCCTTAGATCAGAGATTCTTTTTCAAATGACATAGAAAGATATGTGTCTTAAATTTGATATGATATTATTTGATTTCAATCTTAACATAAAAGTTTTTCATATAACTTAAAGAATATTATAAATTTTATACTTACAATAAGAGAGGAGAATTTTAGTTTTTATATATAAATCTTCCAATGATTCATAATGATCAAGGTATTAGATTTAATGATGTTACCAAAAGATATTATTCTTGATCTATGATAAATTTAGATTTTAATCCTATTTTTTTCCTAATAGTTTAATATTATAGTCCCGACTAAAACAATAATATTCTCCTAGCACATCTCCCTCTCATGCACAATATAGTGAGCACCTAGATTTACTAAGTCAGGCCATCGAAAGTCTTAGTTGTCAGTATGAAATTTGTGACAAATAGAAAAAAAAATTTGTGACAAATAGAAAAAAATTCATTGAATTAGTGTTAGGATTAAAGTGGATTTTGAGTTGACTCAATGACAATTAAATAAAATAGGTTGTTGCGATTCAAGATTGATAAAATTGTTGAAGGCTAGCTAAGAGTAGGGTTCTCTCAAACAAAATTTTGAGAGAGTTTGAGTTGACCTAATGGATATTTTGACCCAAACTGAATTTGACTACTCAAATTGTATTTTGACATATATTAAGCACAATGTAATCCTATTTTTGTCAATCAAATCTAATTTTGGACCAAATGCCTATTTTTTACCTAATTTGGTCAAGCTCAATATTGACTAGCTTATCGGACTTCGATCAAGTTGGGTATTGGGCTTGATTCGAGTTGACTAACTTATAGCCAAAATCTAGATGCTAAATTAGATTAACATAACTAAATCATCTTATTTTGGTCAATATATTATATTAAAAAAAGAAAAATAAGATGTACATAATTGAAGTATGGACATAGTATGTTAGACTATGATAATTAAATTATTTTGCTATGATAAAATTATTGGTTCACTATAAAATATATTAGAAAAGGCTAATATTATTGTACAACAATGGAGAATTTATGACATGAATAACATAATCATTATATCTCAAATTATTAGTTAGGCTTAATATAGTATTATTATATTTATTGGACATAAGGTAAACTTTATGTACACATATAACAAATGTTTGAAAATTTAATAATCTAATTGGATAAATTTATTTTGAAAATAAATTTAGTTTTTATTATGATTTTTAGACTTTTATTTTATATCTTATTTACTCAACGACCCTAATAAAAGAATGTTTGATTATGTGGTTCAATAACATAGGATATGATTTATTAGTGGTTTAATTAGATTGTGATCAAAGTGATTGGTAAAAAAAAGAGAATCCTAATCTTGGGAGTACCAAGATGGCATGACTATCTTATATTGTCTTTTATTAGATTCTCTACTCTCATTTACATAATTACAAGGCCTTCTTGAGATTTTCTCATCAATAGTTCTTCAGTTACATCAATTATAATGGTCCCACAAGGTCTAGTTTTTCATATTTAAATCTTCCAAGGCTTCACCATATTCGATATATCAGATTTAATGATGTTATCAAAAGGTACATGATATCATTCTAGATTTATTATAAATTTATACTTCAATTCTATATTTTTTTGCTTCATAGTTTAATCTTAAAGTCTCGACTAAAATAATGACATTCTCCGACCTTCTCCCTCCTGTCATAAGCATCATCTAGTATGCACCTAGACCTGCTAGGTCAAGCCAACGAAGTCTTAGTCATAACTATTATGATGAAAGTAAAAAACCATAGTTCATTGAATTAGCATCAGGGTTAGTATGAGGTTTGAGTTAATCCAATGACAATTAAAGAAGATAGGTTGTTGCGATAAAAGAATGGTGAAATTGGTGAAATTGGTGAAGGATGCTTAGGAGTGAGGTTCTCTTATAGAAATGCTTATGTAATATTTTGAGAGGCTAATTATCCAAAGACATGTCAACCCTGCTAGTCATAGGTGCCCTACAAGCCAATCACGTGAGTGATGACATGTGTGACTTAACACGTAGTCTGTTTACTTATTAACATTATTTGACATTTTATTACTTTATATTCTTGAATATATTGTGATGTCTATGGATATGTGAAAAGGGAATCGAATCGTGATTAGATCACGATAATGTGATCGATTCACCTTTAAACACATATCTTAAATAACCCTTGTCATAGGTTACTCAAGAGGGATATCGAGATAACCGGACAGAATGGTGTGTTGTATATTTGTCAATTTAATGAATGCAGCTGGTCACATTGCTGCTCGTATAGGGACATTAGGGATACAATACATGTGCTCTTTGGAGAATGAATTCACTAATTGATTCATTTTTGGAATGTTGAATGGTTGATAATGTCTTATTGTCAGACAGCGATTTTGTATTCCCAATGGTGTATCTGGTCCGTAGACTTAAGATATCAAAAATGTTCTGTATGAGTACTCCACTCTTTGATACCGGACATATAGGTCTGAAAGTTTCAGATCTAGCACAACCGGTCATCAGGAGTGGTAGCTAACTTTACGATAACTATTGAGTGTCGATAGAGGATCATCCACTCTCGGTGTCATGATAGAAATATCTCATGTATTCTTGCTCAGACAAATCCCTAGCTATGGTCATTCAGATTGAGAGAGAAAGAGTTCTACGGAAGAATCCGATTAGAGCGAGACTAGAGTAGAAACCATATGAGTCTGACAACACCATGCCTACCGGTCTTGGAATATTAGATGAATGAAGGACTATAGGTATACGATAACTATGGATAGACATGTCCAAAGAATTTGATTTTTGTGTACCATTTGGGGACTACGACGTAGTGGCCTAGTACATCCACAGTCGATGAGTCGAGTGAATTATTATGTAGATAATATTTCACTAAGACAGATGGAGTTCTGATTGGTATGACTCATGGCCAGCTTGATATTGGGTTTAGAGGGTCACACATATATAGTAGACATTGTGATGAGTAGAGAATTGGATATGAGATACCTACCATAGACCCTATCTTATTGAATATCCAATAAGTCATTTAATTATTTTATCCTATTGATGAGATCAAATAAGAGTCAATAAGAGACTATTAGATAGAGATACACTAATCTAAGAGAATTGAGTAGTTGAATTGAGATCCAATATCCAGTAGGGCAGGATCCATTAGGGTTAAGTTGACAGGGGACCTCTTTAAATAGGAGGGAAACAATGGTTCATAGGTTAGAGCCTTTTTGGGTTACCTCTCCAATTCTCCTCCCCTTTTCCTCCTCATATAGTAGGCTTAGAGTTTTGATTAGCATCGTCGTAGCCTTGCTCTGTGGATCATCACTTGAGAGGAGAGCACTTGACATCTTTCACCCTCTCCTATAGATATATAGAGATTCAGGGATATACGATCTCACTTGGTAACATAATTTTTTATATACATAATTTTAAGTTTCATGATTTTTATGCTCCAATCTTCGCACGATGTCGAACACATCTTTCAAAAATTAGAGATTTTATTTTTTAATATTCTTCCACTATGCATGTGATGTCACCCTCCAAGTTTTCCAACAAGCCCTTCTAGAGTAAAAAAAATATTATCTCTAAGTGTCAATAAGGTATTCCAAGTTAAGAATAGAGCGGCTTAGTCAAAAAAATGAACCATGGCACAATGCGAGATTAATTAATCAGTCGAATCTTTATAAGTCGTGGATGTAGAGTTTAACTTTTGAGACTATCTAGTTTTTGCTTCCCTCCAATAGTAACAACAATTGACAAGAGTGCTTCTACAAAAAAAAAAAAAAAAAAACCCCTCCAAAACTTAAGAGAGTCCCAAAGTGGTGGTAGGAGGAGTGAGAAGAGAGTATAGTACAGTAATGAAAAATTTATTCTTTGTAGCCAACCATCTCCGATCTGAATATTTAAAGAAATATTATCTAAATGTTTGATACTTCAAAGAATATTTTATTGTGTTCTACTTGGAATTGGATGTTGTCCATATGTAACTAATTTTCATCGTATAGTTAGATAATTAGAGACACAAATACTTTGGCTTATGAATTATCTAACTTTACTAGGAGATGTCAGGATATCACTACCAAGGGGAGCCGAATCTCAACATCAGTTTTGTTCCCACTTAATTAGTAAGCAAGTAAGCAATAATTTTACTTTCAAATATAAAAATAAAAAAAAAGATGAGTTTTGAACTAATATGCTCCCTTTTCCTTCTACCAAATCCACTTTTGAATTTGCTCTACAGGAGCGAATTCTCGAATGATATCCTCTAAGCATGTTATATTCTTCTCTATTTAAAGGCCACTCTCCGTCTTTTTACATGCATAAAAAAGAATCCACATTGGAAACAATGGCATCTCGATACTCCACGATGATGCTTGCTCTCCTTCTTGGTTGCCTAGTTATGACTGCTCAGTCTACCAGTATGTAATTGTATTAGTTCTAACATTTTACTTTTGTCTAAGTGGCTTCCATGTTTTCTTCTTCGATGGTTTTATTCTAATAAGTCTGATATGGCGGGGATTTGTAGACTACTCCTTGCATGAAGATGGTGATTGTGATATTCTTGGGCCATGCAAGACTAAAGCAGATTGCGCGAAGCCATGCGAAGCTGCCGGCCACTCCCCGACGGCGGTCCTCTGTGTTCCTGATCCAACTGGCAGTAATCGAGGCACAGTTTGCTGCTGCATTACTGCATGATGATTCGAAAAAGCATTTGTAATAAGTTTGCTAATGCAACATTTTTAACCTACCCAATAATAATCTGTGTTGCAGAATTGAGGTTTATCATCAATGCTGTTGTGTCTGTGTTTATCTTTAATATCAAAAATTGGTGATTTAGATTATCATTTATGATGAGATATTCTCCATTTTCTCAATTGAGAAGTTTTCTTAACATAATTTTATTACAAAAACAGTTTTGAAAATATTCTAAACATACCATGTGGTAACAAAATTAAAACAAAGGGTCTCGTCTCATGATAATAAAGATTTTTTAATTTAAAATTTAAAAATTTGAATAGTTACTTGACAATGATAGAAATTAGTTTTACAAATGATAAATCATTAGAAATATACAAAATAGAAATTGGACAATGACTCAGCTTATAGACTATGGTTGGTCAAGGAGGCCAACATGGTTAACTTCTAACATAGACAATGAGCACAACGACTTAGCTCATAGGCTAGCTGACTATGTAATGGTGGTTACATATGTTGCATTCAGATTATAAAATTATGCAAAAATATCTAACTATCTCTAGCCACGCCCCATAATCGATGCTTAGTACTATCTAATACATTTGTCCCCTCCGAATTCAATTTTGGCCGATAACGAGGTGTTTTGGGAATTGTAGTTGGCTATAATAAAGAAAAGTTTTGAGTAGTAACACGCTGGTCCAACTCCAAGAGGAATAGGAATGATAGACAACATCATCCATTAAAAGATTAGATCTGTTAGGTTAGACAAATGAATGCCTTAGTCATGCTAGGACTAGCATGTGAACCTAATTTCTGAGCATCCCAAAAATTCTTAGGTCATTTGATAGTAATAATCATTAGGATTTTAGTAGAGTTTGAGTTGACCTAATAGATATTTTGACCCAAACTGAATTTTCACTATTCAATTTGTATTTTGACTTAAATTAAACACAATGCAATCATATTTTTGTCAATCAAATCTAATTTCATACTAAATGCCTATTTTTTACCTAATTTTGTCGAGCTCAACATTGACTAGCTTATTGGACTTCGACAAGTTGGGTATTGGGCTCGATTCGAGTTGACTAACTCTTTGTTGCTCAATTCTCATGGCCAAAATCTAGATGCTAAATTAGATTAACATAATTAAATTACCTTATTTTGGTCAACATGTTGTATTAAAGAAAGAAAAATAAGGTATACATAATTGAAGTTTGGACATAGTATGTTTGAATATGATAATTAAATTTTTTTCTATGATAAAATTATTGGTTCACTATATAATATATTAGAAAAGGCATATATTGTTGTAGAATAATGGAGAATGTATGGCATGAATAACACAACCATTATATCTCAAATTATTAGTTAGGCTTAATATAATATTATTATATTTATTGGACATAAGGTAAACTTTATGTACACATATAACAAACGTTTAAAAATTTAATAATCTAATTGGATAAATTTATTTTGAAAATAAATATGGTTTCTTATTATGATTTTTAGCTTTTTATTTTATATCTTAGTTACTCAACGAGCCTAATAAAAGAATGTTTGATTATGTGATTCAATAACATAGGATATGATTTATTAGTGGTTTGATTAGATTGTGATCAAAGTAATTGGTAAAAAAAAGACAATCCTAATCTTGGGAGTACCATGATGGCATAAGTATCTTATATTATCTTTTATTAGACTTTCTACTCTCATTTATATAGTTATAAAGCCTTCTTGAGATTTTCTCATCAATCGTTCTTCAATTACATCAATTATAATGGTCCCACAATGTCTAGTTTTTCATATTTAAATCTTTCAAGGCTTCACGATATCCGATATATCAGATTTAATGATGTTATCAAAAGGTACATGATATCATTCTAGATTTATTATAAATTTATACTTCAATCCTATATTTTCTTGTTTTATAGTTTAATCTTAAAGTCTCGACTAGAACTATAACATTCTTCGACCTTCTCCCTCCTCTCATAACCCAATCAATTTCATAGTGAAGCAAACTTTAAACTCATAAATGTTTTGTTAAATCACTAAAAAAAGTTTTCCATAATCAAGATCTACTTAATCGATGATAATTTAAAAATTATGAAAGAATATAATTGTTAAACCTAAGGAGTGAGTTTATTGAGGTTGAATTTGTTCCTCCTTTATGGGCACATTCTAGTAAGAAGGGAAAGAATAAACTAAAAATATGAAAGACATGTAAAAATGTATTATTTCTTTGTTACAAACTCCTCCTATGTACATGTAAGGAAAAAAAAAAAACACATCATTGAAGGAAATCTTACATATTTTGATGTCCTAGAACCCGTCTAGACTATCGACGAAATTCATATTTGATGAATAAGTTAATAATATAAAATTAAAATTCTAAAAGAAAAGAGAAAACTCTTAAGGTTTTCATTCTTCGTAAAATATTTGAAAAAACTAAATTCCTGAACCATTAATGTATTTTTTAATATCTAAATAATATACTAATGTAGTCAATATTTTGGGTTAATTGAGACTTGATAAGTAGAACCCAATCAATTAGATCCATCAAGTTACCATGAGCTAGAGATATTCTTATAAATAATATTTTTTTCTAAGGATATTTGCCCACCAATAATATATATATATATATATATATATATATATATATATATATATATATATATATATATATGTGTGTGTGTGTGTGTGTGTGTGTGTGTGTGTGTGTGTGAGTCTCTATTTTCAATTCTTAGGTGCTTTTTTTTTTTTGTTGGTAGTGTGCTTGGGACGTGAAGAATTCACCTTAAAGGAGACATCCCAAAAAGTATTCAATCTCTAGAAAATCTGATTATCAAGACCTTATAATATTTAGGAAGTGAGATAGGTTATCTTAATTCTATGGTGTAAATGGAAGATCAAATCTGACACTAATATGTACAATAGTAAAGAGTAAGTAAATAAGTTTTGACTGAGTGTTATGTACTATTATTATTTATTCAGTGAGAATTTAGGATCATGGAATCAAAGTCTAATATCAATTGTTTGGATTCATACCTTTTGTTTCTATTTCTAAAATGGATGTATCTGATGTTCCCCATGATGATCAATTGGTTTGGAAGATAGATCATAAAGGGCAATCATCATCCAAGTTGGCTTACAAGCATTTTTTAATATTTTGTTTACTAAAGTAATAGGTGATTGTCTTCATTATAAAAAAAATCCCACTATAATTAGAATCCTTCTCTTTTGTTGAAAAGCACTGTTTAAAAAATTATAAATTTTGTGGATAACTTGGTATCATGGAGGTCCATAAATATTAGTTCTGAATAACTTGGATGGATTATTTTTTTTCTTTTTTTTTTGGGCCCTTTAACCAATTAGGTGTGGGTTTTTTTTTTTTTTTTTTATGAGGAGAGGTCTGACATCAAATTTAAATACTAAAATCAATGAAAATTTAGATCATGATTATAAGAAGCACATGATCCATATAAGGTTTATCTATGTACAAATATCAATATGAGAGAGAGACTCATATTGTCATATTCTACTTCAATGACTTAATATATATTGATATTTAAAATAGAGAAATTGATTTTCTAATTCATGCAAACAATAAAAGCTATAAGATTATATAGAACAAATTCAAAAGTATCAATAGATATAATGAATTAATAGCTAGCAACAACTATCTTTAAATTAACAAGATTGAAGAAACCCAATATACTCATATTGTCATATTCTACTTCAATAACTTAATATATATTGATATTCAAAACGAAGAAATTGATTTCTAATTCATGCAAATGATGAAAACTACATCACAAATTCAAGAGTATCAATAGATATAACAAATTAATGGCTATTGTAAAGACAATCTATGTTGCTCAACAAGATGAAATATAGAAATTAAAAGTTGAGGCTAATGCGACCGAATTGGTTAAAATTTTAAATATGGAGGAATTAACCTTTGGTCTTTTTATTATCTCTATCTAATTTTTTTTTTGTATTATTTTAACAAGTTGCAGATTTCTCATACACAGTTAACATATTCTAGTTTTTATTAACTTCTTATCCTCTGATGGCCTCAATAGTTTCAAACTCTTTTATACTTTGGTGAGCAGAATATTAATTGTATTATATAGTTAAGAAAATATAGTTTTTCTTCTCTTAAATAAATATATAAATAAAATACCATGCTAAAATAAATAAATTTATGGATTACTGACAGATTTTCTTGAGGTTATCTCTATATGGTGGATTTTTAAAAATTTTGATACTTAATGGTCAATATTACTTTCTAATATTTTTAGATAATTTATTGAAAGAAATTCTAGTGATGATTTTTTACTAGATGGTGCCCTGTATTTAATTTTTACTTGGGGACATCTTTATTATTAAAAATCTTGATAATGCCCTTGAATTATGTTATTTCAAGCCAAATTGATCCGTGGATCAGTTCAGTCCAATCGAAATATCTTGATCCGAGTCATATCTTTTTAGACCAAATCGTGTCGAGTCAGATCTCTTCTATCAACCCATGAACCACCTCTATCTTATCCTCTTCCTACTCCACCACCTCCTCTTTCTCACCCTATCACCTCCTTCTTCTCCCACTCAATCTCCCGCTCCACCTCCCGCTCATTCTCGTCCTCCTCCTCCCACTCTATCTCCATTGTTACCTCCTTCCCCTCTCCTTTAGTTTTCTCCTCCTCCTTTTCCTTCACCTTCTACTACTCTTCCACTGCTCCCTTCCTCCCCTCCTTTACCTCCTCATTCTCATAGTTTAGTCTAGAAAAATCCTATTACATTCAAATTATACTCGGGTTACAATTTATTCGTAGAACCTATTAAAAATATATTAATGTTTATATAAATTTATCATAAAATAAAAACATAAGTATAATTTTTGTTAGAATCATGTTCTAATAGAATTCTCAAATTTTGATAATTAATTATCTTAAAATTATCTAGAAATAAAAAAGCATTAATCTTAAAATAGGTTAAGTAATAGAGTTTAAGTTAGTTCAATTTCGAGCGCAACTAAGTCAACATAAAATATAAAAAATATAAAATTTTATGATTAGTTTTATGATGAATTTAAGATAATTTTACATAAAAATTAATATTTTTAACATATTTTGTGAATAAGTATAACTTTCAAGATAACTCAAGTTTCATATAGAAATTAGGACAAAATTTTCTAGGTAATTTAGGGTAATTTTATATAGAAATTAATATGATAATTTTATATAAAAATTAATATATTTTGTGAATGAATATAACTCGAGTATAACGTCATAAAGTATAAGCAGAAGGTGGAGGAGGAACAAGAAATGAGTAAAGACTAGATAGTTAAGGTTCAATTAAATGATAGTTAAGATTAGTTGAATAATCATGTTCATATCATTATATTTTTATAATTTCATTAAAGATATTTTCAGTCAAAGCTAAAAAAAAAATAATGCCCTTGGTAAAAACTAAATATAGGGATATTATTTGGTAAAAGCCTTTATTTTTTTAGTAAATTTTTAGTAAATTACCCATTATAATCTTTTAGTCCTCCTTAGTGCTCAAAGTTTCTACTAGTCTTGATATTATTATTAATTTTAATATTATCAATGTTTATTATTCCAAAGTTTTTATTAGTCTTAATATTTTTATTAGTTTTAATATTTCTGATTTGATTATGATGTAACCACATATGAGAAGTGAGTTTACGACCAAAATCCTTATTTATTATTTATAATTATCATTTTAAAATTAGTTTTTTTATAAATAAATATAATTTTTTTTTAAAGAAGGATAATATCGAAGGAACGATAAACAAGATTGGAGCATGAGCTGAAGGGTTATAATCGATGATAGACGAAAAATGATAATTGACGATAGCCATGACGAGGTAGGTTAGGAGAAAATAAAATAAAAAATATTATAATAAGATGAAAAAAAAGAGTATAATAAGATGAGAAAAAAATATTATTTTAATAAGTAAAAAATAAAAAATGATGATAGAGGATGTGGGTAAGATGAGAAAAAAATAAAAAATAAAAAAAGATTATTATAAGTAAAATATTATTTTATTAATTTTTAAAGGTGAGAGTTGTCTTAAAAGAAAAACTCTAAATAAACTTGAATGACGGAACTGCCCTTTGCTAAGAAAGCGACTACTGCATTCTTGCGTACCACAAAGAGCTTGTTGACTCACCGGCACAGGGACAGAAATAGGAAATAGGGAAAAAGAATAACCGAGAAGCATCCAACGATAAGACCAGTCGCAGGATTAGGGTTTTAAGGACTCACTTGCACTCCCCTCCTCCACCTTCTCGAATGGCTTCTTCCGAGAAGGATGCTGCGCTTGCCACAACCCCATCCGACGCGCCCACCATGTGAGGCATCTGTCTCCTCATCCTTCTCGATTCTTCTTCTTGCAGTTCGGATCGCTTTCGGTATCATGTTTGGTTGTGTGAACTATCAGCGGATGCCTAAAGAGACTTGATTTTGTGGACGATTAATGATCGCACTTCTTAGTTTTGGGGTTTTTGATCGCATTTAGTGCTTTAATGATGTACCTTTACTACTTAGAGTGGAATTGATTGGGGCGAGGTGGTCATTTTGATGCCGATCGAGGCTTTCACTGCTTATTTTGCCTGTATCTCCTCATGATTGTCTCAAGTCCAAATCGGTTATTGGAAGATACGCTAGTTTGCATGAGTACAACAGTTTACATGATGAAATTGGATTCCCTAATATTGAGTACAAATGCTATTTAAATTGAACTCCTATCCATTAAAACTAGATGATTCCAGAGGATAAAAAAAATCTTCCCCTTTTACTTAGGGATCAACCGAGTTATAGTTCCAACCTACGTATATAAACAAGGACCATTTAGTTGACTCCATTGCCAAAAGTAGTTTTATTTTTCTCCCATCTTTTATCTTCTAAAGTTCTCGCTAGTACATACTTATGCTAAGCTTTATGCATTTTCTTTTCACACTAACTACTTTTTGAGATTACTGCCCCACCATGGTCTCTTGAACAATCAAGCTATTGCTTGAGACTTTAAGCATTGTTTCCTCTCTATTAAATTGTGTATTCCTTTCTTTTTTCTATATTCTTAAAATAATATTTCAATTATAAATGCATCACTGTTTTCTTAATATATGTATGTGCTTCTTGAAATGTGCCACTGTATTGTAACAATTTCTTGGAGACCACACTGATAGCTAAGCATCAAGAACAAGAAATAATTTTCAGATTTAGGACATGTCATGCAATTAACAGAGCAACACTTGTATGTCTTTTTTTGTTACAAAAGCATCTTGATCAAGGAGCTAATTTTAATAATTAAACTTGTCATTTTAATACAGCTTCGATAAAATTATACACAAGGAAATTCCTTCCAAGGTGGTTTATGAGGACGAAAAGGTAATTCATCATTCTTGAAGTTGCTAGATTTATAGATACTATGTTTCTATTTACTATCAGTCGACAGTTGTTGTTTACTTTATGTGAATATTTATATAGGCTATGTTTCTAACTTCAACCAGTTTGTAATGTTTCTTTCTGTTTGCATTAACACTTGTATGTAGAGGAGTGGTAGTAGAATGGATAGGTTGGAAAATTGGAGTGTGATAGGTGGAAAAGTTATATTGTTGAATGCTCAGAATTAGCTCTTCTATTTCCTAAGATTTTCTTCAAGAAAGTGGGTATGAAGCTATGTCATAAACCAGGCTTCCTACTTCTGCCAGTATTTACTTGTTAATAGTTAAAATATGGAATCTTTTATCTTAATCTTGTGTAGCAACGATCAACAAATCTTTGCACCAGTTATCTCTTTAACTATGGGAGTAGCTTCTTTGTGGTGCCAACTTCATATAAAATCTGTTGTATGTCATAATCCTACTTTGAGATTATTTCTATTCAGTTAAATTTATCTTTTTTCTCTACCTTTTCAGTTGGTCAATCAAACTTAAAGCTGCAAAACTAAATCAGGGTTTTTTGTGTTTTAGCATTAAAATTTATTTGCATTGAAAGCAATATACTCACATAAGAAGGAGATTGCATCAGGGCACACATAGTGTACAATTGATGCACGTACATAAAAAATGCAAGGTTTAGGCTGAGCTGTTGGATGATTCTTGTCTTTTGGATGATTTTTTGATAGAAATGGGTGTCTCCCTTGCTCTTCCTTCAACCCGTACTATATTGTGTGTTCTCATGAGGGTTTTTATTATTATTATTTTATTTATTTATTTTTGTTCTTCATGTGTCATCTCTTTTCTCTTTCTTTCTTTTGTTTCAATTTTTTTTTGCCTTATCAAAAATTTTTTTCCTTCTTGTGATAACCTGTTTCTCATAAGTTTAGCTTTGAGTTATCAATTTTTTGAATAATTGCCAACTTTGGCTCTAAACTCTTGCCACATAGCCTAGGCTTAATTGAATATAGTGATAAAGGAATTTGTCAAATGACTCTTTAGATTGAGCAAATTTATGTTTATGATAATCAATAATATCCTTCATAACTTTGTGTTATGATTATCTTTAGATTCTCATCACTGTTTTCCAGGTCATTTTGTTGGTTTGGAGCTCCATTACATATACAACTTACATGACGATAGGTTTATATTTTAATAATTGATTTTTTTCATTGGAAGTACAGGAAGCTTTATTCTGAGTTTTTCATTTTGGGGAACTTTTACTTCATAGAATTGTCATTACTAAAAAAGTCTAACCACAGAGTAGGAGAAAAAGGTCCACTAGGAAAAATAATATAATTTCTGTGAGTGGCAGGCCCCTATTTCACCTTTCTTTTTCTGTCATAATCCTTCTCCTTTTTATTCTTGATTCTGTTGATCTTATTCTCCTCTAGAATCCTATTTCTTTAATAGATTTTTCTATCTGAAATGTTTATCATCTTCTTCTTGATTCCTTTTGTTCTACATTCTTCTAAAATTTTACTACAGCTAATGATATATTTAATATCCATGCTTAAATGTATCAGATTAGTCCAAACTGATCTTATTTGAGGCTTGTGATTAATAATCACTAGGAAACAACATTACATTAATAATTGGTTCCAGATCACTGATGATTTTGTTTGAACTTTTGTCAAATATAAGATGCCAACAGATGAAGATTATGATGAGATTAATATTCCTCTTCACTTAGCTTTATTCTATGAAGAGTTTTCATTTATATATATATATATATATATATATATATTATAAAAGGTGACGCTATGTCGCCTTATATATATATATACGTCCGTTAAGGGACGGTCCGTGTACCGGTAAGCTGATGGATTGATACGTACCGTCCGTACCGGACGATATTATTTGAAATTGCATACCTTGCTTTTATCATTTTTCCAACGACATACGTGGCTGATGTGCATCTCTTTTTCACTTTCCACCCGTAATTGGCTAACATATTCAGTTTTTATGTTATAACCATTAAATGATTTATTGTATTTTCCTATACCCTTTGGCAACAGGCAAGGGTGTCAGGTCAGTCCAAATTCAATGCAACTCTTGGTCGTGCATCTTCCCCAGCTTCAGAGAAATTGCCATCGCTTTGGCCAAGGCAAGATGTAACTTTTATTAATAATGACAATTTTCGAACTTCCAATCAAATCAGGGTTGATTCACATCCTCCACCGTTGGCTACTATGGTTGTTCATCAAGATACTAGCTCTTCCAGAAATATGGTACTAGATTTAACTGTATGGAATTGGAATTCAGTTATTCAACATTTGGAAGCATAATAACTCTTATGCTTTTAAGATTCGTTACTTTAATTTTCTTTATGATATGAACTTACGGTACTTTTTTCTGTTTAGTGATTCCATTTTGTTTGTTGCGTATTAGTTTCATTATAGTTTATATATACTCTTGTTAGGATAGTCACCTCTTATTGATCACCTTCTTTTCTCTGAGGGATCTAGGTAGCCCCTAAGAGAGAGAGTGGAAAGAATTTTATTATAATAATAGGGAGAGCTATAAGACAGATTGAAGAGAGAGAGAGAGATGAGAGAAGACAAAAAGGAACAATGGAGGATTTTATTATAAGGAACAGTCAAAACTTTTCTTTTGTTCTAGCATATGTTTTTCCTTTAGGCTAATCAAGAGACATGAGCAAATTTGGATTTTGGATGGAATTAGGACCAAATTCAGAAGATCCTTAAGCTGGATTGCATCAACTCGAATTCTAAGAACTAGTCACACTATCCATTAAACATTGACCAAAGTAGTCAAACTTTTGCATAAACTAGAATAAGAGTCCATCAGGGCATATATGCTTGATGAAATCATTGACGTGGCATCATGAACCCTACTTTCATTGGTCTAGGCCCATCATGTTCCCTAACATAAAGGCAAATGGGCCCATAGCTTGATTGGCCACAACATAACTGATGTAGACCCTTTTTGTCCATGTCAATAACATTTAACATGTGAGGATGAGTGCCTTGAATCATAGAAAATTTTCATTTTAACAATTTCCTCCTTGGTTTCACCTTGTCTCTAGAGTCCTCAAGGTGAATAATTGTTAATTGCCGATGTAACTAGTTATGGCTTGTTGATGTCTTTTTGCGTAGATTGTGCTTCTCTCTACCTTAACTCTGCACATCTCCCTTTAATGGCGTTAGGTTAATAGCCTTTTCATTTTCTTAGATTTTGAAGGCTCTAAGCAAGGACTTTGTAAAAGCACGTTACCTTTTTTTACGAATGCTGCTTCATATTTCATATAGTTGTCCATTGTGTAAGAAAGCTGATTTATGTCATGTGGTTTATCATTCTTGTATGGCAAAAGCGCATAAGCAATCCATCTTAAACATAGTCCAAGCTGTTGTCTTATGCTATGCAGATATCATTTGTACCAGTATGAGGATTGTTTTTAAGGTGCGAAGAAGTTAATTTATCTAGATATTGAACATAATAAAATAACTATTTCAAATTCAAGTGGTGGGGTCTTTGTCACTAAATTTAAGAAGGTTGACTACATGTGCAGCGGATTGTGCCTTCCATAAACCACATAGATGATTGAGAAATTTGTGAAGGATTGTTGTCACCATTATAGCTTTTTCAGGCAAATATGAGGGGATATCTTTGAAGAGCATTTTAGAGTTGATAAGCTTGTCCTTAAGTTGAGAGGTTCAAGGAGCCATTCAAAGGCGATATCATCCTCTGGAGAATATTTGGGTAGATATCGTCCTTTACCTCCACCACCTTGCTGGTCGTCCTATGGCCTTGTGATGTCCATGGTAATAGGCCAATAGGCCGGGTTGTTGTTGGTTGTGTCCTGGGGCAGCAATTGAGCTGCTTGATGTGGTAGTGCTAGAGTTGTTTCATTAGACTATTGTGCATGCTCTTTGTCTGTATTTGGACCCTACTAGCTATGTGGTGAAAGCACCTCCTTCACTCATTATTTTGTGTTGATAACTCTATAGTCTTTTCTCGGGGGTGAGGTTGAGAGGGCTTCGATAGAATTTGAGGAGTAAATTGTGCCTCTTTCGGTCTCTCTTATGAGAAATCCGATGAAGATGTCAGTGTTACCATAGATTCTTCCTCTCATCTTTAACTCAATTAATCCGTGCTTTAAGTTGTCGAAATTGTGCATCCAAATTGTCAAAGACTCGAAGTGTGACAATTTTTTGTTGGATTTGTAACATGATGCCCATCATATAATCCTGGAGTTCTTTTTCTTGCACTTGTAAATTGGTTGAGGAGAATTTCAACATCTTGAAGGCAATATAGATATTCAGTCTTAACTAAATACCAAATTAAGTTAGTCTGCTATCATCGATCTATTTCTTCTTTGAAGGAAGGCGACATCCTCCAGAAGTGACCAAATAGAAAAGAGGTATATTAAAGGAAATAAAAAAGGTGAAGAGAGAAGGTAGAGGAACTACTGAGAATTTGTTTATCAGAAATTAGTCAAGACTTGTGCCCAAGGGGCTATAGTCATTGCTACGACCAAGGTATGCTGTTTCGAATGGTACCGGGCGATACGTACCAGTCCGACAGTAAACCGGTATGCGGACCGCTCGCTACCGGGTAGTAATTTTTATAAATAAATAAATAAATATATAAAGGCGACGTCGCCATGTTTTTTTGTGACGTCGCCTCGCCTGGGGAGAAGAGAGGTGACGTCGCACATTTTTTTAAAATCTTATATATATATATATATATATATATATATATATATATATATAGTACCGTATCGATCGAATGTCAAAACTTTGGTACGGTACTATATTTCAATCCTTTACGACCAAGACGTGAAGCCTTATATGATTTGTGTTAGAGCAGGACTATCCTCAGAAGTTGTTGGCCATCAACCTTGATTGACGTTCTTGTCGGGACACCAATGGATTGTTGGCCCCCTTCGGTTTCGATGTCACCATCCAATGGCTAACCAATCCCTAGTTGGAACGATCAATGTTGTTCTCCTAGTGAGACTCTAAAGGAGGTCTAACCCTAATTCCTTCCTTCTAGTATATGTTGCCCGTCTTCTAGGCTGATTAAGTAATATCTGAGCGACTTTGAATGGAATTAGTTAGGACTGATACCACTAGATATATTTAAATTAGGGTGTTTGTCCATTGACCCATCAAATGTTGGCCAAGCTAGTAAAACTTCCACATAATCTGCAATTAGAGTTCATGGAGGCATTAGGGTTGCTAATATGGTGTCACGAAGTCCTTCCTTCACTGCCCAAGCCTAAAATGTGATCCATAGAGCTGGAGGGTGGCTGGGCCCATGGCCTGGCCACCCATGGCTTCCCCTTGGTGGATCACATAGTGGCTAGTGTAAAGCTTTTTGGCAATGTCGACAACAATCTAACAATTGAAGATGAGTGCATTATATCACCTAGATTTTGCATCATAGCAGAGTTTTTTTCTTCAATACAATCAGACAATGCACTTACCTGAGATTGAGAATGAATTTGGATTATCTGAAAATTTGTGTTGATTGTGAACATCACCTTGCATCAGTTTTACATTCATTCATATTATTGGAAAAAAGTAATTTCATTGTTCATGAAGATTTTTCATTTGTTAGTTCTTGTAAAAGCACTACATATCATAGTATGTAAGACCTCCTAATAGCTTTAATTTGCCTCTTGACATCTACAATCAAATGTTGCTATCATCAGTGCTATAACTTACATGTTTATAATAATATGCAGGAAACTCTTCCTCGATTGAAGTCAATGACATGGATCATGCAGAACCGTAACTCGGCACCTGCAAACCGAGTAGCTGTCATCACTTTAAAGGTACTGACCCAGATTTTGTGCATGAAGTGTATATGCATAATTGATAATAATCTAACAATATATATTGAGGTTCTCTTCTGGTTACAATCTAGTACTTGGCTCCATAATGCTAGGAATAATTTAAGTGAAGAATTGTGGAGTTGCATTTTCTTAGTAATTTGAAAAAAAAAAGCTTGTTTTCTTTAAACAGTTTAAGTGCAAATTCATTAACTGTTTCCGTGGCTGTTTTGATCGACTAAATTTCCATAAGAACATAAAATCCACAGCTACATGCTTGCATTACATTTAGCTTTCTGTAATTATTTTGTCAGACATTTTGCTCTTTACATTATAATAATTGTTTGGAACTAAATAAGAATTATGATAAGGAGAATTATCAAGTAATGGCTTCGACAACAACCGCAGTGGACAACAACAACAACAATAATGACAAGCTGTAATCTCCCAAGGAAACAATGGCTTTGATCCTGATTACAACAATATCTGGCAAAAATTTCTCTGTTTGGTATTTTTTAGGCTCCTTGTAAGTTCCATCCATGTATTGCTAAAATGCACAGCAGCAGTTTTTAGTGCACAAATTTAGTCTCACTTCTGTTTGTTATTCCTATAAATTTCTGTGATCTTTTGGTCAATTACCTGCTTTATATGTATTAAATCTGACTGCCTGCTAGCTTTTGCTAATTAATTGTATGGATCAGGGCACATAGCCATTTTTTTCTATTCAATTTATGACATCTAGTTGCATATGTATTCAGCTGCAAGATTATACAAATTCTACTTCTGGAGAATTAGAAGTTAAATTTCAGCTTTCTAAAGACACATTGGAAGCCATGTTGAGGACAATGACCTACATCAGTGAACAGCTATCAAGCTCTGTAAGAGTGTTAACTCATTTCTGCTGAATTTACAATATATTGTGTTTCTTTAGTTCCATGTTGATTTTGTATTATCTGGTTATACTGGAAATACTTTATGATATACAATACTACCTCTGTTAGCAGCACATGTAAAATCAAGCTTATAAAACTAAGTGTAAAAAAAAATTTGAGGAAACTTTTGGGAACTATATTGTGTTAATTGTAATGAGAGGTTGATGGTGATCAAATTAGGTTATGACCTGGAATTCTTGCCATCTCTGTATGTGTGTGTTAACTTGGACATGTTGGCAATATTTCATCTAGATTTAACATATTTAAGTCGTCAATATACATTTGTTACACTAAAAAATGATTGACATTATAAGACCTAGAACTTTTTGTCATGTGGAGAATATCGTGATTCATATGCTCCAAGTTATACGTCATAATGATATAGGATTTATTTTTTTATTTTTATCTTTCTAATACTTTGTTGGTTGGGTTTCTTTACAAATGTAATAATTTACCACTAGATAATATCTTATGTATTTCTATATCACCAACCAATTATCTAAGAAGAAAGGAATCTATAAGTTAACAATAAAAAAAGATTGAGAATTGAATCTAAGAAAAGGAAAAGTCAAGTTAAAAAATGAAAGATGATCGAGGAATGTTATAGCATCAATCATGCTCTAAGATAGTAAAACAACGAATCACTAAAAGGTAACTAAATTTATAAAATCAGAGTCAAAATATGAGTGGTAAGTGAATCGTTCTACAAAGAACTTATGCATGTGTCGGAAGAAATTACTCATTACAGAAAAGAAAGTGGATGTGTGGTCATAAAGCCTAAACAAACATGGTTACTTCCCTCCAATAACTCATCATGTCATTGTCATGATTACACCAGTGTAGTCAAAGGCGCTAGGCGATAAAAGGTGTCAAGATGCCCAATGCCCGAGGCTTTAGGTGCTTAGGCATATTATTTTAATATGCCCAAACTAAACAAGGCACTCACAAATATTAAAATTATAATATTAAAACAAGGCACTCAGGCATATTAAAATTTTAATACTCCGAATGAAACGAGGCGCTCGCGAATATTAAAATTTTAAAAATATACATAATTGATAAATATAATCACTAAAATGAAAATAACATCAAATTGTATTCATTTAAAGTACCAAATTATATTGTGTAAATATAATAACAAAAATGATAAAAACAGATAAGATTAGCTTAAATGATCATCAAAACCCATTTAATTATTCTCAATCTTGTCGTAATCCTCCTCTTTAGTTGATTTATATTCCTTTTATTCATCTTCATCAGTATAAGTTTTTTCCTCTTCAACAATTATACAATGATTTAAAAAGCGTTAGACGCTAAGGTCCCAAAACGCCTGAGGCGTTAGGTGCTCGCCTAAGCAAAACAAGGCGCTCGCTCAAGCAAAACGAGATGCTCTAAAATATAAAAAATATAAAAATATAAAAATATAAAAAATATAAAATATAAAATATAAAATATAAAAATATAAAATATAAAATATAAAAATATAAAATATAAAATATAAAAAATATAATTATTTAAATAAAATATGATATTAAATTAAAAACAAAGATTAGTAGTGTTAAAATCTAAATAGTATATTGTTAATCTAATAAATAAAGATTATTTTGAACAATAATTAATAATTTACTATTAACAACAATAGGGAAGAGTAGAGACCAAAGAAGGCGATGAGAAGTGGAGTCGTAGGTAGCAGACAGCAATAGAAGTTGCAGAGTTGCGAATAGTAGGAGGCAACAGACAACAACAGCGGCAGCGGAGTCGTGGATAGCTGGAGGCAACAAACAACAACAGCGGCAACGTAGTCGCAAACAACAGGAAGCCAGCGGACAACGGTAGCAGCAGCGGAGTCGTGTTGCGGACAACAGCAGGCAGTGGATAGTGGCAGTGGACAATAGCGGAAGCTGAGGAGACTCAGTCGGCGATAGAGGAAGACTTGAAGGTAGCGGGAGAAATCATCGGCGGTGGAGGTAGAGGGAGAAATCGTCGGTGGCGAATGCAGAAGGAGAAATCATCAGTAGTGGAAACAGAGAGAGAAGCGTGCGTAGGGTTGGGAGTCGAGGTCGTGCGCTGATATAATTGCGTGCGTTAGTTGATTTAATCAAATCAACTAATGCAAATTTAAGCGGTTTAATTGCCTTATATCAACCGGGCGCTCGCTCGAAGTGCCCGACGCTTGGGCTTGGGTGAGCGCCCAAGCGGCGCCTCATTGAAGCGCGCCGCTTGTTCCTTAAATGAGGCGTTCGGGCCTCGCCTCGCCTCGCCTGAGCGCTTAGGCGAGCGCCCGAGTGCCTTTTCGAATCATTGCAATTATAGGTAGTGAACTTCAGGCTTTTGCATTAATCTTTATACTCATAAGTTGTCTTGTGTATGTTTTCATTTCTCTAACACCTAAAGCTCCATATGAAGTTCTTGTTACATCTACCCATATCAAATTGTTATCATCAAAGATAAACTCATCTTCAGCATTTTCGAAGTAAGCACCCATTGCTCCCACCAACCATTCGTTTGAATCATTAGTCTCGTTTAATAAAATTAGATCGAAATTAGATCAATTGTTTCTCACAAATTATAACAAGCCTTTAGAGCTTGAATATATTTTGTAGATAAGATCTTGTAGTCATTGATGCTCTAATCATTTTTTTCCTTTGTATGAATCTGTTATATTATATTGATTAAGGTCCATTTAGGTGCAAGTAGTATTAAAAAAAATAAATTACTTGAAACTAAAATATTCTTATATACTTACATTCTCAAAGAAACTCTAATATCTCTTACGACTATTGGCACTACAAGTCAAACTCAAAATTTTGATAGCTAATTATTGTAAGTTCAGTGTAGAATTTCCAAATTGGTCGCACCACTCAGTTGTAAATTTAAACTTAACTATTAACAATAACAATGCTTTAAAAATTCACATGATGTTAATTATATGAAATTATAATACTTGGAGACTTAATAGCCCTTGATCGAATTGCCATAAGAATTTAAAAAATGACACTCATCATTCTTATATAAAGATAATTAATTTGTTATCTTGTATTGAACTTTAATGCTGACAACTAATCTTGCAATGTGCTGATATGATCCAAAATTGCTGATATAGATGAAGTTTAAATAGTGCCCTACTACATGTAATGAATGATAAAGCTGACATCCCCATCTTTTATCTGTGATTGTAAAGATTTTTGTTACACTTTTTTCATTTTCATCAAGTTTTGTGAATTGTTTTCTTGGCTCTATTAATAGCCTCATAATTATATCCCATTGGCAGCTTTTCTCATTATTTGTGAGCTGAAGATTTTGAACAAGGGCCCATTACTTTTAATGCATAGATCATATGATACCAAAATGATGGCATGAAGATAATATCGCTTGCCCTCTTGACTTTCGTCTTTTTTGCCCATTCACTTTACCTATTTTTCCGAGTTAAAACATGTTTATAAGGTTGTATTTTTGTTAGTGTATACTTTACAATGTCATGAATGAAGTGGCAAATCACGTGACACTGCACCTCATCAATTCCCTATTGCTTGTACATTCTCTCATCATGATCAAAGTCTCACTATAATTATATATAAACCCAACAATAAAGATTTTCTTTTCTGAAGTCTTCTTGATGTTTGCAATCTTAAGAATATCTTCTAATATTAGATTAATACAATGTGTCGCACATGGAATCTAATACAAGTGCAGCTTTGGAGCAATTTATCAAAAAAGGTACAACAACAATAAAGCCATAAGTCTCAACTATTTGGGGTTGGCTACATAGATCTTTTGTCACCATTGAGATATGTAAAAAATCATATTTAGTTAAGTTCAGAATATTTAAATATTTATTTATATTTTTTATTAAACCTATTTAGGTCTTCCTCTATTTCTCTTTGTATCATTAACATTAATTATTTCATCTAATTTGCTTAAAAAAGATAAATATAATTAATAAGTGTTTAAAAACATAAAAATAATATAATTAAAATATTTAAAGAAAAATCATATCAGCTAAAACATAGTTGCTTCGATTGTCTATTATCATCTTAACCACATTTTGCTCTTTAATTTTTTTTACAAACTTGTCAAGTAATTCAAATATTTTTTCACAATTTTATAAAAAATGATCTATCAATTGACTTAACGTTATTTTAAATGAACAGTTGATAAAAAAATTAATTATACTTCTTTGTCTTCCATTGGTCCATGTATTTGACATAATAGAATAATCATATTCTGCTCATGCATCCTTATGACTCTTTGTCAAGCTATTTGTGTAATCTAACTCATTTATCAAATATAAAACTCTCTCCCATGGTAACTTGGAGGCTTCAACTTAGGACTTTATCTTCCAATAACTTCAATTATGTGCGTAAAGTTGCTTAAATAGGCTGCATTAAAGGGAATACCTGCTCGATAAAAGAAGCTAGCAATGTATTGATCTATTTTAGCTCTTGCTTCCTCATCACAAGCATCATTTATACTTGTTTGTCTTAATCTTGCTCTTTTTTTACTTTGCATTGATTTATTTGGTTCTTGAAACATATACAAATCCGTTGGTCCTTTCTTTTATGGAAATTTTGACTTCTTAGAAATAACTTCCTTTCCTCTCATATTTGATGCTCTCTTACCATTAGCATTTACCTCTTCCATACTATCATCTTCTTCTTGAATTTCATCTCTAAGTTTCTATACATCATCATCTTCAGGTAAGTATCTACCTAATTCAATCTTTTGGTTCTTTTTCTCATTCATGTATGCCTCCAGCGTTAGTTTGACCTTTATAGGACATGTTTTGCATGCATATGCATTTTTGAAAATTTCAACTTGATGTTGTTTTGCATGAAATATGCCACCTGTTGTTGCCTTATCCCAAAGCATACCTTAGGATCCTTTGGGTCCTTTAAATAATTGTAACCTTCATCCAAGATTTTTTTTGAGTTTCTTATTAATGATCCATTTGAAGTATTGCCTACTGGAGCCATGATTCAAGATCCTAAAGTGTGACAATCCAAAACACTTGGAAGTAGCAATGACAAATTCAATTCTTTATATAACATTCGCAAGCTATGTTAATAAAAAAATAACATAGGAGGAGGAGGAGGATGATGGAGAGGAGTTTGTTAGGGTATGGGGAGGGGGTGGGTGGTTGTGGGTTGTGTTGGTTGGGAGGGGAGAGGGAGGAGGAAGGAGAGAGGGGGGGCTGTTAGGGTCTGGGGGCAGGGAATAGGGCAAAGAGGCTATTGGGGAAGACACTGGCTTGTGGTTGCAACGAGAAGGAGAGGGGAGTGAGAGGGTTGCAGTGAAGGGGGAAGACATGTGTGGCAAGGGGCAAGTGTGGCAAGGGGAAGAGAAGAGGTCGGGGAAGACGTCAACTCAGGTGGGTTGTGGTGAAGGTGGAGGCAGGGGCGGGGGGAGGGGGGGGGGGGGGGGGATAGGAAAGAGAGATATTGAGGAAGATGCCATCATCTACCTTTGCTGAAGGAGAAGAAGACGCCATAGTCGTTCACTAATGCAGAGGAAGACGATGCAGTCGTCGTTCGCCAATGCAGAGGAAGACACTACAATTAGGTTTCCATGGGTTTCTTGCGTGCATGCGAGGGGGGTGTGAAGTCATTGATCTGGTTTAATCGAATCAGAATCAGTGAACTTAAATGGATTAATCTCGACCTAGGTTTGATTTAAATCAGGCAGGAGCTTGGCCTGCTCGGTGCTTGGGCCCAAGTGTGCTTGGGCCACGCCTAATTGAAGGTGCCTGCCTGGATCAGTTTCCAAGCTGTTGGGCCTCACCACGCCTTGTTTGGGTGCCTAGGTGAGAGCTCGAGGGCTCGAGAGCCTGATGACTTCAATGGATCGTACAATTTTCAATCTAAGCCTTTGTTTATAGATAATAACATTTCAACTACCACTAACATTGGATTAGACTATTTTATCATACCTCAGCTTAAACATATCTAAAGTTTCCTAAAGCTCATCTTAACATTTGTTTCTGTGAACAAACAATGTAGCCTAGAAGAAAGATGTCTGGCCACAAGGCCTAAAACGACATGGTTTCTTTTATCCAACAACCCTCATGTCGGTGTCATGATCGCACAAGTTTAAGCCATCCGAAGGTATTGTTTTAATTTAACAACTCAAATACTAGTAAGATTTGATAAGTGAAGAGTTCTTTTTTTGTTCTCCCATCCAATTCATCTAAAATTTCCTAAAGACAAAGTTCCTAAATTATCATTTTTTTTCAAGTGAACAAATAATAAGACCCAAAATAATGTTAACACAAGATTAATCCCACAAGAAATTCAACATTTAAAAACTAAGAAAAATACTTCAAAGTCCCTAAAATGAAAAAAGCCTTAGTCCAGGCTTAACGAAACTGAATATTTGACTCCTGAATTTTGATGCATAATTTTGCTCTGGCCTTTCATATTTTGGAGAACTTCCAGTTATCAAGGAGATGAAAAGCTATGTGGAGCAAAGAAGAAAAGGTCACTGACTGCTACTAAGATAAGAACCTACCAGAACTTTTCCGAATGTGGGTGATAAAACCACCTGTTTTGTGGGTCGGGCTTGAGAATGGGGCAGCCTTCGAAAAGCTGATTAGAATACATATTTCAAATCTCATAATCAAGTCTCATTGATCATATTCAATTTAAGGGGTATCTTAAAGTAGTTATGGTAATTGCATTTTTGTGAGCTAAACCTGCTATGACCTTGAAACCTTGGGTTTGTATCCATTTTGTGTAACGAAAGGATCAATGAAATAAAGTGACATTATCAATAAATAAAAGTTGACACAATATTTATTCCCCACCAATGTTATATTATCTCTGGTGTCAAGAACTCGTACAATAGATTACCATGGGGGAAAAAGAAGAAAGAGATGTTTTGCTTGGTTTAGTCTCTTCTTGTGTGATTTATTGATCTTAAGTGATATCAGAGCTCTTGTGGTTCATTTAATCTTATAGCTAAATCGATCAAGGTAATATTATGTTGATAATTGCAATTTCGTCTTTTGGTGACCATTTTTTTTGTCAGCCCCATATAATCATAGGCATGGTAGCAATCTGGCTAATACAGACGTGTATGTTATTGTATTTCTGTTTCATTACAATTTTCAAGTTGGTTCCTTCTGCCTGGTTGAAATGAAAATTTCCTTGTGCTTTGAGTGTTTTTTTTTTTTGTTCCACTTGTGACTAAGCAAAGTCAAGTTAGAATGCTGGACATATGTAGCATGCTGTTTTCAAGCTTTTGTGATACACAAAGCCATGGCAGGTGGAGCAGTCATCAGAACCTTCTGCGAAAAAGCCGAAACAATAGTGTGGACTCTCAAATTTGTTGATCTTTTACTGGAGTTCTTGATGGGCAGCACTTGGAATATCCATATGCACCAGATGCCAGCATCAGTTGGCATTTCTGCAAATTATATCACACAATTGGCGTGAACAGTTAAGTCAGCTACTGCTGAAGATATTGGTCACAATGGTGTTTGAGTTGGTAGTTTGAACCTAATTATATGAAACCAGTATATGTTTTTTTTTTTTGAATCTCACCCTTGCCATTTTGAAAGGGCAATTCTTGTGGCATAATCCAGTTAGGGACTGACTTAGATAGGCTGTTCTAATGTGGTTACCTTCTCAACTTGGCATTCCATAGAGCAGGAGCTGAACTGAGCCTACCACAATGGGCACCGAGCTGCTGCTACTTTTGGCTGTCATTCTATTTTTTTCCTCACTTTGGGTGTCTGGGACGTACATCATTAACCTCCTTAGACCCTAGATCTGCATCATGGGTGTAGATGGCTTGCATTCTAATTGTGAATTCCATTCGTTGATTGCACTGCTGCCCTCTTAATTCACGAGTAGCTTGCAGTTGGAAAGCTGTCTTTTTTTTTTTTTTTTTTGGCGTCACTTGGGTGCATTAGATCCAGGGTTTTGAATACCGGTCTGTATTGATGTACAAAGCGTATATGTATCGGTATATATCGTCGGTACACTAGAACATATTGATGGTACATTTTAAAATTATTTTTACATATCATGTCAAGGCGTACCGATAGAAATTCGAGACGGTATCGATCGGTATGCCTTGGTACCGGTCAAAATATTGATACTGGCCGATAGAGGTTGGTTCGTGTATTGATATCTTCTTGAATCGGTATGTACTTCTCATAGTGAGTGATGTGATGAAATTGAGAACCTTGATTCGAAATCTAATCAAGGAATATTGAGGGCACGAGACATAAGTGAGAGTTAAATTCCTTCGACCTATGGGATTGGGATGCCGCTACACACCACGAATTGGGTGTGCGCGCTAAAGCTGTCCTTATCAGAAGTGTCCAAAGAGATTTCTCCCTGCGGTGTAAGGTTGGGGTGGGATATAATGACAGGCCAAAGCTAAAACAAGCGAGAAGATGGCATCAGACTCTCACACAGCTTTGCCATACCTCAATATCACATCTTAGCTCATTTGGGAAAACTGTAATTTTATTCATTTTTGAATAAAAAGGAGTAAAACGATTTATTAATCCAGCGCCATTACAAGGGAGAAACTTTTTAGTGATACAAGACTAGACTGCCAAGTACAAAACAATGAGCCAAGTGATTCACAAGAACCAAACAATTCATAACCATGCACTTAAAAATGGTCAAAAAAGTTTGAAAAAATTAGGGGTTTTTATTCTAATTAATTGATATTTTGATTCTACTTCAAAAAAAAAAAAAGAGTGCAAAAGAATAATTGTTGGTTTTGAGGATGAGAGTGTGAATTTATCTTTTTTAATCACTGAGGAGTAATTTTGTTCCACGGTCCTTTGTTGTTTAGTTGATTTTGATACATCTACAAAGATATAAATTGTGATATTAGATTATGTGTCAAAGCTCTATGATTTCAACAAATTAAGTAAAATCTAGTATGTATTTGTTTCTACTATCAAAATGAACGAACGTTGAGACTCTATAATCGATAGATTGAGGTTCTTGATTCTATATATTTGGATCCTCATTGTAGTGTACTACTAATAATCTATGTCATTGATGTATTAGTGTCGTAACAATTCTTGTGTGATCCTCATTAGCAACACGTGTCTAAGGAGCCTCTTGAGGTAATTACAATTGGGACGACATCTAGAGGTTAGAGTATACCAAAACTTTTGCTTACACCATTAACTCACTGTTCTGTATCTAAGAATGACTAAATTAGAAAAAAAAAAAATCAACTATTATCGTACATCTATTAGTCATCAAATCCTCCATAATTAATACAACAAGGTCCCAAATGAAAAATTACACATGGATCCTCGAGCTTCGTGACATACATAAAATATCCTCGAGCTTCATGAGCCTCTGTAAGTGTAAGTGTCATTGAGGCATTTTGAAAGAAAGGAAGAACGAGTTTGTTTAGCTGCTCACGAGCCTCGTTTGCTTAAAATATAACAGAAAATGTGTTATACCATCATAAAGGATTGGCCCAACTACAAAATTATGGCATTAATTCCATCTGTCCATCGAAAACAAAGAATACGTAATCCTTTTTTATTTTTCAAACAAAATAATTATATACAATCGACTTTATATTCATTTCAGAGGCCCCAAAAAAAATGATTATCTCAGATAATTCTTTCTTTTTTTAAATTTTGTGTAGTTCCTATGTATATATGTATTCAAACTCACAAACCTCGTCCAGCTCAAACAAACTCAAAACTCCACAAGTTCGCCTCAAACCACAAAATAGTTTCAGGAGTCAGAAATCAATCAGCTTAGGCTAGTTTTTCCTTTTAGCCTCATGGCATCGATCGATAGCAAACGCGGCCAACCGCTAGTTCTTGAGAGCCTTCTATTTGATTCTGTAAGCGTCCTCTTTTTACGTGGCCAAAAAAGTGAAGAACTTGTTTTTCTCATTTCACCAGTGTCTTCTGCCACAGATCCGCCTTGCTAGCTGTAAATCCTTTTGCTCTGTCGATACATAGATATCAGTATATGAAGAGCGAGCGAGATGGAAAATAAGCGAAGGACAGCAAACACTGTGGAAGTTCATTTTGTTGCAAGAATGTTCAATGGGAATAAATAATTCAAATATTATTGATAAAATTTCGATCGGAGCATAATTGTGTCAATTGCATAATCAGCCTTCTCTAATGCTTGGTCTCAATATATAGCTAGTGAAACTCCTAGCGACGTAACTTGTTCAGCTCATTGGCATTTATATTAGCAACAAGTAAATTCAGACTGATAAAGCAGCATGACCCTTCAAGTTTGACATTTAAAATTGCAACATCCTTCCCCTCCCTCCAGATATAAATGACTTTAATTTAAGTTGCCTCCTAATCATTCTCCAATACACATTGACATAGCTTACTTCGATATTGTTGCTTTATCTAATCACCACAAAGAAAATGAAGCTAATTTGGAAAAGACATATACTTAAGAATCATGCAGCATATATTTCTGTACTATACTTCAAAAGCCAAACAGTTCAAAAGGAAATTTTGATTTCACAAATTGGCAATGGGATAATGGATGATTGAATGTCATCTTCTGATTCCATCACTTTCCTACATGACCGAGAAGATAAATCTTAGTAGATGCCAACTGGTCTTTTTCTCCTTCTTGTCGATGAATTTTTCTCTTTGCAACCCTACGTCTTTAATCAACTAAAGTTCCAGAATTGTTCCTAAAGCTAAATTTTGCACAAAACCTACCTAGATATCCATTAAAGACTGTCCAAGCAAAGAGAATTATCAGACTTTTAAACCAGTAATAAATATCTGGCTACTTACACTTAAGGTGGGATAAACATTTGACATATTGATGTTTCAGACAATCAATACTTATCTGACCTAAAATATTCCTGATCATGCATCTAGGAACAATTAAATGTGACCACAATTGCCTGTAATACAATTGAATTGATAACTATAAGTGAAAATATTTATTGATTCGTTATATGATCTACTACTTTGAGAAATTAAAGACCCTCAGGTTATTCGGAAAAATTCACCGGAAAATTGTAAGCACACATACGAGAAAATTTCATGAAGCTCGCAACAAAATACATGAAAAAGAATCGCAAATTAGGAATCAATGACTCACTTGAATATTAACTCCAATTCTGTAATATACATAATTTTGTCTGTACCTTATGTAAACATATTTATCATCAGGGATACTCTTGGGTGTCTATGTACAGGATCAGGCACACTCAAATGGGTGTGGGGGTGGATCCGGTTATTTTACATTCAAGCAGAGCCTACACAAACAAACATACATGTTTGAGCCTATTGTATGCATGCCCATGCAAATATATACCCATGTCTACTGAATCAAACAACTGTTAATTTGAATTACCATAAGTTGAAAAAACACTTTCCTGAACTTATCTATTTTAGCTGTTTTGAAGATGTTCTTCTCTATTGTGATAGTCTAAAATCACAGTAGAAAACAAGTGAAAGTTGACATTAGACTCTTTCATGTAGAATGTGTCACTTATCTTGAGCTTAAATAACAGCATGTTATATCAGAAAAAAGATAAGAGCAAGCACATTGCCTAAAAGTAGTATTAACCAGAAATATAACATTGTTAGAAGTTATTGCAGTAAAGGACCTTAGTTTGTAGAACAGTAACTTACGGAGTGTAACACGTTTAGCATGAATAGTACACAGATAAGCATCCTCAAACAACCCTTGTATATAAGTTTCTGTTGCCTGAAGCAATTGGACAAATCTAAGAGAAGTATAATTACAATAATAAGTTAATAATGGAAATGAATTTTCAGAAGTCAAGCAGTTCCAATACCACAGAAGCAACTGCTAATAAGATCCTTGATTTTCTTATTTTTCATACACAGAGCATAGTTAAAATTCATGTTTGAAAAGAAATAACCACTGTTAGGAGATAATAGAACCCACCTGCAAGCAAAGTAACTGTTCGAAATCATAAAGATCAACACTTAAACTGAATCATCTTAGCCATAATTCATAGAAACAATTCAAGGAACTTATCAAAGTCACCTGTCTGATCTTCTGCACAATTTCCAACTAACTGTCAACTGGAGGTCAATAACATAATGACTATAAAGAAATGCCCTTAAAAGCCCAAGAAAGTTACTGGTCCTCTTGGCAAAAAATTATACTGCTTTGATGAGTTACTCAAGAAGATTGTGTATGAGAATCCCCTTATATTATGCATGTCCATCTACCAAATCTCTCAAACGATAGTGACCTTATAAAACCAATGTTAAGAAATGTTTCTTCCAGCAAAACATCCTTCAAAATTCAAAATTCTCCACTTATATTGATGGCATTAGAGTTCAGCTAGAAGAATCCTACTTTCCATAAACATCATCCATTAAGCAGATTCACTTTTACAAAATCCTGCCTATACATAAGTCTTAGTGAGCCCACAAATTTTTTATTTGCTTATAGCTCCAAGCCTCTGGCAATAACATGTGACTCATTTTCAGATACTTGCCTCAGTAACAATCATGACATAGAAGTTCAATGTAAATGATTTTAGGTTGTATCCCTTCCCTGTAACCTTCAATAGAAATTTATATATCAGGGGATTGCTATCAGTATGATCAGTTTGTCTGAAGAGAAAGCTCCATAGAAGCTAGAGAGAGAAGCACCACATATTAGGTCAAAGTAATGATGATCAAATGTTAAAGGTCACATCATGAAACTTTTACATGGTCAGAATGATACACTAAAAAACACTGGACAAATAGAAAACCTAGATACATTGACATTATTTAATAGTTAATACCAAGGATTTTAATTTCGAATGGGCGGTACATACCGGTTCGTAAGCAGACCAGTACACGAATCGTCTGCTACCGAGCGATAGCATCGATTGCGACTGTTTCCGTTCCTAAATCAGTCGGTGATGGAGAAGAAAGAAGAGGGAGAAGAAAGAAGAAAACTTGGAGATCCGACACAACGACAAAGTCTCGGCGACGTCGCGGGGAGAAGCGATTTCTTGTCCCCAACAAAAGAAACCAAGCAAGGAGATGCCTTTCTTTTTCTTTTTTTTTTCTTTTTGCGTGGGGAAACGAAGCGACGTCACCGAGGCGACGTTGCCTTTCCCCCTTTTTTTTTTGCACGAGGAAACCGAACGACGTTGCCTTTCACTTTTCTTCTTTTATTGTGCTGGGAAACCGAGAAAATGTCACCTTTCCTCCTTTTTTTTTTTTGCACGGGGAAACCGAGCAACGTCGTCTTTCCCTTTCTTTTTTTTTCGTGGGGAGGAGTCCTAGCGTGGGCAGAACCATCGTGTATATATATATATATATATATATATATCGAGCGGTATACCGAAATGTATCGTTTGGTATACTTGTATCGTACCATACCGAACTGAGCTCGAAACTCCGGTATGATACAAAATTACAAACCTTGGTTGATACCATTGACAACCTAGGAAAATTACATACTCTTAGCGACTGGACTGCCCAATAAACATCCTAGGAGCAATAGAACTAACTTGAAGTGGTTAATAAATAGCACAAACTAAAACAATTCTAGAAGCTTGGTTAGTTCTTCCTAGCAATTGATTTCGATAACCGAAATCATTTAGTGCCTTAAAACTTCTCATCAATGTTTTGAGGAAAGAATTCAAAGTCATCCTCAGAAGGAAAGCTTTTGTAATGTTTTCAATCAAGATGACTAATAGAAGAACAACTAGTGGAACTAAATTTTAAATAGCAACTTGGAAAAAGAGTCATCTTAAAACTCAACCCAGCACAACACATGAGCCTGTGCCCTTAAAGCATCAAGAAGTTTATTAATGTTGCAGTATCCTTGAGCCAGTTTTGCTCAAAAAGATTAAAATCATGAGAGATGTGCAAGAAAGTATGGTTACATTCTGATGTTTCAATTATTGGATTTAATGTGTATGCAAGATGGTGGAGAAAGTTATACAGCCAGCTGAAAAGAAACATTGTACATAATAGCAAGCTATGCGTTTCTTTTAATGTAACATTCCTCTAAGTCCTGATCCCTACATCAAGCTGTGAGCTCATGTTCATGAAAGAAATGATTGTGACTGATGAAGATACTCCATGGAATAGGAAAACAAGTTTAAAAAGCATCAATTCATCATAGAATATTTGTATTCTAATTTAAAGAATCATCTATTAGCACTAATGGTAGGATCAAATTTTCTGGTCTTTTCCAGTAGCAGCAACATATTTTCTGATATCCTATTTTACATTAATGGCAGAACATACAGAAATGTATACCATGTCCAGGGAAAACAAGAATGAAAACAGCTTGATACAGCCCCAACTAAGGATTCTAGTAGAGATTAATATAGGCACAAATTTCAAAGTTTAGGGAATAAGCATTTTTCAAAATATATGTCATAACTACCATTGAGAGTCTTGGATCTAAGTTTGTCAGAACACTCTATGCGCTATAAGGTGTCAAGATCCTTATTTGTCATAGGTGCTAGGCACTTGGCTAAGCAAACCAAAGCATTGACGTTGCAAGTTATAAAAAATAACTAAAAACAAAGATAATAATTAAAAAAAATACTTCAATCCAACGTGAGTTTTATATCATTATACATGCAAAATGATAATCACTAAAACATCAAATTATATGTATTTAACTCACTTCTTTGATATGCATGATTGCTAAAAATATAATTCTGGGTTTAAAAAGTAAATAGATGGTGAAGTTGACATTCACAACTTATATCAATAAATTCAAATATCTCATTATACTTCTCATCATTCCCACCCAAAAGACCTTTTTATGGTTTCCTTGTCTCCATCAGTAGCTTCATGTTTTATTGTCTTCATATTCCCATTGATAGCTTCATACTTATATATTTTAAAAAAAGTTTTAACTTTATGATGAAAATATCTAAAAATTATAACAAAAATATAGTCATGAAATGTCTCTTCATTATACAATGAATCAAGGAAATTTGATGAACAAATCCAAACTCACATGAGTAGGATGACTGATAATAGGTCAGTAGCATGAAACACAAGATTACAAGATAAGAAAAAAAATGATGTGAAAGAGAATAGTTCTGAGGAGTGGTGAAAACAAAAATGAGAAAGGAAGATGATGAGAGGCAAGTAAAGGGTGTCAGAAAGAGCAAAAGAGACGATGATGATAACAAATGAGAGGACAGTAATGAAAGAACAAAGAGGGCATTCAAGAGGGTGGTTAAAAGGGAGGTCAAGAAACACAAGCTCTGAGAAAGTATCAGATACTTTTTTTAAAAAAGACTAAATTCCCCTAAAACCTAAATAAGAGTAATTATATTCAGATGGTCAATAGGAATAAAAAAGGTCCAATTAATAAACCCAACCAACCAAGAGACTTGTTGCCAATTTTAACTATCAAACATGCCAATCCAGTCTGAGTTTAATAATTATGGATATGATTATGCAAAAAGGAAGGGCTAGTGGCAACGACAATTGAACCCCACAGAGAGGGGAGGACAAAGGAAGGAAGGAGGAAAGTGAAAAGAAAAGGAAGTTGGATCATAATGGACAAAGGGAGAAGAAATAATGGTGGCAGACTGATAATAATGGAAATCAGGATTAGGTGGAAAAGACACTAGGGCACACAGAATTTCATTGAGCATGGAGAATTGGTTCGTGCAAAATATGGTCTAGGGGATTGGTATCTAGTTCATCGAGCAAGGTCTAGATAGGATCCAAGTTCGAGTCACTAGGGTTTTAGATCGGCCTTTGGTTCAAGGAGAAGGATGTCAGACTGGGGGAGGAGAGGTGGAAGGGGAGGTATCAGGCTGAGAAATGGATAGGGCATGGAGGGCCTAATAGTCAGAGTAAAGGTTGCTAGAGCTAGTCATGCCTAGGACACCTAGTGCTCAATTGAGGTGCTATGAGACATCTAATTGAAGGCACCTTGCATGGGGCCCATTGAGGTGCTCGGACCTCACCATGCTCTAGTGCCTAAGTGAGCACTCGAGAACATCTTGACATCACTGGTTGACTTTTTAGAAATGTAAGTTGAATGTCTGACCTTTTGGAATTGTGATTCGAGTTACTGTAGTTAATGAAACTTATGATGACATGAGCATATAAATAGGGGCTGGGCTTGCTAATGAAATTCAGAAAAGAAAGAAAATGAAATGTATATCGTATAATTGTCCTCTTAAACTCTCTCCTTTCTTTATTCTCACCTTCTACCCTCTCATCTATCTTCTCTCATCTTCTACTCTCCTCTCCCACTCTCTCATCTCTTTCTACCCCGAGGAGGACCCAACCACCCACAAGAGACCACAATAGGGGTCAGCTAGCACTTACGGATAGCAGCCTCAGCAATTGGTTATGTTATTTTTTTATACTTCCATTTATCCTAGTCAAAATGACGGATATAGCACTCCTTGGGCACATGTTTTGATATTAATCAGCAATAATCTCTTTAGTTCATCTTTGCTCTCTCTCTCTCTATCTCTCTCTCTCTCTCCTATTTGGCTTCTCTCTAATGTATGTTTCTTCATCCTTTAGCTGTCTCTTGTTTGTTGCTTAAACAACACATTCTTTTCTCAAGAAACAAAAAACTCTATAGAAGATGATAATCTTACAGAAGCAGACGACATATTATATGCCAAAACTAATTGATTGAAAATGTTCAAAGCCTACTCAAGAGTTATCATAAAATCATATAAGCAATGAGAAACTAGAAAAACAAAACGTGTAATACAAGTTGATCAGTACCTCCTGAATTGCGATCAGAGCTTCAGGGGTCCAACGAGATACATATTTTGAATAGAAATTAGTAATCTCCCTTACCTACAACCAAACAAAATGCTTGAAATAATATACCCGAGAACCACAAGATATGTTATCCCAGATCAGTGACAGAATAGGAAAGCACAAAGTAACGTGTCTAAAAGTGAAATATCAATATAATCAATCCTGAGTGACAGGGGAAAAAAAAAAACTTTAAAACCACAAGCGTTGCCAGTATTCCTAACAAATTTGTTTGCCACATGGAATAACATTGATTCGACCGAACCATAATAAGCAAGAGGAGCTCCAGGCTGGTACTAACAAGTCTGACAAAGGGAGCCATAGGAATAAGCAGCTTCCATGACTTCTGAAGCCTCCGGATCTCACGGAGTGCCATAACCCCTGGTCTGTGCCTGTAACGCCGCCGTGATTGGCTTGGAGTCCCTGCTTTGTAAGGGTCTTTACTATAATCGAAGTATCAACCCTAATAGCAAAAGCAGCGAAAGCAAGCAGATAATAAGCAAATAGGAAACCGGAAGCAATCGCTTACCTTGAGGCGCGTCTGATTCGCTCGTCCTCTTCCCCTACTCGCATATATTCCCAAAATCTACAGCCAATATATCCCCATAAAAAAGAACAAAGCCAATGAAGAACACTGAAAAAAGAAAAAGAACCATAGTCTCACACGAGCGGAGCGAGAAGATGTCGCCGGTGAACTCCCTCCCGCTGCGCAAAAAAATCGGAGGATTAGGGTTTTACTGATCGATAGCGGACGAGCACGCGCGCGGGAGAGCGAGAGGCGGAAAGGAAAGAGATAGAGAATAGAGAGATACCCATCGACTGCTGATGCTGCTTCGTGCGTTTGCGGGACCTGCTCGGGAGTTGCTTCGTTCTCCCCATTACTGCCACTGTGTGAGAGAGAGAGAGAGGGGGGGAACTCCTCGGAGGAAGAGAGCGACCGTCGCGGGGGGTTTTGGCTCCAGGCTTTTGGGGCATAAAGATACACACACGTCTTTGTAGAGACTAGACCAGGGGCGTTAGCGGCATGTTGTTGATCCGGGAGATATGTGAGAGATAGAACCTGACGCTACTACAGTGAGGCACCGAGATATGTTGTTGGTACACGTAATAATTCCTTGACCGTCAATCGCATCTTAAGAATGGACACCAATCTTTCATGTTCATGCTAGCGTATATATTAAAAAGATTTTAACGAATATATTTTTAATATATTTTTTATAAGACTTGAATCTTTTGAGTTCATACTAGCTTAGATATCAAAGATATTTTATTGGATATATTCTTAATATAATTTTTTTTCAGGACTTTCGAGTTTGATAGAATCTTTCGAATTCATAGGTATCAAAAATATTTTATCAGATATATTCTTAATATAATTTTTTTACAGAACTCTTTCGATGTTGATAAAATCTTTAGAGTTCATACTAGCTTAGGTATTGAAAATATTTTATCGGATATATATTTTTAATATAATTTTTTTATAGGACTATTGAATCTTTCGAGTTTAACTAGCTTAGGTATCAAAAAGATTTTCTCGAATATATTCTTAATGTAATTTTTTTACAGGACTCTTTTGAGATTGATAGAATCTTTAGAGTTAATACTAGCTTAGGTATTGAAAAGATTTTATCAGATATGTTTTTAATGTAATTTTTTTATAGGACTCTAAACTCAATCTTTCGATTTCATAATAGCTTAGGCATCAAAAATATTTTATCGAATATTTCTTAATTAATTTTTTTACAAGACTCTTTCGAGATTGATAAAATCTTTAGAGTTTATACTAATAAGTATCGAAAAGATTTTATCATATATGTTTTTAATGTAATTTTTTTTATAGGACTCTAACCTGAATCTTCCGAGTTCATACTAGCTTAGATATCAAAAAGATTTTATCGAATATGTTCTTAATGTAATTTTTTTACAAGACTCTTTCAAGGTTGATAGAATCTTTCAAGTTCATACTATCTTAGGTATCAAAAAGATTTTATCGGATATGTTCTTAATGTAATTTTTTTACAAGACTCTTTCGAGGTTGATAGAATCTTCAGAGTTCATACTAGCTTAGGTATCGAAAAGATTTTATCGGATATATTTTTAATATAATTTTTTTACAGGACTCTAAACTGAATCTTTCGAGTTCATACTAGTTTAAGTATCAAAAAGACGGATATGTTCTTAATGTAATTTTTTTTACAGGACTCTTTCAAGGTTGATAGAATCTTTCGAGTTTATACTAGCTTATGTATCGAAAGGATTTTATCGGATATGTTTTTAATGTAATTTTTTATAGGACTCTAAACTAAATCTTTCAAGTTCATACTAGCTTAGGTATTAAAAAGATTTTATCGGATATGTTCTTAATATAATTCTTTTAAAGGACTCTTTCGAGGTTGATAAAATCTTTCAAGTTCATACTATCTTAGGTATTGAAAAGTTTTATCAAATATATTTTTAATATAATTTTTTTATAGCACTCTTTAAGGTTGATAGAATCTTTCGAGTTCATACTAGCTTAGGTATTAAAAAGATTTTATCGGATATGTTCTTAATGTAATTGTTTTTTAAAGGACTCTTTCAAGATTGATAAAATCTTTCAAGTTTATACTAGCTTATGTATCAAAAAGATTTTATCGGATATATTTTTAATATAATTTTTTTATAGGACTCTAAACTAAATCTTTCAAGTTCATACTAGCTTAGGTATCAAAAAGATTTTATCGGATATATTTTTAATGTAATTTTTTTATAGGACTCTTTCAATGTTGATAGAATCTTTCAAGTTCATACTATCTTATGTATCGAAAAGATTTTATTAGATATGTTTTTAATATAATTTTTTTATAGGACTCTAAACTAAATCTTTCAAGTTTATACTAGCTTAGGTATCAAAAAGATTTTATCGAATATATTCTTAATGTAATTTTTTTACAGGACTCTTTCGAGATTGATAGAATCTTTAGAGTTCATACTAACATAGGTATTAAAAAGATTTTATCAGTTATGTTTTTAATGTAATTTTTTTAAAGGACTCAAAACTGAATCTTTCGAGTTCATAATAGCTTAGGTATCAAAAAGATTTTATCGAATATGTTCTTAATATAATTTTTTTATATGACTCTTTCGAGGTTGATAAAATCTTTAGAGTTTATACTAGCTTAGGTATCGAAAAGATTTTATCAGATATGTTTTTAATATAAATTTTTTATAGGACTCTAAACTGAATCTTCCGAGTTTATACTAGCTTAGGTGTCGAAAAAATTTTATCGGATATGTTCTTAATGTAATTTTTTTACAGGACTCTTTCGAGGTTGATGGAATCTTTCAAGTTTATACTATCTTAGGTTTCGAAAAAAATTTATCATATATATTATTAATGTAATTTTTTTACAAGACTCTTTCAAGGTTGATAGAATCTTTAGAGTTCATACTAGCTTAGGTATCAAAAAGATTTTATCATATATGTTTTTAATATAATTTTTTTATAGGACTCTAAATTGAATCTTTCGAGTTCATATTAGCTTAGGTATCAAAAAGATTTTACCGGATATGTCCTTAATATAATTATTTTTACAGGACTCTTTCGAGGTTGATAGAATCTTTCGAGTTTATATTAGGTTATGTATCGAAAGGATTTTATCGGATATGTTTTTAATGTAATTTTTTTATAGGACTCTAAATTGAATCTTTCAAGTTCATACTAGCTTAGTATCAAAAAGATTTTATCAAATATATTCTTAATGTAATTTTTTTATAGGACTCTTTCGAGGTTGATAGAATCTTTCAAGTTCATACTATCTTAGGTATCGAAAAGATTTTATCAAATATATTTTTAATGTAATTTTTTTATAGAACTCTAAACTGAATCTTCCGAATTCATACAAGCTTAGGTATCAAAAAGATTTTATCGGATATGTTCTTAATGTAATTTTTTTACAGGACTCTTTCGAGGTTGATAGAATCTTTTAAGTTCATACTATCTTAGGTATCGAAAAGATTTTATCGGATATGTTCTTAATGTAATTTTTTTACAGGACTCTTTTGAGGTTGATAGAATCTTTAGAGTTCATACTAGCTTAGGTATCGAAAAGATTTTATCAGATATGTTTTTAGTATAATTTTTTTATAGGACTCTAAATTGAATCTTTTGAGTTCATACTAGCTTAGGTATCAAAAAAAATTTATCGGATATGTTCTTAATGTCAATTTTTTTACAGGAATCTAAACTCCTAATTTTTTTGACACCTTAACCTAAGATAGTATCATGATTGGCTCCGTAACCCTATATTTATCGAGCAACTGAATATATCATAATAATTATATCGTTAATGGATCTCATACATACTCGTAACGTGGATTGCTGACATAACTATGTTCCTTTGAAAAGAAATAATGGTTACTCATGTGAGTTTGAATGTTTTCTCAAGCTTATGCAAATTAGGTTGGTAATTATTGGATTCAATCTAATCGTTGGATTATGAACCAAACCTAGTATTTGTAATATAATTGTTTTCATCCTTATTCTACATAAGACTATTCCTTTGACTCATCTTGTCTCAATCTCATACACAAATATCTCAAAAACAAAAATTTTCTTTTATCAAACAACACACGAGCTCTTTCATAGCATCTAATTTTTTTCTCATTGAGTTATGTTTTATATTTCTAAAGGAGAAGACCCAAATTTGTTAAATGATTCATAATTGTTATTAATCTTGGTAAAAAATGTTCTTGAAAACTTCTTACATGGAATTTCACCTTTAATCAAATTGACATGTTAAACTAATTTTATATTTTTCACTAAATCAAAACATGGGCTATATACATCTACACACAAAATTTGATAGTGTCATCCTTATTGATTTTGACTAGGAAAACATGTAGAGAAAATCCTAAGGTGAGGTAGATTTTTTTTTCGGCAAATGGTATGGGGTGAAGGTATGTTTTTAATTTTATGACATCATAATGATCCAACAAGATTTGTACCAATTAAGATAATAAGCATTTTTTTAAAAATGTATAGGATTATATTTTGAACCTTCAATTGAAATCATCTTTTAGTTTTTCTTATGTAGATTAAATTTTAGATCAAATTATCTAATGAAACCTGACATGTAAAATAATAAGAAGATATCAAGTAACTTAGTTGATAAAAAATATGAGTAGTTTGTTTCTTTTTAAAGATATCAAGTAACTTAGTTGATAAGGATTTTATATACCCTTTTATGATCAAAATTCAACAAAATAACTAAATAATATGAAAAAAAAATTAAAGATGAAATCTTTCCTTATAGAGGATATTGAAGAACGAACATGTAATAGACAATTCAATAACACTATAACAAAAAAATTTTATGCTCTAAAATAAATTATATATAATGCAATCAGTCCCCAAATGATTGAGCATTCAAGGTCAAAAATCTTTGATAGAAGATTAGCTAATCAGTTAGTCCTTTACATAGTTCAGTAGTAAGTACACAAAGGATAAGGATTTCAAGTTCCTAATCGTTTCCAATGTAAAGAGATGACAGTGCAAAAACTTCCGGCTATTCAATTTAACATAAGACATAGTTGCACAAAACAATATTATTTTTCCCTATGATGAGAGGGTGTGCTCTCCCTGGATTGCAGGAAGTGGAAAGCTGACTTATCAATAACCTAACCTTGATATGGAACGACCACAACCATTTATCATCACGAGATATGTCAAATCAATTCACATCACAAGAGCTTAAAACCAAAACATTTATGAATTACGTTGAAAGTATTTGAATCCCATGAAATCAATTGATGAGTTTATGAACTAATAAACGTTTAAGATAAATGACACATAGAAAAAACTTCGATCATCGACTTTAATCATTGAAAGATAAATTATTGAAGCAGAAGAATCAGACGTTGGGCTAGAGAGCATCATGTCAGAGATTGGACGTCGGACCAGAGGATTGGTTGACGTGCCGGAGGATGGACTTCATGCCATGAGTTCGGGCATCGGCTCGGAAGGATCGGATATTGCGCCAAGAAGATCAAACGTTGTGGGAGATTAACATATCGATGGATCGAGCAATGCGTCGAAGGAAAGGACGATACACCGGTGGTTCGAACGAAGTGTTGGATGAACAAATGACATGCTAGACAATGTGCTAAAGGCTTCATGATTGTAATTAGAGTTGTTAAGTCTTGATCAAAGTCGTTTAGAGTGTAATTGAGTTGGTTTTGGAGTATAACCATGCCAACTTGATTAGGAGCCCTTTGGACCTGAACTAGGGTGGAATTAGGCCTATTGGAAGGCCAATTCAGTGACTTGGGGTTAGGTTGGGTAGTGGCACCACTAGGCTTAAGCGATGGTACTGCTTGTGAGCCGGAAAACACTATTTTTTCGAGACCCCAATAATAGTACCACCTAGTGGTACCACTAGGCTCAAGCGATGGTACCGCTCGAGAGCCGAAAATCACTATTTGTGTTTTTTCGGGAACCTCAATGATAGTACCGCTAAGTGTCGGTGGTGGTACCATCGGGCGATGGTAGTACCGCCTAGATTGGCGATGGTACCACTAGAGTCTAGATTCCCAAGCTTTGTTCGGTGGTAATACTACCCGGTGTCGATGATAGTACCATCAGTACCTCGAAAATTCATGGATTTAAATTTTTGACTCTATTTTTGAAGTCATTTAGGATCTATAAATAACCCACTCATGTTTGCTTGATGGAACAAAAAAATTTTAGCATAAAAATATTGTAAACTCTCTTGAAAATGTGTTGAGCTTCTTCCTTCTTGAGTATAGATGTTATAATAAGGAGGTGTGAGGTCTTGTGTAAAAGAGAGGAAGGTGTAAAGGCCTAATGTCCCTAATTTCTAAAATTTTTATATTTATAAATAGGTCCTTAGATTTTATAAATAGCTTCTATGCAGGTCCAATCTAATCTTATTCAATAAATTAAAAAATGATAACGATGAGATTTATATTTAGTTTACTTGAGGAATGAAGTAGAAATAGGATCATTCCTCTAGTTAAAAGTGATTTGAAAGTATTATTCTATTAACGAAACTATTTGGGAGCTAGAGAAGAAAATAAAAAAAACTTATTCTCATCTTTTTCATCCAAGGATGTATGATCAGTTTAGAGAACTAAATTTTGGGGGAGAGCGTAATGTCTCTTATTTTTGAAATTTATGTAAGGACCTATTTGTAAAATATGAGGATCTATTTATAAATATAAAAATTTTAATGATTAAATTGTTTAAATTTAAAAATGGTAATTTTTATTTCACCGCCTCCGGTGCACCTCTATTTCCCGCATGAGGAAATAGCCAGAGGTGTGGTGCATCGGGGAGGAGGAGAGAAGAAGAAGAGAAGAAGAAGAAGAGGAGAAGAGAGGAAAGAAGAAGAAGAGAGAAAGGAGGCTTCGACTAGGAGAGGAAGAAGAGAAGGGAAAGAAGAAGAGGTTGCGGTTGGGAAAGAAAGAAGAGGAAGGAAAAAGAGAATGAGAGGAATAAAGGAAGAAGTGGAAGGGGCTTGAGGCTAGGGCTGCGGTTGGGAGAGAAGAAGAAGAGGAAGAAGAGAAGGGGAGGAAGAAGAGGTTGCGGCTGGGAAAGAAGAAGAGGAAGGAAAAAGAGAAGGAGAGGAAGGAAGGAAGAAGTGGAAGGGGCCTGCAGCTAGGTCTATGGTTGGGAGAGAAAGAAAGAGAGGAAGAAGAGGCTGCGGTTGGGAGTAGAAGAAGGGGAAGGAAGAAGAGGAAGAGGGCTATGATTGCAGCTGTGGGACAGAGAAGGAGAAGAAGAAGAGGAGGGGGAGAGGGGAGAGCAGGTGACTGCACCCCTCTACATTCTGCGCAAGTTACAATCGTGGAGGAAGAAAAAAAGGATAGGAGAAGAAAAGCAAAAAATAGGGAGAAGAGGAGAAGGAGGAAGAGGAGAAGAAGGATTTGAGCTTAAAATTTATTTGGATTATAATCTTTGAAAGACATGTGTTCTAATCCATTTGTACTGTAATTCTAATATCCACTTTTTCCTTGATTATGAGAAATTTGAATAATTCTAGTTTTACAATATGATATCTCTCTTGTTTGGATGTAAAGATTTGAATCCAAAATTTTTTTTGAGGTTCTAATATTTTTACCTTATTTTAGTTATAACTCTCCGCATCAATTTTCAATTTAGATAAAACCTATTTGATCTGAATCTAGACTCATAAATCTTTTTTTTTATAACTTACGTAAAGGTTTTAGAGAAAATTTTCTTAACCAAACATCTAATTAAATCGACCCTATAAATTTAGTAAGATAGAGATCGAAATTTCTAGCCTTTGTTACTAAATTGTTTGTAACTATATGTTGGAAACTCTAATTTATGTAAAACATGTTTTGTTAAAAATAGACTCATTTCAATTAATCCTATCGATTCGATAAATTCTGACCGCTCTATACTAAATTATTTGTAACTCCCTATTAGAAATTAAAACCTTTATAAATCTATATTTATTTGAAAGTAGACTGATATAGATTTCTAATGATATCTTTGTTGAGTAATTTGGAGTATAATTAATTATCAAAATAATTCATGTCTCTCAAATTCTATAAGAATCGAGTTTTTGTCGATTTCGTCTATTCTTGTTTCGTTCCCTTTAGAAATTGATTTCTACTAATTTTTTTTAATTGAGCTTTATATTATTACTTTAGATTTTTATATGCTCTCGTCCTTAAATTATTTATATGCTTGAATATATTAATTAAAGTTTCTGTTTGCATTGCATTGTTTCATATAGGCACATGTATATTTCGTTATTTCACATGTATTTCTGATTTATACCAATTTTATTATTTACAATGTCCTTTTATACTATGGTGTTTATGGGATAATGTGAAATTTTACTAAAAATGATAAAGGGAGTTATACTTAGAGCCCACGATACTCTATCGACCCCCTATGATTTCACTCAAACGTGAGTGGATGGAGCTCCTAAACATGGGAGACTTATGTTTGGTGGTCATCTAAAAATATATGGATCATATTATGTGTAATCTCACTTCACCCTTTACATTTTTTATATGATATCTAAAGCATTGCTTATATGTTTCTATATGCGCTTTGGATAAGAATGAAATACATGCAATATCATATATGACATATAAGCTTATGTTTATTATTTGTTCACTTGATATGCTCTGAAATATTTCGTACGTCATTGATATGCTCATAAATATTCTTATACTTTTGATATATACCTAAATGCTTCTTATACTAATGATATTCTCTTGTTACCTTTCCTCTATTGTTATGCTAATGATATATGCCTAAAAGTTAGGGCGGAAGGTTACCCTTGAATGGACTTTATGTTGATGGGCCTGCAACTAATAGCCAACATTGTGGTTGGGCTTACCTCCATCAACCCTGAAGAGCAGATTCATCCACTAAGAAGGTTAGCTCTCTCTGCTAGATAGAACTTTGCTTCAGATCTGATCAGTTTGTATGCAATATACTGTCGATGCAAAGGAATGGAGAGCATTGGTCTTAGAGCACTGTTGGTTCCTTTAAATCCATGAATTCAGTGCACTTGTTCCACTTGAACGCAGATGTGTTCATCAGTAAGATTCAAGGGGTTCACAGGTGTAGCTCCCAGGAGAGGCAAAGGCTGTCAGGTCATGAAGAAGAGAAGCCCTTTCTGGAGCAGCAACATCAGCATGGTCCCCATTCGACGAACAAAGAGAGAAGACAATGATGCTGTCGTTGCTTGGGCTAACAATAGCTCATCATATCTCTGTTCACGAGTCAAGGGCTGGCCTGCATGCCACACAGCTTGCATCATTTCTGCATGCTTTCCTCCTCCTCCTCCTCCTCAGATCTCCTCCTTAGTTTTGATGCATGCTTGGCCAACTTGCCCATCTTTGTGAAGTGCACACCAACCTGCTCTCCTGGCGTTAACCTTGACATCTGTTCATGGTGTTTTGCCACGAGATCTTGGTGAAGCATCATGCAGTGTGTGGTGCAAGCAAATGCAACTTTCTATCCCCTTCAACAGTTCCAAGTTTTGTCCTAAAGCATCTTCTTGGCAACTTTCTATGTGTTTGTTGGATCAACAATGAACACTGCAGGAATCCAGTTACAGCTTCGGTGTGTGTGGCATCCTTTCTTACATGCTTTGGACACATCACCGTACATAGGATTCCAATCCGGTGTGTGGCCTTCTTTCTGGAAAACAAGAAGGATCAGATGCGAGAACAAAAAACAAAAACAAAGGCAGGACAAAAGTGTGCGAGAGAGATGAGAGTTGGCTGCTAAAAGCTAATCACATCTGGCCAGCGACTGCAAAAGTTAGCACAGTGATCACCAAAGATTGACAGCAGCCTTATCCTGTGTGCACTGATCTACCTGAAGTCCTTCACCTTCTGTTAAATGTCTCTCTACTTCCTGAAACCAAAGACTATCTAAATCCAAGCCTGAAGTACTTTCGATAACAGTTCTCCCTACCTTTCTCGACACAAATCCTTCTCGCTCAGCAGAAATCGCAAGAGATAAAGCTAAAGTCGTCTTCCTCGATGAACATTTCTCCAAGAGTGAATATTATGCATGCTTTGGTTGGGACTGTGACATGACTTCTTTTTCTTGGTTTTCATACATGGAAGCAAATGGGCTGATGGAGGAAGCGTGGGTTGCGATCTGTACGACGACTTTGCCGCTTTAGCTTTTTATCGCCAGGAGAGACGCGTGCCTTCACGAACTGCTTCACGTCTCTTTGTCGTTCTTTCCACAGATATATAATATGTAACCCTAATTGTAAAGAATCTCAATAATCTTCATAGGTTTATATATATATATATATATATATATATATGTTTTATTCTAATTTTGAAGGACTTATCAGCATATTAAGACTCCTAAAACCAAATATTCTCAAATGTAGAAGAGATTGTCATCTACCATATAAGACTTTTCCATCTTTAAATATAGAATTCAACACATGACAGGCAATAGCTTTATATAATGAACACTTCAATATAATTTTGGTTGGCTTGATTTCTTTTTAAGTGGATTGCTGAAAAGCCCTCAAAAGTAGCTTTCCATTTGGTCATTGTATTGTTTTATTTTCTTGAAATGCTTTTGATGGTACAAAAAAATATAAACAAATTTATTGGACCTTTTTAGTATTCGATTATTAGAGAAAAACTAAAATTTCAGAAAGTATCTATCGGTTTATAAAGAACAAATAATTTAGTTTTCATTTCCTCGGGAGGAGTCGACTAATAACTCATATTTAGAAGAGAATGACGAGTCTCATGATTCGCACGTTGATCATCGAGATCGCTAAACATCAAGGAAGGAAGAAAGCGAATCTATGTGAAGCTTAAAGAAATAAAAAGTGGATGTAAGATGTCATCATCTGAATCACCGTGACCTGAGCTGCAACTCTCAGAGGGCAGTGGCTCAGAGAGAGAGAGAGAGAGATGCATGCAAGATATGGTGTCCCTTTTAAGATTTTGTGATTCCTCAACAGTGCCAGAAGTGACCACTGCACTCCCACCACTCAGATGTATCTTCCTTTCTGTGTTGGAAAAGTCTTCTCTCTAGCAACACAATCTCTCCCCCTCTCTCTCTCTCTCTCCATCGTCTCACCGCAAGAACGCAGAAAGCAGACAGCATTTCAGTATCTGTCATTAATGTAATCGGCCAAGTATTTTGAATTTTTCATCTAAATAAATGATCCGAAGGATAAATTACTTGAAGTTTTTAGAATATCTCGAGTTTTTTTAGATCAAGAATTGGCAATGATATCATTTATATTTGAATCCCAACACTTTCACGAGCAGCATAAATACTTCTGCATTTGTTTATCCCTCAAAACCCAGTAATTATGCCTCTGTGTACGAACCCTGCCACCTCTTTAAACCATCATCCACCATCAGGTCACACAACTCATGAGCCAAAAGTACAGCAAAGGACGATATCGCAATCCAAGCACTCATCTAAAGTTGCCGCTGCTTGAACCACCTCTGGCAGCACAGAACAGCACGGGATACAATCCATAGTGCAGATCCTGGCGTTGATGATCCTCCCCAGTTTAATCGAATACGACGTTGTGCGTTCTTGGAGGATCTCAGTGACTGAGCATATAAAACGCAGAACAATAGACATAAAGAGAAGGAAAAGAGTCAGTCATGGCTTGCATAGAAACTGTGGGCTGATGATGCCTTTGTTTTGTTAAGAGATTATGTAGTAGAATTACGAACAAAGATCCAATTATCCTGTTTAGCTTTCGAGAAGCATGCTCTGTAAAACTGTAGGTGCAACATCAAAATCATAAAGGTTGGCAATTGGCTTCATCGTCTAAAGCATGATTCAAGTGTGAAAGAAAGAAGATGGATACGCAGGAGACCTGAGAAGGAGAATATAGATATGGCTGTGGGCTTGATGTGAGGGGGGCTTCGAGGTCAATGTCCCGAATCCCATGGCAGGCTAGATTCTCCCGACAACAAAATCTATGGAAAAGTATTCCGTTCCTTCCTGCAGGGCCCCACGGCTCACGACACGCGCGTGGGTCCCGCCATTCCCGCACTTCCTTCGCCTCGTTTCCTTTATAAGAGCTTCACCTCCTACGCCCTCCGGGCTGCTCCCCCTGCTCTCTCCCAGCTGTGGCTTCTTCTGCGGGGAACTCATGGAGGAGGTGGAGAAGAGAGAGGAGGGGAGTAACGACGGCATGTTGGAAGGTGGGGTGGAGGTGAGGGTGCTGGTGGTGGATGACTCCCCGGTGGACAGGAGGATGGTGGAGGTCTTGCTCAAGAAGAGTGGAGCCATGTTTCAAGGTGAGCCTATAATACAGACACAAATTGACGTGCATCAGTTTCTTTTCATTCTTTTTCCCAGTAATCACTCTGCTTTGCTGTGATCTTTAGCTTTTAAGCCTCCTGAGGAGTTCTTAGTTTGGTCAATTGTTGCTGACCTGCAAAAACAAAATGCTCTGTTACTAATTCCATTACCACAATGCCTATGTTTCATCTCCCCAGTGACTATGCTCTCTGTTCTTAGTATTAGTGACTCTTCGGTGGTGTTCTCTTCTGAACACACATCTTTCTCTTTTCTAATATCTCCAGTCTTCAAGTTTTTGTTAACATTAGTACTCGAAGTTTTCCACTGGAATGGCTTCTAATGCTTAATTCCTCGAACAATTCATTTTCCTTCAGTTACATCGGTTGACAGTGCAAAGAGGGCAATGGAAGTTCTTGGATTAAGTGAAGACAAGACCAAGTCTCCTGTTGTCGATGTAAGGCAGTCTTTTCGAACTCCTTTTTTGTTGTCACATTTGCTTCTTGGTTTTTTGTCACCATAATGCTAAATGTGTTTGTTTGTGAAGAAAAAACAATTGACAATCTAGTGGAGGGAAATATGTTTTTTATTGCATTTACTTGGCTGCATTTGGTCTAAACTTCCTGTTCACTTTCCATCCATCCTTTCGTTGTTGGATCAAAAGGTTTAATTTTGTGTTACTGAAACAATGACAATAATTGTAGGACCAGAAGGTAGACATAATCCTCACAGACTACTGCATGCCGGAGATGACTGGTTATGACCTCCTAAAGGCTGTCAAGGTATGAAAGCTGTGCAGAACAGTCTGCATTCTGCCTCGTCTTCCTGCTAATCATGTCTACTACATCTTACACTTCAGGAACAGAGCTGCCAAAAACCCATTCCTGTGATCGTAATGTCATCAGAAAACGAGCCACAGAGAATCAACAGGTTTGTATCTTCCTTCCACACTTCTTTGGATGCCGTTCACTGCAAAGACGAAATCTGCTGAATGCACCATCATCATTTAAGCTGTCAACAAATCAAACATTAGTCGTGTCAGGGCATCCGTCCGACATTTCGGACCTTGCTTCTATTTCTTTCTTTTTCCCGGTCAAAGAAACCAATGGTTTGTGCATTGCTGAATGAGATGTGCTCATTCTATTTCCGGGAGAGATGATATGTTTGTTCTCCAAAACTAAAAGATCATGCGTGTGTGCTAAAATTAGGTGCCGAGCTATTGGAGCCGAGGATTTCATCATCAAACCTCTCCAAACTAATGACGTTCTGAGACTGAGAAGCTACGCTAGAACAGGACTGCCGCCGCCGCCGCCATTGTCGTCTTCCAAGGCGGGCACCAAGAGGAAAATGACAATCGAGTTGATGGCTGAGAGCGGCGGGGGTGGCTCGGAAAGACGACGGCCGCGCCTTACCGGGCTGGCGATGGCGTGATAGCAATCATCGGCAACGAACAAGCGTCATAGGAAGCCTCTCATATTGTAATTACAACGTAATGCCTACCACGCGTTCTCGAGTGAGTTTGTTTGCTTGTCGGTGTAAGTGGATGGATCATCTGCGATTCAACTGTTCTTGCTTTGCTCTTCAAATGCTGTCCAAATTAAGCTTCTTGAAAGCTCGACATATGCTGTTCTAATCCATCAAACCGAGGCCATAGCAGCCTCCCAAGATACAAAAGTCCTCGTTTTGACGACGAGGATTAAGGAGCGGCTGTCCGTTGATGTGAGTCGTACTCCTCAATCTTGTTATGCTCGTGTGAATCTATTCGAAATCCTCCAACATTCTGCCTGCCTGTTTAGGGGTTGACGGTATGATGTTTGCCGCTTCTAACAAAGTAGGATTTATATGCATGTTATTCGTTTATTTAGCCACTTGATACATTCAATCACACGTATTTATGGTCAGACTTATGAAACCAAAACACGAGAGAGAATGGTGGAGCGATGGTTTGGCAAAGTCAAGAAGTCGGCCTTTCTAAGAACAACCATTGAAAAGAAATCGTTTGAGCAGACAACTTTTTTGTCCCTCCACATAAAATTGGTTTTGCGTTTTTCGTGTGCATTGCAGTGATCTCACGGTTTCATTTGCTGGTCGTTCGGTCAAACTGGCGAGGAAGGTTCCGTTCTGAATGCTGTGATGGAGTCATACGGAATCGACGACCGCATCCGAACTTTCCAGCCGACTTTGCCGTCACTTCCGCATGCAACCACGAACGAGGCAGCTGTACACGAGTAGTTTACCGACTTGGGTGGCGACTTGTCGAATGAATTGGAAGACATGGACATGAATGTTTCCTCATCCTGTGCGGTATACATACGGCACTACTAAGACTTCACGTACAAGTGACGGATTGGCAAGACGCGGTTGGTCCACCACGTGTTACTCGATTTCCCACTCGGGTAACGTGTGTGACGTCGAAGACGGAGCGGACGGGTTCACATAACTCACGGGGGCCCCACGTGTGTGAGAGAGAGAGGGACGATGTCACGCTGTTGGGGACGGAATGTATTATACTTCTGTTATCATTTTGACTATATAAGCGTCGGATTTCGTACGTTCGTGTAACACGTGACGTCACCTCATTCGTTCTCTCCTTGTCTGTCTCTCGCTCGCAGTCCATATATCGGTGCTCGATTCCTCTCGTCTCATCCAACTCGCTCTCTCGCGGCTCCCGAGCTCTTCACCCGAGACGAGCTCGGCTAAACAGCAGAAATGTCGCCCGCCGCAGTGGCTCCCCCCCTCTCGCGCACCAAGCGGTTCGTCATCGCCGCCGTTTCCGCCATCAACGACGCCGCTTGCCGCTCCGACGGCACCGTCAACCGCCGGCTCGTGTCGCTTCTCGACGCCCGGGTCGCCGCCTCCGCCAAACCCTTTCGTGGCGTCCGCACTGCCGACGTCCCCGTTGACCTCTCCCGTGATCTGTGGTTCCGACTCTTCGTCCCCTCTTCCGTTTCTGACGGCGAACGGCTTCCCGTCATCGTCTTCTTCCACGGAGGCGGGTTCGCCTTCCTGTCCCCCGACTCCTACCTCTTCGACGACGTGTGCCGCCGGATCTGCCGCACGGTCCACGCCGTCGTGGTATCCGTCAACTACCGCCTCGCGCCGGAGCACCGGTGCCCGGCACAGTACGAGGACGGGGTTCACGTGCTCCGCTTCCTGGAGGACGGCGGCCTCTTGTACGCTGACCCCTCCGCTGCAGATCTTGCCGACCTATCCAGCTGCTTCCTCGTGGGCGATTCCGCCGGCGGAAACATCGTCCACCACGTAGCCCGGCGCTGGGCAGCGGACGCCGACGGCGGGTGGAAGAGGCTGCGACTGGCGGGAATGGTGCTGATCCAGCCCTACTTCGGTGGCGAGGAGCGCACAGAGGCTGAGCTGAGGCTGGTCGGTGCACCGCTAGTGTCGGTGGAGAGGACGGACTGGCTGTGGCGGGCGTTCCTTCCGGAGGGAGCGGACCGGGACCACGAGGCGTCGAACGTGTTCGGGCCGAGGGCGGTGGGGGAGCTGGAGGAGGCTCTGCCGGCGGCGATGGTGGTGGTAGGGGGCTTCGACCCGCTGCAGGACTGGCAGCGGAGGTACTGCAAGGGGCTGAGGGCGAGGGGCAAGTCGGCGCGGCTGGTGGAGTACCCGGAGGCCTTCCACTCCTTCTACTCCTTCCCTGATCTGAAGCAATCCACAGTGCTCATGGAGGAGATCAAGAGCTTCGTCGACAGCCACCGACCTCGGAAGGAGGAGGACAGAGAACGAAGTGGTGGTGGTGACAAGCACTGTAATATTGAAGAGTGGTAGTTGTTTATTGAGTGTAGATAACAGTAATTGTGATTGCACAGTATTTGGTTATTGTATGTGCCATATCCCACAATGCTTTTTAATATGTACAAAAAATATTAGCTGGTTTTTTATACAAAAATAAAATTTTATTTATTGGAACAAACTTAATTGGTACCATCTCTTTTTTTGTTTTTGATATAAACGAGATGAAAGGATTCAGAAAGATGTGAGTCGACTGTTTGTATCAGTCGTCGATAAAGATTAAAAAAAGGTTTTTAATTTTGTGTTACTGAAACAATGACAATAATTGTAGGACCAGAAGGTAGACACAATCCTCACAGACTACTGCATGCCGGAGATGACTGGTTATGACCTCCTAAAGGCTGTCATGGTATGAAAGCTGTGCAGTACAATCTGCATTCTGCCTCATCTTCCTGCTAATCATGTCTACATCTTACACTTCAGGAACAGAGCTGCCAAAAACCCATTCCTGTGATCGTAATGTCATCAGAAAACGAGCCACAGAGAATCAACAGGCTTGTAGCTTCCTTCCGCAGTAATCTTTCGATGCCGTTCACTGCAAAGATGAAATCTGCTGAATGCACCATCATCATTTAAGCTGTCAACAAACCAAACATTAGTCTTGTCTGGGCATCCATCCGATATTTCATGCCTTGCTTCTATTTCTTTCTTTTTCCTGGTCAAAGAAACCAATGGTTTGTGCATTGCTGAATGAGATGTGCCCATTCTATTGCCGGGAGAGACGATATGTTTCTTCTCCAAAACTAAATGATCATGCGTGTGTGTTCAAATTAGGTGCCGAGCTATTGGAGCCGAGGATTTCATCATCAAACCTCTCCAAGCTAATGACGTTCTGAGACTGAGAAGCTACGCTCGAACAGGACCGCCGCCGCCGCCATCGTCGTCTGCGAAGGCGGGCACCAAGAGGAAAATGACAAGCGAGTTGATGGCTGAGAGCGGACGCGGTGGCTCGGAAAGACGACGGCCGCGCCTTACCGGGCCGGCGAGGGCGTGATAGCAATCATCGGCATCGAACAAGCGTCATAGGAAGCCTCTCATATTGTAATTACAATATAATGCCCACCACGCGTTCTCGAGTGAGTTTGTTTGCTTGTGGTGTTAGTGGTGATAAGTTGTATTGTAGTGATGAAAAGTACTTATGAATGGTTGAGTACAATGATTTATTTATACAGTTGAGGATTTTCCTCAACTATCCTATGGGATTTCCTCGTGCAGTTAAGGAAATCTTTATCTGTTATCATGCACTCCGCATGATTAAACTCCTGTCAAGGATGCCAATCTTAGAACGATGTAACGAAAATAGTTTACGAGCGAGAGACTTCATGAGTGAGTCTGCTAGTTGATCAGTCGTATGGACGTGAAAAACACGTAGTTGATGTCTAACAACTTGATCTCGCATGAAATGAAAATCGATTATAATATATTTCACATAGATAAGTAGCTTCAATATTATCACAATATATTGTAGAAGGGAAGATAGAGTTGACGTGGAGTTTCATGATAGGCGGAGAGGAGTTGCGTCGTTGCTCGTTGGAGCTGGTGCGATAGTGGTAGAGCTGGAGGACTTTGGAGGTCGTCTGAGCAATGGCTTAAAAGGCTAGTTGTTGGTGGCGCTGCACCTGAGCGGTGGATTTGATAGTAGCTTTGGAGTTAGTGCAATAGTGATAGAGCTCGAGGACTTTGATGGTCGTCTGATGGCTTCGCTGTCTAAGCTATGGCTTAAAAGGCTAGTTGTTTGTGGCGCTGCACTTGAGCGGTGGATTTGACAGCAGCTCCGGAGTTGTAGTTGTTGGAGGATGGAGCAGCGGACAGTGAAGAAAGAAGGATAAACCTTGTTCTAAGGCAATATGACTTTGATACCATGATAAGTTGTATTGTAATGATTAAAAGTACTTATGAATAGTTGAGTACAATGGCTTATTTATACATGTGGGAAGGAAGGATTTTCCTTAACTATCCTACGAGATTTCCTTGTGCAATTGAGAAAATCTTTATCTGTTATCAAATAGATGGATCATCTGCTATTCAACTGTTCTTGCTTTGCTCTTCAAATGCTGTTCAAATTAAGCTTCTTGAAAGCTCGACATATGCTGTTCTAATCAATCAAACCGAGGCCATAGCAGCCTCCCAAGATACAAAAGTCCTCGTTTTGACGATGAGGATTAAGGAGTGGCTGCCCGTTGATGTGAGTCCTACTCGTCAAACTTGTTCTGCTCGCGTGAATCTATTCTAAATCGCCCAACATTCTGCCTGCCTGTGTAGGGGTTGACGGTATGATGTTTGCCGCTTCTAACAAAGTGAGCTAACCCCAGGCATTGTTTCCTAGGGAGCTAAAAGATATAACAAATATTTATCATTTACTTAGTAGAATTTATATGCATGTTGATGAGGATAATAATGACGACATGACGCGCTACGACGTCAGCCATGACTGGACGACACTCTACCGGAAAGAGGGCAATAATGCCGACGCGATGTGCGCTGACATCACCCGCTCTCAGACAACGACTTCAACGTTGTCTGGCCCAACGCGCTCGAATGAGGCAGAGGAGAATGACCACCAAGGCACGCCCATACCCTGCGGCAGTTCGGTTCTCCACGCAACGTCAATGGTGATGTCAGACGCCATCAGAGGTACGATCTTGCCTCATGCAGTTAGGCACGTCAGGTAACACTCAACTGCCCTATAAATACCCCCGAGTTCTAAACAAGGGGGAGGATACTTCTTCACTAAAAACTCCCTCCACATCGTCTAACTTGATCGTCGGAGGGGTCGGGCCGAGCTTCCGACCCGACCTGTGTGCAGGTACAAGGGCGGGGTTGCATCTTCCCGGCGCTGCGGAAAAGCTTCACTCCCGACGCAACGTCCCGACCGGACCACCGTAATCGGCCACCTCAGCAGTCTTGAGGAACGCCGTGCAAGATCCCCGCACATTCGGACCCGAACCAAGCCACCTCGGCCCCGAGGCCACGGCATAAAGTTGTTTACACCAACAGATTGGCACTAGAAGGAGGGCTCCGAATGTCGAGCGATCAGCAGATCCACTCTGGCGAACCCGCAACTATGGGGTTGCGTCCGGTCAGCACCCCGGAAGAACATCCCCTGCGTGATGAACCCTGAGACGAACGCCCCGCCACTACATTGGAGCGCTACTGGCGGTTGTTCAACGACCCGGGTTTATCGCCACTCGATGCCCCCGTCGGCCCGTCGCCTGTATCGCCCGAAGCCTTCCACGACCTCGCTCATCAAGTCCGAGCACTGGCGGGCGTGGTGCAAACTATCATCCCGCTCGTCTCCCAACCGACACCCCCGCATATAACCCAGCCTCTACAACAACAGGAGCCCCCCACCCGGACTCATGCACCACTTCCCGAGCTCCCTGCTTTGCCTCGGAACCGAACAGCCCAGCCCGGGAACTGAGAGGCGGAAGACACGTCGAGTCGCCCAGAGCCTGAGGCACTATCCGCGGACTCGACGAACGCCCTGCGAGCCCAGTTGCGCCTCGTTAATCAACGCCTCGACGAAGTACAGTAGGAGGTTCGCAAGTCAAAAGGAGAGCTCGGAGTGGACGGACACCAAGGGTCCCCGTTCGCGCCCGAAATACAAGATCAAGTGATTTCACTACACTTCCGGCTCCCTTCGCTGGACGCCTATGACGGCGCCACTGACCCCGCGGACCACGTAGCTGCCTTTCGCGCCCAAATGGCGCTATATGGGACTTCTGACGCCTTGATGTGCAGGGCGTTCCCAACGACTTTGAGGGGGCCGGCCCGCGCAAGGTACAACGACCTGAAGACCGGGACCATCACTTTCTTCGATCGGCTCGCCAGAGACTTCGAGCTCAACTTCCTAGCCTACGCCCGACCAAAGCCGTCCGTGGCGTTGCTCCTCGGACTCAACCAAAGGGAGGATGAGCCCCTCTCCCATTTTGTGAACCGTTTTACGACGCAGATCCAAGGGCTCTCGGACGCTCACCCCTCTCTATTGATGCAGGCATTCATGATAGGCCTGCGACCTTCCAGGTTCTTATGGTCTCTGGTGGAGCGACCCCCCACGACGGTACCCGAGATGCTCCAGCGAGCAAGCCAGTTCATCGCCGCAGAGACATGGATGGCCGTGAGGCGCGAAGAGCACAAGAGGGTCAAGCCGGAGCCGCCCCGACAGCAGCAACCCGCTGCATCACAACGTAGGTTGGACAGATCCGACCCGCCGGCACCGAGGCCCCCTCTCCCCGCCTTGAGCTCGTCCCAAACAGAAATATTTCTCCACATAAGGGAGAAGGGACTGCTCAAAGATCCCTACCCGATGAGGAGTCCGCGAGAGGTGGCAGACCGATTGAAGTACTGCTGCTTCCACCGGCAGCATGGGCATGACATTGAACAGTGTCGGGAGTTGAAAAGGCAGATTGAGGAGCTCATTCGTAGAGGGCATCTCGGCTAGTACCTTCGGCCGGACAAGGAACTTTCGCCGCGCCCGGAGGGTCCCATCGAATGACACATTGACGTGATAGCTGGCGGCCCCGTATCTGGCGGGAATTCCATGACCAGAAGAAAGGCATACGCCCGAGTCGCCCCGACCGAAGCTCCCAAGCACGGGCCCGAGCCCGAGGTCACATTCCCGGCCGGAGCATCCGAATAATCCGAGCACGACGATGCGCTCGTGATATCGGTCAGGATCGCCAATGCGCAAGTAAGAAGGATCATGGTCGATATCGGGAGCTCGGCCGACATACTCTACTTCGACGCCTTCCAAAAGCTCGGCTTGTCCAGAGACAACATGAAGCCAATGTGCTCGGCGCTAACCGGATTCACCGGTGATTCGATCTCACCGCTGGGGGCAATCACTTTGCCCTTGACCCTGGGAGCCCCGCCGAGGTCGAAGACAATGATGACCACCTTCTTAGTGGTTGACCTCCCCACTGCATACAATGCTATTCTCGGCCAGCCGACCCTCAACAAAGTCAGAGCCGTCGTCTCAACTTACTACCAAACTGTGAAGTTCCCGACCCACGCCGGGACCGAAGAGGTCACGGGAAGCCCCTGAGAATCTAGGCGCTGCTACCTGACCGCCGTCTCATTACACAAGAGAGCAAGGGTCGAACCACCATTGGCGGATCCCCGGGAGGCGAAGAAGCTAGCCCCCCATCCTGAGCCGAGGGGGTCCACCATCGACTTGCCGCTGCTAGAGGGTTGGCCAGACCAGACGGTCAAAATCGGGTCGGAGCTACCCGAGCAAGAATGAAGGCAGCTCGTCGGCTTCCTACAAGAAAATGCTGACGTCTTCGCCTGGTCGCCATCTGACATGACGGGCGTCGACCCGGAGGTCGCACAACATCACCTCAATATTTCACCCGACGCTCGCCCGGTGAAGCAAAAACCCAGACGGCAGGCCCCTGATCGGCAGCTCGCCATACGAGAAGAAGTGGATCGACTTTTAGCGGCAGGCTTCATAGAAAAAGCCCGATACCCACGATGGCTATCCAATGTAGTCCTCATCAAGAAACCTAATGGAAGCTGGAGGATGTGCGTTGATTACACCAGTCTCAACAATAAATGCCCAAAGGATTGCTACCCCCTCCCAAAGGTCGACCAGTTGGTCGACACAACGGTCGGACACGCCCGCCTCTCATTCATGGACGCCTTCTCGGGATACAACCAGATCAGAATGACACCCGAAGACCAAGAGCATACGGTCTTTCTCACCGATCAAGGGGTTTACTTTTATAAAGTCATGCCTTTCGGATTGAAGAACGCCGGGGCTACATACCAGAGAACAGTGAACAAAATGTTCGCCCACCAGATCGGGCGGAACATGGAAGTTTACGTCGACGACATGATTGTAAAAAGCCAAGAGGCAGGAGCTCACGTTACCGATATGGCCGAGGCATTCGCCACGCTACGCAAGTTCGACATGCGACTCAACCCCGCGAAGTGTGCCTTCGGCGTCACCTCAAGAAAGTTCCTCGGGTTTATCATACACGAAAGAGGAATTGACGCCAACCCGGAGAAAGTCCAGGCGATCATCAATATGCAGTCACCTCGGACGATCAAAGACCTACAACGCCTTAACGGGAGGCTCGTCGCCATGTTCTGTTTCCTTTCCCGATCGGGTGATCGCTGCCTCCCCTTCTTCAGGGCACTGAAGAACTCGAAAAAATTTCAATGGACGGCGGAATGCGAGGAAGCCTTCAAACAAATGAAGCAACACTTGGCCAGCCTCCCCTGACTTGCCTCAGTCTCTCCTGGGGAGAAGCTAGGCCTCTACCTAGCTGCCTCCCAGCACATAGTCAGTTCCGTTCTGGTCAAAGAAAACTCCGGCGAACAGCTTTAGGTCTACTATGTCAGCCATGTCCTGAACGGGCCCGAGGAACGATACCCACCGATTGAGAAACTGGCACTCGCGCTCGTCCTGTCAGCCCAGAAACTACGCCCCTACTTCCAGGCTCACCCGGTGGAGGTCATCACCGACCAACCACTTCGGCAGATCTTGTCTAAATTTGATGTTGCAGGACGTCTTCTCAAATGGGCGGTGGAGCTCGGCGAGCATGACGTACAATATGTGCCCAGGACCGCTATCAAAGCCCAGTCCGTGGCCGACTTCATCGCAGAATTAACCCAGATCGAGGACGTGGATCTCGAGCAACCTCTCGAAGCATGGGTCCTGCACGTCGACGGATCGGCCAACTCAAAGGGCGTCGGCACGGGGCTGGTGCTGCTAGCTCCCGACGGGCGGTCGATCGAGCGTTCCCTCCGCTTCGGGTTCCAAGCCACTAACAACGAGGCGGAATACGAGGCGCTCCTAGCATGACTCAGGTTGGCCCTCGAGATGCAGGTGGTCGCCATACGCGTCCTCACCGACTCACAACTGGTAGCCGAGGAACTCAACGGGGGATACGAGGCTTGGGACCCGATCATGGCGAAGTACCTGGCACAGGTAAAGAACCTAACCGCCAAGTTCCTTCATTTTACATTATCTAATGTCTCGAGGGGAGAAAACGAATGAGCCGATGTGCTAGCTAAGCTGGCGTCAAAGCCAACCCCCGAAGCCGGGCCCGAGGCCCGAGGTCAAGGAGCTCCCTGCCCGTGCCATCGAAATCGCAGTGGCGGCCTCGAGCGGCGCGCCAATCACATGGGTACAAGAGTTGCTACGCTTCAAGCGGGACGGGACCCTTCCTCCCGACGAGGCTACGGCTCGACGCCTGCGTTGTACGCATGCGTGGTATACCGAGGTGAGTGGACGGCTCTATAAGCGGTCCTTCACATACCCCCTCCTACGGTGCTTAGAGCCCGACGAAGCTCGGACGGTTCTGGCTGAGGTCCATGAGGGAGCCCGATGACGTCCCTTTTGATGAATGCCTGGACGTCCCACTGTAATAAAGAGGGGTCCTGTATGTTTTTGTGAGTTGGGGTCGGATCTTGTGAGTCGGGGTCGAGTCCTGTAAGTCGGGGTCGAGTCCTGTAATCTTAGTTTCTTAAATAAAAGAAAATTTTTCTTCTCTCGTGTGTTTGCCCAACTTCTTCTTCCCTTAAGCGAAAAGCTTCTTCTTCCTCGGACGAAAAACTTCTTCTTTAGACGAAAAAACTTCTTCTTCTCTTAGGGAAAAAACTTCTTAAGGTTCTAGACATTCTATGTTCTCAGTACAAAAGAACCGTCCATCGTCGCGAGCCGGTATGTACCCGGTCGGATTGTCTCGCCGACCCGATAATGTCCTTCCCATTTAGGGGCTAGCTTCCCCCTCGCTCGGGTCGGGTCACTGACTTCGGTTTTGCGAAGGACCAGGTCGTTTAACTTGATTGGCCGGGGTCATACCTTCCGATTGTACACCTTCGCGACAGCTCTCTTATAAGAGAGGGCCTTCAAGTGTGTGTCGGCACGCCATTCTTCGAGCATGTCAAGGTCGGCTCGAAGCCCTTCGTTTGCGGTTCCCTCGTCATAGTTTTTTGTCCGAAGGGTGGGGATAGTTACCTCGGGCGGTAGGACAGCTTCGGTCCCGAACGTGAGGCTGTAGGGGGACTCTCCCGTCGTAGTTTTGGGGGTGGTGCGTAATGACCACAAGACGCTCGGGAGTTCGTCCGTCCAAGCCGATCGGGCTGCGGACACTCTTCTTTTGAGCATGTCTAGAATGGACCGATTGGTTACCTCTGCTAGCCCGTTCGTCTGAGGGTAAGCCACCAAGCTGAACCTTAGCTGGATTACATGGCTTGCGCAGAACTCGCGGAACCTTCTACCAGCGAATTGGGGCCCATTGTCTGTAATGATGGTTTTGGGCAAGCCAAACCGAGTCACCAGGTTCCTCCACACGAACTTTTCCATTTGTCACTTCGTGATCGTCGCCAGTGGTTCAGCCTCGACCCACTTTGTGAAATAATCCACACCCACGATGATGTACTTCCGCTGTACTAAGGCTGGGGGGAAAGGTCCGAGCAGGTCCAAAACCCACTACGCGAACGGCCATGCGCAATCGATGGGGGTGAGCAGGACCGCGGGCTGCCGGGGCGTGCGGGCATGTTCTTGGCACGAACTAGATCCTTGGGGTGGGGAGTGAAGGGGTCCTCCTCCACCTCAAGGCCGGGGTGATGAGCACGGAAACGGGACATGGCGATTCGGTATCCATATTCAAAGGACACCCGCCCCGTCCACGTTAGCCCGAGTTTGAACCCCTCGGACTTCTTATACGCCTCGAGGAGCTCCTTATCCTTGACGGGTCGGAGACGGGCCTCCTCCGCCAGCGCTTCCGAGGCCGCCCTTGTTTCGGCCTTCGCCTCCTCCAGCTTCTTGCCGAGGGCGCTCACCTCCGACTTCGACAGGCGGAGCTCGGTTCGCTCCACCCTTATTGTTTTTTGGAGCTCCTCGTTTGGTTTCTTGGAGGCCTCGAGCTCTAACCTAAGGTGAGCCGCCTCCGCCTCAAAGTCCGCCGCGTGCTTCTCGGCGACCACCACAGCCTCCGGGCCGGCCCCGGCTCGGGCCTCTTCGACCTGGCGGTGGAGCTCAGCGTTGCGGCTAATAAGGCCCCCGATGACCCGACCGACGTCACGCACCCTATCCATCAGGGTCGTCGCGTAATGAAGGCCCTACAAAAAGAAAGACATGTTAAGAAGGTCATCGTCAGACAAACGACCCCGAACGGAAAGAGAAGAGGAGTACTTACCCAGGTCAAAGATTAGGCGGACTTGCTGAGCAGAGCCTCTGAGGGCAAGGTGTACAAATCCCGAGCCATGTCGAGATGAAGTGCGCCTCGGAGGAATGCTACGGAGGAGTCCCCTCTGGCCCACACCCTGTCCCCCCGGGACAGGCCTCCCCAGCGGGCTACCAGGGGGTCGCTGGCCTCCCCGAAAGGGATTTCGCCCACCAGCCACGTTAGGAACGGCTCCTCGTCCCCGGCTGGCAGTCGGCACAGGTCACGAACGGAGGGAGGGCGCGGACCCTTCCCAGCCACCCGCCGACTAGGCCCGGCCTCGCCCCAACGGGGGCCCGCCTCAGCCCCCTTTGAAGGTGCCGCCTTCGCCTTCTTCCGAGGGTGCCCGACCTTGACCTCCAATGGGGCGTCCTTCGTACCAGGCCGCAGGTCGCCCGGCAGTGCTGGGGGAGGAGCTTGCGACGCCTTGCCCTCCAAGAGCGACCGGAGGTTCACCATTTCTACAAGAGACAAGAAGAGTATTAATATCAGGGATGAACCGCGCAAATACTCGAACCAAACGTCCCTAACGTACCCAGAGGCATCGGGCTGAGACCCGCCTCGACCAGCCACCGCTCGACCATGTTCCGGAGGGCCTGGGACCTGGGGAGAATCTCATTGAGCCTCCCCAGATCTTGGCGCTCTGCTTCGCCCAAAAGTGGGGTGGTGTTGTCGATCGCCCTCGCGGACCATCGAACCCCGTAACCCCAGTCCTGTGCGCGGCAAATGTGAAAAAACCTTCCCTTCCACCATTTATTATTAGAAGGGGCCCCCCCGACTCAAAAGCCTGTCCGGGTAGATAGGAAGTAACCCCCCGAACCCTTGGAAAGGCGATAACAGGAGAGAAGAGGTTGAGGGTGGGGGTGATATTGGCATAGTGGCATTCCCCCAGGAATACCACTAGGTAGCGCCAAGAGTTCGGCGCCACGTGAGACGGCGAAATCCGCCAGAAAGATATGCAGGACACAATGAGGGGATGAAGGGGAAAACGCAGACCCGCCTCCAGGGCGTCCAAGGTCAGCACGAAACCCTTCGGGACGGGGTCATACATCTGCTGTCCCGGTTCAGGGGCACTAAGGATGTGGTCCTCCGGGATACTATAGCGCTCCCGGAGTCCCCCCAATAGAGACCCACTCACGGTGGAGTCATTGTCATGCGTCCACATCAAGGCCTCCAGGGCCTGCGCCGCTTCCCCATCTGAGGATTCCACGGGGGATGTCGGAGGACATCCCCCTCCAACTACGTGGGAAGGGTAAGAAGAGGAGGAAGAAGAGGACAACATATTAACTGACGCAAGAGGCGAGGAAGAAAACTGGGAAGGGAACGACATGACTTGAAGAAGGAAACTCAGCAGTGAAAGATAAAAGCGAAGCTGGGCGTTCGCTATTTAAAGGGGATGTCCCTCCAGAACCAGCGCCCCTTCGCCTCCCGAGAATGGGCGGTAGCCCACCCGCGCACGTGCGTAACCGTCACATTAGAAATGCCAAAAGATGGCCCGCCTTAATGAAAGCCTGACGTGGCAACCCCATTGAAGCGGCAACGCCCTGGCGCCTCGATCTTGACGCCTGAAAGCGTGTTGCAAAAGCAACCGGCTCCCCCTCAGAAAGGAAATCAAATACGGTAGCTTTTCGACTCCCGCTACTGCTAAGTAGGCAAGGAGAGAAAGTAGCACAGGTAGCTTCTCGGGCCCGCCGGACCATGTTGTGCCCCTCGGCCACATGATGCCCGAGACCACACCTGCGCGGCCAGCCCGCCTGCGTCGTGCTCCTCGGGTCCATGCCCCCGAGACCACACCTGCGCGGTCAGCCCGCCTGCATCGTGCTCCTCGGCTCTATGCTCCCCGAAACACACCTGCGCGGCCTGCTAGCCTGCGTCATGCTCCTTGGCCGCATGGTGCCTGAGACCACACCTGCGCGGCCTGCCCGCCTGCGTCGTGCTCCTCGGCCCTATGCTCCCCGAGACACACCTGCGCGGTCAGCCCGCCTGCGTCGTGCTCCCCAGATCTATGCTCCCCAAGACACACCTGCGCGGTCAGCCCGCCTGCGTCGTGCTTCTCGGCCCTATGCTCCCCGAGACACACCTGCGCGGTCAGCCCGCTTGCATCGTGCTCATCGGCCATTTGCTCCCCGAGACACACTTACGCGGCCAGCCCGCCTGCGTCGTGCTCCTCGGCTCTATGCTCCCCGAGACACACCTGCGCGGTCAGCCCGCCTGCGTCGTGCTCCTCGGCCCTATGCTCCCCGAGACACACCTGCGCGGTCAGCCCGCCTGCGTCGTGCTCCTCGACTCTATGCTCCCCGAGACACACCTGCGCGGTCAGCCCGCTTGCATCGTGCTCCTCGGCCCTATGCTCCCTGAGACACACTTACGCGGTCAGCCCGCCTGCGTCGTGCTCCTCGGCTCTATGCTCCCCGAGACACACCTGCGCGGTCAGCCCGCCTGCGTCGTGCTCCTCGGCTCTGCGCTCCCCGAGACACACCAGCGCGGTCAGCCCGCTTGCGTTGTGCTCCTCGGCTCCACGCCCCCCGAGACCACCTCCCTCGTCGCGGCCTGCCCTCCCGAGACGTGCTCGACCTCATGTCGCCTGAGACTACTGCGGCACCAAAGGACAAAGCCATGCCTCGGACTCCCCCCTATTGCAATAATCGATGCCTTCATCGTTGTCTGACCCAACGCGCTCGACCGAGGCAGAGGAGAACGACCACCGAGGCACGCCCATACCCTACGGCAATTCGGTTCTCCACGCAACGTCAATGGCGATGTCAGACGCCATCAGAGGTACGATCCTGCCTCCTGCAGCCAGGCACGTCAGGTAACACTCAACTGCCCTATAAATACCCCCGAGTTCTAAACGAGGGGGAGGACACTTCTTCACTAAAAACTCCCTCCACATCGTCTAACTTGATCATCGGAGGGGTCGGGCCGAGCTTCCGACCCGACCTGTGTGCAGGTACAAGGGCGGGGTTGCATCTTCCCGACGCTGTGGAAAAGCTTCACTCCCGACGCAACGTCCCGACCGGACCACCGTAATCGGCCACCTCAGCAGTCTCGAGGAACGCCGTGCAAGATCCCCGCACATTCAGACCCGAACCAAACCGCGTCGGCCTCGAGGCCACGGCATAAAGTTGTTTACACCAACACATGTTATTCGTTTATTTAGCCACTTGATACATTTAATCACGCGTATTTATGGTCAGACTTATGAAACCAAAACACGAGAATGGTGGAGCGATGGTTTGGAAAAGTCAAGAAGTTGGCCTTTCTAAGAACAACCATTGAAAAGAAAACGTTTGAACAGACAACTTTTTTGTCCCTTCACATCAAAATTGGTTTTGCGTTTTTCGTGTGCATTGCAGTGATCTCACGGTTTCATTTGCTGATCGTTTGCTCAAACTGGCGAGGAAGGTTCCGTTCTGAATGCTGTGATGGAGTCATACGGAATCGACGACCAAAACTGACCTTTGCAGTCGACTTTGACGTCACCTCCGCATGCATGCACGAACGAAGCAGCAGTACACGAGTAGTTTACCGACTTGGGTGGCTACTTGTCGTGCAGTATCGTATGTTTCTATGAATTGGAATACATGGTCATGCACGTTTCCACATCTTGTGCTGTATACGTATGGCACTACAAAGACTTCACGTACAAGTGACGGATTGGCATGACACGGTTGGTCCACCACGTGTTACTCGATTTCCCACATGGGTAACGTATATGACATCGAAGACGGAGCGGACGGGTTCAATTACTCACGGGGTCCCCACGTGTGTGTGAGAGAGAGAGGATGTCACAGTGTTGGGGACGGAATGTATTATACTTCTGTTATCATTTTGACTATATAAGCGTCGGATTTCGTACGTTCGTGTAAAACGTGACGTCGTGACGTCACCTCATTCGTTCTCTCCTTGTCTGTCTCTCGCTCGCAGTCCATATATCGGTGCTCGATTCCTCTCGTCTCATCCAACTCGCTCTCTCGCGGCTCCCGAGCTCTTCACCCGAGACGAGCTCGGCTAAACAGCAGAAATGTCGCCCGCCGCAGTGGCTCCCCCCCTCTCGCGCACCAAGCGGTTCGTCATCGCCGCCGTTTCCGCCATCAACGACGCCGCTTGCCGCTCCGACGGCACCGTCAACCGCCGGCTCGTGTCGCTTCTCGACGCCCGGGTCGCCGCCTCCGCCAAACCCTTTCGTGGCGTCCGCACTGCCGACGTCCCCGTTGACCTCTCCCGTGATCTGTGGTTCCGACTCTTCGTCCCCTCTTCCGTTTCTGACGGCGAACGGCTTCCCGTCATCGTCTTCTTCCACGGAGGCGGGTTCGCCTTCCTGTCCCCCGATTCCTACCTCTTCGACGACGTGTGCCGCCGGATCTGCCGCACGGTCCACGCCGTCGTGGTATCCGTCAACTACCGCCTCGCGCCGGAGCACCGGTGCCCGGCGCAGTACGAGGACGGGGTTCACGTGCTCCGCTTCCTGGAGGACGGCGGCCTCTTGTACGCTGACCCCTCCGCTGCAGATCTTGCCGAACTATCCAGCTGCTTCCTCGTGGGCGATTCCGCCGGCGGAAACATCGTCCACCACGTAGCCCGGCGCTGGGCAGCGGACGCCGACGGCGGGTGGAAGAGGCTGCGACTGGCGGGAATGGTGCTGATCCAGCCCTACTTCGGTGGCGAGGAGCGCACAGAGGCTGAGCTGAGGCTGGTCGGTGCACCGCTGGTGTCGGTGGAGAGGACGGACTGGCTGTGGCGGGCGTTCCTTCCGGAGGGAGCGGACCGGGACCACGAGGCGTCGAACGTGTTCGGGCCGCGGGCGGTGGGGGAGCTGGAGGAGGCTCTGCCGGCGGCGATGGTGGTGGTAGGGGGCTTCGACCCGCTGCAGGACTGGCAGCGGAGGTACTGCAAGGGGCTGAGGGCGAGGGGCAAGTCGGCGCGGCTGGTGGAGTACCCGGAGGCCTTCCACTCTTTCTACTCCTTCCCTGATCTGAAGCAATCCACAGTGCTCATGGAGGAGATCAAGAGCTTCGTCGACAGCCACCGACCTCGGAAGGAGGCGGCAAGAGAATGAAGTGGTGGTGGTGACAAGCACAGTAATATTGAAGAGTGGTAGTTGTTTATTGAGTGTAGATAACAGTAATTGTGATTGCACAGTATTTGGTTATTGTATGTGCCATATCCCACAATTCTTTTTAATATATACAAAAAATATTAGCTGGCATTTTATACAAAAATAAAATTTTATTTATTGGAACAAACTTAATTGGTACCATCTCTTTTTTTGTTTTTGATATAAACGAGATGAAAGGATTCAGAAAGATGTGAGTCAACTGTTTGTATCAGTCGTCGATAAAGATAAAAAAAAGGCTTTTAATTTTGTGTTACTGAAACAATGACAGTAATTGTAGGACCAGAAGGTAGACACAATCCTCACAGACTACTGCATGCCGGAGATGACTGGTTATGACCTCCTAAAGGCTGTCATGGTATGAAAGCTGTGCTGAACAATCTGCATTCTGCCTCTTCTTCCTGCTAATCATGTCTACATCTTACACTTCAGGAACAGAGCTGCCAAAAACCCATTCCTGTGATCGTAATGTCATCAGAAAACGAGCCACAGAGAATCAACAGGTTTGTATCTTCCTTCCACACTTCTTTGGTTGCCGTTCACTGCAAAGACGAAATCTGCTGAATGCACCATCATCATTTAAGCCGTCAACAAACCAAACATTAGTCTTGTCTGGGCATCCATCCGATATTTCATGCCTTGCTTCTATTTCTTTCTTTTTCCTGGTCAAAGAAACCAATGATTTGTGCATTGCTGAATGAGATGTGCCCATTCTATTGCCGGGAGAGACGATATGTTTCTTCTCCAAAACTAAATGATCATGCGTGTGTGTTCAAATTAGGTGCCGAGCTATTGGAGCCGAGGATTTCATCATCAAACCTCTCCAAACTAATGACGTTCTGAGACTGAGAAGCTACGCTAGAACAGGACTGCTGCTGCCGCCGCCATCGTTGTCTTCCAAGGCGGGCACCAAGAGGAAAATGACAAGCGAGTTGCGGCACCCTTGCGTGTTCGCCGGAAGCTCGCCTGCTCTTTGCTCACACTTCTGAAGCACTTAGTGTTTACACTCCTTGTGTTGAGTAAGTTACTATGATTCACCTTCTCAATGCCATCGAACTTCTAGAATGCAGAAAGTTTTCATCCCGATTTGGAGTAATTCTCTCATAGGTTTGGTCGCCTCTGGGATTGTACCATCTTCTCCATCAACCCTGCCGCCTACTCCACTGAGTAACAAAGGTACGGCACCGTGTACTGCTTGCTTCGTTCCTTGGTCATGCACTTTTGCCTGACCCGAAGTCCTTCACTTTCGGCTATCTTGATGGGAAGTTCGTTGACATCGGTCTTACGAAGTTTCTTGGCCTTTGTACTTCAGCCTTGTCTCGGTACTTAGAGTTTGCCTCTGAATGCTCCATCTCCTCGGTCCTTTCACGACCAAGCGCTCTCCCTCCATGAGAGCAAGGGATCAATGACTTTCACGGAAGTCCTGCCTCTGCGGTACCATGGTGCTGCCATGCCCATGGCCCTACTATCCGTCGCCTCATATCTGCATCCTTTTTTTTCACGATCAGTAGATATGTCTCTGTGGCACTCCTCTGAGTCCACCTCTATTCTAACTGATGCTTGATTTTGGATAGCTAAGTCCCTCTAGACTCGTCGTCGCTTTCTCGCCCCTTTCGACCCCCTGCTTCAACACCTCGGTATTCGCCAAGCAGATCCCTTTGGTCGATGGAAAGACAGACTGTAACTCCCATGCATGGCCTCTACTATCACGTTATAGGGTTTGCACTGATTCTATTCTCCTTAGCTTCTTTGGTAGCAACGTTCGCTTACTCGACCTTGTCCTCTGACTTGTCGGGCTCCCTTAAGCGAATATGGGCTCTGGAGCAGTCTAACTCTCCAGCTGCTTCGATCATACCTCTGCATAATCAAGTCCCTCCCATGGGACTCACTGGTACTTGCATTCAAACTTTTTCCATTGGTGGAACACAGCCCCCATATGCTGATGACCAAGGCTTTATCCGATGCAAAATTCGATACACGCACGGAAGACCCTTATATTGTAATTACTATGTAATGCCTACCACGCGTTCTCGAGTGAGTTTGTTTGCTTGTGGTGTTAGTGGTGATAAGTTGTATTATAGTGATGAAAAGTACTTATGAATGGTTGAGTACAATGATTTATTTATACAGTTGAGGATTTTTCTCAACTATCCTATGAGATTTCCTCATGCAGTTGAGGAAATTTTTATCTGTTATCATGCCCCCCGCATGATTGAGCTCCTGTCAAGGATGCTAATCTTGGAACGATGTAACGAAATTTTTTTACGAGCGAGAGGCTTCATGAGTGAGTCTGCTAGTTGATCAGCCGTATGGACATGAGAAACACGTAGTTGATATCTAACAACTTGATATCGCACGAAATAAAAATCGATTATAATATATTTCATGCGTGAATGAAAAATCGGATTGACACATAGATATGTAGCTTTAATATTATCACAATATATTATAGGAGGAAAGATAGAGTTGACGTTTAGTTTCTTGATAGGCGGAGAGGAGCGGCGTCGTTGCTCGTTGGAGTTGGTGCGACAGTGGTAGAGCTCGAGAACTTTGGAGGTCGTCTGAGCTATGGCTTAAAAGGCTATTTGTTGGTGGCGCTGCACCTGAGCGGTGGATTTGACAGTAGCTTTGGAGCTGGTGCGACAGTGGTAGAGCTCGAGGACTTTGAAGGTCATCTGATGGCTTCGCTGTCTAAGCTATGGCTTAAAAGGCTAGTTGTTTGTGGCGCTGCGCTTGAGCGGTGGATTTGACAGCAGCTCCGGAGTTGTAATTGTTAGAGGATGGAGCAGCGGTCAGTGAAAAAAGAAGGATAAACCTTGTTCTAAGGCAATATGACTCTGATACCATAATAAGTTGTATTGTAATGATGAAAAGCACTTATGAATAGTCGAGTACAATGGCTTATTTATACATGTGGGAAGGAAGGATTTTCCTTAACTATCCTACGAGATTTCCTCGTGCAGTTGAGAAAATCTTTATCTGTTATCAAGTGGATGGATCATCTGCGATTCAACTGTTCTTGCTTTGCTCTTCAAATGCTGTTCAAATTAAGCTTCTTGAAAGCTCGACATATGCTGTTCTAATCAATCAAACCGAGGCCATAGCAGCCTCCCAAGATACAAAAGTCCTCGTTTTGACGACGAGGATTAAGGAGTGGCTGTCCGTTGATGTGAGTCCTACTCGTCAAACTTGTTCTGCTCGTGTGAATCTAGTCTAAATCGTCCAACATTCTGCCTGCCTGTGTAGGGGTTGACGGTATGATGTTTGCCGCTTCTAACAAAGTGAGCTAACCCCATGAATGGTTTCCTAGGGAGCTAAAAGATATAAAAAATATTTATCATTGACTTAATATAATCTATATGCATGCTATTCGTTTATTAACTACTTGATATATTCAATCACACGTATTTATGGTCAGATTTATGGAACCAAAACACGAGAGAGAATGGTGGAGCGATGGTTTGGCAAAGTCAAGAAGTTGGCCTTTCTAAGAACAACCGTTGAAGAGAAAACGTTTGAACACACAACTTCTTTTTTTTTCCTTCACATAAAATTGGTGTTGCGTTTTTTGTGTGCTTTGCAATGATCTCACGTTTTTATTTACTGGTCGTTTGGTCAAACTGGCGAGGAGGGTTCTGTTCTGAATCTTATGATGGCGTCATACGGAATCGTCGGCCCCAACCGAACTTTGACGTCCAACTTCCTCATGCATGCATGCACGAAGCCTCAATACACGAGTAGTTTACCGACTTGGGTGGCTACTTGCCATGCAGTATCGTATACTTGTATGAATTGGAATACATGGTCATGCGTGTTTCCTCTCTTGTGCTGCATCCATACGGCACTGCAAGACTTCAAGCACACGTGACGGATTGGCATGACACGTTTGGTCCACGGCGTGTTACTCGATTTCGTACTCGGGTAACGTGTGAAACGTCCAGGACAGAGCGCAAGGGTTCACATAAGTCACGGGGGCCCCACTTGTGAGAGAGAGAGGATGTGACAGAGTTGGGGACGGAATTTATTGCAGTTCTGTTACCATTTTGACTAAATAAGCGTCGGATTTCGCATATTGGTCTACCACGTGACGTCACCTCATTCGTGCTCTCTCGCAGTCCATATATCCGAGCTCGATTCCTCTCGTCTCCTCCAACTCGCTCTCTCGCGGCTCCCGAGGCCTTCACCCGAGACGAGCTCTTCTAAACGGCAGAAATGTCGCCCGCCGCAGTGGCTCCCCCCCTCTCGCGCACCAAGCGATTCGTCATCGCCGCCGTTTCCGCCATCAACGACGCCGCTTGCCGCTCCGACGGCACCGTCAACCGCCGCCTTGTGTCGCTCCTCGACGCCCGTGTCGCCGCCTCCGCCAAACCCTTTCGTGGCGTCCGCACTGCCGACGTCCCCGTTGACCTCTCCCGTGATCTGTGGTTCCGACTCTTCGTCCCCTATTCCGTTTCTGATGGCGAACGGCTTCCCGTCATCGTCTTCTTCCACGGAGGCGGGTTCGCATTCCTGTCCCCCGACTCCTACCTCTTCGACGACGTGTGCCGCCGGATCTGCCGCACGGTCCACGCTGTCGTGGTTTCCGTCAACTACCGCCTCGCGCCGGAGCACCGGTGCCCGGCGCAGTACGAGGACGGGGTTCACGTGCTCCGCTTCCTGGAGGACGGCGGCCTCTTGTACGCTGACCCCTCCGCTGCAGATCTTGCCGACCTATCCAGCTGCTTCCTCGTGGGCGATTCCGCCGGCGGAAACATCGTCCACCACGTAGCCCGGCGCTGGGCAGCGGACGCCGACGGCGGGTGGAAGAGGCTGCGACTGGCGGGAATGGTGCTGATCCAGCCCTACTTCGGTGGCGAGGAGCGCACAGAGGCTGAGCTGAGGCTGGTCGGTGCACCGCTGGTGTCGGTGGAGAGGACGGACTGGCTGTGGCGGGCGTTCCTTCCGGAGGGAGCGGACCGGGACCACGAGGCGTCGAACGTGTTCGGGCCGCGGGCGGTGGGGGAGCTGGAGGAGGCTCTGCCGGCGGCGATGGTGGTGGTAGGTGGCTTCGACCCGCTGCAGGACTGGCAGCGGAGGTACTACAAGGGGCTGAGGGCGAGGGGCAAGTCGGCGCGGCTGGTGGAGTACCCGGAGGCCTTCCACTCCTTCTACTCCTTCCCTGATCTGAAGCAATCCACAGTGCTCATGGAGGAGATCAAGAGCTTCGTCGACAGCCACCGACCTCGGAAGGAGGAGGACAGAGAACGAAGTGGTGGTGGTGACAAGCACTGTAATATTGAAGAGTGGTAGTTGTTTATTGAGTGTAGATAACAGTAATTGTGATTGCACAGTATTTGGTTATTGTATGTGCCATATCCCACAATGCTTTTTAATATGTACAAAAAATATTAGCTGGTTTTTTATACAAAAATAAAATTTTATTTATTGGAACAAACTTAATTGGTACCATCTCTTTTTTTGTTTTTGATATAAACGAGATGAAAGGATTCAGAAAGATGTGAGTCGACTGTTTGTATCAGTCGTCGATAAAGATTAAAAAAAGGTTTTTAATTTTGTGTTACTGAAACAATGACAATAATTGTAGGACCAGAAGGTAGACACAATCCTCACAGACTACTGCATGCCGGAGATGACTGGTTATGACCTCCTAAAGGCTGTCATGGTATGAAAGCTGTGCAGTACAATCTGCATTCTGCCTCATCTTCCTGCTAATCATGTCTACATCTTACACTTCAGGAACAGAGCTGCCAAAAACCCATTCCTGTGATCGTAATGTCATCAGAAAACGAGCCACAGAGAATCAACAGGTTTGTATCTTCCTTCCACACTTCTTTGGATGCCGTTCACTGCAAAGACGAAATCTGCTGAATGCACCATCATCATTTAAGCTGTCAACAAACGAAACATTAGTCTTGTCTGGGCATCCATCCGATATTTCATGCCTTGCTTCTATTTCTTTCTTTTTCCTAGTCAAAGAAACCAATGATTTGTGCATTGCTGAATGAGATGTGCCCATTCTATTGCCGGGAGAGATGATATGTTTCTTCTCCAAAACTAAATGATCATGCGTGTGTGTTCAAACTAGGTGCCGAGCTATTGGAGCCGAGGATTTCATCATCAAACCTCTCCAAGCTAATGACGTTCTGAGACTGAGAAGCTACGCTCGAACAGGACCGCCGCCGCCGCCATCGTCGTCTGCCAAGGCGGGCACCAAGAGGAAAATGACAAGCGAGTTGATGGCTGAGAGCGGACGCGGTGGCTCGGAAAGACGACGGCCGCGCCTTACCGGGCCGGCGATGGCGTGATAGCAATCATCGGCATCGAACAAGCGTCATAGGAAGCCTCTCGTATTGTAATTACAATATAATGCCCACCACGCGTTCTCAAGTGAGTTTGTTTGCTTGTGGTGTTAGTGGTGATAAGTTGTATTGTCGTGATGAAAAGTACTTATGAATGGTTGAGTACAATGGTTTATTTATACATTCGAGGATTTTTCTCAACTATCCTATGAGATTTTCTGTTATCATGCACTCCGCATGATTAAGCTCCTGTCAAGTATATCAATCTTGAAATAATGTAACGAAAATATTATATGAGCGAGAGGCTTCATGAGTGAGTCTGCTAGTTGATCAACCGTATGAACATGAGAAACATGTAGTTAATGTCTAACAACTTAATCTCGCACGAAATGAAAATCGATTATAATATATTTCATGCGTGAATAGAAAACCGGATTGACACATAGATAGGTAGTTTCAATATTATCACAATATATTGTAGGAGAAAAGGTAGAATTGACGTTGAGTTTCTTGATAGGCGGAGAGGAGTGGCGTTGTTGCTCATTGGAGCTGGTGCGATAGTGGTAGAGCTCGAGGACTTTGGAGGTCGTCTGAGCTATGGCTTAAAAGGCTAGTTGTTGGTGGCGCTGCACCTGAGCGGTGGATTTGATAGTAGCTTTGGAGTTGGTGTGATAGTGATAGAGCTCGAGGACTTTGAAGGTCGTCTGATGGCTTCGCTGTCTAAGCTATGGCTTAAAAGGCTAGTTGTTTGTAGCGCTGCACTTGAGCGGTGGATTTGACAGTAGCTCCGGAGTTGTAGTTGTTGGAGGATGGAGCAGCGGTCAGCGAAGAAAGAAGGATAAACCTTGTTCTAAGACAATATGACTCTGATACCATGATAAGTTGTATTATAATGATGAAAGGTACTAATAAATAGTTGAGTACAATGACTTATTTATACATGTGGGAAGGAAGTATTTTCCTTAACTATCCTACGAGATTTCCTCGTGCAGTTGAGAAAATCTTTATCTATTATCAAGTAGATGGATCATCTGCTATTCAACTTGTTGCGGGAAACAACTTTATGCCGTGGCCTCGAGGCCGACACGGCTTGGTTCGGGTCCGAATGCACGGGGATCTTGCGCGGCGTTCCTCGGGTCAGCTGGGGTGTCCGATTGCGATGGTCCGGTCGGGTCGTCGTGCCGGGAGTGAAGCTTTTCCGCAGCGCCGGGAAGATGGAACCCCGCCCTGGTACCTGCACACAGGTCGGGTCGGAAGCTCGGCCCGACCCCTCCGACGATCAAGTCAGATGATGTGGAATGGAGTTTTTTAGTGGAGAAGTATCCCCCCTTTCGTTTAGAACTCGGGGGTATTTATAGGGCAGTTTAGTGTTACTTGATGTGCCTGCCTACGGGAGGCAGGATCGTACCTCTGATGGCGTCTGACATTGCCATTGGTATTGCGTGGAGAACCGAACTGCCGTAGGGTATGGGCGAGCTTTGGTCGTTGTCCTCCTCTGCCTCGGTCAAGCGCGCGGGGCCAAACAACGATGAAGTCGTTGTATGAGTGCGGATGATGTCAGCACATGTCGAGTCAGCATTATTGCCCTCCTCCTTGGGCAGAGTGGCGCCCAGGTGAGGCCGACGTCGTGACACATCATGTCTCCATTATTACCCCTATCATATTCCCCCCCCGGAAGAAGCTATGCGTCGGCTATCGCAATTGGGAGGAGTCCGAGGCATGGCTTTGTCCTTTGGTGCCGTAGTAGTCTCGGGCGACATGAGGTCGAGCTTGTCTCGGGCGGGCAAGCGGGAGCATAGAGCTGAGGAGCACGACGCAGGCGGACTGGCCACGCAGGAGTGTCTCGGGGAGCATAGGGCCGAGGAGCACGACGCAGGCAGGCTGGCCGTGCAGGCGTGTCTCGGGGAGCATAGGGCCGAGGAGCACGACGCAGGCGGGCAGACCGCGCAGACGTGGTCGCGAGGGCCATGCGACCGAGTAGCACGACGCAAGCGGGCTGGACGCGCAGGCGTGTCTTGGGGCCATGAAGCCGAGGAGCACGACGCAGGTGGGCTGGCCGCACAGGTGTGTCTTGGGAACATGGGGCCAAGGAGCACGACGCAGGCGGGCTGGCCGCGCAGGTGTGGTCTCGGGCATTATGCGACCGAGGAACACGACATAGGCGGGCAGACCGCGCAGGCGTGTCGCGATGGTCATGCGGCCGAGTAGCACGACGCAGACGGGCAGACCGTGCAGGGGGGAGTCGAGCAGTGCATGGCCGAGGGAAGTGGCTCGGGCCGATTGATAACTCAGGCGTGCAGGCTGTGTTGAGGTGAACTCGGCAGTGTATGGCCGAGGAGCTCGGTGCAGGCAGGCTGCGGTCGAGGAGCTCGGCTCAGGCGAGCAGGCCACGCTGAGGTGGTGATCTCGGGCAACATGCGGCCGAGGAGGCGGTCTCGGGGAGCATTGAGCCGAGGAGCACGACGCAGGCGGGCTGGCCGCGCAGGTGTGTCTCGGGAACATGGGGCCAAGGAGCACGACGCAGGAGGGCTGGCCACGCAGGTGTGTCTCGGGAACATTGGGCCAAGGAGCACGACGCAGGCGGGCTGGCCGCGCAGGTGTGTCTCGGGAACATGGGGCCAAGGAGCACGACGCAGGAGGGCTGGCCACGCAGGTGTGTCTCGGGAACATTGGGCCAAGGAGCACGACGCAGGCGGGCTGGCCGCGTAGGTGTGGTCTCGGGCATTATGCGGACGAGGATCACGACGCAGGCGAGCTGGCCGCACAGGTGTGCCTCGGGAACATAAAGCCAAGGTGCACGACGCAGGCGGGCTGGCCATGCAGGTGTGTCTCGGGAACACGAAGCAAAGGAGCACGACGCAGGCGGGCTGGCCGCGCAAGTGTGTCTCGGGAACATAGGGCCAAGGAGCACGACGCAGGCAGGCTGGCCGCGCAGGTGTGGTCTCGGGCATTATGCGGCCGAGGATCACGACGTTGTCAGGATCGGAGCGGCACTAAGAGGGGGGGGTGAATTAGTGCAGCGGATTAAAACTTCGGTTTTGGAAAAATCTTTCGTACGATAAAAAATCGAACTTGAAAAGCTTAATAACTTAGAAGGGTATGGAAGCGTAGTGACTAAGTAAAGTAGTTTGCAGTATGTAAATGGCAAGAATAAAATGCAAACCAGAGAAGACGATAGTTTATAGTGGTTCGGTCAATCGTGACCTACATCCACTCCTCCGATTCCTCTTCCGTCGAGGCCACCGGCATCCACTAATGATCTTCCTTTACTAGGCGAAGATCAACCTCCTTCTTACACCCCTCTTACAACCTCTTACAAGTGGTTCACCCTTTTACAAAGATTTCAATAAAAAGAAAGGAGGTGAACACTCAAGCTATTGAAAACAAGACTTTTCCTAAAGCTTTTCTCAACTTCTAGCTTCTCAAAAGGTTGTCTTCTCTGCTGAGAATTGGGGGGTATTTATAGACCCCAAGAGGATTCAATTTTGATCTCCAAAATTTGAATTCCCTTGAGTTCCCGAGGCTGGCGGTGCCACCGCCTGTCGACCGTTGCACTGGCAGTGCCACCGCCCGACTTCTCGGGTGCTGGGCGGTGCCACCGCCCAGTCTGGCAGTGCCACCACCAGACCCTTACAGGTTACTAGTTTGGGCTCCAAACTTGGCCCAAACCAGTCCAAACTCGGGCCCAATTGGCCCCTACTTGGGTTATAGGATTAACACCTAATCCTAACCCTAAGTAACATGCTAACTACGAATTTAAAGACATTTTCTAAGCTATTACAAAGTCTGCAAGTCAAGAGTTCTTTCGACGAGCTTCCGGCGAACTTCCGGCGGTCTTCCGACAAACTCTCGGAAACCATTCTGCGGACTCCCGATAAGCTCGTAGACTTCACGATTTGATCTCGGCGAGTTCCAATGAGCTTCTTTGGCAAGCTCCGATCTTTCTCGGTGAGCTCCGTGAACTTCCGACGAACCTTTTGGCGAGCTTCCGAAAAACCCTTCGGCAAGCTCCCTACTCATTCTCGGCTAGTTCCGGCAGCATTCCCGACGAACCTTCGGACTTCCGTCGAACTCTCGAACTCCCAACGAATCCTTCGTGCTTGACTCTGGCATTTTGTTTCGCTTTATGTCTTCATCGTTATCGTAGTTAATCCTGCACACACAAGCCAAGACTCTACTCCGATCTAGACAATTATTACAACGCGAATTGACATTCTGTTGCCCGGCACGTCATTGGTTGGCGCTTCGTCCGATTCTTCGGTGCATCGTCCTCTCTTGCGGCTTGTTGCCCAATCGGCGGTTGACCTCTGCAACCCCAATATCCTTGGCGCAATTCCACTCTCCTTTGCCCGACGCCCGACGTCCGAAGCCTTCTGCCGTCCAATACCCTGACGTGATCTCCTCCGGCACAACGTCAATTCCTCCTGCGTTAACTGTCTAAGCCTGATCGAGTAGACCTGCATCACTCAAAATGCAGTTAAACATAAACATAATTATCAATTAGTTTCATCATCAAAATACGAGATTCAACAGACGTAGGCGGGCAGACCGCGCAGGCATGGTCGCGATGGTCATGCGGCCGAGTAGCACGACGCGGGCGGGCAGACCGCGCAGGCGTGGTCACTATGGTCATGCGGCCGAGTAGCACGACGCGGGCGGGCTGGCCGCGCAGGTGTGTCTCAGGAACATGGGGCCAAGGAGCACGACGCAGGCGGGCTGGCCGCGCAGGTGTGGTCTCGGGCATTATGCGGCCGAGGATCACGACGTAGGCGGGCAGACTGCGCAGGCGTGGTCGCGAAGGTCATGCGGCCGAGTAGCACGACGCAGGCGGGCAGATCGTGCAGGGGGGAGTCGAGCAGTGCATGGCCGAGGGAAGTGGCTCAGGCCGATTGACAACTCAGGCATGCAGGCTACGCTGAGGTGGACTCGGCAGTGTATGGCCGAGGAGCTCGCCTCAGGCGGGCAGGCCGCGCTGAGGTGGTGATCTCGGGCAACATGCGGCCGAGGCGGCGGTCTCGGGGAGCATGGAGCCGAGGAGCACGACGTAGGCGGGCTGGCCGCGCAGGTGTGTCTCGGGAACATGGAGCCAAGGAGCACGACGCAGGCGGGCTGGCCGCACAGGTGTGTCTCGGGAACATGGAGCCAAGGAGCACGACGCAGGCGGGCTGGCCGCGCAGGTGTGTCTCGGGAACACGGAGCCAAGTAGCACGACGTAGGCGGGTTTGTCGCGCAGGTGTGTCTCAGGAACATAGGGCCAAGGAGCACGACGCAAGCGGGCTGGCCACGTAGGTGTGGTCTGTTGGGAAATCATTGGGGGGCGACATCATATGCGCAGCGGAAGAACAAGAAAACAAAAATCCCCGATTCCCCAAAAAGATGTTCGTCGTCGTGCGAAGATTGGTGCGAAAAATCCGCAAAAACACAAAACTGCGTATAGAGATTGTGTTACCTAGGGAGATCGTATATCCCTGTTTCCTTGCAGATCCTTAGGAGAGGGTGAAGGAGGTCAAGCGTCCTCCTCTCTAGCGGTGATCCACACAGCAGGGTTGCGACGACGCTCCTCAAAACTCCAGGCCTACTCTGAGGTGGAGAGGGAGAGGAGAATAGGAAGGGCAAGCAAAGACTCTAGCCTATGAGGCTGTGAATCCCTCCTATTTATAGAGATCCCGTGTCAAAACCCTAATGGGTCCTTTCCCTAGTGGGTATTGGATCTGCATCCAATAAGACAAGGGCTCCGTCGGATATCTCATATCCGAACCTCTACTCATCGCAATGCCTACCATATGTGTGTGACCCTCTAGGCCCAATATCGAGCTGGCCGTGAGTCATACCTGTCAGAACTCCTTCTAACTTAGTGAATTATTATCTCTGTAATAATTCACTCGACTCATCGACTACGGAAGTACTAGGCCACTACGCCGTAGTCCCCAGACGATACAGGGTAATCCAATCCATTGGACCTGTCTGTCCTCAGTTACCATGTACCTATAGTCCCTCATCCATCTAATATCCCAGAGACCGTATATCGAGCATGGTGCTGTCAGACCCATACGGTTTCTACTCGAGTCTCGCTCTAATCGGATTCTCCCGGAGAACTCTTTCTCTCTCAACCCGAATGACCCTGGCCAGGGATTTGTCTGAGCAAGAACACATAGGATATTCCTCTCATGACGCCGAGAGTGGATGATCCTCTGTCGACACTCAATAGCCCTCGTAAGGTCGACTACCACTCCCAATGACCAGCTGTACTAGATCTGAGAACAGTCAAACCTATAAGTCTGGTATCAAAGAGTGGAGCACTCATACAGGACATCCTTGGTGTCTCAAGTCTAAGGACCAGATACACCACTAGGACTATGGAATCGCTGTCTGACAATAAGGCATCATCAACCATCCAGCATTCCGTAAGCGGATCAATCAGTGAACTCATTCTCCAATGAGCACCTGTACTGTATCCCTAGTGTCCCTACACGAGCAGCTATGAGACCAGCTGCATCCATCATATGGACGGGTATACAGCACACCAGTCTATCCGGTTATCACGATGTCCTTCTCGAGTAACCTATGACCGGGATTATTTAGGATATGTGTTTAAAGGTGAATCGATCTCATTATCGTGATCTCATCATGATCCGATTCCCATTGCACAAATCCAAGGACATCACAATATATATATGCACATATGCAATTGTTATAAAGTGATATACGCCAAAATATAATAAGCAAAAAGATTCTGTATCAAGTCACATGTGCCATCACTCACGTGATTGGCTTGCTGGGCACCTATGACTAGCAATCTCCCACTTGACCTAAAGCCAATCACCTATGTGTCTGATCCCCATCAGACCCCTGTGACGCTCAAAGACAAAATGAGACAACGGCTTTGTCAGTGGATCTGCAATGTTATCTTCTGATGGAACTCTTTCCACTGCTACATCTCCTCGGGTTACGATCTCTCTGATAAGCTGGAACCTCCTTAGAACACTTCTGATGAGACCCGGGTTCCCTTATTTGAGTAATCGCCCCATAGTTGTCGCAATATAAGGAAGTCGACTTCTCGCTATTCGGAATGACTCCCAAATCTGTGATGAACATCTTCACCCAGACTCCCTCTTTTGTTGCATCTGATGCAGCAATATACTCCGCCTCTATGGTCGAGTCAGCAGTAGTATCTTGCTTGGAACTCTTCCAGCACACTGCTCCTCCATTCAAGGTGTACACATACCCTGAATTCGACTTGCTATCATCGACATCAGACTGAAAACATGAGTCAGTGAAGCCTTCAACCTTAAGGCTATTACCTCCATATACTAGTAAAAGATCCTTAGTCCTTCTCAAGTACTTAAGGATACACTTTACTGCTTTCCAGTGCTCCAAGCCTGGATCCGCCTGATACCTGCTCGTGACACTCAGAGCATGCGCTATATCAGGCCTAGTACATAGCATGGCATACATGATAGACCCTATTGCTGAGGCATAAGGTATCATATCCATGTTCGCCCTTTCTTCTAGAGTCTTTGGGGACATACTTGTAGAAAGCGATATCCCATGTCTCATCGGTATGAGACCTCTCTTGGAATTTTCCATGCCAAACCTTTTGACAATAGTTTCTATGTACCTGGACTGGGACAAGCCAAGCATCCTCTTGGATCTATCTCTATAGATTCTAATCCCCAAGATATAGGATGCTTCCCCTAAGTCCTTTATGGAGAAGTGTCTAGATAACCAAGTCTTTACTGTGGATAGCATTCCTACGTCATTCCCAATGATGAGGATGTCATCCACATATAACACCAAAAAGCTAATAGCGCTCCCTCTTACCTTTCTGTATACACAAGGCTCATCTTCGTTCTTAACGAAGTCATAAGATCTGATTGCCTCATCAAATCTTATGTTCCAACTTCGGGAAGCTTGCTTTAGTCCATAAATGGATCTAAGCAACCTACACACCTTATCTGGGCAGTTCTTGGACACGAATCCCTCAGGTTGCATCATATACACCTCCTCCTCCAGGTTCCCGTTGAGGAATGCGGTTTTCACATCCATCTGCCAGATCTCATAATCATAGTGTGCTGCAATAGCCAATAGAATTCTGATGGATTTTAGCATTGCTACGGGTGAGAAAGTTTCGTCGTAGTCAACACCTTGCCTTTGACGATACCCCTTAGCCACTAGCCTTGCTTTATAGGTCTCTACCTTTCCATCTACTCCGATCTTTTTCTTAAAGATCCACTTGCAACCGATGGGTACAATACCTTCGGGTGCATCAACTAGGTTCCAAACCTTATTGGAGTACATAGAATCCATCTCAGAATTCATGGCTTCTTTCCACTTCCCGGAGTCTATACTCATAATAGCCTCCTCGTAGGTCTGAGGATCAATATCCTCTACATCCTCTGCTCTAATATGTCCCACATATCTCTCAGGAGGATGGGATACTCTATCAGACCTGCGTAAAGTTGATACTTGTGTATTAGGTACCTGAACAGACTCGGGCTGTAGAGTGGTGCTTGAGCTTGGTTCCCTAACTTCGCTCAACTCTATCATTCTCCCACTGTCTCCGCCAAGAATGTGTTCCTTCTCAAGGAACACTGCTCTCTTAGCTACAAAGACCTTTTGGTCCTCGAGATGATAGAAGTAATACCCACAAGTTTCCTTGGGGTATCCCACAAATATGCATCGCTCTGTCCTTGATTCTAACTTATCGGGGTTGTGTCTTTTAACGTGGGCTGGGCAGCCCCAAATCTTAACAACCTTAAGATCAGGCTTCTTCCCTTTCCATATCTCATATGGTGTAGACACTACTGACTTAGTTGGAACTCTGTTCAGAAGGTAAGCTGCGGTTTCTAGGGCATATCCCCAGAATGAGATGGGTAGGTCAGCGAAACTCATCATGGACCGTACCATATCTAATAATGTACGATTTCTCCTTTCAGAGACACCATTGAGCTGAGGTGTATAAGGAGGTGTCCATTGGGATAATATCCCATGGTCCTTGAGGAAGTGAGTAAACTCTGTACTTAAGTACTCACCTCCTCGATCTGATCGAAGAGTTTTGATACTCTTTCCAGTCTGGTTCTCCACCTCATTCTTATACTCTCTGAATTTCTCAAAGGCCTCGGACTTGTACTTCATTAAGTACACATATCCATACCTTGAGAAATCATCAGTAAATGTAATGAAGTAGGAGTAACCTCCAATGGCATGAGTTGACATGGGTCCACATACATCACTATGTATGAGTTCCAACAACTCAGTGGCTCTCTCTCCAGTTCCACTAAATGGAGAGTTGGTCAGTTTTCCACGAATGCAAGGCTCACAAGTTGCATATGACACATAGTCGAATGGATCTAGATATCCATCATTTAGCAACTTTTGAATCCTTCTTCCATGGATGTGACCTAGCCTACAATGCCACAGGTATGCATTGTTCACCTCATCTCGTTTCCTCTTAGACACATTTACATTCATGATATGTGGAGTGGTGTCTAACATAAATAAACCATTATGCAATGTTCCTTTCGTGATGATCTTATCATCAAATAATATCGAACAACCATTGTTCTCAAAAACAAATTTATATCCACTAACTGTTAAACATGAAATGGAAATAATGTTTTTGATAATAGAAGGAACAAAATAACATGCATCTAATGCAATAAAAGCTCCACTAGGCAGATGTAGAGCGACCTCGCCAACAGCTAATACAGCAACTTTTGCTCCATTACCCATCTTTAGGTCCATCTCGCCTCTCTCTAGTCTCCTAGGCCTTGCCAGAACCTGCAACGAATTGCATATATGATAAGCACTACCGGTATCCAATACCCATGTGTTATCATAAGAGTCTGACAAATGGAAACTGATCATGAATGTACCTGAAGCTTCATCAAGCTTTTGTTTCGCCCTTTCTGCAAGGTACTTTTTGCAGTTTCTCTTCCAGTGCCCATCTTTACCACAGTGGAAGCACTGGCCTTTGTCCTTTGTTGGGTCTTTCTTAGCAACCTTTGCTTTACCTTGTTTGCCCTTGCCCTTTCCCTTCTTAAGGGACCTTTCTGCTTTCCTTTTCTTTCTGGTCTCACCAGTGTAGAGAACTGGCTTCTCTTTCTTAATAGTACTCTCTGCCTCCCTCAACATATTGAGGAGCTCTGGGAGAGTCACCTCAAGATTGTTCATATTAAAATTCATTATGAACTGTGAAAAGGAATCTGGTAGGGACTGAAGCACAATGTCCACACACAAGTTATCCTCTAGGACCATTCCTAGACCTGTGAGTTTCTCTATCCACTCAATCATCTTTAGGACATGGTTCTGAACCGGTGTCCCCTCAGTCATCCTAGCGCGGAAAAGGCTCTTGGATATCTCATATCGTTGAGTCCTTCCCTGTTCCTCAAACAATTTACGGACATGTAGGAGAATGGATCTGGCATCCATCTTTTCATGTTGTCTCTGTAACTCTGGAGTTATAGAGCCCAACATATAGCACTGAGCAAGAGTGGAGTCATCAATGTACTTCACGTAGCGAGCGATCTCATCCTCGCTTGCCCCTTCTTCGGGCGTAGGCATCACTGTATCAAGGACGTACACGATTTTCTCCGCTGTGAGAACAATTCTCAAGTTACGGAGCCAATCCGTATAATTTGGACCAGTGAGGCGGTTGACATCAAGTATGCCACGTAAGGGATTTGAAAGCGACATTTTCTGAAAATAAAGATGTAGCAGAAATGTATAACATGCAGATTTTGCAAGAAATAAACTATCAAGATATGGACTTCTATCTTAATATGCTCCCACTATTTTACTAACGAGTCACGCGACACCCTCAGCACGTGAAACGGAAGTCTCCGGCAGACTTCTAGTGGGGATCAGGATCCAATCAGCGTCTTAGTGTAACCTCGAGGGACTCGACCAATCACACTAAGCCTAAAAGGTAGGCAACTCTTACCGATCACAACTCCTTGTGATTCCCGTCCTGTTCGGCCTCCGAATCACCATGGCCTCGAGGGACTCGACCAACCATGATGCTCGGTTAAGTCAACACCTTCGTTACAAGATGAGTCTGATTTGATGATATACCCTCGAGGGACTCGACCAAGCATACCATGTCCTCAGGTCACCGGTGACATCTCTATGTCGTAAGCAAGATAGCGAATCGCGATATAGGTGAGTCTCGAGGGACTCGACCAACTCAACCTACACCGGGATTCGGTTCCTACTCATAACGATGGAAGGCCACGTGGGTCAATCTAATTGCCTCACGTTTACCGACTTAATATTATCGAGAGATGTTTCTATAATTTTGTCTCCTAATATGACATGTCACACATATACATATTTAATATATATCTACATCGCATGCAAATATATATACATATCTAGTATGTGTATAATCAATTACATCAGATGATCATGGACCACAACCTAATATGATTAGGCCCGAGCCAGTAGGCCTAATCACTCACATCAAGATCTATGTGTGCAACGGTGCATCTCCATGCCCTGTGATCGTCCATCTCGTCCTCGTCGGTTTCGTCGACATCTTGATGCATCTCCATGCATCACGATCGTCCGTCTCGTGGGTCCCGCTGTCGCATCCACGCTCCCGCTGTGCCTCCTCATGTGATTACAACTTAATCATAGGCACGCAGGCCCGACAATAAACGAGAAATATAATGGAGGTTCGCAGACCTCAATAATAATAATCACAAGTACACACATCACACAGTCCATGATCATCCGTCCACACATCATACATCACATGTATAAATAATCATCATCATGTAGGACTACTAGATAATAATAAAAAATAATAATCAACTAAACCTTTTAATTAATTAATATTTTTCTGAAATCAGGGACATGTAGGGAATTTCTCAATTCCTAAGGGTATTTTCGTAATTTGGACAAAAGACAGAAACTGGAATTTCTCAAATTCCGAGGGGCAAAACTGTCTTTTTCCCAGAAAACCCTAATTTCCTACTGCCCTTTGCTGCTGCCGCCGCCGCCGCCACCCTGCTGGCGGCGGCCTGTGCGGCGGGGCGAGGGCACTGCCCTCGCCTGCAGGCGGCACGCCGGCTGGCGGCGATGCCGCTGCGGGTGGGCGCCCCCTTCGGGCGCCGCTGCCTCCGCAGGCGGTGCTGTACCGCCGGGCGGCCGCCCCTGTGGGGGGGTTTCGCCCGCGGGAGCAGCGGCGGCAGGCGTCGCGCGTCGCTGCCCTGCGGCGGCAGGCGCCGCTTCCTTTCGGCGGCAGGCGCCGCTGCCCTGCGGCGCCTCTGCCCGTCGGTTGCCAGCCCCGCCAGCAGCAAGCAGACCGCCGGCCGGCTGCTGCAGGCACAGCGCTTGCGCATGCGCTAGCGCTGTGCTGCCTGGCTGCGGCTGCGGCTGCCGTTGCAGGTGGCTGCAGGCATGCAGATCGAGGGTAGCAACTGTTGCTGCCCTTCCTCGCTTTTGCGTCAACGATTTTGACGTCAATTTTCTTCCTAAACACAATACACGCAGTTCAAAACCAATCATTCGCACGAACAACCTGGCTCTGATACCACTGTTGGGAAATCATTGGGGGGCGACATCATATGCGCAGCGGAAGAACAAGAAAACAAAAATCCCCGATTCCCCAAAAAGATGTTCGTCGTCGTGCGAAGATTGGTGCGAAAAATCCGCAAAAACACAAAACTGCGTATAGAGATTGTGTTACCTAGGGAGATCGTATATCCCTGTTTCCTTGCAGATCCTTAGGAGAGGGTGAAGGAGGTCAAGCGTCCTCCTCTCTAGCGGTGATCCACACAGCAGGGTTGCGACGACGCTCCTCAAAACTCCAGGCCTACTCTGAGGTGGAGAGGGAGAGGAGAATAGGAAGGGCAAGCAAAGACTCTAGCCTATGAGGCTGTGAATCCCTCCTATTTATAGAGATCCCGTGTCAAAACCCTAATGGGTCCTTTCCCTAGTGGGTATTGGATCTGCATCCAATAAGACAAGGGCTCCGTCGGATATCTCATATCCGAACCTCTACTCATCGCAATGCCTACCATATGTGTGTGACCCTCTAGGCCCAATATCGAGCTGGCCGTGAGTCATACCTGTCAGAACTCCTTCTAACTTAGTGAATTATTATCTCTGTAATAATTCACTCGACTCATCGACTACGGAAGTACTAGGCCACTACGCCGTAGTCCCCAGACGATACAGGGGAATCCAATCCATTGGACCTGTCTGTCCTCAGTTACCATGTACCTATAGTCCCTCATCCATCTAATATCCCAGAGACCGTATATCGAGCATGGTGCTGTCAGACCCATACGGTTTCTACTCGAGTCTCGCTCTAATCGGATTCTCCCGGAGAACTCTTTCTCTCTCAACCCGAATGACCCTGGCCAGGGATTTGTCTGAGCAAGAACACATAGGATATTCCTCTCATGACGCCGAGAGTGGATGATCCTCTGTCGACACTCAATAGCCCTCGTAAGGTCGACTACCACTCCCAATGACCAGCTGTACTAGATCTGAGAACAGTCAAACCTATAAGTCTGGTATCAAAGAGTGGAGCACTCATACAGGACATCCTTGGTGTCTCAAGTCTAAGGACCAGATACACCACTAGGACTATGGAATCGCTGTCTGACAATAAGGCATCATCAACCATCCAGCATTCCGTAAGCGGATCAATCAGTGAACTCATTCTCCAATGAGCACCTGTACTGTATCCCTAGTGTCCCTACACGAGCAGCTATGAGACCAGCTGCATCCATCATATGGACGGGTATACAGCACACCAGTCTATCCGGTTATCACGATGTCCTTCTCGAGTAACCTATGACCGGGATTATTTAGGATATGTGTTTAAAGGTGAATCGATCTCATTATCGTGATCTCATCATGATCCGATTCCCATTGCACAAATCCAAGGACATCACAATATATATATGCACATATGCAATTGTTATAAAGTGATATACGCCAAAATATAATAAGCAAAAAGATTCTGTATCAAGTCACATGTGCCATCACTCACGTGATTGGCTTGCTGGGCACCTATGACTAGCATGGTCTCGGGCATTATGCGGCCGAGGATCACGACGCAGGTGGGCAGACTGTGCAGGCGTGGTCGCGATGGTCATGCGGCCGAGTAGCACGACGCGGGCGGGCAGACCGCGCAGGCGTGGTCGCGATGGTCATGCGACCGAGTAGCACGACGCGGGCGGTTAGACCGCGTAGGCGTGGTCGCGATGGTCATGCGGCCGAGTAGCACGACGCGGGCGGGCAGACCGGGTAGGCGTGGTCGCGAGGGTCATGCGGCCGAGGAAGTGGCCTCAGGCAACATACAACCGAGGAGGTGGCCTCGGGCAACATACAGCCGAGGAGATGGCTTCGGGCAGCATGCGGCCGAGGAGGTGGCCTCGGGCAGCATGCAGCCGAGGAGGTGGCCTCGGGCAGCATGTTGCCGAGGAAGTGGTCTCGGGCAACATGCAGCCGAGGAACAACTTTACCTTGGTCAGCGATCGATCGCTCAACCGCGCGCAGGCGCGGGCGGCCAGGTTGCTTTTTTCCTGGGGAAGCTCAAGGGGTCGTCTCTTTTGGGAATCGCCGGCTTTCGAGGCTGATATGATTAGCGCCTTCGTGCTTCGCACCGCGCTATAGTTGGCCGCCACGTCAGGCTGTATTTATGGCGAAGTGACGTTTGCGTCTTCGCAGCGCACTTCCGGAGAGGAAGGGTCACCGTTTTGGCGGGATCCTTGTTTATAAGTAACGCGGGGCTAGCCCCCCTGAGGGTCTCCCCATCCATTCCTACTCTGTCGCTTCGGACTCCACTGTTTTGTTAGCGTCGATCATTTTTCTCTTCTCACTAAAGGTCAGTAAGGATGGTGTCTTTTTCCTCCTCCTCTTCGTCCTCTTCTTCATCTAAAGTCGGAAAAATGGTGGTTGTGTCGAATCCCAATTCGTCACCCGACGAAAAAGCAGCTGGGGCCCTCGAGGCCCTGATGTGGCCACACGACCTCGACTCAACTGTGAGCGAGTCATTGCTCAGTCGCCTCCGGGGTCTCTACGGCATCCCGGAGGAGTTTGTTCTCCTTGCTCCTGAGCTCGGCCAACGGGCGTACGACCCAATTCCAAGGGGTTTCGCCCTCACCATCGATGCTTTTGAGGCCGGGCTGCGCCGCCTCCCCCTGCACCACCTCATAACCTCTTGCATTTCACGGTGGCGCATCTCATCGTCTCAGATGGCGCCCAACTCTTGGCGCTATATCGTGGCATTCCTAGGGGAGTGCCACTATGCTAATATCACCCCGACCCGGTCCCTCTTCCTTTCTTGCTTTCGTCTATCCAAGGGGTCGGGGGGCTATTATCTGTCCGCCCGAGCGGGCTTTCGAGTTAGCGGGGCCCCTTCCAATAATAAGGGGTGGAAGGAGCGCTTCTTTTTTGTCAGCCGCTCAGAGGACTGGGGTTTCGGGGTCCGGTGGGCGGCGTGCGCGATAGACAATGCTACCCCGGCCTTGGACAACGTGGAGCGCTGAGAGCTCTGGAGGCTTAAAGAAATCCTTCCAACCTCAAGAGCCATTCGGAGTATGTCCGAGGAGTGGTTGGTCGAGGCGGGTCTTAGCCCGGTGCCTCGAGGTATGCCCTAAGGGGTAGTTTTGGGGTTTCTTTTGGGGATTATCTAGTCACCTGACCAATGTCGGTGCTTCTATGCAAAGATGGTGGTTCTCCGAGCCCTGCGCGGGGGAAAGACCTCGTCGGCCGCATCGCCCCGTTCGCCGGCCGTGGCGAGGACTAGTTCGAGGGAGGCTCCGGTGGACGTCGAGGCCGGTCGTCCTCGAAAAAAGGCGAGGGTTTCCTCAAGCGAAGTCTCTGGAGGGGCCGCAGTCCAACCGGCGGGGGTCGTTATTGTGCCGACGGGCCATGCCGGGGTGAGCCCCGGGAGAGGCGAAGCTGGCACCAGTAGGGAGGCGGCGGGGGAGGCTCCTCGAGGGCCCTCCGTCCGTGACCTTTGTCGTCTGCCAACCGGGGGGGAGGACGAGCCTTACCAGATGCGGGTGGTGGGCAGTCTCCCGCGGGGTGAGGCCTCCGACCCGCTGGTGGCTCGTTGGCAGGGCCTCACCCGAGGCAACCGGGTGTGGGCCGACGGGGCTTCTGCCGTCGAGTTTGTCCGCGGGGGGCTTCATCCCGACATAGCTCGGGATTTGTATACATTGCCCTTCGAGGTCCTCATCGGCAAGTCTGCTAAGTCGCTGCTATGGGTAAGTGTTATTCCGCCCCTTTGTTTGCGCATGCCCGGATAGTTTTTTGACTCGTTCCTCTGCAGGGTAATCATTACGTCGCGGCGCTGATGGACCGCGTTCGCGACGCGGGGCGAGTCATCGCCACCCTGAGTGGCCGTAACGCCGAGCTCCGGAAACAGGTGGACGAGGTCTGCGCCGGGGGAGCGGGGGGGGGGGGCATGGGGGGGGTCCTGAGGCGGTCGCGGCGGTTGAGCAGCGCGCCACGGATTTGGATGCGGAGGCAACGCGCCTTCGATCTGAGCTTCAGGCGTCTGAAGCATGAAGTATGGAACTTCAGACGCATCTGAAGGCGTTTGTGGCTGAAGCTCGCTCGACGAGGGCGGATTCACTGGAGTTGATCCGTCGTTTAGAAGAGGTGCGCGCCGAGGCACGGGGGGCTTCCGAGGCCCTTGACGTCGAGATCCGCCAAAGGCCGGAAAAGGACAAGAAATTGATCGAGGACTACAAAAGTTCATTGGGCATTCAACTTGGCCTTGTTCGGACCGGGCGGGTCTCGTATGAATACGGGTACCGGATTGCCCTTGCCCGTTTTAAGGGGCGCCACCCTGACCTGGAGGTTGCGGAGGACCCCTTCGACTCCTTTCCTGAGGACATGAGCGTCGACATGCCGGACAAGGTCCCTTTTGATGACAGCCCCGACGCTCCTGAGGAATAAATGTCGACATATCTGTACTTTTTCTTTTTCGTCTTATCGTTCGGGTGTTTGATTACTGATGTAATGTGCTTCCTGAATGAATGCAGTCTTTTTCTTTTTCCTAGTTTGTTTGCTTGTGTCTTCTGATGTCGCAATACGATTCTGACTTTTGCCAAGTCCCCGTTCACGGAAAGAACTTTTGGAGATTTTGTGTGTTCCAAGTCCTTGGCAAAGGGCGGCCCATCATCATCGCGAGTCGGTATGTACCGACCCTGACAACTTCGGTCACCCGGTAAGGGCCTTCCCAATTGGGAGCTAATTTTTCACGCGCTCGGGTCGAGAGACATAACTCAGGTGGGCAGGCCGCACTGAGGTGGACTCGGGCAGTGTATGGCCGATGAGCTCGGCGCAGGCAAGTGCGGCCGAGGAGCTCGGCTCAGGGAGGCTGCGACCGAGGGACAAGGTGGACTCGGGCAGTGTATGGCCGAGAAGCTCGGTGCCGACGGGCTGCGGCCGAGGAGCTCGGCGCAAGGAGGCTACGGCCGAGGGACACGGCTCAGGCGGGCAAGCCGCTCTGAGGGTAGCTCGGCAGTATATGGCCGAGGGGCTCGGCAGTATATGGCCGAGGGGCTCGGCGCATGCCGGCTATGGCCGAGAGACACCGCAAAGGCGGGCAGGCCGCTCTGAGGGGAGCTCGGCAGTATGCGACCGAGGAGTAGATTCAGAAGGGTTTAAGCTGGGGCTAACCGTGAGCCGGGAGGTAGCCAGGTAGATGCTGAACCTTCGCTCGGAAGAGGCTGAGGCAGGGCTTAGACTTCTTTTCCAGGGACTACATCGGGTAGCCACTGCGGTCGCTTAGCCTCTCTTATGGAGCCCGCGGTCGAAAGTCCCTTCCCGTCTCGGCCGCCCAGGCCTCGGCTGCTATGTATCGGTTAGCCCGCTGGAGCATCTCTGGCACCGTAGTGGGAGGTCGCTCCACGAGGGACTGGAGGAATCTGGAAGGTCATAGGCCTATCATGAATGCCTGCATCAATAGAGAGGGGTGAGCGTCTGAGAGCCCTCGGATCTGCATCGTAAAACGATTCACAAAATGGGAGAGGGGCTCGTCCTCCCTTTGGTTGAGTCCGAGGAGTAATGCCACGGACGGCTTCGATCGGGCGTAGGCCAGGAAGTTGAGCTCAAAGTCTCTAGCGAGCTGATCGAAGGAAATGATGGTTCTGGTCTTCAGGCCGCTGTACCATGCGCGGGCCGGCCCTCTCAAAGCCGTTGGAAACGCCATGCACATCAAGGCATCAGAAGTCCCGTATAGCGCCATTTGGGCACGAAATGCAGCTATGTGGTCCGTGGGGTCAGTGGCACCGTTATAGGCGTCCAACGAAGGGAGCCGGAAGTGTGGTGGAATCACTTCATCTTGTATTTCAAGCGCGAACGGGGACCCTTGGTGTCTGTTCGCTCCGAGCTCTCCCTTTGACCTGCAAACCTCCTGCTGTACTTCGTCGAGACGTTGACTAACAAGGCGCAGCTGGGCTCGCAGGGCGCTCGTTGGGTCCACAGATAGCGCCTCGGGTTCCGGGCGAGTCACCGGATGTCCCGCCCCTCGGTTCCCAAGTTGGGCTGATCCGTCCCGAGGCGAAGTGGGGAGCTCGGGAAGTGGTGCATGAGTCCGGGTAGGGGACTCCCGCTGTTGCAGAGGCTGGGTCACATGTGGGGGCATCGGTTGGGAGACGAGCGGGATGATAGTCTGCACCACGCCCGCTAGTGCTCGGATTTAGTGAGCGAGATCGTGGAAGGCTTCGGGCGAAACAGGCGGCGGGCCGACAGAGGCGTCGGGTGGCGACAAACCCGGGTCGTTGAACAGCTGCCAGTAGCGCTCCGACGTTGTGGCGGGGCGTTCGTCTTGGAGTTCATCACGCAGGGGATGATCTTCCGGGGTGCTGACCGGACGCGACCCCATGGCTGCGGGTTCGCCAGAGTGGATCTGCTGATCACTCGATATTCGGGGCTCTCCTTCTAGCGCCAAAATGTTGCGGGAAACAACTTTATGCCATGGCCTCGGGGTCGACATGGCTTGGTTCGGGTCCGAATGCGCGGGGATCTTGCGCGGCGTTCCTCGGGTCAGCTGGGGTGTCCAGTTGCGATGGTCCGGTCGGGTCGTCGTGCCGGGAGTGAAGCTTTTCCGCAGCGCCGGGAAGATGGAACCCCGCCCTGGTACCTGCACACAGGTCGGGTCGGAAGCTCGGCCCGACCCCTCCGACGATCAAGTCAGATGATGTGGAAGGGAGTTTTTTAGTGGAGAAGTGTCCCCCCTTTCGTTTAGAACTCGGGGGTATTTATAGGGCAGTTTAGTGTTACCTGATGTGCCTGCCTACGGGAGGCAGGATCGTACCTCTAATGGCATCTGACATTGCCATTGGTGTTGCGTGGAGAACCGAACGTGCCGTAGGGTATGGGCTAGCTTCGGTCGTCGTCCTCCTCTGCCTCGGTCAAGCGCGCGGGGCCAGACAACGATGAAGTCGTTGTATGAGTGCGGATGACGTCAACACATGTCGAGTCAGCATTATTGCCCTCCTCCTCGGGCAGAGTGGCACCCAGGTGAGACTAACGTCGTGACACATCATGTCGCCATTATTACCCCTATCACAACTGTTCTTGCTTTGCTCTTCAAATGCTGTTCAAATTAAGCTTCTTGAAAGCTCGACATATGCTGTTCTAATCAATCAAACCGAGGCCATAGCAGCCTCCCAAGATACAAAAGTCCTCGTTTTGACGATGAGGATTAAGGAGTGGCTGCCCGTTGATGCGAGTCCTACTCGTCAAACTTGTTCTGCTCGTGTGAATCTATTCTAAATCGCCCAACATTCTGCCTGCCTGTGTAGGGGTTGACGGTATGATGTTTGCCGCTTCTAACAAAGTGAGCTAACCCCATGCATTGTTTCCTAGGGAGCTAAAAGATATAACAAATATTTATCATTTACTTAGTAGAATTTATATGCCACTTGATACATTTAATCACGCGTATTTATGGTCAGACTTATGAAACCAAAACACGAGAATGGTGGAGCGATGGTTTGGAAAAGTCAAGAAGTTGGCCTTTCTAAGAACAACCATTGAAAAGAAAACGTTTGAACAGACAACTTTTTTGTCCCTTCACATCAAAATTGGTTTTGCGTTTTTCGTGTGCATTGCAGTGATCTCACGGTTTCATTTGCTGATCGTTTGCTCAAACTGGCGAGGAAGGTTCCGTTCTGAATGCTGTGATGGAGTCATACGGAATCGACGACCAAAACTGGCCTTTGCAGTCGACTTTGACGTCACCTCCGCATGCATGCACGAACGAAGCAGCAGTACACGAGTAGTTTACCGACTTGGGTGGCTACTTGTCGTGCAGTATCGTATGTTTCTATGAATTGGAATACATGGTCATGCACGTTTCCACATCTTGTGCTGTATACGTATGGCACTACAAAGACTTCACGTACAAGTGACGGATTGGCATGACACGGTTGGTCCACCACGTGTTACTCGATTTCCCACATGGGTAACGTATATGACATCGAAGCCGGAGAGGACGGGTTCACATTACTCACGGGGTCCCCACGTGTGTGTGAGAGAGAGAGGATGTCACAGTGTTGGGGACGGAATGTATTATACTTCTGTTATCATTTTGACTATATAAGCGTCGGATTTCGTACGTTCGTGTAACACGTGACGTCGTGACGTCACCTCATTCGTTCTCTCCCTGTCTGTCTCTCTCTCGCAGTCCATATATCGGTGCTCGATTCCTCTCGTCTCATCCAACTCGCTCTCTCGCGGCTCCCGAGCTCTTCACCCGAGACGAGCTCGGCTAAACAGCAGAAATGTCGCCCGCCGCAGTGGCTCCCCCCCTCTCGCGCACCAAGCGGTTCGTCATCGCCGCCGTTTCCGCCATCAACGACGCCGCTTGCCGCTCCGACGGCACCGTCAACCGCCGGCTCGTGTCGCTTCTCGACGCCCGGGTCGCCGCCTCCGCCAAACCCTTTCGTGGCGTCCGCACTGCCGACGTCCCCGTTGACCTCTCCCGTGATCTGTGGTTCCGACTCTTCGTCCCCTCTTCCGTTTCTGACGGCGAACGGCTTCCCGTCATCGTCTTCTTCCACGGAGGCGGGTTCGCCTTCCTGTCCCCCGACTCCTACCTCTTCGACGACGTGTGCCGCCGGATCTGCCGCACGGTCCACGCCGTCGTGGTATCCGTCAACTACCGCCTCGCGCCGGAGCACCGGTGCCCGGCGCAGTACGAGGACGGGGTTCACGTGCTCCGCTTCCTGGAGGACGGCGGCCTCTTGTACGCTGACCCCTCCGCTGCAGATCTTGCCGACCTATCCAGCTGCTTCCTCGTGGGCGATTCCGCCGGCGGAAACATCGTCCACCACGTAGCCCGGCGCTGGGCAGCGGACGCCGACGGCGGGTGGAAGAGGCTGCGACTGGCGGGAATGGTGCTGATCCAGCACTACTTCGGTGGCGAGGAGCGCACAGAGGCTGAGCTGAGGCTGGTCGGTGCACCGCTGGTGTCGGTGGAGAGGACGGACTGGCTGTGGCGGGCGTTCCTTCCGGAGGGAGCGGACCGGGACCACGAGGCGTCGAACGTGTTCGGGCCGCGGGCGGTGGGGGAGCTGGAGGAGGCTCTGCCGGCGGCGATGGTGGTGGTAGGGGGCTTCGACCCGCTGCAGGACTGGCAGCGGAGGTACTACAAGGGGCTGAGGGCGAGGGGCAAGTCGGCGCGGCTGGTGGAGTACCCGGAGGCCTTCCACTCCTTCTACTCCTTCCCTGATCTGAAGCAATCCACAGTGCTCATGGAGGAGATCAAGAGCTTCGTCGACAGCCACCGACCTCGGAAGGACGAGGACGGAGAACGAAGTGGTGGTGGTGACAAGCACTGTAATATTGAAGAGTGGTAGTTGTTTATTGAGTGTAGATAACAGTAATTGTGATTGCACAGTATTTGGTTATTGTATGTGCCATATCCCACAATGCTTTTTAATATGTACAAAAAATATTAGCTGGCATTTTATACAAAAATAAAATTTTATTTATTGGAACAAACTTAATTGGTACCATCTCTTTTTTTGTTTTTGATATAAACGAGATGAAAGGATTCAGAAAGATGTGAGTCAACTGTTTGTATCAGTCGTCGATAAAGATAAAAAAAAGGCTTTTAATTTTGTGTTACTGAAACAATGACAGTAATTGTAGGACCAGAAGGTAGACACAATCCTCACAGACTACTGCATGCCGGAGATGACTGGTTATGACCTCCTAAAGGCTGTCATGGTATGAAAGCTGTGCTGAACAATCTGCATTCTGCCTCTTCTTCCTGCTAATCATGTCTACATCTTACACTTCAGGAACAGAGCTGCCAAAAACCCATTCCTGTGATCGTAATGTCATCAGAAAACGAGCCACAGAGAATCAACAGGTTTGTATCTTCCTTCCACACTTCTTTGGATGCCGTTCACTGCAAAGACGAAATCTGCTGAATGCACCATCATCATTTAAGCTGTCAACAAACCAAACATTAGTCTTGTCTGGGCATCCATCCGATATTTCATGCCTTGCTTCTATTTCTTTCTTTTTCCTGGTCAAAGAAACCAATGATTTGTGCATTGCTGAATGAGATGTGCCCATTCTATTGCCGGGAGAGACGATATGTTTCTTCTCCAAAACTAAATGATCATGCGTGTGTGTTCAAATTAGGTGCCGAGCTATTGGAGCCGAGGATTTCATCATCAAACCTCTCCAAACTAATGACGTTCTGAGACTGAGAAGCTACGCTAGAACAGGACTGCTGCTGCCGCCGCCATCGTTGTCTTCCAAGGCGGGCACCAAGAGGAAAATGACAAGCGAGTTGCGGCACCCTTGCGTGTTCGCCGGAAGCTCGCCTGCTCTTTGCTCACACTTCTGAAGCACTTAGTGTTTACACTCCTTGTGTTGAGTAAGTTACTATGATTCACCTTCTCAATGCCATCGAACTTCTAGAATGCAGAAAGTTTTCATCCCGATTTGGAGTAATTCTCTCATAGGTTTGGTCGCCTCTGGGATTGTACCATCTTCTCCATCAACCTTGCCGCCTACTCCACTGAGTAACAAAGGTACGGCACCGTGTACTGCTTGCTTCGTTCCTTGGTCATGCACTTTTGCCTGACCCGAAGTCCTTCACTTTCGGCTATCTTGATGAGAAGTTCGTTGACATCGGTCTTACGAAGTTCCTTGGCCTTTGTACTTCAGCCTTGTCTCGGTACTTAGAGTTTGCCTCTGAATGCTCCATCTCCTCGGTCCTTTCACGACCAAGCGCTCTCCCTCCATGAGAGCAAGGGATCAATGACTTTCACGGAAGTCCTGCCTCTGCGGTACCATGGTGCTGCCATGCCCATGGCCCTACTATCCGTCGCCTCATATCTGCATCCTTTTTTTTCACGATCAGTAGATATGTCTCTGTGGCACTCCTCTAAGTCCACCTCCATTCTAACTGATGCTTGATTTTGGATAGCTAAGTCCCTCTAGACTCGTCGTCGCTTTCTCGCCCCTTTCGACCCCCTGCTTCAACACCTCGGTATTCTCCAAGCAGATCCCTTTGGTCGATGGAAAGACAGACTGTAACTCCCATGCATGGCCTCTACTATCACGTTATAGGGTTTGCACTGATTCTATTCTCCTTAGCTTCTTTGGTAGCAACGTTCGCTTACTCGACCTTGTCCTCTGACTTGTCGGGCTCCCTTAAGCGAATATGGGCTCTGGAGCAGTCTAACTCTCCAGCTGCTTCGATCATACCTCTGCATGATCAAGTCCCTCCCATGGGACTCACTGGTACTTGCATTCAAACTTTTTCCATTGGTGGAACACAGCCCCCATATGCTGATGACCAAGGCTTTATCCGATGCAAAATTCGATACACGCACGGAAGACCCTTATATTGTAATTACTATGTAATGCCTACCACGCGTTCTCGAGTGAGTTTGTTTGCTTGTGGTGTTAGTGGTGATAAGTTGTATTATAGTGATGAAAAGTACTTATGAATGGTTGAGTACAATGATTTATTTATACAGTTGAGGATTTTTCTCAACTATCCTATGAGATTTCCTCATGCAGTTGAGGAAATTTTTATCTGTTATCATGCCCCCCGCATGATTGAGCTCCTGTCAAGGATGCTAATCTTGGAACGATGTAACGAAAATTTTTTACGAGCGAGAGGCTTCATGAGTGAGTCTGCTAGTTGATCAGCCGTATGGACGTGAGAAACACGTAGTTGATATCTAACAACTTGATCTCGCACGAAATAAAAATCGATTATAATATATTTCATGCGTGAATGGAAAATCGGATTGACACATAGATATGTAACTCTAATATTATCACAATATATTATAGGAGGAAAGATAGAGTTGACGTTGAGTTTCTTGATAGGCGGAGAGGAGCGGCGTCGTTGCTCGTTGGAGTTGGTGCGACAGTGGTAGAGCTCGAGAACTTTGGAGGTCGTCTGAGCTATGGCTTAAAAGGCTATTTGTTGGTGGCGCTGCACCTGAGCGGTGGATTTGACAGTAGCTTTGGAGCTGGTGCGACAGTGGTAGAGCTCGAGGACTTTGAAGGTCATCTGATGGCTTCGCTGTCTAAGCTATGGCTTAAAAGGCTAGTTGTTTGTGGCGCTGCGCTTGAGCGGTGGATTTGACAGCAGCTCCGGAGTTGTAATTGTTAGAGGATGGAGCAGCGGTCAGTGAAAAAAGAAGGATAAACCTTGTTCTAAGGCAATATGACTCTGATACCATAATAAGTTGTATTGTAATGATGAAAAGCACTTATGAATAGTCGAGTACAATGGCTTATTTATACATGTGGGAAGGAAGGATTTTCCTTAACTATCCTACGAGATTTCCTCGTGCAGTTGAGAAAATCTTTATCTGTTATCAAGTTGATGGATCATCTGCGATTCAACTGTTCTTGCTTTGCTCTTCAAATGCTGTTCAAATTAAGCTTCTTGAAAGCTCGACATATGCTGTTCTAATCAATCAAACCGAGGCCATAGCAGCCTCCCAAGATACAAAAGTCCTCGTTTTGACGACGAGGATTAAGGAGTGGCTGTCCGTTGATGTGAGTCCTACTCGTCAAACTTGTTCTGCTCGTGTGAATCTAGTCTAAATCGTCCAACATTCTGCCTGCCTGTGTAGGGGTTGACGGTATGATGTTTGCCGCTTCTAACAAAGTGAGCTAACCCCATGAATGGTTTCCTAGGGAGCTAAAAGATATAAAAAATATTTATCATTGACTTAATATAATCTATATGCATGCTATTCGTTTATTAACTACTTGATATATTCAATCACACGTATTTATGGTCAGATTTATGGAACCAAAACACGAGAGAGAATGGTGGAGCGATGGTTTGGCAAAGTCAAGAAGTTGGCCTTTCTAAGAACAACCGTTGAAGAGAAAACGTTTGAACACACAACTTCTTTTTTTTTCCTTCACATAAAATTGGTGTTGCGTTTTTTGTGTGCTTTGCAATGATCTCACGTTTTTATTTACTGGTCGTTTGGTCAAACTGGCGAGGAGGGTTCTGTTCTGAATCTTATGATGGCGTCATACGGAATCGTCGGCCCCAACCGAACTTTGACGTCCAACTTCCTCATGCATGCATGCACGAAGCCTCAATACACGAGTAGTTTACCGACTTGGGTGGCTACTTGCCATGCAGTATCGTATACTTGTATGAATTGGAATACATGGTCATGCGTGTTTCCTCTCTTGTGCTGCATCCATACGGCACTGCAAGACTTCAAGCACACGTGACGGATTGGCATGACACGTTTGGTCCACGGCGTGTTACTCGATTTCGTACTCGGGTAACGTGTGAAACGTCCAGGACAGAGCGGAAGGGTTCACATAAGTCACGGGGGCCCCACTTGTGAGAGAGAGAGGATGTGACAGAGTTGGGGACGGAATTTATTGCAGTTCTGTTACCATTTTGACTAAATAAGCGTCGGATTTCGCATATTGGTCTACCACGTGATCGTCACCTCATTCGTGCTCTCTCGCAGTCCATATATCCGAGCTCGATTCCTCTCGTCTCCTCCAACTCGCTCTCTCGCGGCTCCCGAGGCCTTCACCCGAGACGAGCTCTTCTAAACGGCAGAAATGTCGCCCGCCGCAGTGGCTCCCCCCCTCTCGCGCACCAAGCGATTCGTCATCGCCGCCGTTTCCGCCATCAACGACGCCGCTTGCCGCTCCGACGGCACCGTCAACCGCCGCCTTGTGTCGCTCCTCGACGCCCGTGTCGCCGCCTCCGCCAAACCCTTTCGTGGCGTCCGCACTGCCGACGTCCCCGTTGACCTCTCCCGTGATCTGTGGTTCCGACTCTTCGTCCCCTATTCCGTTTCTGATGGCGAACGGCTTCCCGTCATCGTCTTCTTCCACGGAGGCGGGTTCGCATTCCTGTCCCCCGACTCCTACCTCTTCGACGACGTGTGCCGCCGGATCTGCCGCACGGTCCACGCTGTCGTGGTTTCCGTCAACTACCGCCTCGCGCCGGAGCACCGGTGCCCGGCGCAGTACGAGGACGGGGTTCACGTGCTCCGCTTCCTGGAGGACGGCGGCCTCTTGTACGCTGACCCCTCCGCTGCAGATCTTGCCGACCTATCCAGCTGCTTCCTCGTGGGCGATTCCGCCGGCGGAAACATCGTCCACCACGTAGCCCGGCGCTGGGCAGCGGACGCCGACGGCGGGTGGAAGAGGCTGCGACTGGCGGGAATGGTGCTGATCCAGCCCTACTTCGGTGGCGAGGAGCGCACAGAGGCTGAGCTGAGGCTGGTCGGTGCACCGCTGGTGTCGGTGGAGAGGACGGACTGGCTGTGGCGGGCGTTCCTTCCGGAGGGAGCGGACCGGGACCACGAGGCGTCGAACGTGTTCGGGCCGCGGGCGGTGGGGGAGCTGGAGGAGGCTCTGCCGGCGGCGATGGTGGTGGTAGGGGGCTTCGACCCGCTGCAGGACTGGCAGCGGAGGTACTACAAGGGGCTGAGGGCGAGGGGCAAGTCGGCGCGGCTGGTGGAGTACCCGGAGGCCTTCCACTCCTTCTACTCCTTCCCTGATCTGAAGCAATCCACAGTGCTCATGGAGGAGATCAAGAGCTTCGTCGACAGCCACCGACCTCGGAAGGACGAGGACGGAGAACGAAGTGGTGGTGGTGACAAGCACTGTAATATTGAAGAGTGGTAGTTGTTTATTGAGTGTAGATAACAGTAATTGTGATTGCACAGTATTTGGTTATTGTATGTGCCATATCCCACAATGCTTTTTAATATGTACAAAAAACATTAGCTGGCTTTTTATACAAAAATAAAATTTTATTTATTGGAACAAACTTAATTGGTACCATCTCTTTTTTTGTTTTTGATATAAACGAGATGAAAGGATTCAGAAAGATGTGAGTCGAGTGTTTGTATCAGTCGTCGATAAAGATAAAAAAAAGGTTTTTAATTTTGTGTTACTGAAACAATGACAATAATTGTAGGACCAGAAGGTAGACACAATCCTCACAGACTACTGCATGCCGGAGATGACTGGTTATGACCTCCTAAAGGCTGTCATGGTATGAAAGCTGTGCAGAACAATCTGCATTCTGCCTCATCTTCCTGCTAATCATGTCTACATCTTACACTTCAGGAACAGAGCTGCCAAAAACCCATTCCTGTGATCGTAATGTCATCAGAAAACGAGCCACAGAGAATCAACAGGCTTGTAGCTTCCTTCCGCAGTAATCTTTCGATGCCGTTCACTGCAAAGATGAAATCTGCTGAATGCACCATCATCATTTAAGCTGTCAACAAACCAAACATTAGTCTTGTCTGGGCATCCATCCGATATTTCATGCCTTGCTTCTATTTCTTTCTTTTTCCTGGTCAAAGAAACCAATGGTTTGTGCATTGCTGAATGAGATGTGCCCATTCTATTGCCGGGAGAGACGATATGTTTCTTCTCCAAAACTAAATGATCATGCGTGTGTGTTCAAATTAGGTGCCGAGCTATTGGAGCCGAGGATTTCATCATCAAACCTCTCCAAGCTAATGACGTTCTGAGACTGAGAAGCTACGCTCGAACAGGACCGCCGCCGCCGCCGCCTTCGTCGTCTGCCAAGGCGGGCACCAAGAGGAAAATGACAAGCGAGTTGATGGCTGAGAGCGGACGCGGTGGCTCGGAAAGACGACGGCCGCGCCTTGCCGGGCCGGCGATGGCGTGATAGCAATCATCGGCATCGAACAAGCGTCATAGGAAGCCTCTCATATTGTAATTACAATATAATGCCCACCACGCGTTCTCGAGTGAGTTTGTTTGCTTGTGGTGTTAGTGGTGATAAGTTGTATTGTAGTGATGAAAAGTACTTATGAATGGTTGAGTACAATGGTTTATTTATACAGTTGAGGATTTTCCTCGACTATCCTCATGCAGTTAAGGAAATCTTTATCTGTTATCATGCACTCCGCATGATTAAACTCCTGTCAAGGATGTCAATCTTGGAACGATGTAACGAAAATAGTTTACGAGCGAGAGGCTTCATGAGTGAGTCTGCTAGTTGATCAGCCATATGGACGTGAGAAACACGTAGTTGATGTCTAACAACTTGATCTCGTATGAAATGAGAATCGATTATAATATATTTCATGCGTGAATAGAAAACCGGATTGACACATAGATAGGTAGCTTCAATATTATCACAATATATTGTAGGAGGAAGGTAGAGTTGACGTTGAGTTTCATGATAGGCGGAGAGGAGTTGCGTCGTTGCTCGTTGGAGCTAGTGCGATAGTGGTAGAGCTCAAGGACTTTGGAGGTCGTCTGAGCAATGGCTTAAAAGGCTAGATGTTGGTGGTGCTGCACCTGAGCGGTGGATTTGATAGTAGCTTTGGAGCTGGTGCAATAGTGATAGAGCTCGAGGACTTTGAAGGTCGTCTGATGGCTTCGTTGTCTAAGCTATGGCTTAAAAGGCTAGTTGTTTGTGGGGCTGCACTTGAGCGGTGGATTTGACAGCAGCTCCGGAGTTGTAGTTGTTGGAGGATGGAGCAGCGGACAGTGAAGAAAGAAGGATAAACCTTGTTCTAAGGCAATATGACTTTGATACCATGATAAGTTGAATTATAATGATGAAAGGTACTTATGAATAGTTGAGTACAATGGCTTATTTATACATGTGGGAAGGATGGATTTTCCTTAACTGTCCTACGAGATTTCCTCGTGCAATTGGGAAAATCTTTATATGTTATCAAATAGATGGATCATCTGCTATTCAACTGTTCTTGCTTTGCTCTTCAAATGCTGTTCAAATTAAGCTTCTTGAAAGCTCGACATATGCTGTTATAATCAATCAAACGGAGGCCATAGCAGCCTCCCAAGATACAAAAGTCCTCGTTTTGACGATGAGGATTAAGGAGTGGCTGTCTGTTGATGTGAGTCCTACTCGTCAAACTTGTTCTGCTCGTGTGAATCTATTCTAAATCGCCCAACATTCTGCTTGCCTGTGTAGGGGTTGACGGTATGATGTTTGCCGCTTCTAACAAAGTGAGCTAACCCCATGCATTGTTTCCTAGGGAGCTAAAAGATATAACAAATATTTATCATTTACTTAGTAGAATTTATATGCATGTTGATGAGGGTAATAATGGCGACATGACGCACTACGACGTCAGCCATGACCGGACGATACTCTGCCCGAAAGAGGGCAATAATGCCGACGCGATGTGCGCTAACATCACTCGCTCTCAGACAACGACTTCATCGTTGTCTGACCCAATGCGCTCGACCGAGGCAGAGGAGAATGACCACCGAGGCACGCCCATACCCTGCGGCAGTTCGGTTCTCCACGCAACGTCAATGGCGATGTCAGACGCCATCAGAGGTACGATCCTGCCTCCTGCAGGTAGGCACGTCAGGTAACACTCAACTGCCCTATAAATACCCCCGAGTTCTAAATGAGGGGGAGGACACTTCTTCACTAAAAACTCCCTCCACATCGTCTAACTTGATCGTCGGAGGGGTCGGGACGAGCTTCCGACCTGACCTGTGTGCAGGTACTATTGAATCTCGTATTTTGATGATGAAACTACTTGATATATGTTTATGATTTGATCTGCGTTTTGAGTGACGCAGGATGCTTCGATCAGGATGAGACAATTAAAGCAGGAAAATCATGTTGTGCCGGAGGAACATGTCAGAAGATTGGATGTCGGGCCGGTGGATCGGTCGACGTATCGACAGAAGGATGCTTTAAATGATGCAGGATGCTTATGTTTATGATTTGATATGCGTTTTGAGTGACGAAGGATGCTTATGACAATGATGTACATGATGTATTGCATATGATATGTATCATGAATGCTTTAAATGATGAATGTTTGGTATCATGATCAACATGTTGATAAATGCTTAAAAATTTTAATGTTTGAGTATCATGTATGATATACCCATTAATGATGATTGATTTATTTTTCGGTATCGTGCATGAAAAATAAGGCTTTTGAAATTGTGTATGTTTTAATTTGAATATATAATGATGCACAAATAAAATTGATACTTACCTTTGTCATAATCTGAAAATTGAAAAAAGGGTCTTCCCTTCTTTTTGACAATGACAAAGGGGGAGCAAGAATTTCTAGTGTGGACATCATGAAAAGAGGCAAACTAGTTAGCTTACACAATTCAAGATGAAAGCAAAAATTACACTCCTCTAAAGAGAAGATGCAAATGTAACACTTGCCAAATTGTTTGCTTGCCTCATGTAAAACATTATCTCTTGCTAGTTTGGCATTTTGCTAGCTTGCACTTTGCAAAGAAAGCAAAAATGACACTTCTCAAAAGAGAAGAAAGAGCTTGTTATCTTGAACATCACAAGCTTGCCAAACAAAAATTACAAAAGTGCTATCTTGCCTATCTCAAGAAGCAAAACTTGCATATCGTAAAAATTTGCTAGCTTGCAACTTGCATATTTCAAGAAGCAAGAGTTGCCTTCTTGAACATCTCTAAATTGCTAGCTTGCAAGTTCTAAAATGTTGTAACATTGCTAGCTTGCATGTTCTAAAAGTGCTATCTTGTATGCTGTAAAACTTGCATATCTAAAACTTGATAGCTTGAATGTTCTAAGCATGATGTAACATTTGCTAAAATTTCTAGCTTCAAAACTGCATGATGATAAAACTTGATATTATGTCTTTCATGCAATGAGTTGAACCAATATCACAAACACTTGATTGTGGTACTTCTCCTTTTTGTTGATGACAAAGGGGGAGAAGTATGTTGATAACATGACATGTTATGCATAAGTTTATGCATAAGTTCATGATGACGTGTTGCAAGTATTCATGATGAATATTGCAATGACTTGAATTCAGTTTGAATTCAAGATTCTATCAATATGACATATTGATAGGGGGAGTTTGTTTAAACTCCGGGAGTTAAGGTTAACTCCGTCATCAAGTAGTTGTCATCATCAAAAAGGGGGAGATTGTTGAATCTCGTATTTTGATGATGAAACTACTTGATATATGTTTATGATTTGATCTGCGTTTTGAGTGACGCAGGATGCTTCGATCAGGATGAGATAATTAAAGCAGGAAAATCATGTTGTGCCAGAGGAACATGTCAAAAGATTGGACGTCGGGCCGATGGATCGGTCGACGTATCGACAGAAGGCTTCGGGTCGTGGACTCGGGCATCGGGCCAAGAAGAGCAGGTATTGTGCCAAGGATATCGGAGTTGCGGAGTCAACTGGCCGATTGGGCAATAGGCTGTAGGAAAGGACGATGCGCCAAAGAATCAGACGAAGCATCGAGGGACCAATGACATGCCGGACAACTTGGTTAATTGCTTAGGATTAATTGTCTCGATCGAAGTTTTGTTTTACATGTGCAAGATTAACTATGATGGAAGTAAGACATACAGTAGGAGTTACGCCGGAATCAAGATAACGATCACGTTGGGAGTTTGAGAGTTCGACGGAAGTTCGGACTGTCGTCAGAAGTTCTGCAGGAACAAATCCGAGAAGTCCATAAGCTTGCCAAAGAAGCTCGTTGGAACTCACCAAGTGTATCGTCGCAAGTCCAGGAGTTTGCCGGAAGTCCGCAGGAGAATCACCGAGGGTTCATCGGATGATCGACGGAAGTTCGCCGGAAGAAGCGATTGACGCACCGGAGCAAGCTGTAGAAATTGTCTTAGGATTTATCATAGTTAGCACAATGATTAAGTTGGAAATGGGAGGTGATCCCATTAGCTTAATCTTGGGGCAATTGGGCCCCTGAAAAACCCAATTTGGGCCGAATGGATCTACCCATTCGGACCCTGATTGCTGTGGGAGGTGCAACCGCCCAAGCCAGGAGGTGCAACCGCCTGGGCTAAGTCTCCCAGGGAGACTGGGCGGTGCAACCGCCCTAGCCAGGAGGTGCAACCGCCTGGGCTCAGTCTCCAAGCGAGACTGGGCGGTGCAACCTCTCCTGACAAGAGGTAGCACCGCCTGAGCTCGGTCTTCGAGCTCTGGCAAGCGGTGCAACCGCCCCAGTCAGGAGGTGCAACCGCCTGAGCTCGGTCTTCGAGCTCTGGCAGAGAGGTGCAACCGCCCCTGACAGAGGTGGCACCGCCCAGAGGCTCAGTCTTCGAGCTCTGCCAGGCGGTGCAACCGCCCCAGTCAGGATGTGCAACCGCCTGATCCCGGAATTTCGAAAATTGACAGTTTTGAGCTCCAAATTTGAACTCGGTTGGGGCCTATAAATACCCCACCCATTCAGCATTGAAAGGAAGCAACTCACACTTGAAATCTTGATATCTTTCTATGATTCTTAGAGCTCAAAATTGTTGTAAAGGCCAAAAGTTCTTCTCCCTCTGTTCTTCCAAGTTCTGAGTTGTAAAGAGAGGAGAGAAAATTTTGTAAGGGTTGTCTCCTAAGCCCGTCAAAAGGAGTGAAACTGTAAAAGGGTGGTTAGCCTTCGCCTATTGAAGGAAGACCTCTAGTTGACGTCGGTGACCTCGTCGGTGGAGGAAGCCAAAAGTGGAGTAGGTCAAGATTGACCGAACCACTCTAAATCTCGGTTTGCATTTACTTTGAGCATTTTATCTTTACTGCAAACCTCCTAAATAGCTACTGCCTTCTGCGCTTTTACGAACGAGTTTCTAAGTTCAGAGCTTTCTGAATCTGCATTCAGACGTAAATCGGCTTTTTCGTACGATCATTACATTTCAGTTTACGTTTACGTTTTGATTTCAATCATAACTGCAAACTGCCTTCTGCGCATTTATAAAACATATCTCAAAGTTCAGTATCTTCAAAATTGGCATTTAGACGTAAACCGATTTTATCGCACGAACGTCGCACTTCAGTTTGCGCTTACATTCTGATTTTCATCATAAACTGCAAACTGCCTTCGTAGATTTACTTTAACGTCATCTTGCTTAATCTTATGTTAAAGTAATCTTAGAATCGGCTTTTACATCGAAATCATTTTTATCAAACGAACGCAGTTTCATTTTAATCGTAGAAAGTTTTCCGCTGCACTAATTCACCCCCCCCCTCTTAGTGCTCTCGATCCTAACAATTGGTATCAGAGCGGGGTATTTCTCATTTTGGATTTACACCCGAGAGAAATGGCTCTTCAAGGCTTTCAAGAGGGCTTATCGGTCTTTCGTCCACCGTTGTTTAACGGATTGGACTACACTTATTGGAAAACTCGAATGAGAGTTTTCTTGATTTCTTTGAATTTGGATTTATGGAATATCATTGAGAACAGTTTTCAACTTCCCTCTAAACCGATGAACGAATGGTCGAATTTGGAGAAGAAGTATTTTTCTTTAAACGTAAAGGCTATGAATGCCTTATTTTGCACTTTGGACAAAAATGAGTTCAATCAGATTTCTACGTGCGAAACGGCTTTTGACATTTGGCGAACACTTGAAATCACACATGAGGGAACTAGTAGAGTCAAAGACTCGAAAGTTAACATTTTATTGCATGATTTTGAGCTTTTTCGAATGCAACCAAGCGAGACTATAGGCGACAAGTATACCCGTTTCACGGATGTCGTCAATAGTTTAAGAGCTCTTGGAAAATGTTTTTCGGATTTTGAACTCGTAAACAAGATTTTGCGTTCTCTTTCTAAGAAGTGGGATTCAAGAGTAACTACAATACAAGAAGCAAAAAACCTAAACAACTTACCACTTGAAGAACTAATTGGTTCATTGATAACATATGAAATGGTGCATAATGCACATGATGGACAAAATCACCTTCCAAAGAACAGGAAGGATTTGAAACTCCGGACAAATGAATACCACTTGAGCGATGACTCAAGTGATGAGGACAATGATGAACTTGAACTTCGAACACTAAATCTTAATAAGTTTATTAAACAAAAATCTAAAATAAACAATAAACTTGAACGAAGGAAGAGGCCAAAGAAGAAGAACACAAAGTGGGATGAATTGAGCTCCTCCGAAGACGAGGAGAAAATCAACAAAGGCGAGGTGGCAAACTACGCCTTAACCACTTTCAATGATGAGGTAATCGAAAACCCCTTAATTTATTTTGAAATTACTTGATGCTTTCATGATGTATTTTCTTTTTAGTTTAGAATTAATGTTTAAAAAAAATTTATTATATATTATGATCATGCTAGTAATTTCGAAAATGATAAAATTGCATATTTTATGATAAACAAACAAAATGATTTTGATTGAAAATATGAAATCATGGTTAAGAAGTAATAATGTGTGTCATGTTGATGTCCATTGTTATTTCTCGATTTTGAGTATATTAAATCATGTTTAATTTGAAGTTATGAGTATATATTTTTGAAATTATGTATGATGATTCTTGATAATTATGGATTATCAATTTTCATGATAATAACAGTGGCTTTAAAAATTGATGCATGTTTTCATTTGACATAAATGAAAAGGCATGCTAACATGAAATCGATCACTTAAGATGAAACACTTAAAAAAGGGGAGAAATATATGAATTGATGCTATAAACACTATGCTATGATTATCCCATGCTTGCATCATCAAGAGATATATGAATTGATATGATTGCCATATTTGCAATGCTTATATGAATTGATGCTATGATTGCCAAATTTGCATTATGCCATGTTTGCATCATGCGTTAAGATATCAAGAACTTGTATCGTAATTTTACGCATTGATATCTTACCATATGATGAAATGCTACAATTGATGAGCACTTGAAATGTAATCCTCTATCTTATTGATTTTTCAATAAATCTATGCTTGTCATATATGAATTTATTGAATGTAATTTTTGAGGATGATTTCAGATTTGACAAATGCTTGATTCGTATTTACGACATAAGATACACTTTAAATATGAATCATGCTTCAATCATGTTAAATGCTTCAATCATTTTCTATCTCTAGAGTTCTCGATTTTGATGAAATACATGTGATAAATTCATTTATGATATCTTGTAAATCACTTGAATTATGAATGAGTTTTTTATGATGTGTTAAAAGAATCACTTAAAAAGAAAATGCTTTTCCCATCTTATCGAGATTAATGATTTCATGATATTGTGTGAATCTCGAAATTGATTTTGATGAAATAGTAATAACGTTATTCATGATAATATGCTTCATGTGATAATATGAATACATGAAACACTTATGATATGATTTTTATACAATTCCGTGTATTCATAAAATATTTATCTTATCATCCAATAACTCTTCTTGATATTCCTTATGAGATGAAATGAAATAATGCATGAAATAAAAATGAGAAGTTAATGATTATGCATGGTAGGATATAATTTGACAAAATTGATACCATCATGTTGTAAAATAAATGATGATTAGGAATCATGCATTAATGATGATTGTATATTTTATGATTTGGCAAGATGCATGCAATGATGAAATATTCATGAATTTGAAATGATGCATGCAATACTTATGACAATGATGTATATGATGTATTGCATATGATATGTATCATGAATGCTTTAAATGATGAATGTTTGGTATCATGATCAACATGTTGATAAATGCTTAAAAATTTTAATGTTTGAGTATCATGTATGATATACCCATTAATGATGATTGATTTATTTTTCGGTATCGTGCATGAAAAATAAGGCTTTTGAAATTGTGTATGTTTTAATTTGAATATATAATGATGCACAAATAAAATTGATACTTAACTTTGTCATAATCTGAAAATTGAAAAAAGGGTCTTCCCTTCTTTTTGACAATGACAAAGAGGGAGCAAGAATTTCTAGTGTGGACATCATGAAAAGAGGCAAACTAGTTAGCTTACACAATTCAAGATGAAAGCAAAAATTACACTCCTCTAAAGAGAAGATGCAAATGTAACACTTGCCAAATTGTTTGCTTGCCTCATGTAAAACATTATCTCTTGCTAGTTTGGCATTTTGCTAGCTTGCACTTTGCAAAGAAAGCAAAAATGACACTTCTCAAAAGAGAAGAAAGAGCTTGTTATCTTGAACATCACAAGCTTGCCAAACAAAAATTACAAAAGTGCTATCTTGCCTATCTCAAGAAGCAAAACTTGCATATCGTAAAAATTTGCTAGCTTGCAACTTGCATATTTCAAGAAGCAAGAGTTGCCTTCTTGAACATCTCTAAATTGCTAGCTTGCAAGTTCTAAAATGTTGTAACATTGCTAGCTTGCATGTTCTAAAAGTGCTATCTTGTATGCTGTAAAACTTGCATATCTAAAACTTGATAGCTTGAATGTTCTAAGCATGATGTAACATTTGCTAAAATTTCTAGCTTCAAAACTGCATGATGATAAAACTTGATATTATGTCTTTCATGCAATGAGTTGAACCAATATCACAAACACTTGATTGTGGTACTTCTCCTTTTTGTTGATGACAAAGGGGGAGAAGTATGTTGATAACATGACATGTTATGCATAAGTTTACGCATAAGTTCATGATGACGTGTTGCAAGTATTCATGATGAATATTGCAATGACTTGAATTCAGTTTGAATTCAAGATTCTATCAATATGACATATTGATAGGGGGAGTTTGTTTAAACTCCGGGAGTTAAGGTTAACTCCGTCATCAAGTAGTTGTCATCATCAAAAAGGGGGAGATTGTTGAATCTCGTATTTTGATGATGAAACTACTTGATATATGTTTATGATTTGATCTACGTTTTGAGTGACGCAGGATGCTTCGATCAGGATGAGATAATTAAAGCAGGAAAATCATGTTGTGCCAGAGGAACATGTCAAAAGATTGGACGTCGGGCCGATGGATCGGTCGACGTATCGACAGAAGGCTTCGGGTCGTGGACTCGGGCATCGGGCCAAGAAGAGCAGGTATTGTGCCAAGGATATCGGAGTTGCGGAGTCAACTGGCCGATTGGGCAATAGGCTGTAGGAAAGGACGATGCGCCAAAGAATCGGACGAAGCGTCGAGGGACCAATGACATGCCGGACAACTTGGTTAATTGCTTAGGATTAATTGTCTCGATCAAAGTTTTGTTTTACATGTGCAAGATTAACTATGATGGAAGTAAGACATGCAGCAGGAGTTGCACTGGAATCAAGATAACGATCACGTTGGGAGTTCGAGAGTTCGACGGAAGTTCGGACTGTCGTCGGAAGTTCTGCAGGAACAAATCCGAGAAGTCCATAAGCTTGCCAAAGAAGCTCGTCGGAACTCGCCAAGTGTATCGTCGCAAGTCCAGGAGTTTGCCGGAAGTCCGCAGGAGAATCACCGAGGGTTCATCGGATGATCGACGAAAGTTCGCCGGAAGAAGCGATTGACGCACCGGAGCAAGCTGCAGAAATTGTCTTAGGATTTATCATAGTTAGCACAATGATTAAGTTGGAAATGGGAGGTGATCCCATTAGCTTAATCTTGGGGCAATTGGGCCCCTGAAAAACCCAATTTGGGTCGAATGGATCTACCCATTCGGACCCTGATTGCTGTGGGAGGTGCAACCGCCTAAGCCAGGATGTGCAACCGCCTGGGCTAAGTCTCCCAGGGAGACTGGGCGGTGCAACCGCCCCAGCCAGGAGGTGCAACCGCCTGGGCTTAGTCTCCAAGCGAGACTGGGCGGTGCAACCTCTCCTGACAGGAGATAGCACCGCCTGAGCTCGGTCTTCGAGCTCTGGCAGGTGGTGCAACCGCCCCAGTCAGGAGGTGCAACCGCCTGAGCTCGGTCTTCGTGCTCTGGCAGAGAGGTGCAACCGCCCCTGACATAGGTGGCACCGCCCAGATTGACCGAACCACTCTAAATCTCGGTTTGCATTTACTTTGAGCATTTTATCTTTACTGCAAACCTCCTAAATAGCTACTGCCTTCTACGCTTTTACGAACGAGTTTCTAAGTTCAGAGCTTTCCGAATCTACGTTTAGACGTAAATCGGCTTTTTCGTACGATCATTACATTTCAGTTTACGTTTATGTTTTGATTTCAATCATAACTGCAAACTGCCTTCTGCGCATTTATAAAACATATCTCAAAGTTCAGTATCTTCAAAATTGGCATTTAGACGTAAACCTGTTTTATCGTACGAACGTCGCACTTCAGTTTGCGCTTGCATTCTGATTTTCATCATAAACTGCAAACTGCCTTCGTATATTTACTTTAACATCATCTCGCTTAATCTTATGTTAAAGTAATCTTAGAATCGGCTTTTACATCGAAATCGTTTTTATCAAACGAACGCAGTTTCGTTTTAATCGCAGAAAGTTTTCCACTGCACTAATTCACCCCCCCCCCCCCCCCCCCCTCTTAGTGCTCTCGATCCTAACAGGTACAAGGGCGGGGTTGCATCGTCCCGGCGCTGCGGAAAAGCTTCACTCCCGACGCAACGTCCCGACCGGACCACCGTAATCGGCCACCTCAGTAGTCTCGAGGAACGCCGTGCAAGATCCCAGCACATTCTGACCCGAACCAAGCCGCGTCGGCCCCGAGGCCACGACATAAAGTTGTTGGAAAATCATTGGGGGGCGACATCATATGCGCAGCGGAAGAACAAGAAAACAAAAATCCCCGATTCCCAAAAAGATGTTCGTCGTCGTGCGAAGATTGGTGCGCAAAAATCCGCAAAACACAAAACTGCATATAGAGATTGTGTTACCTAGGGAGATCGTATATCCCTGTTTCCTTGCAGATCCTTAGGAGAGGGTGAAGGAGGTCAAGCGTCCTCCTCTCTAGCGGTGATCCACACAGCAGGGTTGCGACGACGCTCCTCAAAACTCCAGGCCTACTCTGAGGTGGAGAGGGAGAGGAGAATAGGAAAGGCAAGCAAAGACTCTAGCCTATGAGGCTGTGAATCCCTCCTATTTATAGAGATCCCGTGTCAAACCCTAATGGGTCCTTCCCTAGTGGGTATTGGATCTGCATCCAATAAGACAAGGGCTCCGTCGGATATCTCATATCCAAACCTCTACTCATCGCAATGCCTACCATATGTGTGTGACCCTCTAGGCCCAATATCGAGCTGGTCGTGAGTCATACCTGTCAGAACTCCTTCTAACTCAGTGAATTATTATCTCTGTAATAATTCACTCGACTCATCGACTACGGACGTACTAGGCCACTACGCCGTAGTCCCCAGACGATACAGGGGAATCCAATCCATTGGACCTGTCTGTCCTCAGTTACCATGTACCTATAGTCCCTCATCCATCTAATATCCCAGAGACCGTATATCGAGCATGGTGCTGTCAGACCCATACGGTTTCTACTCGAGTCTCGCTCTAATCGGATTCTCCCGGAGAACTCTTTCTCTCTCAACCCGAATGACCCTGGCCAGGGATTTGTCTGAGCAAGAACACATAGGATATTCCTCTCATGACGCCGAGAGTGGATGATCCTCTATTGACACTCAATAGCCCTCGTAAGGTCGACTACCACTCCCAATGACCAGCTGTACTAGATCTGGGGACAGCCAAACCTATAAGTCTGGTATCAAAGAGTGGAGCACTCATACAAGACATCCTTGGTGTCTCAAGTCTAAGGACCAGATACACCACTAGGACTACGGAATCACTGTCTGATAATAAGGCATCATCAACCATCCAGCATTCCGTAAGCGGATCAATCAGTGAACTCATTCTCCAATGAGCACCTGTACTGTATCCCTAGTGTCCCTACACGAGCAGCTATGAGACCAGCTGCATCCATCATATGGACGGGTATACAGCACACCAGTCTATCCGGTTATCACGATGTCCCTCTCGAGTAACCTATGACCGGGATTATTTAGGATATGTGTTTAAAGGTGAATCGATCTCATTATCGTGATCTCATCACGATCCGATTCCCATTGCACAAATCCAAGGACATCACAATATATATATGCATTTATGCAATAGTTATAAAGTGATATACGCCAAAATATAATAAGCAAAAAGATTCTGTATCAAGTCACACGTGCCATCACTCACGTGATTGGCTTGCTGGGCACCTATGACTAGCAATCTCCCACTTGACCTAAAGCCAATCACCTATGTGTCTGATCCCCATCAGACTCCTGTGACGCTCATAGACAATCTGAGACAACGGCTTTGTCAGTGGATCTGCAATGTTATCTTCGGATGGAACTCTTTCCACTACTACATATCCTCGGGTTACGATCTTTCTGATAAGTTGGAACCTCCTCAGAACACTTCTGATGAGACCCGGGTTCCCTTATTTGAGTAATCGCCCCGTTGTTGTCGCAATATAAGGAGATCGGCTCCTCGCTACCTGGCACGACTCCCAAATCTGTGATGAACTTCTTCACCCAGACTCCCTCCTTTGCTGCATCTGATGCAGTAATGTACTTCGCCTCTGTGGTCGAGTCAGCAGTGGTATCTTGCTTGGAACTCTTCTAGCACACTGCTCCTCCATTCAAGGTGTACACATACCCTGAATTTGACTTGCTATCATCGACATCAGACTGAAAACTTGAGTTAGTGTAGCCTTCAACCTTAAGGCTATTACCTCCATATACTAGTAAAAGATCCTTAGTCCTTCTCAAGTACTTAAGGATACACTTTACTGCTTTCCAGTGCTCCAAGCCTGGATCCGCCTGATACCTGCTCGTGACACTCAGAGCATGCGCTATATCAGGCCTAGTACATAGCATGGCATACATGATAGACCCTATTGCTGAGGCATAAGGTATCATATTCATGTTTGCCCTTTGGAATTTTCCATGCCAAACCTTTTGACAATGGTTTCTATGTACCTGGACTGGGACAAGCCAAGCATCCTCTTGGATCTATCTCTATAGATTCTAATCCCCAAGATATAGGATGCTTCCCCTAAGTCCTTTATGGAGAAGTGTCTAGATAACCAAGTCTTTACTGTGGATTGCATTCCTACATCATTCCCAATGATGAGGATGTCATCCACATATAACACCAAAAAGGTGATAGCGCTCCCACTTACCTTCCTGTATACACAAGGCTCATCTTCGTTCTTAACGAAGTCATAAGATCTGATTGCCTCATCAAATCTTATGTTCCAACTTCGGGAAACTTGCTTTAGTCCATAAATGGATCTAAGCAACCTACACACCTTATCTGGGCAGTTCTTGGACACGAATCCCTCAGGTTGCATCATATACACTTCCTCCTCGAGGTTCCCATTGAGGAATGCGGTTTTCACATCCATCTGCCAGATCTCATAATCATAGTGTGCTGCAATAGCCAATAGAATTCTGATGGATTTTAGCATTGCTACGGGTGAGAAGGTTTCGTCGTAGTCAACACCTTGCCTTTGACGATACCCTTTAGCCACTAGCCTTGCTTTATAGGTCTCTACATTTCCATCTACTCCGATCTTTTTTCTTAAAGATCCACTTGCAACCGATGGGTACAATACCTTCGGGCGCATCAACTAGGTTCCAAACCTTATTGGAGTACATAGAATCCATCTCAGAATTCATGGCTTCTTGCCACTTCCCGGAGTCTATACTCATAATAGCCTCCTCGTAGGTCTGAGGATCAATATCCTTAGCATCCTCTCCTCTAATATGTCCCACATATCTCTTAGGAGGATGAGATACTCTATCAGACCTGCGTAAAGTTGAAACTTGTGTATTAGGTACCTGAACAGACTCGGGCTGTAGAGTGGTGCTTGAGCTTGGTTCTCCAACCTCGCTCAATTCTATCATTCTCCCACTGTCTCCGTCAAGAATGTGTTCCTTCTCAAGGAACACTGCTCTCTTAGCTACAAAGACCCTTTTGTCCTCGGGATGATAGAAGTAATACCCACAAGTTTCCTTGGGGTATCCCACAAATATGCATCGCTCTGTCCTTGATTCTAACTTATCGGGGTTGTGTCTTTTAACGTGGGCAGGGCAGCCCCAAATCTTAACAACCTTAAGATCAGGCTTCTTCCCTTTCCATATCTCATATGGTGTAGACACTACCGACTTAGTTGGAACTCTGTTCAGAAGGTAAGTTGTGGTTTCTAGGGCATATCCCCAGAATGAGATGTGTAGGTCAGCGAAACTCATCATGGACCGTACCATATCTAATAAAGTACGATTTCTCCTTTCAGAGACACCATTGAGCTGAGGTGTGTAAGGAGGTGTCCATTGGGATAATATACCATGGTCCTTGAGGAACTGAGTAAACTCTGTACTTAAGTATTCACCTCCTCGATCTGATCGAAGAGTTTTGATACTCTTTCCAGTCTGGTTCTCCACCTCATTCTTATACTCTCTGAATTTCTCAAAGGTCTCGGACTTGTACTTCATTAAATACACATATCCATACCTTGAGAAATCATCAGTAAATGTAATGAAGTAGGAGTAACCTCCAATGGCATGAGTTGACATGGGTCCATATACATCACTATGTATGAGTTCCAACAACTCAGTGGCTCTCTCTCTAGTTCTACTAAATGGAGATTTGGTCAGTTTTCCTCGAATGCAAGGCTCACAAGTTGCATATGACACATAGTCGAATGGATCTAGATATCCATCATTTAGCAACTTTTGAATCCTTCTTTCATGGATATGACCTAGTCTACAATGCCACAGGTATGCACTGTTCAACTCATCTCGTTTCCTTTTGGACACATTTACATTCATGATATGTGGAGTGGTGTCTAACATAAATAAACCATTATGCAATGTTCCTTTCGTGATGATCTTATCATCTAATAATATCGAACAACCATTGTTCTCAAAAATAAATTTATATCCACTAACTGTTAAACATGAAATTGAGATAATGTTTTTGATAATAGAAGGAACAAAATAACATGCATCTAATGCAATAAAAGCTCCACTAGGCAGATGTAGGGCAACCTCGCCAACAGCTAATACAGCAACTTTTGCTCCATTACCCATCTTGAGGTCCATCTCGCCTCTCTCTAGTCTCCTAGGCCTTGCCAGAACCTGCAACGAATTGCATATATAATAAGCACTACCGGTATCCAATACCCATGTGTTATCATAAGAGTCTGACAAATGGAGACTGATCATGAATGTACCTGAAGCTTCATCAAGCTTTTGTTTCGCCCTTTCTGCAAGGTACTCTTTGCAGTTTCTCTTCCAATGCCCATCTTTACCACAGTGGAAGCACTGGCCTTTGTCCTTTGCTGGGTCTTTCTTAGCAACCTTTGCTTTACCTTGTTTGTCCTTGCCCTTTCCCTTCTTAAGGGACCTTTCTGCTTTCCTTTTCTTTCTGGTCTCACCAGTGTAGAGAACTGGCTTCTCTTTCTTAATAGTACTCTCTACCTCCCTCAACATATTGAGGAGCTCTGGGAGAGTCACCTCAAGCTTGTTCATATTAAAATTCATTATGAACTGTGAAAAGGAATCTGGTAGGGACTGAAGCACAATGTCCACACACAAGTTATCCTCTAGGACCATTCCTAGACTTGTGAGTTTCTCTATCCACTCAATCATCTTTAGGACATGGTTCTGAACCGGTGTCCCCTCAGTCATCCTAGCGCGGAAAAGACTCTTGGATATCTCATATCGTTGAGTCCTTCCCTGTTCCTCAAACAATTTGCGGACATGTAGGAGAATGGATCTGGCATCCATATTTTCATGTTGTCTCTGTAACTCTAGAGTCATAGAGCCCAACATATAGCACTGAGCAAGAATGGAGTCATCAATGTACTTCACGTAGCGAGCGATATCATCCTCGCTTGCCCCTTCTTCGGGCGTAGGCATCACTGTATCAAGGACGTACACGATTTTCTCCGCTGTGAGAACAATTCTCAAGTTACGGAGCCAATCCGTATAATTTGGACCAGTGAGGCGGTTGACATCAAGTATGCCACGTAAGGGATTTGAAAGCGACATTTTCTGAAAATAAAGATGTAGCAGAAATAAATAACATGCAGATTTTGCAAGAAATAAACTATCAAGATATGGACTTCTATCTTAATATGCTCCCACTATTTTACTAACGAGTCACGCGACACCCTCAGCACGTGAAACGGAAGTCTCCGGCAGACTTCTAGTGGGGATCAGGATCCAATCAACGTCTTAGTGTAACCTCGAGGGACTCGACTAATCACACTAAGCCTAAAAGGTAGGCAACTCTTGCCGATCACAACTCCTTGTGATTCCCGTCCTGTTCGGCCTCCGAATCACCATGGCCTCGAGGGACTCGACCAACCATGATGCTCGGTTAAGTCAACACCTTCGTTACAAGATGAGTCTGATTTGATGATATACCCTCGAGGGACTCGACCAAGCATACCATGCCCTCAGGTCACCGGTGACATCTCTATGCCATAAGCAAGATAGCGAATCGCGATATAGGTGAGTCTCGAGGGACTCGACCAACTCAACCTACACCGGGAATCGGTTCCTACTCATAACGATAGAAGGCCACGTGGGTCAATCTAATTGCCTCACGTTTACCGACTTAATATTATCGAGAGATGTTTCTATAATTTGGTCTCCTAATATGACATGTCACACATATACATATTTAATATATATCTACATCGTATGCAAATATATATACATATCTAGTATGTGTATAAGCAATCACATCAGATGATCATGGACCACAACCTAATATGATTAGGCCCAAGCCAGTAGGCCTAATCACTCACATCAAGATCTATGTGTGCAACGGTGCATCTCCATGCCCTGTGATCGTCCATCTCGTCCTCGTCGGTTTTGTCGACATCTTGATGCATCTCCATGCATCACGATCGTCCGTCTCGTGGGTCCCGCTATCGCATCCACACTCCCGCTGCGCCTCCTCATATGATTACAACTTAATCATAGGCACGTAGGCCCGACAATAAACGAAAAATATAATAGAGGTTCGCAGACCTCAATAATAATAATTACAAATACACACATCACACGGTCCATGATCATCCGTCAACACATCATACATCACATGTATAAATAATCATCATCATGTAGGACTACTAGATAATAATAAAAATAATAATCAACTAAACCTTTTAATTAATTAATAATTTTCTGAAATCAGGGACATGTAGGGAATTTCTCAATTCCTAAGGGTATTTTCGTAATTTTGACAAAAGACAGAAACTGGAATTTCTCAAATTCCGAGGGGCAAAATTGTCTTTTTTCCAGAAAACCCTAATGCCCTTTCCCCCTTTCGCTGCTGCCGCCGACGCCACCCTGCCGGCGGCGGCCTGTGCGGCGAGGGGCGGGGCGCTGCCCTCGCCTGCGGGCGGCACGCCCGCTGGCGGCGATGCCGCTGCGGGTGGGCTCCCCCTTTGGGCGCCGCTGCCTCCGCAGGCGGTGCTGTCCCGCCGGGCGGCCGCCCCTATGGGGGGGTTTCGCCCGCGGGAGCAGCGGCGACAGGCGTCGCGCGTCGCTGCCCTGCGGCGGCAGGCGCCGCTTCCTTTCGGCGGCATGCGCAGCTGCCCTGCGGAGCCTCTGCCCGTGGGTTCCCAGCCCCGCCGGCAGCAAGCCTGCTGCAAGCAGGCCGCCGGCCGGCTGCTGCAGACGCAGCCCCTGCGCTGCCCGCCTTCGGCTGCGCTTCACGCACACAAATCGAGGGCAGCAACTGTTGCTGCCCTTTCTCGCTAAACACAACACACGCAGTTCAAAACCAATCATTCGCACGAACAACCTGGCTCTGATACCACTGTTGGGAAATCATTGGGGGGCGACATCATATGCGCAGCGGAAGAACAAGAAAACAAAAATCCCCGATTCCCAAAAAGATGTTCGTCGTCGTGCGAAGATTGGTGCGCAAAAATCCGCAAAACACAAAACTGCATATAGAGATTGTGTTACCTAGGGAGATCGTATATCCCTGTTTCCTTGCAGATCCTTAGGAGAGGGTGAAGGAGGTCAAGCGTCCTCCTCTCTAGCGGTGATCCACACAGCAGGGTTGCGACGACGCTCCTCAAAACTCCAGGCCTACTCTGAGGTGGAGAGGGAGAGGAGAATAGGAAAGGCAAGCAAAGACTCTAGCCTATGAGGCTGTGAATCCCTCCTATTTATAGAGATCCCGTGTCAAACCCTAATGGGTCCTTCCCTAGTGGGTATTGGATCTGCATCCAATAAGACAAGGGCTCCGTCGGATATCTCATATCCAAACCTCTACTCATCGCAATGCCTATCATATGTGTGTGACCCTCTAGGCCCAATATCGAGCTGGCCGTGAGTCATACCTGTCAGAACTCCTTCTAACTCAGTGAATTATTATCTCTGTAATAATTCACTCAACTCATCGACTACGGACGTACTAGGCCACTACGCCGTAGTCCCCAGACGATACAGGGGAATCCAATCCATTGGACCTGTCTGTCCTCAGTTACCATGTACCTATAGTCCCTCATCCATCTAATATCCCAGAGACCGTATATCGAGCATGGTGCTGTCAGACCCATATGGTTTCTACTCGAGTCTCGCTCTAATCGGATTCTCCCAGAGAACTCTTTCTCTCTCAACCCGAATGACCCTGGCTAGGGATTTGTCTGAGCAAGAACACATAGGATATTCCTCTCATGACGCCGAGAGTGGATGATCCTCTATTGACACTCAATAGCCCTCGTAAGGTCGACTACCACTCCCAATGACCAGCTGTACTAGATCTGGGGACAGCCAAACCTATAAGTCTGGTATCAAAGAGTGGAGCACTCATACAGGACATCCTTGGTGTCTCAAGTCTAAAGACCAGATACACCACTAGGACTACGGAATCACTGTCTGACAATAAGGCATCATCAACCATCCAGCATTCCGTAAGCGGATCAATCAGTGAACTCATTCTCCAATGAGCACCTGTACTGTATCCCTAGTGTCCCTACACGAGCAGCTATGAGACCAGCTGCATCCATCATATGGACGGGTATACAGCACACCAGTCTATCCGGTTATCACGATGTCCCTCTCGAGTAACCTATGACCGGGATTATTTAGGATATGTGTTTAAAGGTTAATCGATCTCATTATCGTGATCTCATCACGATCCGATTCCCATTGCACAAATCCAAGGACATCACAATATATATATATGCATTTATGCAATAGTTATAAAGTGATATACGCCAAAATATAATAAGCAAAAAGATTCTGTATCAAGTCACACGTGCCATCACTCACGTGATTGGCTTGCTGGGCACCTATGACTAACAAAAGTTGTTTACACCAACAGATTGGCGCTAGAAGGAGGGCTTCGAATGTCGAGCGATCTACAGATCCACTCTGGCGAACCCGCAGCTATGGGGTTGCGTCCGGTCAACACCCCGGAAGAACATCCCCTGCGTGATGAACCCTGAGACGAACGCCCCACCACTACATCGGAGCGCTACTGGCGGTTGTTCAGCGACCTGGGTTTATCGCCACCCGACGCCCCCGTCGGCCCGTCGCCTGTATCGCCCGAAGCCTTCCACGACCTCGCTCATCAAGTCCGAGCACTGGCGGGAGTGGTGCAAACTATCATCCCGCTCGTTTCCCAATCGACGCCCCCGCATATAACCCAGCCTCTGCAACAGCGGGAGCCCCCCACCCGGACTCATGCACCACTTCCCGAGCTCCCTGCTTCGCCTCGGAACCGAACAGCTCAGCCTAGGAACCGAGAGGCGGAAGACACGTCGAGTCGCCCAGAGCCTTAGGTGCTATCCGCGGACTCGACGAACGCCCTGCAAGCCCAGTTGCGTCTCGTTAGTCAACGCCTCGATGAAGTACAGCAGGAGGTTCGCAGGTCAAAAGGAGAGCTCGGAGCGGACGGACACCAAGGGTCCCCATTTGTGCTTGAAATATAAGATCAAGTGATTCCACCACACTTCCGGCTCCCTTCGCTTGACGCCTATGACGGCGCCACTGACCCCGCGGACCACATAGCCGCCTTTCGCACCCAAATGGCGCTATATGGGACTTATGACGCCTTGATGTGCAGGGCGTTCCCAACGACTTTGAGGGGGTCGGCCCGCGCATGGTACAGCAACCTGAAGACCGGGACCATCACTTCCTTCGATCAACTCGTCAAAGACTTTGAGCTCAACTTCCTGGCCTACGCCCGACCAAAGCCATCTGTGGCGTTGCTCCTCGGACTCAACCAAAGGGAGGACGAGCCCCTCTCCCATTTTGTGAACCATTTTACGACGCAGATCCGAGGGCTCTCAGACGCTCACCCCTCTCTGTTGATGTAGGCATTCATGATAGGCCTGCGGCCTTCCAGGTTCTTCTGGTCTCTGGTGGAGCGACCCCCCACGACGGTACCCGAGATGCTCCAGCGAGCAAGCCAGTTCATCGCCGCAGAGACATGGATGGCCGGGAGGCGCGAAGAGCACAAGAGGGTCAAGCCGGAGCCGCCCCGGCAGCAGCAACCCGTTGCATCATGGAATCCCCGCCTTGAGCTCGTCCCAAACAAAAATATTTCTCCACATAAGGGAGAAGGGACTGCTCAAAGATCCCTACCCGATGAGGAGTCCGCGAGAGCTGGCAGACCGATCGAAGTACTGCCGCTTCCACCGGCAGCATGGGCATGACACTGAATAGTGTCGGGAGTTGAAGAGGCAGATCGAGGAGCTCATTCGTAGAGGGCATCTCGGCCAGTACCTTCGGCCGGACAAGGAACTTTCGCCGCGCCCGGAGGGTCCCATCGAACGACACATCGACGTGATAGCTGGCGGCCCCGCATCTGGCGGGGATTCCATGACCAGAAGAAAGGCATACGCCTGAGCTGCCCCGGCCGAAGCTCCCAGGCATGGGCCCGAGCCCGAGGTCACTTTCCCGGCCTGAGCATCCGAACAATCCGAGCACGACGATGCGCTCATGATATCGGCCAGGATCACCAATGCGCAAGTAAGAAGGATCATGGTTGATACCGGGAGCTCAGCCGACATACTCTACTTCGACGCCTTCCAAAAGCTCGACTTATCCAGAGACAACATAAAGCCAATGTGCTCGGCGCTCATCGAATTCACCGGTGATTCGATCTCACCGCTGGGGGCAATCACTTTGCCATTGACCCTGGGAGCCCCGCCGAGGTCAAAGACAGTGATGACCACCTTCTTAGTGGTTGACCTCCCCACTGCATACAACGCTATTCTCGGCCGACCGACCCTCAACAAAGTCAGAGCCATCGTCTCAACTTACTACCAAACTGTGAAGTTCCCGACCCATGCCGGGACCGAAGAGGTCACGGGAAGCCCCCAAGAATCCAGGCGCTGCTACCTGACCGTCGTCTCGTTACACAAGAGAGCAAGGGTCGAACCACCATTGGCGGATCCCCGGGAGGCGAAGAAGCCAGCCCCCCATCCTGAGCCGAGGGGGTCCACCATCGACTTGCCACTGCTAGAGGGTTGGCCAGACCAAACGATCAAAATCGGTCGGAGCTACCCGAGCAAGAACGAAGGCAGCTCGTCGGCTTCTTACAGGAAAATACCGACGTCTTCGCCTGGTCGCCATCTGACATGACGGGCGTCGACCCGGAGGTCGCACAACATCACCTCAATATTTCACTCGACGCTCGCCCGGTGAAGCAAAAACCCAGACGGCAGGCCCCTGATCGGCAGCTCGCCATACGAGAAGAAGTGGATCTACTTTTAGTGGCAGGCTTCATAGAAGAAGCCAGATACCCACGATGGCTATCCAATGTAGTCTCGTCAAGAAACCTAATGGAAGTTGGAGGATGTGCGTTGATTACACTAGTCTCAGCAATGCATGCCCAAAGGATTGCTACCCCTTCCCAAAGGTCGACCAGTTGGTCGACGCAACGGCCGGACACGCCCGCCTCTCATTCATGGACGCCTTCTCGGGATACAACCAGATCAGAATGGCACCCGAAGACCAAGAGCATACGGCCTTTCTCACCGATCAAGGGGTTTACTTTTATAAAGTCATGCCTTTCAGATTGAAGAATGCCGGGGCTACATACCAGAGAACAGTGAACAAGATGTTCGCCCACCAGATCGGGCGGAACATGGAAGTTTACGTTGACGACATGATTGTAAAAAGCCAAGAGGCAGGAGCTCACCTTGCCGATTTGGCCGAGGCATTCGCCACACTATGCAAGTTTGGCATACGACTCAACCCCGCGAAGTGTGCCTTCGGCGTCACCTTAGGAAAGTTTCTCAGGTTTATCATACACGAAAGAGGAATTGACGCCAACCCGGAGAAAGTCCAGGCGATCATCAATATGCAGTCACCTCGGACAATCAAAGACCTGCAACGCCTTAATGGGAGGCTCGTTGCCATGTCCCATTTCCTTGCCCGATCGGGTGATCGCTGCCTCCCCTTCTTCAGGGCACTGAGGAACCCGAAAAATTTTCAATGGACGGCGGAATGCGAGGAAGCCTTCAAACAAATGAAGCAACACTTGGCCAGCCTCCCCCGACTTGCCTTAGTCTCTCCTGGGGAGAAGCTAGGCCTCTACCTGGCTGCCTCCCAGCACGCAGTCAGTTCTGTTTTGGTCAAAGAAAACTCCGGTGAACAGCTTCCGGTCTACTATGTCAGCCACGTCCTGAACGGGCCTGAGGAACGATACCCACCGATTAAGAAACTGGCACTCGCGCTCGTGCTATCAGCCCGGAAACTATGCCCCTACTTCCAGGCTCACCCGGTGGAGGTCATCACCGACCAACCACTTCAGCAAATCTTGTCTAAATTTGATGTTGCAAGACGTCTTCTCAAATGGGCGGTGGAGCTCGACGAGCATGACATACAATACGTGCCCAGGACCGCTATCAAAGCCCAGTCCGTGGCCGACTTCATCACAAAATTAACCCAGATCAAGGACGTGGATCTCGAGCAACCTCCCGAAGCATAGGTCCTGCACGTCGACGGATCGGCCAACTCAAATGGCACCGGCGCGGGGCTGGTGCTGCTAGCTCCCGGCGGGCGTCGTTCGAGCGTTCCCTCCGCTTCGGGTTCCAAGCCACTAACAACGAGGCGAAATACGAGGCGCTCATAGCAGGACTCAGGTTGGCCCTTGAGATGCAGGTGATCTCCATATGCATCCTCACCGACTCGCAACTGGTAGCCGAGCAACTCAACGGGGGATATGAGGCTCTGGACCCGATCATGGCGAAGTACCTGGCACAGGTAAGGAACCTGACCGCCAAGTTCCCTCATTTTACATTATCTAATGTCCCGAAGGGAGAAAACGAACGAGCCGACGCGCTAGCTAAGCTGGCGTCAAAGCCAGCCCCCGAAGCCGGGCCCGAGGTCGAGGAGCTCCCTGCCCGTGCTATCGAAATCGCAGCGGCACGCCAATCACATGGGTACAAGAGTTGCTACGCTTCAAGCGGGACGAGACCCTTCCTCTTGACGAGGCTACGGCTCGGCGCCTACATCATACGCATGCGTGGTATACCGAGGTGAGTGGAAGGCTCTATAAGCGGTCCTTCACATACCCCCTCCTACGGTGCTTGGAGCCCGACAAAGCTCGGACGGTTCTGGCTGAGGTCCATGAGGGAGTCTGCGGGGAACACATCGGCGGGCGAACCCTGGCAAACAAAATACTTCGCCAAGGTTACTACTGGCCGACCATGTGCTGCGACGCGAAGGCTTATGTACAGCGGTGCAGTTCGTGCCAAGAACACGCCCGCACGCCCCGGCAGCCCGCGGTCCCGCTCACCCCCATCGATTGCGCATGGCTGTTTGCGCAGTGGGGTTTGGACCTGCTCGGACCTTTCCCCCCAGCCTCGGGATAGCGAAAGTATATCGTCGTGGGTGTGGATTATTTCACAAAGTGGGTCGAGGCCGAACCACTGGCGATGATCACGGAGTGGCAAATGGAAAAGTTCGTGTGGAGGAACCTGGTGACTCAGTTTGGCTTGCCCAAAACCATCATTACAAACAATGGGCCCCAGTTCGCCGGTAGAAGGTTCCGCGAGTTCTACGCAAGCCACGGAATCCAGCTAAGGTTCAGCTCGGTGGCTTACCCTCAGACGAACGGGCTAGCAGAGGTAACCAATAGGTCCATTCTAGACGGGCTCAAAAGAAGAGTGTCCGCAGCCCGATCGGCTTGGACGGACGAACTCCCGAGCGTCTTGTGGTCATTACGCACCACCCCTAAAACCGCGATGGGAGAGTCCCCCTACAGCCTCACGTTCGGGACCGAAGCTATCCTACCGCCCGAGGTAACTATCCCCACCCTTCGGACAAAAAACTATGACGAGGGAACCACAAACGAAGGGCTTCGAGCCGACCTTGACATGCTCGAAGAACGGCATGCCGATGCACACTTGAAGGCCCTCTCTTATAAGAGAGCTGCCGTGAAGGTGTACAACTGGAAGGTACGACCCCTGCCAATCAAGTTAAACGACCTGGTCCTTCGCAAAACCGAAGTCAGCGACCCGACTCGAGCGAGGGGGAAGCTAGCCCCTAAATGGGAAGGACCTTATCGGGTCATCGAGACAATCTGACCGGGTACATACCGGCTCGCGACGATGGACGTTTCTTCTGTACCGAGAACATGGAATGTCCAGAATCTTAAGAAGTTTTTTCCCTAAGAGAAGAAGAAGTTTTTTCGTCTAAAGAAGAAGTTTTTCGTCCGAGGAAGAAGAAGCTTTTCACTTAAGGGAAGAAGAAGAAGCTGGGCAAACACATGAGAGAAGAAAATTTTTATTTTATTTAAAAAACTAAGATTACAGGACTCGACCCTGACTCACAAGATCCGACCCCAACTCACAAAAACATACAGGACCCCTCTTTATTACAGTGGGACGTCCAGGAGGTCATCAAAAGGGATGTCCTCGGGCATATCTACCTCCAGATCCTTAGGGTGGGGAGTGAAGGGGTCCTCCTCCACCTCAAGGCCGGGGTGACGAGCACGAAAACGGGACGTGGTGATTCGGTATCCATATTCAAAAGACACCCGCCCCGTCTGCGTTAGCCCGAGTTCGAACCCCTCGGACTTCTTATACGCCTCGAGGAGCTCCTTATCCTTGACGGGTCGAAGACGGGCCTCCTCCGCCAGCGCTTCCGAGGCCGCCCTCGTTTCGGCCTTCGCCTTCTCCAGCTTCTTGCCGAGGGCGCTCGCCTCCGTCTTCAACAGGCGGAGCTCGGTCCGCTCCACCCTTATTGTTTTTTGGAGCTCCTCGTTTGGTTTCTTGGAGGCCTCGAGCTTTGACCTGAGGCAAGCCGCCTCCGCCTCAGAGTCCGTCGCGCACTTCTCGACGGTCGCCACAGCCTCCGGGCCGGCCCCGGCTCGGGCCTCCTCGACCTGGCGGTGGAGCTCGATGTTGTGGCTAATAAGGCCCCCGATGACCCGGCCGGCGTCACGCACCCTGTCCATCAGGGCTATCGCATAATGAAGGCCCTGCAAAAAGAAAGACAAGTCAAGAAGGTCATCGTCAGACAAACGACCCCGAACGGAAAGAGAAGAGGAGTACTTACCCAGGTCAAAGATTGGGCGGACTTGCTGAGCAGAGCCTCCGAGGGCAAGGTGTACAAATCCCGAGCCATGTCGGGATGAAGTGCGCCTCGGAGGAATGCTGCGGAGGAGTCCCCTCCGGCCCACACCCTGTCCCCCCGGGACAGGCCTCCCCAACGGGCTACCAGGGGGTCGCTGGCCTCCCCGATCGGGATTTCGCCCACTAGCCGCGTTAGGAACGACTCCTCGTCCCCGGTTGGCAATCGGCACAGGTCACGAACAGAGGGAGGGCGCGGACCCTTCCCAGCCACCCACCGACTAGGCCCAGCCTCGCCCCGACGGGGGCCCGCCTCAGCCCCCTTTGAAGGTGCCGCCTTCGCATTCTTCTGAGGGCGCCCGGCCTCGACCTCCAGTGGGGCGTCCTTCGTCCCGGGCCGCAGGTCACCCGGCAGTGCTGGGGGAGGAGCTTGCGACGCCTTACCCCCCAAGAGCGACCGGAGGTTCACCATTTCTACAAGAGACAAGAAGAGTATTAATATCAGGGATGGGCTGACGTACTAACGTACCCAGAGGCATCGGGCTGAGACCCGCCTCGACCAGCCACTGCTCGGTCATGTTCCGGAGGGCCTGGGACCTGGGGAGAATCTCCTTGAGCCTCCCCAGATCTTGGCGCTCTGCTTCGCCCAAAAGTGGGGTGGTGTTGTCGATCGCCCTCGCAGACCACTGAACCCCGTAACCCCAGTCCTGTGCGCGGCAAATGTAAAAAAACCTCCCCTTCCACCCTTTATTATTAGAAGGGCCCCCCCCCGACTCGAAAGCCCGTCCGGGCAGATAGGAAGTAACCCCCCGAACCCTTGGAGAGGCGATAATAGGAGAGAAAGAGGTTGAGGGTGGGGGTGATATTTGCATAGTAGCATTCCCCTAGGAATACCACTAGGTAGCGCCAGGAGTTCGGCACCACCTGAGACGGCGAAATCCGCCAGAAATATATGCAGGACACAATGAGGGGATGAAGGGAAAAACGCAGACCCGCCTCCAGGGCGTCCAAGGTCATCGCGAAACCCTTCGGGACCGGGTCATACGCCCGCTGTCCCGGTTCAGGGGCACTAAGGATGTGGTCCTCCAAGATACTATAGCGCTCCCGGAGTCCCCCCAACAGAGACCCACTCACGGTGGAATCATTGTCGTGCGGCCACATCAATGCCTCCAGGGCCCGCGCCGCTTCCCCATCTGAGGATTCCACGGGGGACGTCGGAGGACATCCCCCTCCAGCTACGTGGGAAGGGGAAGAAGAGGAGGAAGAAGAGGACGACATCTTAACTGACCTTGACAGGAAGGTGCTACGGGGAAAGGGAAGACGACGCAGGAGGCAAGGAAGAAAACTGGGAAGGGAATGACAAGACTTGAAGAAGGAAACTCAGCGGCGAAAGATAAAAGCGAAGCTGGGCGTTCGCTATTTAAAGGGGATGTCCCTCCAGAACTAGCGCCCCTTCGCCTCCCGAGAATGGGCGACAGCCCACCCGCGCACGTGCGTAACCGTCACACCAGAAATGCCAAAAGATGGCCCGCCTTAATGAAAGGCTGACGTGGCAACCCCGCTGAAGCGGCAACGCCTTGGTGCCTCGATCTTGATGCCCGAAAGCGTGCGGCAAAAGCAACCGACTCCCCCTCAGAAAGGAAATCAAATATGGTAGCTTTTCGACTCCCGCTACTGCTAAGTAGGCAAGGAGGGAAAGAAGCACAAGTAGCTTCTCGGGCCCGCCGGACCATGTTGTGCCCCTCGGCTGCATGATGCCCGAGACCACACCTGCGCGGCCAGCTCACTTGTGTCGTGCTCCTCAGGTCTATGCCCCCGAGACCACACCTGCGCGGTCAACCTGCCTGCGTTGTGCTCCTCGGCTCTATGCTCCCCGAGACACACCTACGCGACCTACCCGCTTGCGTCGTGCTCCTCGGCCGCATGGTGCCCGAGACCACACCTGCGCGGCCTGCCCGCCTGCGTCGTGCTCCTCGGCCCTATGCTACCCGAGACACACCTATGCGGTCAGCCCGCCTGCGTTGTCCTCCCCGGCTCTATGCTCCCCAAGACACACCTGCGCGGTCAGCTCGCCTGCATCGTGCTTCTCGGCCCTATGCTCCCCGAGACACACCTGCGCGGTCAGCCCACATGCGTCGTGCTCCTCGGCTCTATGCTCCCCGAGACACACCTGCGTGGTCAGCCCGCCTGCGTCGTGCTCCTCGGCCCTATGCTCCCCGAGACACACCTGCGCGGTCAGCCCGCCTGCGTCGTGCTCCTCGGCTCCACACCCCCCGAGACCACCTCCCTCGCCGCGGCCTGCCCGCCCGAGACGTGCTCGACCTCATGTCGCATGAGACTACTGCGGCACCAAAGGACAAAGCCATGCCTCGGACTCCCCCCTATTGCAATAACCGACGCATAGCTTCTTCCGGGGGGGAATATGATAAGGGTAATAATGGCGACATGATGCGCTACGACATCAGCCATGACTGGACGACACTCTGCCCGAAAGAGGGCAATAATGCCGACGTGATGTGCGCTGACGTCACTCGCTCTCAGACAACGACTTCATCGTTGTCTGACCCAACGCGCTTGACCGAGGCAGAGGAGAACGACCACCGAGGCACGCCCATACCCTGCGGCAGTTCGGTTCTCCACGCAACGTCAATGGCGATGTCAAACGCCATCAGAGGTACGTTCCTGCCTCCTGCAGGCAGGCACGTCAGGTAACACTCAACTGCCCTATAAATACCCCCGAGTTCTAAACGACGGGGAGGACACTTCTTCACTAAAAACTCCCTCCACATCGTCTAACTTGATAGTCGGAAGGGTTGGGCCGAGCTTCCGACCCGACCTGTGTGCAGGTACAAGGGCGGGGTTGCATCTTCCCGACGCTACGGAAAAGCTTCACTCCCGACGCAACGTCCCGCCCGGACCACCGTAATCAGCCACCTCAGCAGTCTCGAGGAACGCCGTGCAAGATCCCCGCACATTCGGACCCGAACCAAGCCGCGTCGACCCCGAGGCCACGGCATAAAATTGTTTACACCAACACATGTTATTCGTTTATTTAGCCACTTGATACATTTAATCACGCGTATTTATGGTCAGACTTATGAAACCAAAACACGAGAATGGTGGAGCGATGGTTTCGAAAAGTCAAGAAGTTGGCCTTTCTAAGAACAACCATTGAAAAGAAAACGTTTGAACAGACAACTTTTTTGTCCCTTCACATCAAAATTGGTTTTGCGTTTTTCGTGTGCATTCCAGTGATCTCACGGTTTCATTTGCTGATCGTTTGCTCAAACTGGCGAGGAAGGTTCCGTTCTGAATGCTGTGATGGAGTCATACGGAATCGACGACCAAAACCGACTTTTGCAGTCGACTTTGACGACACCTCCGCATGCATGCACGAACGAAGCAGCAGTACACGAGTAGTTTACCGACTTGGGTGGCTACTCGTCGTGCAGTATCGTATGTTTCTATGAATTGGAATACATGGTCATGCACGTTTCCACATCTTGTGCTGTATACGTATGGCACTACAAAGACTTCACGTACAAGTGACGGATTGGCATGACACGGTTGGTCCACCACGTGTTACTAGATTTCCCACATGGGTAACGTGTATGACATCGAAGACGGAGAGGACGGGTTCACATTACTCACGGGGGCCCCACGTGTGCGTGAGAGAGAGGATGTCACAGTGTTGGGGACGGAATGTATTATACTTCTGTTATCATTTTGACTATATAAGCGTCGGATTTCGTACGTTCGTGTAACACGTGACGTCGTGACGTCACCTCATTCGTTCTCTCCCTGTCTGTCTCTCGCTCGCAGTCCATATATCGGTGCTCGATTCCTCCCGTCTCATTCAACTCGCTCTCTCGCGGCTCCCGAGCTCTTCACCCGAGACGAGCTCGGCTAAACAGCAGAAATGTCGCCCGCCGCAGTGGCTCCCCCCCTCTCGCGCACCAAGCGGTTCGTCATCGCCGCCGTTTCCGCCATCAACGACGCCGCTTGCCGCTCCGACGGCACCGTCAACCGCCGGCTCGTGTCGCTTCTCGACGCCCGGGTCGCCGCCTCCGCCAAACCCTTTCGTGGCGTCCGCACTGCCGACGTCCCCGTTGACCTCTCCCGCGATCTGTGGTTCCGACTCTTCGTCCCCTCTTCCGTTTCTGACGGCGAACGGCTTCCCGTCATCGTCTTCTTCCACGGAGGCGGGTTCGCCTTCCTGTCCCCCGACTCCTACCTCTTCGACGACGTGTGCCGCCGGATCTGCCGCACGGTCCACGCTGTCGTGGTATCCGTCAACTACCGCCTCGCGCCGGAGAACCGGTGCCCGGCGCAGTACGAGGACGGGGTTCACGTGCTCCGCTTCCTCGAGGACGGCGGCCTCTTGTACGCTGACCCGTCCGCTGCAGATCTTGCCGACCTATCCAGCTGCTTCCTCGTGGGCGATTCCGCCGGCGGAAACATCGTCCACCACGTAGCCCGGCGCTGGGCAGCGGACGCCGACGGCGGGTGGAAGAGGCTGCGACTGGCGGGAATGGTGCTGATCCAGCCCTACTTCGGTGGCGAGGAGCGCACAGAGGCTGAGCTGAGGCTGGTCGGTGCACCGCTGGTGTCGGTGGAGAGGACGGACTGGCTGTGGCGGGCGTTCCTTCCGGAGGGAGCGGACCGGGACCACGAGGCGTCGAACGTGTTCGGGCCGCGGGCGGTGGGGGAGCTGGAGGAGGCTCTGCCGGCGGCGATGGTGGTGGTAGGGGGCTTCGACCCGCTGCAGGACTGGCAGCGGAGGTACTGCAAGGGGCTGAGGGCGAGGGGCAAGTCGGCGCGGCTGGTGGAGTACCCGGAGGCCTTCCACTCCTTCTACTCCTTCCCTGATCTGAAGCAATCCACAGTGCTCATGGAGGAGATCAAGAGCTTCGTCGACAGCCACCGACCTCGGAAGGAGGAGGACAGAGAACGAAGTGGTGGTGGTGACAAGCACAGTAATATTGAAGAGTGGTAGTTGTTTATTGAGTGTAGATAACAGTAATTGTGATTGCACAGTATTTGGTTATTGTATGTGCCATATCCCACAATGCTTCTTAATATGTACAAAAAATATTAACTGGTTTTTTATACAAAAATAAAATTTTATTTATTGGAACAAACTTAATTGGTACCATCTCTTTTTTTGTTTTTGATATAAACGAGATGAAAGGATTCAGAAAGATGTGAGTCGAGTGTTTGTATCAGTCGTCGATAAAGATAAAAAAAAGGTTTTTAATTTTGTGTTACTGAAACAATGACAATAATTGTAGGACCAGAAGGTAGACACAATCCTCACAGACTACTGCATGCCGGAGATGACTGGTTATGACCTCCTAAAGGCTGTCATGGTATGAAAGCTGTGCAGAACAATCTGCATTCTGCCTCATCTTCCTGCTAATCATGTCTACATCTTACACTTCAGGAACAGAGCTGCCAAAAACCCCTTCCTGTGATCGTAATGTCATCAGAAAACGAGCCACAGAGAATCAACAGGTTTGTATCTTCCTTCCACACTTCTTTGGATGCCGTTCACTGCAAAGACGAATTCTGCTGAATGCACCATCATCATTTAAGCCGTCAACAAACCAAACATTAGTCTTGTCTGGGCACCCATCCGATATTTCATGCCTTGCTTCTATTTCTTTCTTTTTCCTGGTCAAAGAAACCAATGATTTGTGCATTGCTGAATGAGATGTGCCCATTCTATTGCCGGGAGAGATGATATGTTTCTTCTCCAAAACTAAATGATCATGCGTGTGTGTTCAAACTAGGTGCCGAGCTATTGGAGCCGAGGATTTCATCATCAAACCTCTCCAAGCTAATGACGTTCTGAGACTGAGAAGCTACGCTCGAACAGGACCGCCGCCGCCGCCATCGTCGTCTGCCAAGGCGGGCACCAAGAGGAAAATGACAAGCGAGTTGATGGCTGAGAGCGGACGCGGTGGCTCGGAAAGACGACGGCCGCGCCTTACCGGGCCGGCGATGGCGTGATAGCAATCATCGGCATCGAACAAGCGTCATAGGAAGCCTCTCGTATTGTAATTACAATATAATGCCCACCACGCGTTCTCGAGTGAGTTTGTTTGCTTGTGGTGTTAGTGGTGATAAGTTGTATTGTAGTGATGAAAAGTACTTATGAATGGTTGAGTACAATGGTTTATTTATACATTTGAGGATTTTTCTCAACTATCCTATGAGATTTTCTCATGCAATTGAGAAAATCTTTATCTGTTGTCATGCACTCCGCATGATTTAGCTCCTGTCAAGTATACCAATCTTGAAATAATATAACGAAAATATTATATGAGCGAGAGGCTTCATGAGTGAGTCTGCTAGTTGATCAACCGTATGGACATAAGAAACATGTAGTTGATGTCTAACAACTTAATCTCGCACGAAATGAAAATCGATTATAATATATTTCTTGCGTGAATAGAAAACCGGATTGACACATAGATAGGTAGTTTTAATATTATCATAATATATTATAGGAGGAAAGGTAGAGTTGACGTTGAGTTTCTTGATAGGCGGAGAGGAGTGGCGTTGTTGCTCATTGGAGCTGGTGCGATAGTGGTAGAGCTCGAGGACTTTGGAGGTCGTCTGAGCTATGGCTTAAAAGGCTAGTTGTTGGTGGCGCTGCACCTGAGCGGTGGATTTGATAGTAGCTTTGGAGTTGGTGCGATAGTGATAGAGCTCGAGGACTTTGAAGGTCGTCTGATGGCTTCGCTGTCTAAGCTATGGCTTAAAAGGCTAGTTGTTTGTGGCGCTGCACTTGAGCGGTGGATTTGACCGTAGCTCCGGAGTTGTAGTTGTTGGAGGATGGAGCAGCGGTCAGTGAAGAAAGAAGGATAAACCTTGTTCTAAGACAATATGACTCTGATACCATGATAAGTTGTATTATAATGATGAAAGGTACTAATAAATAGTTGAGTACAATGACTTATTTATACATGTGGGAAGGAAGTATTTTCCTTAACTATCCTACGAGATTTCCTCGTGCAGTTGAGAAAATCTTTATCTATTATCAAGTAAATGGATCATCTGCTATTCAACTTGTTGTGGGAAACAACTTTATGCCGTGGCCTCGAGGCCAACACGGCTTGGTTCGGGTCCGAATGCACGGGGATCTTGCGCGGCGTTCCTCGGGTCAGCTGGGGTGTCCGATTGCGATGGTCCGGTCGGGTCGTCGCGCCAGGAGTGAAGCTTTTCCGCAGCGTCGGGAAGATGGAACCCCGCCCTGGTACCTGCACACAGGTCGGGTCGGAAGCTCGGCCCGACCCCTCCGACGATCAAGTCAGATGATGTGGAAGGGAGTTTTTTAGTGGAGAAGTGTCCCCCCCTTCGTTTAGAACTCGGGGGTATTTATAGGGCAGTTTAGTGTTACTTGATGTGCCTGCCTGCGGGAGTCAGGATCGTACCTCTGATGGCGTCTGACATTGCCATTGGTGTTGCGTGGAGAACCGAACTGCCGTAGGGTATGGGTGAGCTTCGGTCGTCGTCCTCCTCTGCCTCGGTCAAGCGCGCGGGGCCAGACAACGATGAAGTCGTTGTATGAGTGCGGATGACGTCAACACATGTCGAGTCAGCATTATTGCCCTCCTCCTCGGGCAGAGTGGCGCCCAGGTGAGGCCGACGTCGTGACACATCATGTCGCCATTATTACCCCTATCATATTCACCCCCCCCCCCCCCCCCCCCCGAAAGAAGCTATGCGTTGACTATCGCAATTGGGAGGAGTCCGAGGCATGGCTTTGTCCTTTGGTGCCGTAGTAGTCTCGGGCGACATGAGGTCGAGCTTGTCTCAGGCGGGCAAGTGGGAGCATAGAGCCGAGGAGCACGACGCAGGCGGACTGGCCACGCAGGCGTGTCTTGGGGAGCATAGGGCCGAGGAGCACGACGCAGGCAGGCTGGCCGTGCAGGCGTGTCTTGGGGAGCATAGGGCCGAGGAGCACGACGCAGGCGGGCTGGCTGCGCAGGCGTGTCTTGGGAACATGAGGCAAAGGAGCACGACGCAGGCGGGCTGGCCGCGCAGGTGTGGTCTCGGGCATTATGCGGTCGAGGATCACGACGCAGGCGGGCAGACCGCGCAGACGTGGTCGCGAGGGCCATGCGACCGAGTAGCACGACGCAGGCGGGCTGGACACACAGGCGTGTCTTGGGGCCATGAAGCCGAGGAGCACGACGCAGGCGGGCTGGCCGCACAGGTGTGTCTCGGGAACATGGGGCCAAGGAGCACGATGCAGGCGGGCTGGCCGCGCAGGTGTGGTCTCGGGCATTATGCGACCGAGGAACACGACACAGGCGGGCAAACTGCGCAGGCGGGCAGACCGCGCAAGCGTGGTCACGATCATGCGGCCGAGTAGCACGACGCAGACGGGCAGACCGTGTAGGGGGGAGTCGAGCAGTGCATGGCCGAGGGAAGTGGCTCGGGCCGATTGACAACTCAAGCGTGCAGGCTGTGCTGAGGTGGACTCGGCAGTGTATGGCCGAGGAGCTCGGTGCAGGCAGGCTGCGACCGAGAAGCTCGGCTCAAGCGAGCAGGCCACGCTGAGGTGGTGATTCCGGGCAACATGCGGCCGAGGAGGCGGTCTCGGGGAGCATGGAGCCGAGGAGCATGACGCAAGCGGGCTGGCCGCGCAGGTGTGTCTTGGGAACATAGGGCAAGGAGCACGACGCAGGCGGGCTGGCCGTGCAGGTGTGTCTCGGGAACATTGGGCCAAGGAGCACGACGCAGGCGGGCTGGCCGCGCAAGTGTGGTCTTGGGCATTATGCGGCCGAGGATCACGACGCAGGCGGGCTGGCCGCGCAGGTGTGTCTCGGGAACACGGAGCAAAGGAGCACGATGCAGGGGGGCTGACCGCGCAGGTGTGTCTCGGGAACATGGGGCCAAGGAGCACGACACAGGCGGGCTGGCCGCGCAGGTGTGGTCTCGGGCATTATGCGGCCGAGGATCACGACGTAGGCGGGCAGACCGCGCAGGCATGGTCGCGATGGTCATGCGGTCGAGTAGCACGACGCGGGCGGGTAGACCGCGCAGGCGTGGTCGCGATGGTCATGCGGCCGAGTAGCACGACGTGGGCGGGCTGGCCGCGCAGGTGTGTCTCAGGAACATGGGGCCAAGGAGCACGACGCAGACGGGCTTGCCTCGCAGGTGTGGCCTCGGGCATTATGCGACCGAGGATCACGATGTAGGCGGGCAGACCGCGCAGGTGTGGTCGCGATGGTCATGCGGCCGAGTAGCACGACGCAGGCGGGCAGACCGTGCAGGGGGGAGTCGAGCAGTGCATGGCCGAGGGAAGTGGCTCGAGCTGATTGACAACTCAGGCGTGCAGGCTACGTTGAGGTGGACTCGGCAGTGTATGGCTGAGGAGCTCGGCTCAGGCAGGCAGGCCACGCTGAGGTGGTGATCTTGGGCAACATGCGGCCGAGGCGACGGTCTCGGGGAGCATGGAGCTGAGGAGCACGACGCAGGTGGGCTGGCCGCGCAGGTGTGTCTCGGGAACATGGAGCCAAGGAGCACGACGCAGGCGGGCTGGCCGCGCATGTGTGTCTCGGGAACATGGAGCCAAGGAGCACGACGCAGGCGGGCTGGCCGCGCAGGTGTCTCGGGAACATGGAGCCAAGGAGCACGACGCAGGCGGGCTGGCCGCGCAGGTGTGTCTCGGGAACACGGGGCCAAGGAGCACGACGCAAGCGGGCTGGCCGCGCAGGTGTGGTCTTGGGCATTATGCGGCCGAGGATCACGACGCAGGTGGGCAGACTGCGCAGGCGTGGTCGCGATGGTCATGCGGCCGAGTAGCACGACGCGGGCGGGCAGACCGCGCAGGCGTGGTCGCGATGGTTATGCGGTCGAGTAGCACGACGCGGGCGGGCAGACCGCGTAGGCGTGGTCGCAATGGTCATGCGGCCGAGTAGCACGACGCGGGCGGGCAGACCGGGTAGGCGTGGTCGCGAGGGTCATGCGGCCGAGGAAGTGGCCTCGGGCAACATACAACCGAGGAGGTGGCCTCGGGCAGCATGCAGCCGAGGAGGTGGCCTCGGGCAACATGCAGCCGAGGAGGTGGCCTCGGACAGCATGTTGCCGAGGAAGTGGTCTCGGGCAACATGCAGCCGAGGAACAACTTTACTTTGGTCAGCGATCGATCGCTCAACCGCGCGCAGGCGCGGGCGGCCAGGTTGTTTTTTTCCTGGGGAAGCTCAAGGGGCCGTCTCTTTTGGGAGTCGCCGGCTTTCGAGGCTGATATGATTAGCGCCTTCGTGCTTCGCACCGCGCTGTATTTGGCTGCCACGTCAGGCTGTATTTATGGCGAAGTGACGTTTGCGTCTTCGCAGCGCACTTCCGGAGAGGAAGGGTCACCGTTTTGGCGGGATCCTTGTTTATAAGTAACGCAGGGCTAGCCCCCCTGAGGGTCTCCCCATCCATTCCTACTCTGCCGCTTCGGACTCCACTGTTTCGTTAGCGTCGATCATTCTTCTCTTCTCACTAAAGGTCAGTAAGGATGGTGTCTTCTTCCTCCTCCTCTTCGTCCTCTTCTTCGTCTAAAGTCGGAAAAATGGTGGTTGTGTCGAATCCCAATTCGTCACCCGACGAAAAAGCGGCTCGGGCCCTCGAGGCCCTAATGTGGCCACACGACCTCGACTCAACTGTGAGCGAGTCGTTGCTCAGTCGCCTCCGGGGTCTCTACGGCATCCCGGAGGAGTTTGTTCTCCTTGCTCCTGAGCCCGGCCAACGGGCGTACGACCCAATTCCAAGGGGTTTCGCCCTCACCATCGATGCTTTTGAGGCCGGGCTGCGCCTCCCCCTGCACCCCCTCATAACCTCTTGCATTTCATGGTGGCGCATCTCACCGTCTCAGATGGCGCCCAACTCTTGGCGCTATATCATGGCGTTCCTAGGGGAGTGCCACTATGCTAATATCACCCCGACCCGGTCCCTCTTCCTTTCTTGCTTTCGTCTTTCCAAGGGGTCGGGGGGCTACTATCTGTCCGCCCGAGCGGGCTTTCGAGTTAGCGGGGCCCCTTCCAATAATAAGGGGTGGAAGGAGCGCTTCTTTTTTGTCAGCCGCTCAGAGGACTGGGGTTTCGGGGTCCGGTGGGCGGCGTGCGCGATAGACAATGCTACCCCGGCCTTAGACGACGTGGAGCGCCGAGAGCTCCGGAGGCTTAAAGAAATCCTTCCAACCTCAAGAGCCATCCGGAGTATGTCCGAGGAGTTGTTGGTCGAGGCGGGTCTTAGCCCGGTGCCTCGAGGTATGCCCTAAGGGGTAGTTTTGGGGTTTCTTTTGTGGATTATCTAGTCACCTGACCAATGTCGGTGCTTCTATGCAAAGATGGTGGTTCTCCGAGCCCTGCGCGGGGGGAAGACCTCGTCGGCCGCATCGCACCGTTCGCTGGCCGTGGCGAGGACTAGTTCGAGGGAGGCTCCGGTGGACGTCGAGGCCGGTCGTCCTCGAAAAAAGGCGAGGGTTTCCTCAAGCGAAGTCTCTGGAGGGGCCGCGGTTCAACCGGCGGGGGTCGTTATTGTGCCGGCGGGCCATGCCGGGGGGAGCCCCGGGAGAGGCGAAGCTGGCACCAGCAGGGAGGTGGCGGGGGAGGCTCCTCTAGGGCCCTCCTTCCGTGACCTTTGTCGTCTGCCGACCGGGGGGGAGGACGAGCCTTACCAGATGCGGGTGGTGGGCAGTCTCCCGCGGGGTGAGGCCTCCGACCCGCTGGTGGCCCGCTGGCAGGGCCTCACCCGAGGCAGCCGAGTGTGGGCCGAGGGGGCTTCTGCCGCCGAGTTTGTCCGCGAGGGGCTTCATCCCGACATAGCTCGGGATTTGTATACACTGCCCTCCGAGGTCCTCATCGGCAAATCTGCTAAGTCGGTGCTATGGGTAAGTGTTATTCCGCCCCTTTGTTTGCGCGTGCCCAGATAGTTTTTTGACTCGTTTCTCTGCAGGGTAACCATTACGCCGCGGCGCTGATGGACCGCGTTCGCGACGCGGGGCGAGTCATCGCCACCCTGAGTGGCCATAACGCCGAGCTCCAGAAACAGGTGGACGAGGTCTGTGCCGGGGGGGGGGGGCCTGAGGCGGTCGCGGCGGCTGAGCAGCGTGCCACGGATTTGAATGCGGAGGCAACGCGCCTTCGATCCAAGCTTCAGGCGTCTGAAGCACGAAGTATGGAACTTCAGACGCATCTGAAGGCGTCTGTGGCCGAAGCTCGCTCGACGAGGGCGGATTCACTGGAGTTGATCCGTCGTCTAAAAGAGGCGCGCGCCGAGGCACGGGGGGCTTCCGAGGCCCTTGATACCGAGATCCGCCAAAGGCCGGAAAAGGACAAGAAATTGATCGAGGACTACAAAAGTTCCTCGGGCATTCAACTTGGCCTTGTTCGGACCGGGCGGGTCTCGTATGAATACGGGTACCGGATTGCCCTTGCCCGTTTTAAGGGGCGCCACCCTGACCTGGAGGTCGCGGAGGACCCCTTCGACTCCTTTCCTGAGGACATGAGCATCGACATGCCGGACAAGGTTCCTTTTGATGACAGCCCCGACGCTCCTGAGGAATAAATGTCGACGTATCTGTACTTTTTCTTTTTCGTCTTATCGTTCGGGTGTTTGATTACTGATGTAATGTGCTTCCTGAATGAATGCAGTCTTTTTCTTTTTCCTAACTTGTTTGCTTGTGTCTTCTGATGTCGCAATACAATTCTGACTTTTGCCAAGTCCCCGTTCACGGAAAGAACTTTTTGAGATTTTGTGTGTTCCAAGTCCTTGGCAAAGGGCGGCCCATCATCGTCGCGAGTCGATATGTACCGACCCTGACAACTTCGGTCACCCGGTAAGGGCCTTCCCAATTGGGAGCTAATTTATCACGCACTCGGGTCGAGAGACATAACTCAGGTGGGCAGGCCGCACTGAGGTGGACTCGGGCAGTGTATGGCCGATGAGCTCGGCGCAGGCAGGTGAGGCCAAGGAGCTCGACTTAGGGAGGCTGCGACCGAGGGACAAGGTGGACTCGGGCAGTGTATGGCCGAGAAGCTCGGTGCCGACGGGCTGCGGCCGAGGAGCTCGGCGCAGGGAGGTTGCGGCCGAGGGACACGGCTCAGGCAGGTAGGCCGCTCTGAGGGTAGCTCAACAGTAAATGGCCGAGGGGCTCGGCGCATGCCGGCTATGGCCGAGAGACACCGCTCAGGCGGGCAAGCCGCTCTGAGGAGAGCTCGGCAGTATGCGGCCGAGGAGTAGATTCAGAAGGGTTTAAGCCGGGGCTAACCGTGAGCCGAGAGGTAGCCAGGTAGATGCTGAACCTTCGCTCGGAAGAGGCTGAGGCAGGGCTTAGACTTCTTTTCCAGGGACTACATCGGTTAGCCACCGCGGTCGCTTAGCCTCTCTTATGGAGCCCGCGGTCGGAAGTCCCTTCCCGTCTCGGCCGCCCAGGCCTCGGCTGCTATGTATCGGTTAGCCCGTTGGAGCATCTCTGGCACCGTAGTGGGAGGTCGCTCCGCGAGGGACCGGAGGAATCTAGAAGGTCATAGGCCTATCATGAATGCCTGCATCAATAGAGAGGGGTGAGCGTCTGAGAGCCCTCGGATCTGCGTCGTAAAACGGTTCACAAAATGGGAGAGGGGCTCGTCCTCCCTTTGGTTGAGTCCGAGGAGTAATGCCACGGACGGCTTCGATCGGGCGTAGGCCAAGAAGTTGAGCTCAAAGTCTCTAGCGAGCTGATCGAAGGAAGTGATGGTTCCGGTCTTCAGGCCGCTGTACCATGTGCGGGTCGGCCCTCTCAAAGCTGTTGGAAACGCCCTGCACATCAAGGCATCAGAAGTCCCATATAGCGCCATTTGGGCGCGAAATGCGGCTACGTGGTCCGCGGGGTCAGTGGCACCGTCATAGGCGTCCAGCGAAGGGAGCCGGAAGTGTGGTGGAATCACTTCATCTTGTATTTCGGGCGCGAACGGGGACCCTTGGTGTTTGTTCGCTCCGAGCTCTCCCTTTGACCTGCGAACCTCCTACTGTACTTCGTCGAGACGTCGACAAACAAGGCGCAACTGGGCTCGCAGGGCGCTCGTTGGGGCCACAGATAGCGCCTCGGGTTCCAGGCGAGTCACCGGATGTCCTGCCCCTCGATTCCCAAGTTGGGCTGATCCGTCCTGAGGCGAAGTGGGGAGCTCGGGAAGTGGTGCATGAGTCCGGGTAGGGGACTCCCGCTGTTGCAGAGGCTGGGTCACATGTGGGGGCGTCGGTTGGGAGACGAGCAGGATGATAGTCTGCACCACGCCCGCCAGTGCTCGGACTTGGTGAGCGAGATTGTGGAAGGCTTCGGGCGAAACAGGCGGCGGGCCGACGGGGGCGTCGGGTGGTGACAAACCCGGGTCATTGAACAGCCGCCAGTAGCGCTCCGACGTTGTGGCGGGGCGTTCGTCTCGGAGTTCATCACGCAGGGGATGATCTTCCGGGGTGCTGACCGGACGCGACCCCATGGCTGCGGGTTAGCCAGAGTGGATCTGCTGATCACTCGACATTCAGGGCCCTCCTTCTAGCGCCAAAATGTTACGGGAAACAACTTTATGCCGTGGCCTCAGGGCCGACACGGCTTGGTTCGGGTCCGAATGCGCGGGGATCTTGCGCGGCATTCCTCGGGTCAGTTGGGGTGTCCGGTTGCGATGGTCCGATCGGGTCGTCGCGCCGGGAGTGAAGCTTTTCCGCAGCGCCGGGAAGATGGAACCCCGCCCTGGTACCTGCACACAGGTCGGGTCGGAAGCTCGGCCCGACCCCTCCGACGATCAAGTCAGATGATGTGGAAGGGAGTTTTTTAGTGGAGAAGTGTCCCCCCTTTCGTTTAGAACTCGGGGGTATTTATAGGGCAGTTTAGTGTTACCTAATGTGCCTGCTTGCGGGAGGCAGGATCGTACCTCTGATGGCGTCTGACATTGCCATTGGTGTTGCGTGGAGAACCGAACTGCCGCAGGGTATGGGCGAGCTTCGGTCGTCGTCCTCCTCTGCCTCGGTCAAGCGCGCGGGGCCAGACAACGATGAAGTCGTTGTATGAGTGCGGATGACGTCAGCACATGTCGAGTCAGCATTATTGCCCTCCTCCTCGAGCAGAGTGGCGCCTAGGTGAGGCTAACGTCGTGACACATCATGTCACCATTATTACCCCTATCACAACTGTTCTTGCTTTGCTCTTCAAATGCTGTTCAAATTAAGCTTCTTGAAAGCTCGACATATGCTGTTCTAATCAATCAAACCGAGGCCATAGCAGCCTCCCAAGATACAAAAGTCCTCGTTTTGACGATGAGGATTAAGGAGTGGCTGTCCGTTGATGTGAGTCCTACTCGTCAAACTTGTTCTGCTCGTGTGAATCTATTCTAAATCGCCCAACATTCTGCCTGCCTGTGTAGGGGTTGACGGTATGATGTTTGCCGCTTCTAACAAAGTGAGATAACCCCATGCATTGTTTCCTAGGGAGCTAAAAGATATAACAAATATTTATCATTTACTTAGTAGAATTTATATGCCACTTGATACATTTAATCACGCGTATTTATGGTCAGACTTATGAAACCAAAACACGAGAATGGTGGAGCGATGGTTTGGAAAAGTCAAGAAGTTGGCCTTTCTAAGAACAACCATTGAAAAGAAAACGTTTGAACAGACAACTTTTTTGTCCCTTCACATCAAAATTGGTTTTGCGTTTTTCGTGTGCATTGCAGTGATCTCACGGTTTCATTTGCTGATCGTTTGGTCAAACTGGCGAGGAAGGTTCCGTTCTGAATGCTGTGATGGAGTCATACGGAATCGACGACCAAAACCGACCTTTGCAGTCGACTTTGACGTCACCTCCGCATGCATGCACGAACGAAGCAGCAGTACACGAGTAGTTTACCGACTTGGGTGGCTACTTGTCGTGCAGTATCGTATGTTTCTATGAATTGGAATACATGGTCATGCACGTTTCCACATCTTGTGCTGTATACGTATGGCACTACAAAGACTTCACGTACAAGTGACGGATTGGCATGACACGGTTGGTCCACCACGTGTTACTCGATTTCCCACATGGGTAACGTATATATGACATCGAAGACGGAGCGGACGGGTTCACATTACTCACGGGGTCCCCACGTGTGTGTGAGAGAGAGAGAGGATATCACAGTGTTGGGGACGGAATGTATTATACTTCTGTTATCATTTTGACTATATAAGCGTCGGATTTCGTACGTTCGTGTAACACGTGACGTCGTGACGTCACCTCATTCGTTCTCTCCCTGTCTGTCTCTCGCTCGCAGTCCATATATCGGTGCTCGATTCCTCTCGTCTCATCCAACTCGCTCTCTCGCGGCTCCCGAGCTCTTCACCCGAGACGAGCTCGGCTAAACAGCAGAAATGTCGCCCGCCGCAGTGGCTCCCCCCCTCTCGCGCACCAAGCGGTTCGTCATCGCCGCCGTTTCCGCCATCAACGACGCCGCTTGCCGCTCCGACGGCACCGTCAACCGCCGGCTCGTGTCGCTTCTCGACGCCCGGGTCGCCGCCTCCGCCAAACCCTTTCGTGGCGTCCGCACTGCCGACGTCCCCGTTGACCTCTCCCGTGATCTGTGGTTCCGACTCTTCGTCCCCTCTTCCGTTTCTGACGGCGAACGGCTTCCCGTCATCGTCTTCTTCCACGGAGGCGGGTTCGCCTTCCTGTCCCCCGACTCCTACCTCTTCGACGACGTGTGCCGCCGGATCTGCCGCACGGTCCACGCTGTCGTGGTATCCGTCAACTACCGCCTCGCGCCGGAGCACCGGTGCCCGGCGCAGTACGAGGACGGGGTTCACGTGCTCCGCTTCCTGGAGGACGGCGGCCTCTTGTACGCTGACCCGTCCGCTGCAGATCTTGCCGACCTATCCAGCTGCTTCCTCGTGGGCGATTCCGCCGGCGGAAACATCGTCCACCACGTAGCCCGGCGCTGGGCAGCGGACGCCGACGGCGGGTGGAAGAGGCTGCGACTGGCGGGAATGGTGCTGATCCAGCCCTACTTCGGTGGCGAGGAGCGCACAGAGGCTGAGCTGAGGCTGGTCGGTGCACCGCTGGTGTCGGTGGAGAGGACGGACTGGCTGTGGCGGGCGTTCCTTCCGGAGGGAGCGGACCGGGACCACGAGGCGTCGAACGTGTTCGGGCCGAGGGCGGTGGGGGAGCTGGAGGAGGCTCTGCCGGCGGCGATGGTGGTGGTAGGGGGCTTCGACCCGCTGCAGGACTGGCAGCGGAGGTACTGCAAGGGGCTGAGGGCGAGGGGCAAGTCGGCGCGGCTGGTGGAGTACCCGGAGGCCTTCCACTCCTTCTACTCCTTCCCTGATCTGAAGCAATCCACAGTGCTCATGGAGGAGATCAAGAGCTTCGTCGACAGCCACCGACCTCGGAAGGAGGAGGACAGAGAACGAAGTGGTGGTGGTGACAAGCACTGTAATATTGAAGAGTGGTAGTTGTTTATTGAGTGTAGATAACAGTAATTGTGATTGCACAGTATTTGGTTATTGTATGTGCCATATCCCACAATGCTTTTTAATATGTACAAAAAATATTAGCTGGTTTTTTATACAAAAATAAAATTTTATTTATTGGAACAAACTTAATTGGTACCATCTCTTTTTTTGTTTTTGATATAAACGAGATGAAAGGATTCAGAAAGATGTGAGTCGACTGTTTGTATCAGTCGTCGATAAAGATAAAAAAAAGGTTTTTAATTTTGTGTTACTGAAACAATGACAATAATTGTAGGACCAGAAGGTAGACACAATCCTCACAGACTACTGCATGCCGGAGATGACTGGTTATGACCTCCTAAAGGCTGTCATGGTATGAAAGCTGTGCAGAACAATCTGCATTCTGCCTCATCTTCCTGCTAATCATGTCTACATCTTACACTTCAGGAACAGAGCTGCCAAAAACCCATTCCTATGATCGTAATGTCATCAGAAAACGAGCCACAGAGAATCAACAGGTTTGTATCTTCCTTCCACACTTCTTTGGATGCCGTTCACTGCAAAGACGAAATCTGCTGAATGCACCATCATCATTTAAGCTGTCAACAAACCAAACATTAGTCTTGTCTGGGCATCCATCCGATATTTCATGCCTTGCTTCTATTTCTTTCTTTTTCCTGGTCAAAGAAACCAATGATTTGTGCATTGCTGAATGAGATGTGCCCATTCTATTGCCGGGAGAGACGATATGTTTCTTCTCCAAAACTAAATGATCATGCGTGTGTGTTCAAATTAGGTGCCGAGCTATTGGAGCCGAGGATTTCATCATCAAACCTCTCCAAACTAATGACGTTCTGAGACTGAGAAGCTACGCTAGAACAGGACTGCTGCCGCCGCCGCCATCGTTGTCTTCCAAGGAGGGCACCAAGAGGAAAATGACAAGCGAGTTGCGGCACCCTTGTGTGTTCGCCGGAAGCTCGCCTACTCTTTGCTCACACTTCTGAAGCATTTAGTGTTTACACTCCTTGTGTTGAGTAAGTTACTGTGATTCACATTCTCAATACCATCGAACTTCTGGAATGCAGGAAGTTTTCATCCCGATTTGGAGTAATTCTCTCATAGGTTTGGTCGCCTCTGGGATTGTACCATCTTCTCCATCAACCCTGCCGCCTACTCTACTGAGTAACAAAGGTACAACACCGTGTACTGCCTGCTTCGTTCCTTGGTCATGCACTCTTGCCTGACCCGAAGTCCTTTACTTTCGGCTATCTTGATGAGAAGTTCGTTGACACCGGTCTTACGAAGTTCCTTGACCTTTGCCCTTCAGCCTTATTTCGGTACTTGGAGTTTGCCTCTGAATGCTCCACCTCCTCGGTCCTTTCACGACCAAGCGCTCTCCCTCCATGAGAGCAAGGGATCAATGACTTTCACGGAAGTCCTACCTCTGCGGTACCATGGTGCTGCCATGCCCATGGCCCTACTATCCGTCGCCTCACATCTGCATCCTTTTTCTTCACGATCAGTAGATATGTCTCTGTGGCACTCCTCTGAGTCCACTTCCATTCTAACTGATGCTTGATTTTGGATAGCTAAGTCCCTCTAGACTTGTCGTCGCTTTCTCGCCCCTTTCGACCCCCTGCTTCAACACCTCGGTGTTCTCCAAGCAGATCCCTTTGGTCGATGGGAAGACAGACTGCAACTCCCATGCATGGCCTCTGCCATCACGTTATAGGGTTTGCACTGATTCTGTTCTCCTTAGCTTCCTTGGTAGCAACGTTCGCTTACTCGACCTTGTCCTCTGACTTGTCGGGCTCCCTTAAGCGAATATGGGCTCTGGAGCAGTCTAACTCTCCAGCTACTTCGATCATACCTCTGCATGATCAAGTCCCTCCCATGGGACTCACTGGTACTTGCATTCGAACTTTTTCCATTGGTGGAATACAGCCTCCATATGCTGATGACCAAGGCTTTATCCGATGCAAAATTCGATGCACACACGAAAGACCCTTATATTGTAATTACTATGTAATGCCTACCACGCGTTCTCGAGTGAGTTTGTTTGCTTGTGGTGTTAGTGGTGATAAGTTGTATTATAGTGATGAAAAGTACTTATGAATGGTTGAGTACAATGATTTATTTATACAGTTGAGGATTTTTCTCAACTATCCTATGAGATTTCGTCATGCAGTTGAGGAAATTTTTATCTGTTATCATGGCCCCCGCATGATTGAGCTCCTGTCAAGGATGCCAATCTTGTAACGATGTAACGAAAATAGTTTACGAGCGAGAGGCTTCATGAGTGAGTCTGCTAGTTGATCAGCCGTATGGATGTGAGAAACACATAGTTGATGTCTAACAACTTACTCTCGCACGAAATGAAAAATCGATTATAATATATTTCATGCGTGAATGGAAAACCGGATTGACACATAGATATGTAGCTCTAATATTATCACAATATATTGTAGGAGGAAAGATAGAGTTGACGTTGAGTTTCTTGATAGGCGAAGAGGAGTGGCGTCGTTGCTTGTTGGAGTTGGTGCGACAGTGGTAGAGCTCGAGAACTTTGGAGGTCGTCTAAGCTATGGCTTAAAAGGCTAGTTGTTGGTGACGCTGCACCTGAGCGGTGGATTTGACAGTAGCTCTGGGGCTGGTGCGACAGTGGTAGAGCTCGAGGACTTTGAAGGTCATCTGATGGCTTCGCTGTCTAAGCTATGGCTTAAAAGGCTAGTTGTTTGTGGCGTTGCACTTGAGCGGTAGATTTGACAGCAGCGGTCAGTGAAAAAAGAAGGATAAACCTTGTTCTAAGGCAATATGACTCTGATACCATGATAAGTTGTATTGTAATGATGAAAAGTACTTATGAATAGTTGAGTACAATGGCTTATTTATACATATGGGAAGGAAGGATTTTCCTTAACTATCCTACGAGATTTCCTCGTGCAGTTGAAAAAAATCTTTATCTGTTATCAAGTAGATGGATCATCTGCTATTCAACTGTTCTTGCTTTGCTCTTCAAATGCTGTTCAAATTAAGCTTCTTGAAAGCTCGACATATGCTGTTCTAATCAATCAAAGCGAGGCCATAGTAGCCTCCCAAGATACAAAGTCCTCGTTTTGACGACGAGGATTAAGGAGTGGCTGTCCGTTGATGTGAGTCCTACTCGTCAAACTTGTTCTGCTCGTGTGAATCTATTCTAAATCGTCCAACATTCTGCCTGCCTGTGTCGGGGTTGACGGTACGATGTTTGCCGCTTCTAACAAAGTGAGCTAACCCCATGAATTGTTTCCTAGGGAGCTAAAAGATATAACAAATATTTATCATTGACTTAGTATAATCTATATGCATGTTATTCGTTTATTAACTACTTGATATATTCAATCACACGTATTTATGGTCAGATTTATGGAACCAAAACACGAGAGAGAATGGTGGAGCGATGGTTTGGCAAAGTCAAGAAGTTGGCCTTTCTAAGAACAACCTTTGAAGAGAAAACGTTTGAACACACAACTTCTTTTTTGTTCCTTCACATAAAATTGGTGTTGCGTTTTTCGTGTGCATTGCAGTGATCTCACGTTTTTATTTGCTGGTCGTTTGGTCAAACTGGCAAGGAGGGTTCTGTTCTGAATCTTATGATGGCGTCATACGGAATCGTCGGCCCCAACCGAACTTTGACGTCCAACTTCCTCATGCATGCATGCACGAAGCCTCAATACACGAGTAGTTTACCGACTGGGTGGCTACTTGCCATGCAGTATCGTATACTTGTATGAATTGGAATACATGGTCATGCGTGTTTCCTCTCTTGTGCTGCATCCATACGGCACTGCAAGACTTCAAGCACACGTGACGGATTGGCATGACACGTTTGGTCCACGGCGTGTTACTCGATTTCGTACTCGGGTATCGTGTGAAACGTCCAGGACAGAGCGGAAGGGTTCGCATAAGTCACGGGGGCCCACTTGTGAGAGAGAGAGGATGTGACAGAGTTGGGGACGGAATTTATTGCAGTTCTGTTACCATTTTGACTAAATAAGCGTCGGATTTCGTATATTGGTCTACCACGTGACGTCACCTCATTCGTGCTCTCTCGCAGTCCATATATCCGAGCTCGATTCCTCTCGTCTCCTCCAACTCGCTCTCTCGCGGCTCCCGAGGCCTTCACCCGAGACGAGCTCTTCTAAACGGCAGAAATGTCGCCCGCCGCAGTGGCTCCCCCCCTCTCGCGCACCAAGCGATTCGTCATCGCCGCCGTTTCCGCCATCAACGACGCCGCTTGCCGCTCCGACGGCACCGTCAACCGCCGCCTTGTGTCGCTCCTCGACGCCCGTGTCGCCGCCTCCGCCAAACCCTTTCGTGGCGTCCGCACTGCCGACGTCCCCGTTGACCTCTCCCGTGATCTGTGGTTCCGACTCTTCGTCCCCTCTTCCGTTTCTGATGGCGAACGGCTTCCTGTCATCGTCTTCTTCCACGGAGGCGGGTTCGCCTTCCTGTCCCCCGACTCCTACCTCTTCGACGACGTGTGCCGCCGGATCTGCCGCACGGTCCACGCCGTCGTGGTATCCGTCAACTACCGCCTCGCGCCGGAGCACCGGTGCCCGGCGCAGTACGAGGACGGGGTTCACGTGCTTCGCTTCCTGGACGGCGGCGGTCTCTTGTACGCTGACCCCTCCGCTGCTGATCTTGCCGACCTATCCAGCTGCTTCCTCGTGGGCGACTCCGCCGGCGGAAACATCGTCCACCACGTAGCCCGGCGCTGGGCAGCGGACGCCGACGGCGGGTGGAAGAGGCTGCGACTGGCGGGAATGGTGCTGATCCAGCCATACTTCGGTGGCGAGGAGCGCACAGAGGCTGAGCTGAGGCTGGTCGGTGCACCGCTGGTGTCGGTGGAGAGGACGGACTGGCTGTGGCGGGCGTTCCTTCCGGAGGGAGCGGACCGGGACCACGAGGCGTCGAACGTGTTCGGGCCGCGGGCGGTGGAGGAGCTGGAGGAGGCTCTGCCGGCGGCGATGGTGGTGGTAGGGGGCTTCGATCCGCTGCAGGACTGGCAGCGGAGGTACTACAAGGGGCTGAGGGCGAGGGGCAAGTCGGCGCGGCTGGTGGAGTACCCGGAGGCCTTCCACTCCTTCTACTCCTTCCCTGATCTGAAGCAATCCACAGTGCTCATGGAGGAGATCAAGAGCTTCGTCGACAGCCACCGACCTCGGAAGGAGGAGGACGGAGAATGAAGTGGTGGTGGTGACAAGCACAGTAATATTGAAGAATGGTAGTTGTTTATTCAGTGAAGATAACAGTAATTATGATTGCACATAATTCCTTTTAATGTATAAAAAGATATGAGCCGGCTGTTTACACAAGTTATTCATCATAAATAAAGCTTTTTTTTTTATTGAAGCAAACATAATTGATGCGATCTCATCTTTTGTTTCTGATAGAAACGAGAAAGATGTGAGTTGACTATTTATACCAGTTGTGAACATAAATAATTTTTTTTATTAAAACAAATATAATTATTGTGATCTCATTTTTGTTTCGGATAGAAATGAAACGAAAGGATTCCAAATATATGGGCGCTTCCTTCTCAAAGAGTACATGTTTGACAAAATCCAAATGCAGATGATACAAGTGACGTAGAGCCGATGGATTAATTTGAGACGTAGTTAGAAGTTGATATTAATTTTAAGAGCAATATTGAAATATCAAATGATCTTCCAACCCGTCCAAGGTTTATTATTCTGGTGGTGACTTATCTTAAGATGTCTACCTACAAATGCAAGTAAAATTAAGCGAGACGTGACATGCAAGGAGCTTATTCTTCTCGCGGGCCGCACGAGAGAAAGATTGTCGGATGGCCGCCAAACTTGTACTCAAGTAAAACGTGCGACTTGTGGACGCATGCGTCCATGAATAGAGGAGGTCTGGTTCACGTCCCGACTTTAGTCAGGATTTAGCTTACCGGAAGCTGACTTGGCCAACGACAAAGGGATAGCAGCGTATTCGCACGCCGATATCACCACACGTGGTGAGTTAAGTCGTTCCATGAAAGCGGGCGTGTGTTCCCGTCGATGGACGGGTTCAAGTAATGTATCACACACTGTCGAAGAAAAAGGACGAAACAGCATTCTCTAACCAACGTATGTCGATAACATTCACGTAGGAGATCTAATTTGATTTGCATACGAGAGGTAAAGCAGAACTTTAGAGATGGAAATATCAATGACCATCTCACTTTGACCACTAGTCATTCGAATCATATGACAGGAGGATACATATAGGGTTGTCTATCATTTCACGTTCTATGAAGCATGGTTTGACATTGCATGTGATCTCAAGTGTGTGGTCGCCAATGTTGTGCTGTTCCTATGATGCTTGATTGATATAAAGATGCCAAGTTACTTCTGTTCTTGATTTTGAAACTGATAGTTTTGATTTCTATACAAACGGTTCAAATCATCAAGCTAGTTTGATTCCAATTCGAATCGAACTATGGTCTGTTAATCCAAGATGATGGAGTTGTATTCAAATCATTTCTACTCACTATGCACACACGAACATTCTCATCTAATTCCAACTCATAAACTATATGGAATTACTTGCTCTCACACATCTATCAATTATGTTGTGGAACACACAAACTCGTTGAAACTTCGTTATCCTTTCTCTTTCGAGAACAAATCATCAGGTGAAGAAGTTTGAACAGGAAGGTGGTTTAGCAAAACGTGTACAACAATCATTAAGCATCGTAAGAGACAATTCTAACTCTTGAAACCAAGTCGATTTAGTACGCACGCAACTTCTATTCCATGACCAGTGCAAGTAAGCTAAGCTGCTCCCCCAATGTATTCGTATGCCCCACTTCCGAACCAATCACCCATAGGTCAACCATGGTTGGGGTCGGTCGTCACGTCGTTCGTGACTTGAGTCGAAGTTCGTGATCCTAATTTTGGTGTGCATGCAGTGCTGCTGTCGTTAGATTAGGTGGTCGTTCGGTCAAAGTCGTGTTCTGAAAACTGCGATGGAATCGTATGCAATCGATCGACAATACCAATCCAACTTTGCATTAGAGCCTTATTTCGTCTCCCACGTCGTCGATAGGGCGTGAGTTGAGTACGAGGAGGTGAAGCACACGTTAAGTGGGGATCGAGATCGATATCGATGTGTGTCTCTGAGTTGGAGGTTGTGGCGAGATCGATGTCGACACACGTTAACTCGGTTCGTTTTGATCATATTTGACCGGGCGTCGTTGACTTCTGTCGGGTTGACGCCATTGCTCTTTCTCGTTACCCCATTTATGATCTCAAATTTCTTCTCCTTCTATGTTGTTTGATAACTTAGCTTTTTTACTCTTTCTTTTAATTGTTTAAAATTATTAAAATAATTATTATTAATGATAAAAAAAAAGCTAAAATAAGATTTCATAAAAATTATAAATAAAAAATTAAATACTTTTAATTACTCTTTTCTATACGAATCTTAATAATGGACAAAACATAAGAAGAACTCTTCCTTCTCCTCAAGATTAATTCGTATATTATAAATAATGATCTTTTTTATAATTTTTTATAAAATATTTTATTTGAAAATTTAATAGAAAATCACTTGATTTAGACTTTCGCTATAGAGTAACCCAATTTAGGGTTTTTTTTTTCCTCCTTGAGGGCAATATTCAACTCTTTGATGATTGTAATGATTGGACCTAAATTTTACCCAATAATTTAAATTTATAACAATTGATGCTACCAAACAAATATAACTAAATTTTACCCCCAAAAAAAACTTTCGCTAATGATAAAACATTTATAAACTAACAGCCAAGATTTCTTGCATTTAATGTACCAAGAATATGATAAAATATCAAAGAATAATAATTTAATACTATTTCATTTTATTATTTTACTAAAAATAATCATCAAAATGGTAGTTTTGGGCAAACTACCATTATTATTCAAAAAATATATCTAAGCAGTAAAATGATAACTACAAGAATTAATTATGAAAATTGTATTATTACATGTATATGTTGCTTAAATAATATTATAGTCTACAGTATAGAGGGACACATATTGTAGTGCTCTTCATTAATCTGCAGTAAATGTTTTGTCAGTAACACATATAACTCATTTAGATTCTTACAAAAATCTTAAACTGTATTTTTTTTATATTATTTTCTAGTGCAAATATTTATCGTAAAACATGCTAAAAGCAAATCAAATACTTAAAATAAAATTTAATTCGTTAATACATCAAAAAAATCATGTAAAATAATTTATAATAAGTTTATGTTGAAAATTATAAGAATTGACTCATTTTAAACAACAAATAATTGGAGTAAAATATATTCTATGCATTTTAAATTTAGTTATTATTATTTTCCCTTATATTAAAAGGAAACTAATGAAGGATCGACCAGATACTTTTGCCAAAATATTCTAATTTCTAGATTCTTGATTTCTAATCTTTAATACTGATTTATTAATTAGAGATATTCTCAATGAAATAATTGTAGTAGGCATAAAATTTATAATTATATATTTGTTATACAAAAAATCTTGACATTTAGAATCAAAATCAAATAATAATATATTAAATTTACGATGTATACCTTTCAATATTATTCAATAAATCCTTATCTAATATATAGGCATATCACCATTCGATCCAAAAGTTACAACGATACAAATAAAAACTAGACTTGCATTATCCTTTGTTCTTATCGATGCATTAGGGACCAAAAAAGATTAAGAATTGATCCGTAATCTCAATAACTAGTTAATTCATTCTTAAGATTTCATGTCTTTACAGCAAAAAAATTTAGGATAATAATTAGGAAAGTCTCTGTTAAAATTATCTCCTAATGAATCCTATTATAATTAGACTTTCTTTATATTGATAGATAATAATTATCAAATTTTAATTAGATCTATAATATATCTTACGTATGACCACATAATATAATAAATAGTATTTTAAATTTTGTTAATTTACATAAATCAAGAGAGTGTCTTAATACTATCAATTTAATTTAGAATAATTCTTGAAAAAGATAGATTTTAGAAACTCATAATTTTTTTTTAATTGATTGCCACATCACAATGAAACCTCTTAGTGTTTTTGCTTGCTTTTCTTATGTCAACGTCATTCCACTTACTAATAAATTATATATAATGCATAAGATAATGTCACAATTATTAAGTTCCTTAGTTAGTGGACATTCATCTCTTTTGTGTGTGATAGGATATCTAATACATACCACTAAGCTAAAATTTTTAAGTTCAAATATAATAATAATATATTCATCAAATTTTAATATAGATCTAATTCACAGAACATATCAAAACATTAAGCGATCGGCACCTTAGCATCATATGATCAATACTTTAGTACCATATGATCGACATTGTTAGGATGACACCCGAATACTATATAGTCGATACCTTACTATGATCTATACCGAAACCTTACCACATAGTTTACATGTGATTGGCACATGATATTGACTTTTGACTTGGGATTTATCCATGATATTACAACAACGACATCCTTTCTGATTTGTCCCAAACGGTTTTATATCGATATTTAAAACGACTTCTTCCTTCATCCCAAATTATGAAGTCTTTATCTGCTTGGGTTTGACTTAACAAACCGAGTATATATGGAGCCCATCCTCTCGAATCTATCATTACTGTTTTGACTCTTAACAAACCCAACCTCTGAAATCTGTCATCGATCCTTCCCGCTTCTTCTGTCTTTGCTGACTCGGTCCCCTTTTACTAAATATGTCTAAATTAGATACTTCGACGCAAACAGACTGACTGCCCCCCACGCTTCATTTCTCTCCTTCCAAGATGGAATATCAGATTCCTTTAGATCTTTCACGGACGCCAACACAATGCCCCTCTGCTTCGATGCCGAGCTCTTGGTTTCCATCGACGATGACCAGTTGTTGAAGAAGAAGAAGAAGAAGCAGAAGCAGAAGGTGGCGGAGTGAGGGCTCGCACAAGGTATTCCGCTGTTCGATCATAAAAAGGTTTTGGATGGTTCGTTTCGTTTCGTAGTTTCACCATTTTATTCGAATTAATCACACGATGGGTTTTGGGTCCATGAAATCAGATGAGATGTCTTCACACTTGGTGTCCATAGGATTTGGCATCGACAACTCTTTGATCTGAATGACTCAGAGTTGTCTTATTTGCGTTCCATTATTTTGTATGGAGGGGTTCTGATCCCACATACAACAACAACAACAACACTTGTCGTGGGTTCCGTGAAGGTCCTTCTAGCGCAAGTAAATGTTGAGTGGAGTTCGAGTCATACACGGAAAGCCATCTCTTTTGAGCCAGTGTGTATCAATCAGTTTGAAACCTTGCTCTTTCCTCGATCCCTTTCCCTTTCGTTCCCATCTTACTCACCACATACAAGAACTGAAACGAGCTCACCAACATGTAACCTCTCCAGATTTGGTCCTCTCTCTCTCTCTCTCTCTCTCTCATTCTCCATAAATATAAGATGCTACCAGATGGATGTATATTAATTAAGCTAACCCACTTTTTCGTAATTATTCATGGTTAATCAAACCGGAAAAAGGAGTCCCTTGTTTTGACAGATGAAGACACCTTCCTACAGATCTTGCACGATTAATCCAGCATTTCTAATGCCATGACATGCATGGTGAACGTAATTATAGAGGTGCACGTAGTTTTTTTTGCTTTGTCTAAAGGGGGGGAGGTATGTATGAGGAGTTCATATCTTTGTGGCCTTTCCTCTGGTACGTGCTAACACTCGGAATAGAAATCATTAGCCAAACCAAGTAGTTGAAGTGGCGACACTGAGAAATACGTATAGATCACATGTATGCGTTTCATTTTTCTATCGAGTGTAATAGGAAAAATCTTCCCAACTTACACGTGAGAAGAAGTGATTGATTTCCTCTTATATATCTTTCCTTGTGCATGCAGACACCACCCCAAGCCGATTGCTTCACGCAACGAAGCGTCCCTCCATGGAGAAGCCACAAGCTGGGTCGGCAGCGCAAGAGTGCACCGCTCCCTCCACCACCTTCGTCCGAGCCGACGCCACCACCTTCAAGGAGCTCGTCCAGCGGCTCACCGGCCCCAACGAGCGCGACGGAGCCCACCGCCCGGTCGTCGCCCCCGCCCCTCCTTCCTCCCCCACCAAGCTCTCCGGGCTCAAGCGGCTTCACGAGCGCAGGCAGCGCTCTCGGCCGAAGCTCACCATCCTCAAACCGGGTTCCACGTCCAAGCCCCCTACCCCTGCCGTGCTGTCGCCTTCCGTGACGGGAGCCTCTGCGTCGCCTTCTGCTGACTTCGCCGGACTCAACATATGCGAGCACAAGGGCGTCGACGGGGCTGACGAGTTGGACGAAGAAGAGGAGGAGAGGGCCATCAAAGAGAGGCGGTTTTACTTGCACCCGTCGCCCAGGTCTCGATCCCGGAATCCCGAACCTGAGCTGCTGCCTTTGTTTCCACTGACCTCCCCCGGGTCTCACCAATCCTGAGAACTGCACATTTAGTCACTGTGATTTAGACTTCTTTGAATGTGATATTACAGACATGTTTTCTTAATTTCCTTTTTTGCCACACAGAATAAAATTGTCTTCAAAGATAAATTATAAATAATGGTTAGACAACACTGTAATTTATGGCTTAGGTTTTAAGTTGTGACCATCATTAATATATATGATGTGTGAAAGTAACTAACCTTTAGTTCATTCCATATTCCATCTTGTACTACACATCTTGCGCTTCGTCGTCAACCTTAAGATCGAACAGTTTCCTCATCACCGTCTCCCACCCGAAGCTTCCTCCGCAAGCCTCCCAGCTTGGGAAGGCCACAATCAAGCCTTGCCTTCTTCTCAAGCTTCTTCCGGATAAAGATTTGTTCCACTGCCGACGGTATGCGCTGCCACTCCATGACCGGCCCAAGAGAAGCAGCTCCAAAGACAAAAGTTTCCGGTCCTGTGATCTGGACGATGCACAATTAATTCTTGAGGCAACACAAGAAGAAGCTGCCAAATCTAACTACACCATACAACATTGGAATAGAACCATCAATATATATACCAGAAATATAGCATTACTCCTATCATCCATTCTCAATAGCAATGAAGCAGTAGTTAACTTCAGCAATTTAAGTTTGATGCAAAAAGCTTTAGATCTGAGATATGCCTGTTTGTCCTCTCAAGCATGACACAGTTTTCTGCAGATCACACAAAAAGTTTTTTGCAGGTCCAGTTGGCAGCCACAGTTTAAGACAAGTTGCAGTTAGGGAGATCCAATCCAAAACATAAAACACCATTCCCGTGAACCACATCCCATTGTCCAACAAGTTCAAACATCAAACTCAGCATCCAGCAGTGGGAGTTTTACACCGACAAGTGTTCAGCACCATCGTTTCTTTACTGCCAGAGAAGGCTATGCCGGAAAACCGAGCTCTGATTTACCTTCCCCACTCGAGAGATGGATCTGGCCGCTCCTCAATCTGCTCTTTTGGAGTATGTGTTGCGGTGCTTGGCGGTTGTGGGCTTGCAGCCTGGGTCCAACCCATGATATGCGGCAATACATACTACGAAAAAGCAACATTGGGTCAAATACAACCAAGAATCCTAATTTGTTTTAACAATTAATAGGCATGCAGCAATCTTCAAACAATCTCAACCAGTATCTTGTGCAGTTATCATTCATATTAGAAACACCATAACCAACTTGTATCAAGGTATAAAATTTGCAGAGACTAATCTGATCGCAACGTTTTATTTGGTCAAACAACAATAACCAGTTTCTCTGGCCAGCCTATATACATTGATACTCACTACGCCCAGTATTGACATGAGCCTATTTTGTTTATTCCTTTTAGGAAAGTCATTTGCACACATCTCATGTTCAACACATGATAGACCAACATTACAAGACCAAAGATTAGATAACACAAACTATAAATACTTTATTGTTCATTTTAGATTACTTGTGTAAGCCAAGAACCAAATAAATTCCCTTACGACAAGCTATCTAGTAAAAGAAATAATGTTGCCTTTTGGACAGCACAAAGAAAACTTTAATCTTCAACCAAGAGCAGGCCAATGTCGAAATAGAATAATAAATCCCACTTCAAATTATTTATTTTTTACTTATCAACTATATAAACTGAACAGGAAAAGAATTATAGCAAACAGCAATGTGCATCAGCACAATGTTATTGCCATAATCTCCTGTCTTCTCACAGATCTCTGTAAGCATAATATGAATCTTTCATGAAATTTCAAAAGTAAACTCTTGCATTAATGATGCATGTTGCGAACACCTAAATTGTATCACTATGTCCACATCCAAGGATTGTTGTTTCATGTACTGAATCCGTGTCAGTCCCTGGGTGGACCATACGTATTGGTCAGTATCAGTACCGATGCAAGGTGCACCAGCACATAGGACAAAAGGACAAAAGGAAGGGGCGGTGTAGGAGGAGAACAAAGAAGAAAGGAAGAACGAAGAGGAAGGAAGAAGAGGAGGCATTGGAGGAAGAGGATGTGCTGGAAGAAGAGGAAGAGAAAGGAAGAAGAGAAACAGTGGAGGAAGAGTACAAAGGAAGAAGATGAAGTGGAGGAACTGTAACTATCAACGGCGCCGGCGATCAGCATGAACAGCTCACGGCAGTCGACGTCAATGGGCGAGAACAAGAGGTGAAAGGGCTCACATTCAGGCGAAGGGTGCTTGCAACAGTGAGTCCTAAAGTATGTTTATTTATCATTATTTTTTTAGTAGTTCGAACCAGACTGCCCGAACTGGAGGCTGGATCAGAATGTTCCTTGCCTCGCCTGTTTTTCACCTGGCAAAACATCAAACCTGTCAACATGTCCACTAAAATGGATAGTAAACTGAGTAACTTCAATCGGACAAGAATGAATCTAGTATAACATTTATGGACATCTCATGCATTTAGCTCTGGGATACCAACATCTGGCTTGTAAGTATGTACTCATAATAAGATCATCCCATTACAGAAGTAAATTAGACTGCACAAATTTGTGTCCAAACGTAGTTGAGCAAAAAGTGGTTGTAAAATGCAAATATTCATATTTGCTATTTAGAACTTCATGGATATGTAGATACAAGTTCAGGTCTATCCAAGTGTTTGGAAAGCAATGGGCACTGGAAGCAAGATTGCTGTCCACCATTTTAGGGAACCACCAAACAATAAAATAAATAAATAAATAAATAAACTGAGAAAGAATATATTATCAAAATCAGCAATTATGTAAATTCTATTTAATTCAAAAAAAGTATTTCTAATCCAAACTTCGTGCATAATGATTAAGCATACATGCATATGCATTCGTGAAGCGAGAAAAGAAACAGGCACGCAAAACCCACCATATCTTGGGGATTGGTTAACAGTAATGTGTGTTAAATATAAAATTCAGTCAACAAGAAATCTTGCAGAACTATAAAATAACTGGATAAACTTAAGTTCCATTAGTCTATGCTAGTCATAAGCACTTAACTTTGTGCACTGGCCAGGACCAAAATCGATCAATAAAAGGAACTGGAGTACCAATAACAAAAATCTTACACTTAACACTGTACGAATTGCTGTGAACTCAGCCTTTGTAACTGGAACAGAGAACCGCTCATTTGTCTTCTGGATGTTATTTACAACAGCTGTCCAAATCCTCAAAAAAATTATGGTGTTAGGACTTTGCAAAAAGAAGTTAAAAAAAAAAAACATACATTTCACTAACTGGCTTATCTAAAAGCAGACAACAGAACCAAATGCAATCATAATAGATAACATCCAAAATTTAGGAAAAGCAATCCTACTTCCCATCGAGAACTTCAGAAACTATAGGCAAACTTACAAAAGAGATCAGTCTAAATGTACATTCAGTGTGCCCCTTTTAAGTAAAAGACCAAGTTTCTATTGATCTCTTCAATTATAATTGCTCCAGACAATCACAATTTACCACACAAAGTGTAACTCAGTAGGTCGATCAATTTACCACTATTTTCTTTCATATTTTCATTCTAGACTTACAGAAGTAGACTAAACTTATAGAGTTAAGAGGCTTTTTCAAAACTGAAGGATTTGATAACTAAGACAACCTTATTTTCCACGTATGCAAACAATCATCTAGTGAACATAACGTCAGATAACTGCTCTTGTAAAAGGTCCAACAGATACTACTCAACAGTGCAAAATGTCAACTAGAATTGTATAGCATGAATGACACTCTCTTCTTGGAATCAAGCTATAGTCTCTTTGTAAATATGTTAACAGTACCCAACCAACCAATTTCACACTCTCTTTTCTTGGGATCAAGCTTTAGTCTTTCTTTTAAACATGTTCTTGGTAACCAACCAACCAATTTCCTTGTCGGGCTGACAGTGATAAAAAAATTTCCTGGAGGTCCTTTTCCAGCAACATAGATTTATTGAAATTGGCAGATTGCTTGAATTACAGGGGAGAAATTACAGTGCATAAGTAATAGAAATGAAATGCCGAATATCTGTCAACATACAAATTGTAAAGTTCATTACAGGTCAAGTCCTTCTGTACACATGCGCTCAAGAAGGATAAGCTATAATTTTGATGGCAATGCTATCAGGTCTGTTCTTTCAGTAAGTTGTGATCAACCAATCCAAGGAATTGGTTGAAAAATGTATAAAATATATTAACACCTTGAACTCAGTCACAATAAGATAATAACTAGCTGGAACTAACCAAAACAAATGAATATGGCAAGAAATGGCTGGGACCAACCAATTGATCGCTAAAAAAATATGAGGTAACATCCAACTCAAACTTGAGAGTATAAAACACCTACCTAAGTTAACTGCTTTCATCCACTCTATGAGACCCAACTCCTACAACCCACTTGCTACTGGGTTAATATTTTGGGATACTTTAAGTCAAAAGGGAGTTGAATTGGTTTTTTTTTGTTGGAGGGGAGTTGGGTGTGGCAAAGTGAGCATTAGGAAAATTTGCATCTTTGTTTTTGAAAATTCTAATTCCTAATTCTTAAAATAATCATTTTTCTTATCTTGATCCACAATACTATACTTTCGAATTTTGGTTTTGGAGCCCCCACAATGAATTATTTGAAATGCTCAACCATCATTAATTATCTTGGCAAGTAAATAATTGATAATCGATCTTTGAAGTATATAACTAACTAACTACATCTATGTTGTTCATTGCCAGACTAAATCTGGAAAAAGTTGCTTTGTATCAAAGAGGAGGGTGGCACAGAACTTCATTAAATCTCATGAACGTCCCCCAAGTAGTTGCTCTAAGTTAAAATCTAAATTAGAATAAACATCTGAATCAAAATCTTCACTAGCTCACCCTCTCCCAATGTTTTGGTAGGGTCAATTAGGAATTCATATGTGACTTGAGCAACATCCATAATCTTTTGTTATTGTAAAACAACATATCTCACAAAAAATTTTGTTCAAAATTAATTACGAGATGGCAAAGGCTAGAGTAAGTCATAAATATCAAAAAACCATTTCAGTATCACACATTTTCAACTCTGAAATGAATTACAGTTGCAAAGGAGACAAGCAATATACAGATGGCTTACAAAAGTTTAGAAGAATTCCAGTTTTATCTTTCATTGGGGAAATTGATAGTGATTTCTTCACCTGGCCTTCAAGGCTGCAACTCAGTTTAAAAGTGGATACATTAGAAAAGAAATATGCAAAAAAATGCAATCAACAATATATGATCAATCTGGAAAACCTTGATTTCATTGAGGGATCATGGAAAAATTCACAAGATTCAGCAGGTCCCAGGCCAATCAAGCTTCCAACTTCAGTAGGTGACAGAGCAAAGGCCTATTAGCAAGCAATGATCCCATAAATCAACAAACTATATCTAAAAGCATGTGGTTCAGCAAAACATATCTTCTAAAACTCAAACCTTATTTGGTTGATAATAGCTAGACAAATAAAACAACAAAGAAAAAAAAGGCTCAAATAAGAAAATAAATTCAGGAGTAATGAGGATGAAATTCTTTACCTGCTTCTTTTGCCAATCATACTTTCTTACACCAACGGCAGGCCAAAATGTCAAGATAACACAGCCTTTTTTATATACTCTAGAAACCCCAGACTGGTACAAAACAAAGGTCAGTTGACAGTTCAAATCAAGATCTACACCGAAACACAAAATATATAACTTCTGCAAACAAACAGCACATACATCCACTTCACGGAAAGTTGGAAGAACTGGTGACACTGACAAGGCAGCTTTTCCCTTATAAAGAGCGTATTCTGCCTTCCGTCTAACTGAGGAGCTTCCTGTAGGAGAAAATGGTGGTCTAACTGAGGAGCTTCCTGTAGGAGAAAATGGTGGTAAATCAATGCATTTGTCTGTTAAGTTGGAAAGGCAACCAGACTTCTGATTGAAATCCATACCATCATTCACAAGATCTGGTCCAGAAGTCGAAATACTATGTTGACTAGTCAACCAGAAAGAATCCTTTACATTAGTGGCTCTCTCCAGTATAGAGCTGCCAAGTTTACAAAGAAGTTCGAATAGATAGAACGACCAATTCACAGAAAAAAAAATCCATACATGTAACTGATTATATACTAGAGAATGCATACGCATAGCCAGAAATAACAGATAAACCGAGCTTTTAGATCATAAGCAAATAATAGCAGACTCGGTTCTTTTAGACAAAGGTACTACTAACACCATTACTCACATACAAAAGATTACTATGCTGACCAGCCAAACTTAGAACAAACCCGAACCTTCCCAGAAACTGGCCCATTTATCTTTGAACGCTTGACACTAAGATAACTCGTTCGCATCGATACCAACTACCATAGTGTGCAAACCTAAAACTATCATTTTACATTCACTAACACACAGAAGGCCATCAACTGGGTCATGCTTACCAAAAGGTGGGGATAACTAGTCCAGAACCCTTTCGTGTACTTGAGAGACCATTTGACGAACAGTTGGGTTACACAATGTGACAGATACCATTTCTCGTCAGATCTTTGTCATATTGCTGGAGGTCCCATATCAAAGATGAACGAGATCGAAGGGAGCTTCATTTCGTTTGGTGGGATTTAGCAGAGGAAAGAAGTCAGAACAAGACAATAGGGAAGAGGGAAGCATCGGATTACCTGCATGAGAGGAAGCGGGAGGTTCTTCTCATCGTTGCAGGAATTAGGGCACCGAGGGGTTGGAGCCGTCCCGAGGTTTAGGAACGCTGGAAATGCCGGCGGTGCTTATTAAGACACAGGATTATTTTGCGGGACACGAAAGGGCGGTCAGGAATCCTGACCGTCTGATTCTTATCAACGATTTGATTATTACTTAAGAAAACCACGAAACAACACACGATAGGTCTGGAGAACTAGGTGCCGATCACGAAACAGCGAACACGAGTTTCCTCCAACGCTGATCTTTGAGCCTATGTCGTGCGGTCCCCACAGAAGAGGTAAAGCATGGCGTGGCAGGTCACATGGGGTCGTCGCTGTCTCGCCCCAGACGGTAACTCCAGCCTAGGGAAGGCCCACGCGATTTGAACTGCACCTCCTTCTATGGCATCACGATGTATTAACAGGAATGATCTGATTCGGATCAAAACCTTTGATCAGACGAGCGGCTCGATCGGATCGGATCGGATCGAATCGAACCGACCTGGTTTAACCAACCTGACCCGACCCAATTGATAAGCCATGCGGGTCGGATCTTTATTTTCAAGTCAACCTTCGCAGGTTCTTCCTACGTATTTCCACACGATCCGACCCGACTTAGTTGCATAGATCTCCCCTTTCAGTAGTCAACCACTAACATTTGTCGACAACCTCTACAAAACACAGTTCTTTATTTGCTTATAATCTTGATTGAAAGAGTTCTTTGTTATTTTTAATATTATGTCTGTTTAGACTTGTATAAATGAACTTTCTAATCTGGATGGCAAAATTGCACTCTAGTTTTCTTTATAGATTGCAAATTGGAGATCTGTGATTTTAGCATTCCCAACAAAACTAATAAAATAAATGTCCTCTTAAGGCATTTATTTTCACTTGACAAACCAAACGAACACATCAAAAGAAGATCCAACTCGACTCCCAATTTTGACTCTGACAAATTGATAATGTTGGCTAGTGAGAGAAAGTAATTACCTCCCCTTGACCTTCTCGTCTTCCTTTCGGTTCTCACAAGCCCATTTGACCGGAGGGGACAGCAACAAGCGCGTTGCATGTGAACCTACAGTGCAACACGTGAACCACTCCACAGATCTCCATGTCGGCAGCCTCTCGCGCCCAACCTGTCGATGCCCGGTGGCCAATGCTGCATGCTGATTTCCAAGGATCACAAATGGAGATGATTTCTTTCTGATGATATAAGCTTACGACTCGAGAAGCATGGAGAACATATCATATATAATGGCAGCTTTATGCAACAAGAGATACATGTTAATAGATAAGGCAAACAAGTTCTCTATTTATTATGGTGCATGTTCCTAACCGATGAAAGTTTCATGTGAGGTAACATATGGAGTGGAAGTCATAACACAAGGAAAACAAACAATGCACGTACTTGAGGGAAGAAACTTGCTTGACAGATTGGACAAAGCAACAATGTAAGTATCACAGTGGAGAAGATATGTACAAGTTCTATTTGATGGCATGGAAAAGAAGACGGTAGTGACTTCCATCATCCTCTATCCAACTTCCTTTCCCATCTCCACCAAGATCTGACAGGAGCCGGTTTTGGGTGCCGATCACCTGGGTTTTCATATTTCCTGCTACGACCACCTAATTATGAACTGCTCCTCCATCGTTAGCTGTTGCCTTGGTCGAGCAGCTTCGGAAAGAACAAAGACGGTCTACGTACGCACACAAAGCCGGCTGGCTGGCCGGCCTACCACAAAGAACACAACATGCACTACCTTCTAGTGTCAGCAACCCTAATCAGCAACCAGAGCCTGATCTTTCGAGCTGTTTTCGGTTGCATCAGCATCACAAGAGGCTTTCTTGGGCAAAGGCCTGATGACCTTGCCAACAGCCGGAAGCTTCACCCTGGGAGTCAGCCTTTTGGCCTCCTCACAAGTGTAGATGTATATTTTTCTCACCATGCTGCAGAACTCACTGCAAATGCATGAAACCAAATCGAAATTAATATGACACCAGCATAGATAAACTAATTTGTAACAGATCGATAATTGAATAATTCTTTTTCGAGCAGCTTTTGCATAATTTAGTTCAAGGAAATGGATTTAGAGCCTTACTGCCATGGGTCATCACCAACCATCATTATGTCATCCTCATCATCTGTGTAGATGACCTCCCACTTTTTTGCTGCACCGTAGAGCTCTCCCTCAATATTAAACATCTCTTCCAGCTTCTGAAGAAGCTCATCATATCCATAAAATCTAGTCAGATCCACTGCCCTCCCAACTGCCATTCCTTGCATGTGAACCTGCAGAAAAAGAGACGATTAAGCCACCTCTCAAGCATCATACATTCTTTTAACATAAGTTATCTACTGCTAGCATCTATATCTAGAGAACTATTTTAGAGAACTATTTTAAGGTTTTATACTAGTGAAGTTGTACCGATCATAGGAGCAGCAAATGAGAGAGAAAAAGCAAGTTCTTATGACCTTGGTGCAGCTCCTCAATTGTCTACTTTGACACTCTTGGGTTGACCTTAAGCATGACTTCTCCGGCTCACTGCTGACAGCGAGGGCATCAGACCTGTTGATGTTTGATGGTTGAGATTGTTGATCTGATTCCACATCCAACGATGTTACTGCTTGTTCCTCTCCAACACAAGAATTGGTAGTCAGTGGAGAGAGTTCCCCTACTGCAGAGCTCTCAACTAGCTGAATTCCAAACAGCCAGCAGCCTGTGCTAGTTTCCTGCTTCTTTTCACTTTGTTCTTTATTTATGTCTGCCATCAAGGAATCAGTTTGAGGTTCTGTCCTGAATGGCCAGTACATGGCGCCATTAATAGCTGATGGTCCATTATTTCCATTAAATTCAATTGACTCAGGCTTTGATGCTGATGGGAACACAGATGTGGGGCAGGATGGTGCACACAGTTCTTTTCCTCCCTGCAACCCAGAAAATGAAAAATTTTGGGTACTCTCAGCGGTGGATTTCCATAAACCTGCAACAAGACAGAAATGTGATAGCATAAGGACTAGTGATAAAATTTTGAGGAGAAAGACTAAAAGAAGTACCAAAGTAAATACGTAAAACATAATCATTTCATGATTTTTCAAATGATGTGGGATCACCTCAATTAATGATATCGCTAGAAGACTATAATATACAGTTTTTAATTTATGTAAAAAGATCAAGCATGTATCATCAACACCATAACTGAAGGAATTGCTGGTATCTTGTATTTTTAACCTTTGAACTCTTAACTCTTATTGAACTCTTGTATTTCAATTTACAGATTGTCAATTGAAAAGGGTAGCAGGTTCACTTTTCTTTTCTTAAAGAAAAGGAATCATATGAAAATAAAACCAGGATATGTTGAATCCCAAAAGCAGATATAGTTTCTAGTTTCTACACTAAACCAAAAGACTAGCTTTCAGTTTTCCACACAATTTCTTCTGTCAGTATCCCTATTGAATACTTTCCTGTAGACTCGAAGTGTGCTTGAGCTTGAGATGGGAATCTGTAAGATGCACAGCCCAACTATTGAAGTAATCTTAAACAGCACTAACTCTCTACACTACAGCAGCTTTGCACAGACATCAAAACTAGAATTTGATGTAAAAGCCCACCCAAATGTCCAATTCAGCAAGGTGACAACATGGAGATACAGAAACTTGTAGGAGAAGAATATATAAAAAGGTGAGATAGTGCAACATGTTCAATAAGAAGCCTAATATCACAAAAATCATTAAAACCACCCATTTATATTCTTTGATACCAGTACAATATACCAATAAAGAATCTAGTAATATGTGTAACTTACAACACTGGACTCGAAAGGGCACTGCATTATGGGGACAATAGTGTTACATATCTATAACAAAATAGCCAAATAATAGATATTTGCAGTCCATGGGAAGGTCTAACGTGGAATTAGTGATGAATCTATCTTGTTTAGAAAAATCTTGAAAAGAATGAGATAATAAACAAACTGAGGAGTTCCAACTACCTTGTAAAAAATGTTACTAAAGGATAAAGATGTGGAGAAAATCAATACCAAATGCTGGGGTAAGATCTGATGATACAGCCGGTGCAGCTGATGGTCGTGTACGTTTGTTTCTCTGCACTGGTTGAAAGGTTGGAGGAGCAGCTGCAAGAAGTGGTTCCAATTCCCACGGAGAAACTGTGTCTGGACGCCGGATACACGAAGGTTCATCCCATTGAACCTAAAAATAAAAGTCAAACCACACCTCATAACACAGAGAAAAACATCTAGTGACTCGTAAAGTGAAAATCACTGATACAAAACAATGCTGATTTATAATTTCCACCTGGCATAAATCTCATCAGCTCATAGCAGGAACTCCCTACCTTTAAAGTTCTCCATTCTGACCCTGCCCATTGAGATGTTGTGTCCACACCAACAATAGTGCCACTGAACCTGTAAAAATGGATAATAGTACCCGGTTAACCACAAAATTTACAGCATAATATATTTTATTTTATGCCCATTACACACGACCAAGAGCACCTTTTTTCTGGAGCTTCATCACCTTCAAATCTCATATTAAATCTCATCCCAACAGAGAATTTATAATTCTTGGCTTCAAGATACTTGTTGACGCTTATGATGAAGTCCGATCGACTTGTCCTAAAACATGAACAATACTTATAATTATGTTTTTAGTTCTCAGTAAAAATTTGTGAATTTGGATAGATATATAAAGCAAACTCCTAGTATCTTACATAAGCATGGAGCATTAGATATCCAGCAATAACCAGATAAACTAAAACATAGAAATAAAAAACCAATGTAATATTTAAGGTTTCTATTCTCATCAAAATACCTATTGAAATATTGAAACATTTCCAGCTCAGTGAAGTAAATATTTCCTTCTTAATGAAAAACAAATAAGTTGCATAAAGAAGTTGGAGAACCAAGCATCTTTCTAAACCTAGAGCTGTAATCCAAAAAATAAAAACAAACAATACACTACATACATTATGAACTCATAGTAGATAGAGAAACTGAGGAAACATGAAAGAAACTAATAAGTAGATAATAGTAAAAATCTAAAGAAGAGACTAACCTTGGTTTGTAGAAAACAGAAAAAAGAGTCCCAGTAGCAATAGCATGAGATGCAGTAGCCAGAACTCCAAGATGCATGCTATGACTGGATATGACTGACGATGGCATGTTATTTGGCTGCCTCATAAGCCTTCTCACACCGACTCGCAGCTCATCATTCTCACCTCTGCCATGTACACACATACAAGTATTTCATTATCATTTCTCATGACAAAAGCAAATTATCCAAGGTCCACAATAAGCATGACATATTTCTTGGAAGATAAATGATAGATAAATAAATTCCAACAAAGTAACCATGACCTGAGAAAGTTAAATACATCACCAGCTACCAATTTCTTTGAGCTAACAAAGACACTCCAACCAGTAGTGAGCAGATGGCGCCTGGGCTGTCCTGAAAGAGAATTTGAAACTCAAATTAACATATTTCACTATTGAGTCCTGCTTGTTGTGAGAAAAGATGACAACGTCTATTTTACAAATACAAACAACTATCTAAACAAATGCTAAGCATTAATAAAGAGAGACTACCAAAAGCCATTAGCATATCCAGACAACCAAAAGGTAAGGATAGTAGCAATCATTGCTGGAAAGGCATACTGGGATAGACAAATTCTCCTATAGACAAGTAGTGAGGTAATCAGAGAAATGGTGCATTGAAGTATAGTAACTTTCAACACCAACATTTCTCTGATTCCGGAAGTTCTAGATTGGAATTCAGATGACAGAAGAAAACTTTTGACTTAAGTGTAATGTCGAGCAACAAAGCAGAAGACAGCATCTTATCACAATCTGACAAGATATATACAAACCTCGAAAAATGTGACGAAAATGCCATTCATTCCCATGAAGATCTTTGGCAACCAATTCTTGCCAAGGTGGGTTCTGGGACATATCCTAAACAAACAAGAAAAGTACCAGTGGACAAAATCAAGAGAAAGTGAAAAGAAGTATCAAATTGCAAATTCAAGTTAGCAGCTAGATATGATGAATGGAAATAGGAATTCAAATTTCAAAATAGCAACTGACCAGTGAAGGAAGGCACTCATCTGCATGCCTTCTAAGAACTGAGAAACCCCCATGAGTGCTTGTGTCTGATGCAGTTAGAGTCTTACAGAAGGAACGGACATTGCACCTTTCGGGCTCAGCCAGTGGTGAATCTGGGCTGGTAACTTCATCTTGCTAATTAAATATAAGAAAATAAAAAGAAAAAAGAAGACAGCAGAAAAAAATATAAATTATGCTTGAAAATATAATTAAAGCAGCATAAAATGAAATCAAGAACCAACAGCAAGTTGACACGAAGGAAAGCTACCAGTTAGTTAATATGATCACTCTAAGGTCATAAAATTACTAGAAACACAAACCCCTGTTTTTTCTCACGATAAAATCACAGTACAAAGCAAAGAATAACTAGGTTCTGATTTTTTTTTTTTTTACAATACACTACCTTTGCAAAGCATCTTTATAAGGACAGCATCTGAGATTTTCTAACATAGACTACAGCAGGATCTACGAGTAATAGATAAATCAAGAAAGACTCACATTTACTTCAGGTTGCAATGTAATCTGCGCATATACTTCATCTGTATCTGGTTCAGCCTAGAAAAGCATATAAAACAATAAAACACCATTCCCTCCATGGGTAAATTAAGCATGAAGAAAGACAAAAGAGAACAAAATCTAGCTTGGAAGTAATTTACCCGGAGTTCAACATGGACAACCCTGCATAAGATCTTTGATGGAAGATCAAACAAAGGCATTTGCTGGTCAAGCTCTTGATTTGTTGATGCTTCAAGCTATAAGTCAACACAAAAAGAAATTAGATTAAATATGTGCATCTATCTCCAGTTATTTTATCTTTTGCGAAGTAGGCCACTTTAACGAAATAATTTGACTCATAAACCACAATGAAAATAAGGTAACATGTTTCAAGTATAATGGATCTATCAATCAACTCTGTTGTCCCAAACAAGGATTAGAGGGGCTACATCACTAGCAGCTGACAAGTGATATCAATAATAAGTAAGAAGTTGATATATTCTAAAGCATGCAAATGTAGATCAACACAAAGGATCAACAAATCACAAGCAGGAAAAAATTGACCACGGTAATGTCTCTTGCTATATGAAGCAGATAATCAAATAGATATAGAATTAACTACACCAAAATCTTCTTAGTACCTGCTCCATATGGCCTTGGGGAAAGTAATAAACCCTTTCTTTTTCACGAGGTAGAGTAACCAAAGACCCTGCACAAGCTTTCCATAGTTCCTGGTACAAGACATCTCCACAGGGCCCTAGATATAGAAAATTTCCACCAGTTGTCAGGAACAACTTATAATAATGATAACTCAGCATCTTAGTGGTTAATAAGATGATAAATTAGAAGTAAACTACCTGTCTTAAAATGAGAATATATTTTTTCTTTAATTAGGAAATAAAAAAATCTTTGATGCAGGAGGGATTGTCAAAAATGAGGCAAAAGAAAGCCTAAATAGGTTCGTTGACCACATTTATCAAGAACCAGAGTGACCCTAACGGCGGCGAGAAGTAGGTGAGCATCCAACACAAGGAATGTCTACAAAATTAGGCATATGAAAGAAGAAGGAAAAAACATCCAAAAGCTACAAAAAATCCCTTACAGCAAAAAAAGATGATGAAATTTTCAAGGGATTCAAAGCCAGTTTACTCATTGGGTATAACTTGAAATTATTATTTACTGTCATAATTATCTAAAAAAAGATCTAGTCAAGCGAAAAGACCACATATCAATAAGAAAAAAAAATGAAGAAGAAAAGGGAAAGAACATCAAGCATGAGAACAAAAACTTTAGCTCTGTTACATCAAACTAAAAAGAGAAAATAACGGTAACCTGAACCGAGCCTTGCGGATGAACTGTTTGGTGGTGCCGAAGCCATAACAACTGACTGAAATTTCTCAAGGAAATTATAAGAACGCTGGACTTTACAGAAGAAAACAACAAGAACAGTTGGCTCTGCAGTTCCGAGTTCTGAAAAGCAGCTTACATACTAATAAAAGCCCTCCTGATTACCGCATTAACTCTGAAGCAGCACCATAAGTTCTTCCCTCGAACAGACGCCCTAGCAAAAGGCCAGCGGGTCCTCGATTGCTTCGGAAAAGATGCGACAGCTAAAAGAGCATCTGAACTCCTTCCTCTGACCCCTCTGCAAAATTGACGCTTTTGCTCCTCGTGACAGAGAAACTCTAGCAGAAGGGCCTCGGGCGACGCCCCCTGCTTTTTTTCTCCCTGCCACCCTTCGAAACGGACGGAGCTTCGTTCTTTAACGGCCGTTGGAGGCGTAAAGGCGCCCTCTTTTCACCACCTCCGGATTCACCGCAAGCGCTGCACCAGAAAGGCGCCGCCTTTGGCGATAATTTTCCACCGTTAGCACAGATCTGAGGCAACGAAAAACCAAAGTGACAAAAAACGTGTAATTTGCTCCACTCCTTGAGCATAAGATTCCAATGTTCTCAGCGAGAACCCAAATCCAACCAGAAATCTTTTCTGTGCACACATAAAGAGAAAGTAAAAAAACTGACACAATTACAATCAGATCAAATCATCCAAACGCCAACGCTGAGAGAAGAGAGAAAAAGGAATCTACCGCAATTTCCAAACTTGAAACCAATCCGCCTCTCCGGAACACCACGGAAAATCCAAAATCCAAACCAAACCGAGCAATAAACCTTCGGACACTCCCAAAATGGAGGTTTCCGCCAAATTCAAGCTTGGCAGGTTCAGCTCTACCGCGCGAACCGATCGAGGGATCTTCACCAAGACGCGAGAACGACGACGCCACCGCAACCGAGAAGCCGAGGACGAATCCTATACATCACCACGAAGGAGGCGGAGAATAATACGAGCAAATGCGCGGACGAAGAAGAGGCGGGTGTCAAGGAACCACTCCGGCTTTAACGAAGAGAGCGACAGTTGTTTTCCTCATTTCTTTTCCTTTTTTGTTCCTTTCTTTTACTTGCTGTCTCTACGAAACCCTACACGGGAAAATGCTGTTTCCCGTTTCCCTATCGCGATCCCGCGTAAGTATCCTCTCCGTCCATCGTACACCCGTCTCATCAGACGGTCTCCTCCCCTCCAATATCGATGCGCTCAGTCCGGATTCCATCAATTCCCCGTCTTTTATCCTGCTCCGAGGGAACACCACACAGTCTCGGTTTTCCAAAACACCCCTCTTCTGGCACCCAAATAACGAGAACGCCACCGCCTTTCCTCGTTCCAGAAGGGCCACCGGGGAGCCGCCACGTGAGCACCGGGACCGGCCTTTCGCTGATCTTTTAACGATGGCTAGACGGCGTGGGGAATCCATCTGCCCGTCAACGGTCCTGATCTCATCGGATCGAGCCCAATCCCTGATGGTCAATTCGCGAGACTCTCAAGGGCAAAAGTGGAAGAGGAGCCTTTCCTAATTTAATTATGACGGCTTTACAAATTGCCTCTGAAAAAAACAAAACAAATAAAATGAGAAAGATGATTGATATAATTTATATTTTAGAAAAAAAAATTGTAACTTTAATATAGATTAGAAAATAATGTGTGGTCCCCAGTGGGGACCCAAATCCTGGCCAATCACATCAAAGCAAGCAAAGGATCTAATTATAAAGCTCCAACCTCGTCATCATCACACTGAAAGCCAAAGCCTTAAAGGTGAGGGGGTGTCACATGTAATGTGAGGCTGTCTAGCTTTCCATATGCCTCCATAAAGTGGGTTTGGTGGGGAGTTGAGGGTGATGATTAGCTCCCTATAATTTGATGATGCCCTCGTTATTACCCCCACACATATATATATATATAACTAATATGATAGATGTCGATGATATTTAAGTCAATCAGATGATGTATGCATAAGACATTCGAGATAATTAAGAAGATAGTTAAGATGCCTAGATCTTGAATGAGACATTTAAAGATCCTTTAATATTAAGTTAGAATTGAGATGAAAATTAAAATCATTAATGAACAGTACTATCTTTGATAATAAAAAATCAATATGCTTTATAGTTGGCTGAATCAAACAAATTGAAGTCAATATGACAGTTGTGATTGGGGTAAACTTCTCCCTATCACAAACAAAAAATATTATAGATATATATATCATATGATTAAATACAGCTAGTAGTTATTGTCTACTTAATCAGTGGAAAACTCCAATTAACAGTGATACATATCATTAAAAAAAAAAAAGCTATATATCCTATTATTTTAATTATTTTCATATTCACATTCTAAATTCATGTCTAGTATTAGAGAGAGAGAGAGAGAGAGAGGGGACAGGAATATATATCTTAATATTTTGATGGATGGTAGGATGCACATAATATACTATCCAGAGTGTGTTGTTTAAGCCTGAGGGAGGCCTGCCAATTGTTGGTGTCACACTGGGCAGCAGGTCAGGGGAAGAGGTGGCATCCATATTATATGATTGGAACCTGAGTTGGCATGAAACATGGTACCAGTTGAACTCATTATATGCACACACAAAGACCCAATTCATTAATCAATTGTCACACTGTTCACTGGCATTTGACAAGAGACAAGATTCCAGGTTCAACAAAAACAAAACTATTCTTCCAAGTGGAGGAGAGACCAGTGGTTTTGTGCCCTTGGGGAGGGGATGGAAGCAATATTTTATGTATATATTATTATAATATACATATAATATTCTATTTATAATATCACCAACATGTTATCACTATCATCATCTAATACATGCTCATCAAAGCCTTTTCTCTCTCTCTACACACACATATACATATATATATATATATATATATGTATATATATGTATATATATATACATATATATACATATATATGTATATATATATACATATATATACATATATATTCATATATATATATATATATATATATATATATATATATATATATATATATGTGTGTGTGTGTGTAGAGAGAGAGAGAGAGAGAGAAGGCTTTGATGTGCATGTATTAGATGATAGTAATAACAATGGGTTGACTGGGTTTTGTGTAGTTTGTTTACTTAAGATAGGTTGGCTTTTGTACAGTAGGAGCAAAGTGTCAGCCCAAGAATGAGCTAAGCTTGCTGTAGACAGTTTCTTCAACCCATGCAATAGCACTCTTTTTTACTTTTTTCCAGAAATAGAGAGAACTATATTAATTTTAAAATCTGTAATTACAAAAGTCAACCTTAACATCTCAATGAAAAAAGAAAAAAAAAAAACTAGAGAAAAAAATCATTAGTCAAAACAGCCCTATTTGATCTTTCAAAATTTACACTGTAAAGTTCCTCCTCTCTAACTGTGACTGCTTCATAAAATTACAACCTACAATCAAACAGCTATCATTATTAGCATCTCAGATCAAAAAGCTGATATCATTCTTGCCTTCTTGATCGTAAGAATCATCATTATAACCCATATTGGGTCTTTCCCATCAAACAACTATAAGAGAGAGTTAGGAAGCAAATCCAAGGTTTGCAAAATCAACCATAATGTGATAAAAAATAAGGCCAACCCAACAAGAGTACTCTAAAACAGCATGCAGTAGTACTCTAAAACACAACAAGAGTAGCTATTAGGGTTGCTGCAGACGAGAGAAAGTTGTCTACATGTGGTAAAAGGAAGATGTATGGAGAGAAAGGAGGAGGATACAAGGAACACAGACCTAAAGAAATATAGTTGTTAGTCAAGTAAAACAAGTCTGATGTAACAACATAATTTATATCATGCTTCTTGTTGATTGGAGCAAGATTTTGTCTAGAATGAATGATGACATAAAATGAAAATAACATCAGTAGTCTTAATGATATAGTAATGCAAATCTCTATCTGTTAAATATGTTTGACATGGTAATTAATGACTTGCAATTGCATGTCACATTTTTGTCTTCTATCGGATCCCTGCTGCTGCTGCTGATGCTGAGGCATAGGTTCCATTGAGGCCTGCACTTGAATGTGGTGGCAGCTGTGGAAGACCCATTAAGAGATCAGTTGGAAAGATCAAAGGACAATGTTGAAGTTTGCATTACAGTATCATTTGGCTACAGGTGAATCAGCCCTGGTCAAAGTTTTCTACTAACCAATGATGGTGAGCAGAGAATAATAGTCTGCATCTACCAACAGTGTAATGATCTGAAGAGCACTACATATAGGTTCAGAGAACAGAAGAAAATAACTCCAACATCCAAAGTAGTGGGAAGTAAAGATTAGGGAGGCATCAAATCAGATACATAGGGAGGAGCACATGAAAGATCTCTAAGAGGTGTGGATAGCAAATGACAAGCTCACAACCACTAAGAATGGTTGACATGCAGTTCTAAGCTTAGCCAGTATAGTGCACTCCAACATAAAAAGTCCAAGTTCTTAAGATAGATCTGAGTGGACAAGGAAGAATTCAACTTTAGGAATTGAAATGGAGCCACTGAGAGTTGTGAATGCGAGACCAGAGAAAGAAGATCCTGATGGCAAACTCCCTTGCTTCAGTATCCAACTTGAGAGCCTAAGATAATGGGCAAAGAAAGAAATGGAAGAACAAATGCCCACACCATTAAGCTCCTAAAAGATTGATGAAGTTTTAGAATCATTGCGTGGAACATACTGAGATGTAAGATTGTTCTTTTACGATCTAGATTGATCGATATTAACTCTCTTCGAACTGGATATCGGTATAAGTCTGACATATTAGACCATTTTATTTTATTCATGATCCAAAATTCAGAAAAGGTAAAATCCTTATCAATCAATTGTCATGCTGATCGAGATTCCCACCTCTACATGACCAATCACAGCATCATCAAACATGGAGATAAAAGTGATGCTCCTATTGGCGCATTTAGGCTTGACGAAACAAAAGGTTTCCTCGTGGGAGCTCCAAGAGCTTTGGCATTCAGTTCATTGCTGCATTAGGAGTTACACATGGAAGGTGTCACTCAGTGGCTCTTGTTGGCTTCGCTTTCCCCCCACAACTATTCGAGGGGCTCCAATAACATGTCTTACACTGCACGTGGACAAGATACATGCCTCACCCACTGCACCTCCTCCTACTGAGCAATAATGTTCCACTGCAGTGCTCTAATGGCTATCATGCCTCATCATGGATTGCAGAAAAGAATGCTACTGCAACAGGAGGTTCTACTGTTCCAAGCGACTGTGCAGGCCATTGAGTTAGGTCAGGGACACTGTTGTTGGCTGCTTAGATGCTGGTGAATGCTACAAAGATCTGCGACAAAGCAAGGCTAAGGATGAGGATAACCCGCAATAAGCTACTGGGATTATGTCTGAGAGATCCCAAGAGATTCTTTAGCTTTGGCTTAAACAAACACACACACTCACACACTATTAATTTATGGTGAGTTTGGAGTGATGCAGTGAACTGAAAGCTGATGTTTCATTCTGACCTAACAACACTAAGGCCGGATATACCTCTTAAATGTGTTTACAACAACAAGACAATGATAAGATAGAATTCAGGTCTTTGGTACTGTGACAATAGTAACATGAGATTTAAAGATTATTTGATCATCCATCAAGCATATCAAGAACAACACATACCAGAAGTTTATTTTGTTCATTTGGACTAGTAGAAGCCTACATATGATCGACATAAACAAAAAAGCTTTTGGAGTTTTCGGGAAGGCAAAAAATCAATCAACCAATTGACAAACAAAGGTCCAACTACTGATGTACATCTATGTTCTCCAAAGTACAAAATATCAAAAATTATAAGATTTTATGTTCACTAGTCCAAATTAAATACTATGGTTTGCGTATTTTCGATTGCATCAGTCGGTAGACAAATGAATTCCAAAGTTCATGGCTATAGAAACACAAGACATTTTGGAAGTGTAGATTTGATTTCAACACTTCAGTTTTTTTCTTTTTTAACATTTTAATCTCCGATAAACTTCTCTCTCTCTCCATCCTTCATATACGATAATATAGAGACGTGAAGATAATGACTTACATGGATAGCTCGGAGATAGCTCGGAGAGGAAGATGGTTTATTAGAACAAGGTTTTGTTTTAATTTTATAGGATAGAAATATCAGCGACCGTAGTTTGAATGCGACAAGATTGTTTCTTTATGAACTACGAATTGAATAATCAAAGAATTTGAATCATGAAACCATCTCTAGTTGGAAGGAGGGAAGAGTAAGGCTTCAAATATTATGAAAGATAATTACCATAATTGATGAAGGTAAATATATTTTTAAGATAATTCACAAAAGAGAATTAGGATAATTAATGAAGATAACATTTTGAGCTTATTGAGATTTTAAGCTAAACTAACTTAATGCTATTGTGTTCTTAGAAGCTCATGAATTGTGTGTGCTTGAGAGAGAGAGAGAGAGAGAGTCACTAGTAGGACAACTTAGCTTTGTTTAATCTCAACCTCTCCTGCTCCCTCCTAATGTCTCTCTTGACTTTAATGGCATCTTCACATTCGGGCTCTCCCCTTAACATGTCACCTCAATGAAAAGGATGAAATTGACCCAACTTACCTGTTGAATCCCAAGGGAATTTTATATCATTTTATTATGAAGTTCTTATCTTAAAATATACTTTTTGACCAGTATCTGCAATGTCTTCTATTTAGCATGAAAACCTATAGTATAACAAGTCAAAATATCATTAAAAAATGTATTATATGACATGTATTTTCTGATATATATATACATATTTCAAAATAGAGCAGATTATGTTATATATATATAGTTCAACTGACATATTATCACAAGCCAATAAACACTTTATGTTTGTTTGTTTACTTCTTTCATGCTTCAATAAGCATACACTTATCTTTATCAATGAAAACAATATTATTGAGATTTGTCATCATATTGATTAGGCTTGATCAGATTAGGTTCTATGACACCTCCAATGTTAACCATAAGAACCTCATGTAAACAGCCTTCTTTTTCCTCGAGCATTATAGACTTAGTAGCTGCAACACAAGTCCATAGTGTATGAGAAAGAATGCAAAGTTGGATCATGTGCAGGAAGACTCCAAAAGGCAAACGATGATTGCTTTCCTGACCTGAAGAACACATGGACTTGGAACACATCATTCTGTCAATCCCCATCAGATGCATTGAACCACAACCCTAAAGCTTTTGCTGATACTAAGTTTTCAGGAAACTTTGGCAAAAGGTCAAACCCTTTTGGAGAAAGCAACACTGTCGGCAAGAGCATGAATAGTCTCTGAAACTTATCCCCAGACCTCTAAGATCAGCCATTGGGTGATCCAATTGTGTTTGACCTGTTCCAGGAAGAGAAAAAAGGCAAATCTGTGCTTCAACACATTATTGGATCACTTGTCCATAGCATGTGCAACTCCACAAGTCAGTGGAGCCATATATATGTATATATGGCTTTGACTTGCATATCTATCTCTTTTGAGAGGCTTGTTCATGGAATGAGATGATAGAAGCTGACTGTAAAATTCCACCACTATAAGTTGATTGCCACTTGTCATTCTTTGCATCAGTTTCTGCGTCATCGATGTGACCGGTTGCGAGATGGATAGATCCATTGGATGAGAAAAAGGGGGATTTAGTGAGAGAAGCTAGCCAACAAGATCAAAGGGAGGATAGATGGAGGAGAAAGAAAGAAGCAAGCTAAAGGCATAATGCAGCTAACTTTTGTGTGTGCTCAGTGGCCAACTACTCCCATTTTGGCCTCTGATGTATGCTTCATGCTGAGCAATTCAGTAGATTAAAAAAAATGCAGTTGGTCGGCAGATTGTAGTGTCGTTTCACCATTTTGTCTTGCTTTGTTTCCTTCTTTCTATAAGGAAATGGTAGGGGTTGAATGTGCCACCATAGACTTTTGTGTCTTAACTCATTAGAGATCATTTCAACATTCAAACCAGGGTTGACTTTTGGAGAGCTGCAAGAAGAGGATTTAAATCTGTATATCCTGTGGACTTGTGGTTGATCAAAGTTCTGCCTAATACACTAGACTCTGGATTTGCATTGAGACCAAACAAGCCTTGAGACTGCACTCTTATCTCTTTTTGTCTGCTACAACAGGATAAAGATTAGGCCACCAATGGCTGCGTCTGCACATGATGATGCTGCCTATCTAGTATGCATTAGAGAGGACTACAAGATGACATCTTTTGACGAAGAAAGCTCCATCGAGTTTCGTGAAGAACAAGTGAGAAAAAGGTTGTGTTAGGATGCCATAGATTTATTGTTCCATCTGTGAATCACTTGTTATTCTGCAGTGCTAAATCATTCATCTGAGTCGTCATGTCTTGTTTACAACATGAACAAGGGAATCTACTGTTAGGCTCAAGGGACAAGAAAAATCCTCAGCACTCAGAAGTATTTAACATCTAATCCTCATGCAAGTCGTTCTCATTTTCACCTTGTCAACTCAGATCTCCTACGGTTTGATGTTCGTCTACTCTCTGTGAACCTCATGAGCTTTACAGAAAGAAAGAATGAAGTCTTCATCAACCATGGTCAAGAAAGTTTCAAACCTGTGCCAAGAAAGATGAAAGAAACATCTTATCCGTCAACCTTGCTTGGCAAGCTGGTGAAATCAGCCATGAGTGGGAGAATATATCTACAGCATCCTTCCTTCCCTAGTACTCCTTGGATCTCTCTCTCTCTCTCTCTCTCTCTCTCTCTCTCTCTCTCTCTCTCTCTCTCTCTCTCTCTCTTTCTCTATCAGAAAAAGATAGTAGAAGCATCAACTCTTTGGGAGGGTTGGCATCCTGGTCTTGTCTTTTTGACCCAATATAATTGAAGAGATGTGGTGGTGATGGTGGTGGTGGTGGTGGTGGTGGTGTCCTCTGCGACCTTTTCTTTGCTACCAACCAAATTACGTGGATTTCTGGACCTCTGAGGGTCCACACGATCACATTGAAATGGAACAGTTATCTCATAATCCATCCCCCTCAAATGGACTATTCCTTTGTGCAGAGTTTCATCACAGCACACCTATCAGTAGGGAGTAGCTTGCTGGTGGGGTGCCCCCTATCTCCTTGATCTTGAGCTGGGCGCCATAGGAACCAAATCACTATGATTATTTTACACTTCTAATTAGTGTAATATGATTATCTAGCTCAAGTAACACACATGAAGAGGAACTTCATCGTCTCTTTGTATTGACGAAAGTATCGTACATCAAATCGTAAATTAATAAGTAATATAGCATGAAGATGTAATCGGCAAAACAATACCACCTAATAGTGGGAGTGGTGAATATGGGACATGGCAGCAGCATCATGGAGTAGTGGTAAGAAGCTGTAGTGAGATTGGTAGTGGTGGTTAGTAGGAGAAATAAGTGCAGCACTACCCAATGTGGAAGAGATGGTGAGTTTATTGTTAATTAATGATCAACACATACTTAGGTTTGTCACTTGATTCTTCAATGTGAGCTTGCAACAGATGATGATCATACACAGGTCCATGCTGGAATATATTCTCCAGTATGCCAGTTGATGAAAAGCTGAGAAGGTAGAAATCAGATGCATGTTCTGTGGCAGGAGTTGGTGATACCCTTTAGATGGACTTCAGATAAGTTGTGTCAATGATTATTAGGAGAGAATTGGTGAATACTGCTATATCAAGAAAACTCAAGTTCAGTAGAATCATCCAAAGTTGCAGTGTGCATTAATGACATGAAACAAAAAAAAAAAGGGCCACTATTGTATCTTAATCATAGCAAATTCATCAATAAATGAAGCATGTCAGAAACAAAGCATTCATAAAGTTTTCTGATCCTCCATCCAGAGATGAACACACAAGTAATTAGGCTATGTTTTGGCAAAAGCACTTGTTTTTCTTCTTTTTATGAGGAAAAATATAGTAGAATTTATAAACATTGGAAATAGAACTATGGTTTTAATCTAGAATATAGGTTTTAGTTTAGGATAAATACTTGCATGTTTCTCTCAGAGAAAGGTCATTACTTCCATGGTGGAAGGAGGATGGGATATACAAATGTGGGTAAGAGATAACTTAGGTCCTCATTCTAAGGGAATTATATATTGATTCTTCACTATTTTATTCCCTTTTAAGTTGGGACACAAAGTCAAGCAGCTGATTCTCCTTTACAAGAATTGATAGAGTAGAATATGATTTCACCTATTGCTTCTGAAGATTAGATTTTTCATTTTGCTTTGTTGATGAAAATTGAGAGCTAAAAGCAACAAAAAATTGCATGCACAAAGAAAAATAAGCTACATGATGCTATAAAATTCTTATCCCTTTGTTTGTCCACCAATGTTGGAATCAATTTTACAGCTAAAAAAAGGGCTTTGAGGAAATATAGTTGTGATCATTCAGTTCATGTTCAGCTTGATGAGAAAACCAGGTGATTGATACTTTTGGATGGTATGAGGAATCAATAATCAAGTGAACTGTTGAATCACAAGAAGTGTGTGTGTGGGAGAACAGTTCTTTTGCTGCTTCCCCACTTTACACATTCAAAAGCACAACAAAATTCTGACCCTCCAACAGAGACTCCCATTTGCCATGGACTGTTCAAACCACAAATCCTTTCACCCAAGAGAGCCACATCACACCATCAAAAAGCTCCACCACTGCTCTGCCCCCATCCCCCCTCCCTCTCACTCCCCAGAGCAGACTATTATAAATAAGTGCATCAGCTTGCCATAGAGAAGCTACTGAAGTCCTCTAGGAAGGGGAGCTGTCTCTTGTACAATTGGTTGTAATATTTCCAAGAGAGTCTCTCCTGTTGAGGGGCAGAGGAAAGGAAGTGTTTTTGTGAGAGATTTTGGAAAAGAGAGATCATGGACATACAGTCAGGTCAGAATTCCAATGGGGATTCCATGCTTGCTCAAGTCTTTGTTGATTGGAGAGACAAACCATGCAGCCCCAAAAAGCATGGTGGCATGAGAGCTGCTGTCTTTGTATTAGGTCTCTCTCTCTCTCTCTCTCTCTCTCTCTCTCTCTCTCTCTCTCTTATGAATTTGAGTTATGGATATCAGTTGGCACTTTGCTTGTAAATATTTGTACAAGATGTTCTTGAGGTACTAGTTTCATGGAAAGATATTGGCAGCTATGCTTGTTGGCTTGTTCTGTGCTGGAATCTACAAGCCATCCACTTAATGCTTAGATTCAGAAACCTTGAGATGGTCTTTGGTACCTTATAATATTAGAATACTGAGAATATATAGTAGCTTCAGTAGCACTTTGCTCACTGCGGTTCTTCCTTTGTACTGTGAATGCAACTAAACTAATGCTTCCAACTCTTCTTCTCCAGCCATTCAAGCATTTGAGATCATGGCAATTGCTGCTGTGGGGAACAACCTCATAACCTATGTCTTCAATGAGATGCATTTCCCTTTGTCGAAATCAGCCAACATAGTGACCAACTTCATAGGGACTGTTTTCTTGCTGTCCCTGCTTGGAGGATTCCTCTCTGACTCTTATCTGGGGAGCTTCTGGACTATGCTAATATTTGGATTTGTGGAGCTCTCAGTAAGTCTCATTTCTCATCACACAGCATCATTTTATCCATCCATATGATTCTCAATCAATCAATCAAACAAACAAACAAAAAAAGGTTTATATTCTTCCAAGATTTTCAGCCATCCAAAAATACAAGTGAAGCTGACAACACAAAAGTGTATCTATATGTGATTTGATTCCCAATTGAGTAAAGGAAAATGATCTATATATTCTTCCTTTTTTTTGACCATCCAAAAATACAAGTGAAGGTGACACCACCACAAAAGGTGTCCATGTGTTCTTTGATTCTCAATTAATAAGCAAGGGAAAATGATCTGTCTTCTTCCTGTTTTCTAGCCATCCAAAAAGACAAGTGAAGGTGACAATGTCCAATTATTGACTAAAGGAAAATGATTTGTATTCTTACTGTTTTTTTAGCTAAACAAAGAATACAAGTGAAGGTGACATCACAAGGTGTCACTGACAGAATCTTTTTTGCATACAGTATTTCCATTCACAAGAGAATAGTAGGAAATCATCCACTGTTTCTAACTTGAATTCTCCACCTTTAGCTGCCATCGCTGTAAAGAACTAAGACTAGAGCCCATTTAGCGTGAAGAAGATGGAGTCCAATAGAGTACAGAGAAATGAAGATTAAGAAACATGTAGTATGCAGTCCAAAGTGTTTCTGATTCCGTTTGGTTTGTACAGGGCTTCATACTCCTATCAATCCAAGCACATCTTCCTCAGCTGAGGCCACCCCCCTGCAACATGATCTCCAAGGAGGATCACTGCATGGAGGCCAATGGCTTCAAGGCCACTGTCTTCTTTCTTGCTCTCTACTTGGTGGCCTTGGGCAGTGGTTGCCTGAAGCCTAACATGATCTCCCACGGTGCTGACCAGTTTGGGAAAGATGACCCGGATCAGTCGAAGAAGCTCTCCACCTACTTCAACACAGCTTACTTCAGCTTCTCCGTGGGGGAGCTCATTGCTCTCACTGTCCTTGTTTGGGTTCAGACAAGGTCGGGGATGGACGTAGGCTTTGGTGTATCAGCAGCTGCCATGGCAGTGGGGCTTGTCATCTTGATCTGCGGTGCCTTCTTCTACAGGAACAAGCCCCCACAAGGCAGCATCTTTACCCCAATTGCCAGGGTATGATTCAAGACTTCATCTTCTTGCATGCTTAATTTTGCAGAGCATAAACATACTACTCTTTGGATCATTGTTATAAAATCTTCCAATGCCTGCACTCCTAAATTTATGCTTGAATAATTGGTAGATTTCCTTTCTGGTGTTTCTGTCATTGTCAAGCAACAGTCTAAGAATCTTCTTCATCAGTGTCTATAGTCTGTATCTCTGTTAATTTGCCTATGAAAATGATATAGCATTACTCTTGTCCCTCAACTTGCTCAGGCATCCAGGACAAAGCAAATTTTAGTTCCTTCTTAGCTCAGTTTTCCCTATTTACCATTGACATTGGGCATCATTCATTAATGATAGACAAGAGTGATTGATGACAGCATGTAGATTCTCCAGTCTATCACAAACAGAAGAGTCAGTCAACCCCAAGAATTTATTTTAGTAGTGTATGGAGCATTCTGATTGAAGTTTTAATTTTCTTATTTCTACACATATTTTGCCTAAAGATTCAAGTTTGTAGTAACAGGAAGCTTTAACATTCATGGGACAAATTTGGGATAGTGCTCATACCAAATCAGCAAAACCTGCAAGTGACCAAATATGTGTTCTTTGCAGAGCAGCTTTATCACATATATGTAACTATTTATCTTCTGTCAGAGACCACTGAAAGCCACACTCCAACTTTTTCTTGAGCCCAAACTTCTCTAAGATATGATGTAATTACTGTGTGTCTGATAGATGATGACACACTTAACAGAGATGACAGTCTTACCGTCTAAAAGTCTATGTTCTCCTTCTTTGATCTGTTCTTCTATTAGCTTGACCTATGGATAGACACATCTGCAGGTGTTTGTAGCTGCATTCACCAAGAGAAAGCAAGTCTGCCCTTCTACTTCTGAAGTGCTCCAGAGAAGCCACATCGGTCCACCCGAACACCTCGCTATCAGTGGCCTCGAACCCTCTTCGTTTGTTGGCAACAAGCTCAGGTGAGCACTTCCAGCTCCGGATTGATCATGCTCATGTTGTAAGGATGGTGATCGTTTCAGGATCTGTAATTGCTGCTAGTTTTTGGCGTGAAGGTTCTTGGACAAAGCCTGCATCAAAGCTCAAGATGGATCCAACGTGAAGGAGGGCGCATGGAGGCTGTGCACTGCTGCAGAAGTGGAGCAGGTCAAGATCATCGTCTCGGTGATCCCCATCTTTGCATGCACCATAATCTTCAACACCGTCCTGGCGCAGCTGCAGACCTTCTCAGTCCAACAAGGGAGCGCCATGAACACCCGACCCGCCAAGTCCTTCCAAGTCCCGCCCGCGTCGCTCCAAGCCATCCCCTACATCATGCTCATCCTACTCGTCCCCCTCTACGAGACATGCTTCGTCCCTCTGGCCCGAAGGCTCACGGGAGACGACTCCGGGATCGCTCCCCTGCAGCGCATCGGTGTCGGCCTCTTCACCGTCACCTTCTCCATGGTTGCCGCAGCCGTGATCGAGAAGAAGAGGAGGGAGGCGTACGTCGACTCCGGCGAGCAGCTCTCCATCATTTGGATCGCCCCGCAGTTCCTCATCTTCGGGCTGTCGGAGATGTTCACGGCCGTGGGTCTCATCGAGTTCTTCTACAAGCAGTCAACGGCAGGGATGCAGTCCTTCTTGACGGCCATGACCTACTGCTCCTACTCCTTCGGGTTCTACTTGAGCTCCCTTCTCGTGTCGCTCGTGAACAGGATCACATCGAGCTCATCCAGGGATGGGTGGCTAAGCGACAATGACCTCAACAAGGATAGGTTGGACCTCTTCTACTGGCTACTGGCTGCCCTCAGCCTTGTCAACTTCTTCAGCTACCTTCTCTGCTCGAGATGGTACTCTGGCAGTCGATCTCTATCAGCTAATCCACCACCATCTGGTCTCCATGGTGAAGACAACCACCTCAGTTTCACTTCTTCCTCTAAGCATGTTGCAGCTGAGGCTATTCTGTAGAGAGCAGTCATCATCCCTTCAGTGATTTTTTCGTCTTTAATCTTCACTCTTGATCTTGTACTAATATAAGAAGAAAGGGTAAAAAGAAGAAAAAGAAGCACGAAATTTATCGTCTTACTTCTTCCCCAAATGGTCACTGCATTGCCTTTCTTCCTGTGCACTGCTGCAGAAGTGGAGCAGGTCAAGATCATCGTCTCGGTGATCCCCATCTTTGCATGCACCATAATCTTCAACACCGTCCTGGCGCAGCTGCAGACCTTCTCAGTCCAACAAGGGAGCGCCATGAACACCCGACCCGCCAAGTCCTTCCAAGTCCCGCCCGCGTCGCTCCAAGCCATCCCCTACATCATGCTCATCCTACTCGTCCCCCTCTACGAGACATGCTTCGTCCCTCTGGCCCGAAGGCTCACGGGAGACGACTCCGGGATCGCTCCCCTGCAGCGCATCGGTGTCGGCCTCTTCACCGTCACCTTCTCCATGGTTGCCGCAGCCGTGATCGAGAAGAAGAGGAGGGAGGCGTACGTCGACTCCGGCGAGCAGCTCTCCATCATTTGGATCGCCCCGCAGTTCCTCATCTTCGGGCTGTCGGAGATGTTCACGGCCGTGGGTCTCATCGAGTTCTTCTACAAGCAGTCAACGGCAGGGATGCAGTCCTTCTTGACGGCCATGACCTACTGCTCCTACTCCTTCGGGTTCTACTTGAGCTCCCTTCTCGTGTCGCTCGTGAACAGGATCACATCGAGCTCATCCAGGGATGGGTGGCTAAGCGACAATGACCTCAACAAGGATAGGTTGGACCTCTTCTACTGGCTACTGGCTGCCCTCAGCCTTGTCAACTTCTTCAGCTACCTTCTCTGCTCGAGATGGTACTCTGGCAGTCGATCTCTATCAGCTAATCCACCACCATCTGGTCTCCATGGTGAAGACAACCACCTCAGTTTCACTTCTTCCTCTAAGCATGTTGCAGCTGAGGCTATTCTGTAGAGAGCAGTCATCATCCCTTCAGTGATTTTTTCGTCTTTAATCTTCACTCTTGATCTTGTACTAATATAAGAAGAAAGGGTAAAAAGAAGAAAAAGAAGCACGAAATTTATCGTCTTACTTCTTCCCCAAATGGTCACTGCATTGCCTTTCTTCCTTTGTTGTTCTTCAGCAAAGTGGGGCATCAGATCAGATCTGATATGTTCTTCTTCAGCGAGCCATGTCAAATATGGCCAAGAAAAGCCTGCTTTCATTGAGATTCGAACTCAAGACCTCCCGCTTACTAAACGGGTGCTCTAACCAACTGAGCTATGAAAGCGATGGATATTAGGTATATTTATATTATATATATAATCTATATTTTGTAATCAATCCTATCACTACACGTAACGTGAGATTCTCGTTTCTTCTCGAATCTTCCTTTTGGTTTATTTCACCGATAGATCATCGATGAGAACGAAAGGGAGTGCATAACTGGAGCTGAACGAAACGAAGAACATCTCGTATAATTTTTTGAGATATATATAGGTGATAGATAGTATGTAACTGTTAATGGAAGTTGTGAAATGATCATATGGAGTGCACAACCGATTGATGATTTCTGGGTTAAAATTGAGAAGCATTGTTGTTTCAGATCTACTAAGCAGCAGAATTGGCTCATCATCATCATCATCATGCTTTCCCTCACAGAACAAGCTCGGATAGAAAGGAGAGTACTGATCAGACGTAGCTTCATCACCATTCTACACTAGTATGAAGTCTTGAAAGGAGCAGCTGCCTTGAGATTGTGCACTATATCTGCCACAGAGCCAATGCTGGCAGCAATGGAGATGAGAAAACAGAAGAAGCTGAGCCCCTGCAGCAGAAACCATTTGGGTGCCCCTCGTTTGATCCTCTCCTGCGCCATGTGCATGCCCAGAGGGAAGTAAACGGCCAGTGGCCAGAAGCCCAGAGCACCGATGAGTCCCAGCACAGCGTTGAAGAAGGGCAGCAACATGGCGACCAGCGTCGTGAACATGATGAAAATGGTTCTCAGGACCAGCTTCGACAGCGTGAAGCTCCACGAGCCCACCTCCTTGACCGGCAGCGGCACCGAGTAGGTCCTGTGGATGAACTTGTTGTCCGGCCAGTGGAACGCGAGATAGTCCTCGAACCTCGCAAAGATTGGTTGCGCGTAGACCTGAATCAACGTTTCCCAGCAACCAAATGGTCAATCCATGCTTTCAGGAAGGAGATGAGATGGACAACGACGGTAGTGTGCTTCTTCTTCACCTGATACGCCCCGATGAGATGGACAACGACGCAGATGTTGGCGATGTCGACGAGCCAGAAGGGCTCGTAGAATCCAAATCCGGTTAGAATGTTGCCGGGAGCATCGTTACCGAACGCAGCATAGCCTATGCATCCGAGCAGGAGGTAGAAGACGGTGGTGAGCCCAATTCCGCTGAAGGTCGCCCTTTTCATCGACTTGTTCTCGGGAGGAGGTGACTTCAATGTGTCCTGCAATTAATCGATGTATGCCATTGCAGCATCAGCACTTCTTGATGTGTTCGTGATAGCAGATGGTTCAAAGACGCACTTGGATCTCGATCAAGACATCCGCAAAGGTGTAAGCAAACGCGACGTTCCCCAGCGCCAGCAGCACATCGAACACCTTCTGGCTGGGGGCGGCAGCGGTGGTGCCTCCCAACGTGCCTCTGAACTCACCATGCGACGCCCATTTGCCGACGCACAGACCGAGGCCGATGAAGGAGTAGCAGAAGGAGGTGGCCACCGCCACAACCGACAGCCACGTGATGTTCTCCAAGCTCGGGAACTGCGACAGCACCAGCTGGAACAGGCCGAACACCACCATGAGCGTGTTGCCGGACGCATCACACCTCGCGCTGTGCCCGTTTCGGTGGAAGCAGTTGGCCCGCTTCACCGCGCTTCGGAAAGAAAGCAGAGAACATCATCATTGACAGAACGAATCTAAGTTTGATGCAACAGAAGGAGCATCTCTCACATCATGCTTGTACTGGCCGTGATAGTGTAGCCCACCAGCGTTCCCCATAGGTTTACGTACTGAGCACAGCCACAGAAGAACACATGCTTAGGACCTTCAGTGGAGGCAACAGCTTTGTTAGTCATCTCTGCTCGGTGAAGCAGCGAAAGCAGTCAGCACCAGTACAGAAAACTCACCTAAATATGATCTAACGGCGTCAATGTATGCGCGATTTATCGTTCCGGTGATGGGATCAGGGAACCTGTAGCAGTTGGCAAGGAGGGCTGAGGTGTAGTAGGTGATACAGGAGAAGCCAAGGAGGACGAGAGGGCCGACGACCCATCCCAGTTGAGCAACACTCCATGCTAACGCCAACACGCCGGAGCCGATCAACGCGGCGACGATGTGTGCCGTGGCAGTCCACACCGTTCCTGCACTCCAAGAGATCAGAGCAAGATTAATTCAATGACATGGTAAGATGCCATGTCATACTTGAAAGCATGCAAACCAGTTAATTCTCATGTCCCAGAGCCATGCTACCTTGTCTTTTATGGTCTCCATGCTCAATGTCCCTCGCTATACTTTTGTCCATAAGCCTTTCTCTTGATCTCAGCAATGGATGGAAGCAGAAGGGAAGAGATCTGAGACTACCAAACATGTGACGGAGTAGATGCAATATATAGTGCATGCATCATGAGATCCGACACTAGTGCAAATGAACCCCATTGATTCTTCCACTTGATATTTCTCAGGAAAAGGCTAACATTGAAAAGCTTGGTCACCACTAAGGGACAGAGGGACCGCAGTTGGATCAGTAAAGGGAAGGGGAAAAGAGTTGCATTATTAGAAGACAAGTAAACCAATCAGTATCCGAGGAGATGAATTCATAATCCCACTATAATACAATTGGACAATCAGGCAACTACTACTTTGAGTAACTTCAACCACCATAATCCCACTGGAGTTTATCCATACCTTTTTTCTGCCACCTTGAGGTGATGTCCTTGTCTCACAGTCCTGTGTTTAACACCTCTTAGTGGTTGAGCCTTGTATTTGCAGCAAAAGAGTTCTACATCTTATAATTCCATGAATTCTACTTAAAACTTAGTCTAGCAATGATTCATTGCAAGGATGATATGAAAGAAAGGGGGGAGAGAGAGAGCTAGAGAGAGAGAGGGTTAGGCTTTATGCTGTGCAGTTTGTGCTGGTGTAAGTTCAGAGAGAAGGAAATGATGAGAGATTTGTTCAGATCATTGTTGAGGTAATTATGAAGCAAAATGGTCTAACTATCATCTTTTGTATTTTTATTTTCTTGTACTCATTTAATTTGTTTTGAAATGATTTTTTTTTTTAGAACCATTTACCTGAGTTATTTCTGAAAATAAAATGGGAAAAAAAGTCAATTAATGTACAGTAATAATTAAGCTGAAATAATATGCTTGATCTTATCACCTCAAGATCAATTCCACAGAATTCTACTGTTCTTTAGCTAGCAAAAATTAAAAGGTGTTGATCAAACCAAAAAATATATTATGTATTATCAAAACCATTTTTTATTTTTATGTCGACTAAAATTTATTATATATATCGGAAGTGGATTAAAATTTACGTGGACTTATATGATCGATATATCATTATTAATTTAGATAAGTGGTTCAATCATTAATCTCATAAGATCAAATCATAACATGCTAAATAATATTTTATAAAATATACAATAAGATTGAGGTACTAATTCTCTAGTCGGATTAGAAGCTTATAATTGCGACTCACATAAACTAAGCTTTGAGCTCTTGTAGCCTTTTTATTTTTTTATAGAATAAGAATAAATATTAGTTAACAAGCATCAATCCCCCCAAAAAACAAACATATTTGTGTGGGCATCACAGGGCAGTCCATTATGATATTACAAAGAAGATAAATAGAAGAAAAATACCCCCACAAGAATCACACCACCACGTCGTTGTGATTCCGGTGAAATGCCTCCTTCACCTTCTTCTTACCTATACACCAAGCAATGTTGGACACGTAACGTAGGCATCCACTTGGAATAAAAATGAGACGAATGCTCATGAAGATTTGGTGAAATCTTCGTATCAAAATAAATGCTTCATACTGTGACCAGATTGATGGAACAAATAGGCAGAATCCAGCAAAGTCGAGTGAGCATATGTCAGACTCAGACAACACACACCCATCTGCTGAGGTGAAGCTTTCAACATCACGGGCTTTTGCTTTTAATTATGTCGCCAATGGAGTCTGCGTCGGCCAGCCGATTCCGGCCTTTACCTGATGGGTGCTCCACTTTGCCCAGTGATCCTCCCCGAATCATATTTGTACCTTCGTTGGCATGAAGGGGTGCGCAAAAGCTTTTATATAAGATAATATTTTAGCTATCAATTACGTCAAATTTTGAATTAGTCGAAAAGTGGATAAAAACTAAAATTACTTTATAAATATCTGATAGATATACTATTCTTAATTTGAGTTTGAGTGTTTTATGTTAATGATTTTGATCGATCAACATAATAGATTGGTTATCCAATTAAGTCACATGGTAATAATCATTAGTATAGTTAATCTAATACTAATAAGAGACCCGATTAAAACTAATATTTCATTCAATAAAAAGAATATTTGAACCTCCTTATTAAAAGAAAATTATAGATTAGCTTGCTCTCCTAAAATTAGGAAGTAGTGACATAGCCAACTAGTTTGCAACCTAGACTTATTTTTCTATGTAAATATCTCATTATATATATATATGAAACGATCATTTTGTTCATTCTTTTGTCAGACGTATCAGCTCACGAGGGTTATTTTCACTGATCTTATTGAGCCGGTCGCTACATACCTCACCCGTAACCCTCCCACGATATGACGACGACAAACGCATGTGCCTCCTTTCTCCTTCCTCCCCTATGGCCAATGGTGAGGGCATGTAAATCACCTCCTCTCCTTTTTTACCCATGATGTGAGAGAGGCTTGTGGGAGCTACCTCATGAGACCGATAGTGAGGGGTGCAATCGCTTTCTCTCCTTCCTCGCTTGTGGCCGAGAACAAGTTTCCTTACTTTTTCCTTATGATCGACAATAAAGACTATGAGTGAAAGGAGAGGCTAGGTCCGTGAACAATAACATGAGCTACGAGTAAAGTGAGAGGGTGAGCTTACAAGTTATAGGTCCTCGATCGAGGACTTCGAGCAATTATTCAAGATGAAGAAAGACGATGAAGTGAAGGCACAACCAAGCAATGAATGCTCGATCGGGATAAAATGATCATTAAAAAAAGAGACGCTATATATATATATATATATATATATATATATATATATATATATTTCTTGCTAGATATTTTCTAGATATATAGTATATATATAAAACAAAATACTAGATATTTTTTGGCTTTAGTATAGCTTCATGTATTCCATTTCCAACAGAAAATTTATATGCCCTAATAAAATTTATATATTTAACCAGATAACATTTGACCACTCAAAACAAGCTTTGTGTATTCCATTGACAAAAATAAAATTATATATCGTAATAAAATATATGTATCCAACTATATGATTTTTCAACATTATTTTCTTTCAAACATGCTTCTTGGTTTAATTCAACTTCTCCGAACACACTGACTCCTTCAAGTAAGTTTCTTTTATGTATCTCATCATCATTTTGATGATCCAAGCATCACAATATACTATTAGAAGGATTTGATTCTGAAGGTGAATTATGTCATAGCTACCATATCATGGTAATTGCTCCATTATACTCCAATCCCAGTGGAACTACTCTTCCCGCATCATCTCAATCTATATCTCACACATTGAAGAGTAGTGCCAAAGCAGTTTGCTGAAGCTGCTGCGTTTGTATTACTGGAACAGTTTAGCTGGTCATTCTTTGAAATCAAATCCATCCTCATTCTTAAAGTACGTGGAAGTGGATCAGATCTTGTAGGTAACAGTAGATGTACTGTTGGCTCAAATATCTTTTGTTGTTTTTTTTTCTTAGTCATCCTAATTTCTCTTTCCTTGTTGGCTCAAATATCTTTTGTTGTTTTTTTTTCTTAGTCATCCTAATTTCTCTTTCCTCTTTTCTTTTTCAATCAGATTTTTTTAATTATTATTATTTTTACTCACTCTATATGATACCACTTGTTGGCTTAAATTATCCTTATTTCTTTTCTTTTTTTTCCAATCAGAGTCATGATTAAATAAAATCCATCATAGAAATCATTTGTGCCAAGTTGAGATTGATAATAAGATTAAGCTTATGGTATAAACAAAATTAATCGTACCAAACAATCAAAGATTACAGTGTGGACCAAGTTATAGTTGTGGACAAAATTGGTGACATTATAATCAGATTTCCTATCCAAAAATTTAAATTGTTAGATTATGAGATAGACTCAAATATATATCATTTGACAATGTAGGAGATTATTCTCTTAGTCATCTTTGTTGATATTCTCTTTATACATGAATATCTTCTAACATTCTTTTTCGATTTATGTGTTATTCAATTATCTACCCCTTACTTATAAGGGTAGTTCAACTTTGCTCATAATCATAATTTGTTCGACGGTGTAAATCATTTGACTTGGCATAGGATTAATATTTTTTAGACTCGTTTTTCTTATTTATGAACTTGGCTCTGATATCATGTTAAAAATCCATTAATGATAAATGGATCAAATATCAGAAGATATTCATATATGAGTAGAAGATTAAAAAAAATTTAAAACAATAATTTTATATTAATAAATATAAAAAAATCGAATGATATATATTTGAGTCTAGCTCGTAAATGTGACTTGTAGTTGTCATCGATACTCATCTGGATTTCCAATTAGTAGAAGAAGATCCGAGCTTAGCTAACCACCAATCATGGCTGCTTCTTCTCGTTCTTATTCACTGCTTGCCTGCCTTGTGATAGGCTCCACCGGAAGACAAGCAAGCAGTAAAGAGAGGAAAACCGATCAAGAAGAGAGAAATTATTGGTTGTAATAAAATGACAAGCCCATCTTTTGGAATCACCATGCAAAGGCAAAGCAAAGTGTCCCCCTGCACACCTTTAGTTGATGATGATGCTGAACTGGAACACCACTGAGCTTTAGTAGAAAGGAGCAGCCACCGCACAGTCCGCAGTAGTTTGTGTTGGTATTACAATGTTCTGCAAATTGCAGTCCTACATCCGAAAAATAAGGCAATAATTCAGGAAGAAATGGGTTTCGTTACGCAAGAACGACTTGTCCTGTAAAGAAGTGTGCTCAATGAATCTTGTAAAGTAGAGCAGATGCACTTGGAAAAGAGCATGGCAACTTGGCCTAATAAGAAGACACAACAAATGGTTGTGGAGTGAGAGAGCTCGAGAATAGACATCCAAAAGACTCCCCATACAACAAGCTTAGAAAAGGAACTCGAAAGAAGCCCTTCCCTACTGAAAATTGTACTTGCTCAAAACAACAATGAAACTTTTGCGACACATCATGTCTTGTTTGGACAATATATGTTCTATACTTGCAGAAATAAGAGGCCAAAATGGAATTATATTAAGAGATCCAAAAATCGAAAGAAAATCTTCTCTCTCTATCTATACTAGAGATGGGATTAATATGTGAATAAGTTTAAAATGATTGTCATGGTTTCTTTCACAACCCTCTCCTCCTTTAAAACAAAAAAAACAATTGTCATCATCCTTTGTGTACCATCATCATTTTCTTGAGTTAATTAAGGCTCGGGCTTAAAACTTATTTGTATACCACCATCCTTTTTACATAAATGTGATAATATTTATATCAAAGATTATTGTTTTATCTGAAATGAAATAAGTGGTACTTATCGATCCAAACGTGGATAGGTACACGAATTATTCCTATTTTCGATAGTTTGATCCAAATCTTATATAAAATAAATAAATTTGACCTCACCCGTTAATGTTCTCATTACATTCCCTCCTCTTTTCCTCCCCGTCCATCATTCCATCTTTTTTCTTCTTCTCCCTCCTCCTCGATTGCTTCCCCTTTTTTCTTATTTCTCCCATTCATTTTCCTCCTTCGTTCCACCGCCCTTTCATCTTTTTTCTCTTTGAAATATTAATATATATATCAGTATACTAACACATAATATATTGATACTGATCAGTACATATTAGTCTGACTAGATCATTGAAATGGATCCAATACTTGAAATGATGATCTTTGATTTATAGCATTTTCTCGGCTCCTTTCTTACCAAACTCGAAAGATAAATGTGATATTTATAAAATAATAAAAATATATTTTTCATACTTTGAGGTGTTGATTATCATTAATCTTACCTTCGCAAGGTAGGATACAATAGTAGAGTCACGAGCCTCATAAACACCATTGACTTGGCTAACAATTAGTTGGAAATCATCGTATAATTTTAGATATAATATTCTCATGCCTTTAGTAAGCTTGAACTATAACAAAAGAGCTTTGTATTCTGTCTCATTATTAGTAACGTAAGAATTGAAATATAGGGCATGCTGGTAGACATCCCCTTACAGGCTTTTCAAGACAATTTACATGCAATGTCTATCATTTGACATCTTTAAATATCTCCTCGATTAGAGTCGTTTCTATCAAAAAGCCGATGAGGGCCATACTTTGATGATAGTCTTTAGTTTATAAGAAATGTTAAATTCACTAAGTTCAATTGCCTATTTAAAGAGCATTTTTGTGGGATCGAGCTTAATAAGAATCCGATGCATTGATTGATTTATCATGATGATGATATGATGAACCTAGAAGTAGGGTCAAAATTTTTAAGCTATCAAAATCAACCTGTAGGTCAACTTTTCAAAATTAGGATATCGAGTGTTTGTCACTTGGAATATATAACTAGTATAATACGCATGCCTTTGGATTAGTTACTCCTCTCATTAAGATCAAGCTCATCGTGTTAGGATAGTAAAGACACAAAGAGGGAGGGTGAGGGGTTGAATTAGTACTTTCAATTTTTATTTGAAAGTTTGATAAAAAAAATACGTATTGAAAATACGTTTAACTTAGAATATGAGCAAGGGTGGTGAGCAACTAAATATGTTAGTAATAGCAAGCAAAAGCATAAAGAGAAATGCAAACTAGATTTATAGTGGTTCAATTGTCCTAACCTATGTCAACTCTCGATTCCTCTTCCCTTGAGGCTATTGGCTTTTACTACCGATCTTCTTTTCGACGAATGAATATCAACTATCATTATTATAACTCTTTGTCATTTTCATAGGCTTAGGAGAGAACCTTCATACCTCTCTTTAATAAAAAGATCTCACATCTCCCTCAGAATGACTTCTAAACTCGAGGAAGAGATTTAACACTTTTCAAGAGAGTTTACATACTTAAAATCATAAGTTTTCATACTTTTACTAAGCAAGAATAAGTGAGGTATTTATAGACCCTAAATAGCTTCAAAAATAGAGCCAAAATTTTAAATCCTCAGGTTTTTGAGGTACTACTACCTCTGCCATGTGATACTACTACTTGACAAGGATTGTAAACTAGGGCTCTAGTGGTGCTACCACTTGACAGTCTAGCGGTACCACTGCCTGCTTAAGTGGTACCATCGCCTAGCAACTTAGGAACCTAGGCTTTGGTAGGACCACCGCCTGCTTGGACGGCACTATCACCTAGCCTAACTCCAAGTTACTGAATTGGCCTTTTAACAGGCCTAATTTCACCCTAGTTCAAGCCTAATTGACTTCTAATTAAGTTGACATGATTATGTCCCAAAACCAACTCAATTAGACTCCAAGTCATTTTCTATCAAGATTTAACTACTCTAATTATAATCATGAAGCCTTCAGCACATTGTCCAACATCAACATGTCATCTGTTCATCTGACACTTCGTCCAAACTTCTGGTGCATCGTCCTTTTCTTCGACGTATTGTTTGATCCCATGCTGATCTCCCACAACATATGATCTTTTTGGCGTAATACCAAATCTTTCTGACCTGATGCCTGAACTCATGGCACGAAGTCCATCCTCTGACACGTCAACCAATCCTTCGACTTGACATCCAATCTTTGACATGATGCTCTCCGGTCCAACGTTTGATTCTCCTATTACAACGATTTGCTTTTTGATGATTTATGTCCATGATCAAAGTTTTTCATATGCCACTTATCTCAAATACTTATTAGTCCATAAATTTATCAATTGAATTCATCGTTAAAATCTAAAATTCTAACATATAGGGCTCTCGATAAGTACAAATATAAATAAGCAAAACATAAGCACCAAAATCAGAAAACTATTAGGAAAGTTCTCACCAAAACATAAGCACTTCTTATAGACAACGAAAAATCAGCAGCTTTTCATGAAAATTCACCAAGGTTTATTGTTATATAAATGTAATTTTTTTTCTCGATTTACTATATATTTTTAAAATTTATATCTTGTATATTAAAAATAAATTCACTACTTGGCAATAAAATTTATCACTTTCTTTTATTATCCTTATTTTAATTTTTCCTTGAAATCCACTGGGCTCTTAATATCTAAGTTCTCTTTATGGTTTTCTCATTATTGCTGCTATTATCATAGAACTTCCATCATTTTATTCATGCTTACCTTATACAGAAAACATTACATCTTTTACCCTGATTTAATTAGATATTGTGTGATGTATATTTATTACATATATTTCTTCTTATCCTTTTCTCTTTTCTTTGAATCATTTGTTCTATCTAGGCAGGACTCTTTGAACAAAGCGGGTTATACACGACATCTGATTTGTTAGTGTATTATATTATATAAGTGATAAGTTTCAGCTTCGAGTCTATATGAAAATGTTATGTATGTCTTTTAATATAATTTTTTTTATTTTTTAGAGAGAGAGAGAGAGAGAGAGAGAGAGAGCACTCAAAACTTTCTTTAGCAAAGACATACAATACATTTATTTTGAAACCATTGGCATGTTCAAAACCCTAACTCTGTCATTTGATCAAGTCCCTAAAACATATATGGTCTTCCATCATACTACAAACAGATATTAATAACAAGCACTAAACCATTACCACTAAACACAAAGGTGATACAAAGGCACAACAAAAGAGTTAGTTGATGATGTGCTTCATTTCTGCTGCCACCTCTATTCAGTAGTCTAATTGTTGCTTGAGGTAGGTTTTTTGGGCTCTCCACCTGCACCAAACATACACAAACTCATTGCTCACCAATGCTTGGAACTCTTCCCAACTTTAAGCATGTAGTTTCACATAACCACACCTGTATCATTCCTTTTTGGACTGGGAGCAATGTAGAGTTTCTTCACTGATGTAATAAACAACCTACACAGAGAAAATTATACTTGAACTATGTTCCATTTCCATTTGATATTTTCTCAGAAGAGTCAGGAAAGAGAGCCCAAAGTTACATACTCCCAGGGGATGTCACCAGCAAGCATCTGATCACCTTCATTATCTTCATAAAGAAGAATGAAGCCATCATCTACAGCCTCATCATCTTGCTCTTCTGAATTGCCTAAACAATTAGCTGAAAAAAAAAGGGATAAAAAAGGACTTATGATTGGTTCTTAAAAATATCAGGAAAATAAAAACTCAAAAGAACAATTTTATCATTTAAATATCTTTTTATTCAAGGTTTGTTGCAAATATATAAAAACTGTAGAAACTCATCAGGTTTTTCAAATGAAAGCTTCAATGAATGTACTATGATGAGACTGAGACACATCAAAATGTAAGTAGAGATGAATTATGCTATATGATATTAACAGAAACCTGTAAAAATCAGTTTATAATATGAATTTTTAAGAAAAGTAGCACTGTTTGGTGAAAAAAACAAAAGAGAGAATTGAGTTCTTTCTATTCATTTCTGAAACCAAAAGATTATATATGTCAAAAATCTATATTATATTAGCATCTCAAATAAAGTGCAGAAACATAGTTTGAAACACAGGTGCATGAATAAAAGCCAAGATCTAGCGAGAGAAGGAAGAGGCCATAAGACCTATCGACGACGGACTCATGCAAAGCATGCAAGATCGAAGCCTAATGCATCCACAAGGGGTCACGTACAGGAGAGGAAGTTGCGAAAGAGTTTGCAGAGGGCACGCGAGAGTGACTGGTAGCCATCGTGGGCTTTGAGGTCGATCTTCCTCCCGAACACGTACCCTTCCATGTTCACCTTCACGAACATCGTAGATCTCGATCTGATTTCGCTCTTTGCTGCCTCCCCCTCTCCCAGCTTCGGTCTCTTTGCATCCTTCTCTCCATCCATCTCCGCCGCCCTCACCAAGTTCGCACTCGCTATGTTCTTTCGCGAAGCTCGCACCGGCGGCCAGCCAACAGGATGCGCAGCTCTGATAGCAGAAACAGTAATCCATACAGTAAAACGCGAGATCATATGCAGCTCATGATAACATACATCAGAAGCGTAACACATGGGGTAGATCGTGGATGAGAAGAGAGAAGGGTAATGGAAGTCAACTGACAGGTAGAAGGTGAAGATCCAGTGAGCAACTACAGCAAAATCTGAACAAGCAATAATGTGGCGACCCATAACAGACGCCATCACACATGGCTTGGCTTCTGACCATCTGTTGACTTTGTCAGTATAGCTACTCAATGAAAGAGAAGAAAGAACTATGAGTGTGCCAGTAGTATCTCCAATAGTAATTAGATTACGTAGTTGACGACACACTAATAACTCTATACTCGCGTATCCTGGCAACCCATCTTCCCAAACTAGACCGGGTTTGAGCCGGGTTGTCAACCAGATACCGGCTCGACCGGACTGACATCCCTATGATGCCATAAATCCTTTGTATTTTAATGCAGAAGGAAAAAAATTGAGGAATAAAAAGTTGGTTTTTTCCGGTTCTGCATTCTTTATTAGCGGTCCGACCAGTTAAACCTGCCGGTTCGGTCCGGTCCGGTTTTACAATGTACCAAAAAATTTTACTGCTGTCTCGGTGGAGGTCAACCATGATTACATGCATATCCCTCTGGTGGTCCACTGCTCCTCAGGGTCTACTCATTGCACCACCAGTTTGCCACTCATTCTAATCTGTCCTCCTTCGGACAACCATCATGAAGAACAATCCATTGCGAATGGAAAGAGAAGCGCCAACCATCCCAACTAATCATTGCACGTATGTGAAACAAATCCAGTTGCATCTGCTATGAAGATTCTATCCCTCATTGACTAATTAATAGTAATTAGCTAACAAGAACAAGATCATAATAATTGCCGCACAACATTGTTCATCCTTGCAGAACTGCATGCACGAGCATGCATGGAGATGGAGGACGAGGAAGAGGAGCAGTGGCTTGTACCAACCTTGTCAAAGAAGGAGAACGGTGGGCTTGCTCGAGGACCGCCTTCTGTTGCCGGGCAGCAAGGCTCCATGGGTGAACGAATCCACTGTGGATGTCAGCTGCAGACCAGCGCTTCATGGCCTCGTCTCTTCGGTGCAACGCAAGGTCACCGTTGGGAGCTGGGAATGCTGCAGGTAGCTCACCGGAACCACCGCGGTGGCGCTTCTCACCAACTCTGCCGGTCGCGACGTTGAAGATGGTGTCTGAAGAGATGCCAAGACTGAGCTCCAAGTGGCTTTGGAGGCCACTGGGTGCTCTCATGGCTTGACTGTGATCATCAACTGTTCCTCCCTCCTCCTGTCTTGTGAAAGGAGGTTCGAACAGCATGGGCCTCATGATCGATCTCCACTGGAGAGGGAAGGAATGAGGTTTGTGGGGGATGGGACGAGGGAAGGGAAGAGTTCCGCAGAGCTGGAAGAGGTGCTTCTTTATAAGATTTTTGATGGTTGATAGAACATAGAGAGAAGGGTCAACTGTAGATACTGTTGATTTGGAAGGATGGTGTCTTTGTTGGAGCTTTCAAATACCCGACTATAGTATTGGCTTTTCTTTTTCCTACAAAGTCAAAGAATTTACTCTCTCTCTCTCTCTCTCTCTCTCTCTCTCTCTCTCTCTCTCTCTTCAAAGCTTGGTTTGGTTAACAACGCTATAGGAGATCATTTGATCACTAATCATTGCGGCTAGACCTGCAGTTGTTGCTCGGTCAACAAGTGGTATGGCGCTACAAAGCTGCATTAAGGCAGGGAAGTGAAGCGTGATGTACTCATGTCGGGAAGGGTTGCTTATGACCTGCAATTTCCAACAAAGCTTGCTGTTAGCTAAAACCAATCATTACCACAACAACAGAGGCAGATTAAGTACCGATGGTGAAGGAGGGGAGACCCTCCCTTTCTCGAGCGAAGTATGGGTTGGGTTGGAGATCTGCGGCTCATGATGGCAATGATGCATCATATCTTCTTCTCTTGTGATCCCTCCGCCCAGAAGCCACTGTTGCTGCATGCTGCAGAAATCTTTGCTGCTATCTGCTATCTCTTCTTTCGATTCTGACCTTTTAGAGAGATGCAAGAGTTGTCAATCCATGATGAGATGTGGCGTTCCTTTTTGCTAACCCAAGCATTATTATGAGATAAACTTCCTATCATTCTGAGAGTCGCAGTACTTGTCAATCCTTGTTTAATGTTCCCAAAGTCATACTAAAGTACATTGCTCTCTTGTTTAACAATCGATTAACACACGTGATTGCGACCGCAAAGCTATGATACATCAAACATGCACTGATGGCATTCTTGAGATCCACAGGTGTTTAATGAGATGAATTTGAAATTGCAGGTAAGAAAAGATTTGTGAGCAAAGCTACCCATAAAGTGGTGAGTATATTCAGAATAATAGCCTTTTCTTTTCTTTTTTCTTTGGCTTCTTGTCTTGTAGACTGACATGACAGAACTAATGAAGCACTTCAAGTGGAAAAGATCACTCACTTCCTGTGTGGATCACAGGTAGGAAGGATTGAGATGATGATGGTGAAGAGATGAGAATGCTAAAGTGCAAAGGTGTGTGTCATGATCACACACAAATAGGGTGGGGTGGCCATCTAAACTACCCTACAACCATCATCACCTTCAAGCTTTCTTGCTTTTACATAGGTCCCCAACGCATCCTCAGTGCTAAACCGATTCATCTTTTCTTTCCTTAAACAAACAACTGTGGATGAATTCTTCGCGGTGCAGAAAGTTGAGTCAGGCAGGCAGGCATGCATGCAGACCTCTACTTGTGACCTACAGATCTTTTCTCCCTCCTTTGTTTCTCCCGTCTTTATCTCACGGGGTGGGGAGGAAAGTTTAACAGATGGTGTAGAAAGAGAGGAGGCATGTTAAAAGGAGAGAGTGAAGGAATTAAAGTTGTTCATAAAGGATAAATTTAAGTATTACTTTGAACCTTTAACTAGCCATTAAAGTTCATCATGAAAGCTGGAATATATGTCACCCAAAAAGAGATTTAGGAGGTATATGGATCCTAACAATTTGATAACCCATCCCCAATTTAGTTAAGTCAATGGCTTTAAAATAAGAAATTCTATAATATGATGATAATATGATGGTGAATAGTTTTAAGTGGAAGTATGAGAAGCCTATGGTGATAATTTTGTTATGAACGTAGAAGTAGTATCATCAAAATCTATCGTTTCGATTAGACCAGTAAGCGATATGTATCGATCCAAGCGTGAATTGATACACGGACCATCTCCATTTTCGATAATATGCTACGACACATTAAAATGGATTTGCTCTCACTCGTTTAAACATTTAGGGTTCATGCAAACTCGAGCTCGTCTTGCCTTTCACTATCGTCTGCTGCATCGTTGTCTTGTATCATCCACATGTATGCTTCCTCAAATTCTCCTCCTCTTCCTCACCTCTCTCTCAATTTCTCCTCTCTCCTCTTCCTCCACCATCTCATCGTCCTTTCTTTTCCTTCTCCTTCCTCTTCATCATCTCATCCTCTGCTTTCCTTTTACTTTCTCCACTGACTCCATTTTCTTCTTCTTTTTCTTCCTCTCCAAACCGTCAGTACATACGGATGTATCGTATGTCGGTACATCATTCCAAATATGGATGAATATGTGTTCTGATTCCATTAATATGTATCCTTGAATTTCAATGCATTAATATATTTTCTGATTCCAAGCCAAATATCAATTTCAGAACCCGGTATCCGAAAATAAAATTATAAGAAGCGGATAGAATACCTTTTTGTTGAATTTCTGGTTCCCGTTTGTCTTCATCGATTTGAATCCTTGCATGAATCAACCTGATGGCGCTCCAGCTTTCACCTGGAACCCCACTAATTCTTGTGTCAAGTTAGCTTTGTACAATATGGATTAACTATTGAGATGAAAAAAACATCAATTATTGTTGACAGAATGGACTCCAGTGAAGCACAAGCCCCACATCCAACAATGATCATCATGAACCTTGGCGACATGTTTGTGTGCCGCTCTTAGGTGAAGAGAAAGTAGCAGCAGAAAAAGGAGAAAAAAAAAATGTTACCCATGAAGCCATCATTTGAATCAAAACTGCACTGCCAAAAAGAAGAATATGTGCTTTTATCTCATGCAGCAGTGCAGTGTCTTCCCTTTTTTTCTTTGTTCACTGGACCTGAGAAATGAAGGGCATTTCAATGCCTATCCTTAACTTCCTTTCATTTCCCTGCTTTCTTCCTTGCATGGATTTCGGACATCGGCCTCTTTTCGTTCCAGCTTTCCAGCATTTATTGAAGGCCTAAGAAACATACAACACACATTATTACATCAGTTCAAGTTAGTGAAATTTGATGATTAGAAGAGGGGAACACAAAGCAAGTGAGATTTTTTTTTTCACACAATGAACTAGAAAAATCAGGGTTTTCAAGGATCATATGCAGAAGGCAGACCAATTCCAGATTTTCTTTTCAAACCATGAACAATTGATAAGTTCAAATTTTCTTATTTTTAGTGTAGAATTATGTGTTATTAAGAATTGTGTCATAAGTCATAGCTGGTTCAGGAACTTCTTGATAAAGAGTACTCGGTACCAAAAATACTACTGTGTTGAATGCAAGTCAAGCAAACATGCTGTGGCCTACAAATAGACGATGTGGAGAAATGGATGAAGAACCATTCTGAGAATTCAAGAAAATAGTTTTTGTGTAGATCTCATCATTATTGGTGAAACTACATTTTCAATGAGATTTACAAATTGAATCGACTGTTATCTCATGAATAGTAGATTTGCAAATATCTTTTTGATCAAGGGATGGGCAATTTGACATTTAGATTTGGTAGCTGTTTCCATATAAACCAAGATATGTGGATCGCTACCCTTCGTAATGCATACCTTGACTCTAAAATGCTACTAATGAAATGGCCATGATGAGTATATATATTCTTACCTATCATGAAGCAGATCATCACTATAAGAGAATTGCTTATCACAAGACATGATGACGTTTGGAATCTCTGATCCATCACAAGGCACTTTATGATGACTGCTTCAAATATTCAGTTAATCTGCTTTGTCCAAAAAAAAAACAGTTAGTTTTACCATTTTTTTGGGCTCAAGACAGACAAAGAAAAAATCCTTCATAAAGTTCTTACCTGGAATCTCATGTTCACTCCAGCACTCTGTATCAAATACACATCAATAATTAGAAAGCAAATTAAATAATTGGGTACTGATCCAATCTGAGTTCTTTAATCAAAGACGAATTAAACAAATGAGTGCAATCTTCAACACTAATATACCACTTTGGCTAGTTACTAGAGCATATAGCACCATCATTATTTCACCGACACCATCTGTTGCAACTGAACCTACCGATACTATTCCATTGCTACTTCTCAAGAACTAAACATGTAATGCATTAGCACTGCAGCCTAATGTATACATGTACGATCAGCAGCAACACACAGATAAGTTACTCGGGAACGAGTTAGCATTCAACAATAGATGAACATGGTGCGATTTGTAGATTTGTAGTTTAGAAACAATTGTATTTAATATGGTATATTAAACAGCAAAAATTTTACTTGATCAAAGAATGATACAAAAACTATTTTTGCATGGAAATGATTGAGATTCTCTAAATCAGTCGCCTAAGTTAATTGAAAGGTATACAAGATCCTGAATCAAGAGTGCTGAAGCAAATAAACAACCTCTTCCTTTTGTTTTGGATGCTTCCTCTCGCAAGCATCACCTAGAAACCACAAACAAAAGAGAACACTCTTCTAGCATATTGTGTATTCCACCTATTCATCTTCTACTTCTCTAGACACCCTTGAATGCAAACTCTGTAATTCCAGAGAGATATTTGGCTGATTAATATATCAGTTACCATGTGTTTCAGAGTAAAACTCTAAAAACTCAAGAAAAAAGGCAAGAAATTCAAAAATACTAAGGTCATCCCCACAAAGTTTGATACAGATGTGAATGGACAAACCAAACCTCAAGAACAAATTATACAGATGTTCACCATGTTGCTGCAGCTGCACCACTGGGCCATGCATATACGTCAAGCGGTACAAGAATGGATATGATACAGGAAACAATGATGCATTATGCAAAAACACTTTGCTCTGAGTAGTCCGATTGACGAAGTACAATCTTCTTCAACATAACATAAACGATTCTTGTTGTTCTAATTTCAATTACTTTTGCCTACGATGTAAAAGATAAATATGAATATACATCTGAGAACTGGTCGAATATTATTCTTCCTAAACAACGTTTCAGATGATTTCACGTCGAAAAATACGAACCTCAAGAAGTCCACCGACGCCTCTGTAGTTGGGCTGCTTCCGGAACCCTGAGATCGCGTCCCAATACACTCTACTGCGACCAAGTAACTCTTCACACCAGGGTTTCGATCCGCAACCCTCCTCTTAGAACTCGGCAGCTTCTGCAGTTCTTGCGGGGAACCCCACGACAGCGTCGCCAGTGACGGATCGTCGCCGTCGTCCATCGCCGAGCGGGATCACCTTCTTAGGACTTTGGAAGAGGGCTCCGTTTCGGCCCAAGCCCAAATGCTGGGGTTCATCAAGCCCATCTATGTGCTTTATTTATTTTGGCAAAATAGTAATTATAATTTAGAGCTTATAATAATTATTATTACAATTTATAGCCAAAACCAATGAGAATTCTTCCCAAGAAAAAGGCTGCGTGAGAGTAAACGAAGGCCAAAAATCCAATGAAAATAAAAAATAATAAATAAAATCAAATTCATGTTATGATCAATTGGTTGTGAAGATTTAAGGTGGAATAATAGGCAACATTTATACGTAGGTAAAGTATCATTGCTAAAAAAGGTATAATCTGAATATAAACATATTAAAAATATAATAATGATAACAAAATTATATGATCATTGCCATCATCTTACAGTTACTCAATTGTGAAAATTTGAGATAAAATAAACAATAAAATATTTCCTTCACCTCATATCCAAAGTCATTAAGCTCAAGTATCATACTTAGATTGTGTCAAATATAAATATAAATAACTTAAAATTCAAACAAAAAGAATAATACCTTATAGAATTACTACTATCATGTTGTGGTTACTTGATTGTGAAAATCTAAAGCAAATTACACACACAAAAAAATATATAGTTGAACCATAATTAACGACATTACACTCAAAATAGAAGTTCATTCTAAAAATATGTCAAACCTAAATATAAATTAAAATAGTAATAAATTATAAAATTACTATTGTCACGTTATGGTCACTTGATTGTTGCACCACCTGAGTATTTGGTATATTTTAAATATGATAATGATGAAATCATTGTTGTCGTATTATGATCCTTCGATTATGTGAATTTAAGATAATTTGGATAATAAAATATGTTGTTACACTCAAATAGCTATGTGAATAAGATATATTATTACACTAATTTATTATAATTTTATATGTTTTTCAAGTAACATATATTTAGTTAAATATTTAAATGTAACAATATTTAACTATAACGATCACGATAAATGACGTGAAACGTCAACCATCTTAGTATCCTGGAATCTCTCGGGTGAGACAGGATTGGACGGATGTTTTGAGTAACAAGGAAGATGCTGCCCCTTACTTCACTCGCTGTCTGCAGCTCATCAATGGCTTGCGCGACAAAAAAAAATGACTTATTTTGATTATTTTTGAGTGCTACGACAATCATGACAAGCGACATAAAGCGTCAATCATTGCAGCACCCTAAAACACCCCCCGGCCCCACATTTTTGAGATGGAATGCTTGCAAATATAACAAGCTTTATACTCGCAAATAATTGGTAATCTATATTGTATCACGAAACAGAGAACTTTAGCTAAACAAATATATGTTCAAGTAAAATTCATAGAAGAAAAAGAATAACAGAAATACAAATTTTGAAAGATTAAAGAGCAAGAAACATTTAACATCAGAAGAGTCTCCACTTTTGTTATCATGTTTTATGAGGTTCAAGGATGTCAAAAAGAATAAAATTAAGATGATCACAAGGCAGAGTTTTTTATAATATCTTCACTTTTAAGCCTATTTTGTACAAGCATCGTAAACTTCCACCTTTCTGGAGTCACCAAAATCTCTAACAGAGATTCCTATCAGCAAAGCTTGATTCAACGTCACCTCATGAACGCTTCCAGCCACAATAAATAAAAACCCAAAAATCACTCAAAACTTAGCAAACTAGCATGCTTAGGAAAGAATAATAGGCGTGAAAACAAATGAAACATTTTGACATTAGAACTGTGAAGTACAGGAATCTCCGGTCATACTTCACCCTCACAGGAGGAAATGCTGAAATCTGATGTCGTACTATCGGTCACACTCAAAACTTGGCTATCAACCCATGAATGATCGACAGATAAAACCTGCATTAGATTCGAAGGACACAAAGGATTTAAGCAAGCCCCGAGCTACAAAAACGACTAATGACCAGAAAAAGATTTCAAGCAAGGAAATCAGCATCATATAATAAGATCACAAACAAAAGTAACTATAATTTTTAGCTGTTTGCTTCAATTCAAACATCCATATGAGCAAGGATATCAGATCTCAAAAAGCTGGCAAAGTTCACTAAATCATTCAAATGTTATCCAATCAGAAAGGTAAGAAAGGTATTAGAAAGAAGCTTATCTCTCAACTTTTCAGAGGGATAGCAAAAACTTTACCTTTTATCATTCACCCCTAGCAGATTGATTGTCCACCAGCCTTCGAAACTGTGCTGCGAGTTCTCTGTAAAATTTGAGATCTGATGGCTGGACACGACTAATTCCAAACTTGAAATGCACCATTGATACTTCAGATATCTCCAAGCTCTCCTAATGAGGTTTCACAACATTCATGTCAGATCTTAAAAAAGACATTGCCACATCAGTTCTCACATTAATAATCTCCGTCTTGATTAAAAAAATAGATAATATAAAGAAAACATGATGAAAATTTTACATTTTTGTTTAGAAACATTGCTTGTTGCCAAATTTTAATCAAAATTGTTCCCTTTAGGACAAATTGGATTATATATTGAATTGGACTAGGTCAGATTCTTTTGGGCTTGTCACCTGCTTTTTGTCAAAAGTACAAAGAGATACTGATTGACAATATTCCTCATATACCAACTTATTATACATATATAGAAACATTACCAAGGATTCCATGCACAAGTCTGAACTTATGTCAACAATATAAAAGTTGGGATCCACGCAAGTAATTAACGTACTTCTAATGCAGCAAGAGCTGCTTCTCTGCATATTAACTTTATGTCTGCCCCAGTGTAACCTTCTGTAAGCTGAGCAAGGTCCTTGATGCTAACATCAGAACTGCAAGGCATGTTCCGCATATGGATACGGAATATATCCTCCCGATCATTTTCATCTGGTGGTTGGACATCTAATAGCCTGTCAAAACGTCCTGTTCAAACTGGCACATATTAACCAGGCATGACAAAAATAATCCAGTACCTACCAAAAGAGCCAACAACTTCAAATGGAGAAGTTAGGGACCCAATTAGCAGGAGAGACCATTAACTAAGGGAAAAAAAAACCTGGCCGTAAGAGGGCAGGGTCAATCTTGTCCGGACGATTAGTAGCTGCAATAACCGTAACACCAATTTTTTGATCCAAACCTGTGATAACAACAGTAAGCTTTTGTGAATAGGAGCTATAATAATGTCTTGCATTGAAAATGATGACAATGGATGAAACGCACAATCAAATAATATAGGGGCCCTTGTAACTAATTCAATGATAGAATAATCCTGAACAATCTTGATCCATAGTTGGCTTTCCATCCAACAGGACTGTATAATAATATTACATATAGATGATAACCTACCATACATAGATTATAATGCCCATATGAGTAAGCCAAAAATGATTACATGTAATAGAAGGATATATATACTATACAAAAGTATACTTCTAGCAACTAAAAGAACATACACAGATTGTAGTGCCCATATGAGTAAGGCAAAAATGATTAAAAAATAGCAATGTTCTGCAGCACGGGTTAGTAAATCTAAACCCACTGCAGCCCAACTAATAATCATGTACGAAAATACACCAAAAATGATAACCAACCCACTAACTTTATATCCGACAGTAGAAAATCATAATCATTTTCTACAACTGACTAACGAAGAGAAAAAGTATCTGAAAGGGAGAAGATTTCTCAATTATCTAAATTCTCTTTGTAAATGAAGTGATTTTGAGAATAGTTCCAGAGAAACAAAAGATGCAGATGAAGATATATAGATCATTATGTTTTAAGCTTCAGACTAATCCTGTTCTCAGAATTTGCTGAATAATCAACATTTACTTACCATCCATTTCCACAAGCAACTGACTCAGAACCCTGTCAGCAACCGATGTACCATCACTGTCCTGCCCACGAGTAACTGCAAGGCCATCTATTTCATCAAAGAAAACTATTGCTGGAGAGTTAGCCCTTGCCTTTGCGAACAATGATCTTACTGCTTTCTCCGATTCTCCAACCCATTTGCTAAAGAGTTCGGGACCCTTCACTGCAAGAAAGTTTAACTTTGCCTCAGAAGCTACTGCACGGGCCATCAAGGTCTTACTGCAGCCTGGGGGACCAATCATCAATAACCCCCTTGGAGGGCGAATACCCAAGCGTATAAATGCATCAGGACATATTTGTGGCCACTGGACTGCTTCAATCAATTGTCTTTTTATCATAGATTGACCACCCACATCCTCCCATCGAACCTTTGGAAGCTCAAGCATTACCTATCGGTAGAAATGGAGTGAATAATTAACTAGGCATATGTTAAATACACAAAATAATAGACGTCCTAATTAAGAAATCAGTCCTTTACAGATGTTTGCAGAAAACCACTAAAGATCATTAAATGGCATCACTTTCAAATGGAACGGAGAGAAAGTACAATTTGGATTATAACTATATCAGAGGAAGGGATTAACCAGGTTATGTACTATGTTTTGGCCTATATTAATCCATGAGATGGACACTAGATCCAGATTACGTCGATCATGGAATGCTTTATTTGCAACTTCATTAACAATACATACAAAAATAGGATGAAAGAAGGCCATACGAAAATTGGTCAAGTAGCTAACGGCTTGCAAAGACAAATATTATGGATTTCAAATACTTACAAATTACTATCAATTTTATCAATATGCAGAACACTAGCACAAGGTACAGCACTAATAGAAGATCCCAAGTAACTTCACAAAAGTACCTCGCGCATGGCACTAGGCCTCACTTTCATCTTGGCTTTCTCAAAATCTTCAATAGTCACTTTAAGCAACATTTCTGCTTCAACTTTTTGAGATTCATAAGATCCACGCTGAGATGCACCGGAACTTTCCAAATGCCTTGTAGCACTAACAGAGGCAACCTGTTCTGATGACATATTCAATGCAAATAGTGATGAAGATAGTGAATCTACTGGATCTGCAGTTTGTACATCCTCATCTTTGCGGAGTCCAGGATCACAGGTATGGCCTATGTAACGACGAAGAGCAGTCATTGCTGCCTCATTGCAAAGGGCAGATAAATCAGCACCGACGAATCCATGTGTGCCCAAAGCCAGAGATTGAATTTCCTTGAAGCTGAGAGAGTGAACTATCTCATTTAGTAGGGTGCATAGTATATCCAATCTGTGTTCAGGTGATGGAACCCCTGATGGAAAAAGTAAAGGAAAAATCATGCCAGGGATCAATTATAAAGAATCTTATTCATCATATTGAATTCAACCAAGCAACATAAACAAATGAAGGAGGTATTATCGCTTGAACAGTATGCTATTCTTGCAAGGTTCATTATCAAATTCTGACTGATGAGATTGCAAATCACATGGAATGTGTTCATGAAAGGCATATGCTTTTAGACTTTTAGTTACTTGTAACATTGAGAAAAAAACATTCTGATTATTGCAGTATTCCCTTGTTAGCTTTATCTGTAGACAGATAAAGAAAGAATTTGCAAGAACAAACTAATTATTTCCAAAAAAATAATATGTATAAACTCAATGTGAACCAATCGATCATGCAAATGGTGTGCCAAGTATATACTGATGTCTCTTGAGTCATTGATGCCAATCTCAACATTTAATCACTAAATATCTTACATCATCATCAGACTTCATCGAAGAGCCAATTCCACAACAAAAAAGTATATGGATGGACAATTACAAAAAAGTACGTGTCACAATATTGAAAGAAGGAAAAGAAGACATCATAAAAAAATACCTATTTCAATTTCACGATCCAATCTTCCAGGTCGTCTCAAGGCAGGATCAATACTGTCAGGGCGATTTGTTGTAGCAATAACAAGCACACGGTCCTTTATGTTAATCTCATCCATCAGCTTCAGAAGTGTAGCAACTATTCTAAGAGATAATTCTTCACTTCCTTCTTTTCGTGTTGGAGCAATGGCATCCAATTCATCAATAAAAACCTTAAAAACAGTAGTACTATTAATAGTACATATACAGGAGAACCAAATAACATATCTAAAAATTAAAATTACACCCTTCAGAAGCCAAACAAAAAATAATATTCTTAGACTTCATTAGAGATTCCAAGGATTAAGCAAGATGATACATCTTGGGCTTGATTGAAGATATCATCCCCATAAATAAGTTTCATTATAAGTAAAAAAATCAAAAAACAAGAAATCCTACATCAAAACAAATATGAAAATATATCTTCCTTGAAAAACGAAGATGCAATGGTTAATAATGTCTTGAATTATGCGATGTTATTTTATTCTTCCTCATGTCTATAATTTTCATTCCACTCGGGATATATAGAAAGAGAAAAAGAGATTATGATAAAAAAATCATAGGATGCTTGAATGAACCAAATTCTTTTTCCCATATTATGTGTGACTAATGTGATTGTGAGAAATAATGTTTCATTATTGTTCGTAAATTTTCATCATCCATGCACAAGAAGTGTAAAATTGTGAGACATTTATTATTTTTCTATTATCTTTCATGACTATTATCTTTCCCTTCCTCACATTTCCCTTTCCCCATTCTCAGATAATTATTTCCTTTGCCCATCAAAGATATCAGATTTTATATCAAAGCAATGTGCTATATAACATACACCCTACTTTCGTCCCTCGTGAGCAAAAAATTATGTTGGATCAGTTTGTACTTGATATGTAACTACACACCAATCCCCAATCTCCATCATATTATGAGCTTTGACCTATGCTCCCATCCGGAGGATCCAACCAATAAGAGCAAACTATCATGGAAAAAGGTCCTTTTTTCCATGACTATTTCAAAACTGAACCTTATGCTAGTTGAGCTCACATGCAACACATATTTTCATTATTCAATCACCAGCACAACTCTATACCATCAAAAGTCAAAACCAATCCTCTATGGTGTGAAGTGTGAACCATATAAGCCTACGGTCACGGCAAACACTAAATATGAGAAAATTACATCATGGACCACAAACGACTTTTTACTAAACATGTTGTATTCTAATAGTCATTGCATTATGAGAAATTTAAACAGGCTAGATCATGCTCTGTCCTAAATATCAAGTACAACCTTGCAATCAAAATCCAAGGCATTTAAGACCATCATGAAAAGAATAATCACTAAGTCTATTTAAAAAACCTTCATATAATGGACAGTGCTGTCTAATAGTGTGTAACATTGGATTTAGAGTTTAAAATAAAGGTACTTTACAAAATACAAATCTGGAAAATGGTCCATAAACCTCCAAGCATCTCAGAATTTATTCCTCCATCCAATACAATGTGTTACCAGGCAGAAAATCAGAAAAGTAGCATAAAACTCATATAGAATTAAATCATATGAAGTAATTCATGTATGAAAACAGAAAAAGAATAACAGTGTTACGGCCTACAAAAAACATAGCTAACCACAGAAGGAGCAGCTAGTTTGGCAGAATCAAAAACTTCTCGCAGTGCTTGCTCGGATTCTCCATAGTATTCACTAATGACCTCAGGCCCATTGATAGAGAAAAGGCTAGCACCAACTGAACAAGCACAAGAAGTTGCCAGTGATGTTTTTCCCGTGCCAGGAGGCCCATGAAGAAGCACCCCTTTGTACCTAAGTTAAAAACATTTATGACTAAGTAATATCAACAAATATAAACTAAGCGCTGCTCAAAATTTCTATATTTTTTAAATCATTTATCTACTGTGGGAAGAAACATGAGAGACACTATAATTAGGGTTTATTAAGCAGACATAAAATGACAACACCAAGGGTAAGGAAACAGATAGAATTTACACAGCGAAGGTGCAATGTGACAGTCAAGGTATCAAGAAAACTGACGTTTTGACAAACATCAAAATTCCAAGCACTTTAAGAAAACACAGCACATATACTCAATAATAAATTGGTAAAATTAACATCCCATTAAGTGGATCAGCTATAGAGCATAACTGAAAAATAAACAGAAAATGCTCCATAGAGAACTGACAAATTCCATGATTGATTAACAAGGTGAATATTCCGAACTCTGAAGGAGGTGTCAATTTTCCAAGCAAAGGTAAATTAGGTAACAGTAACTAGCTCAAGACCCTACAATGTTAGTTGGCAAGTAGAAAGCTTTGCCTTACTTTTTGCACTTCAAACTCATGCAAATTCAAAGATCCCTCTTAAGAGAAGAGAGTGAAAAAACTAGTCATAGTAAGTAATCTCATCTTGAAAGCACAAATAAACTAACAAAATGGACCCCCAAATTTGGAAGCTATTTAAACAAATAGAAATAAAACAATAATAAACAGAACTTACTACCACAAATTATCATAAAGAGACTTGTATTTCATGGTTTCCATTAGAAATTTCTCATTTGACTAAATATAGACATTAACAAGTCCTAACAAGTGAACTTCATTTCTCGCCAATAGCACATAATATATCTAAATCTTCCACATATCTCTTTTGTCCAAAATTTTTAACTGATCTTAGGAAGAATCCATTGGCTAGAAAAAAGATAGGAAGTTTACTAAACTTATGAAAGCTTCATTAAAAAATATGATATGCTTTGCCTTGAAAAAAGATATAAATATCAATTTTCTGATTGTGAACAAAATGGATCAGTGATCAGTTATTTTGTCTTCATTTTTATATATTTTTCATATTAGGAATTAAAATATGATTAATAAAACAAAAAGTTATCTAACTTTACTTACCACAAGCTCGATCTTCACTACATTATCGAAAAACTATATAGCTGAAAGTAACACTCTTCAAAAAAAAAGTAACATCCTTCATGATGAGCAGTTAAGAGATGCAATTTCTTTACCTATTATCATCTCTCATGATATGTAAATACGTACTCTTAACCAAGGTATGTAATACCGTACCGTACCGGTGTTTCGAGGTTGGCTCGATATGATACGGTACCGGTGTACCGAGCGGTACACCCTAGTGTACCGAATAATTTTACATATTTTTTATTATTGTAGACTGTAGCACTGCTACAGTGTAATTCTGTAGCACTGCTACAGTGTAATGCTGTAGCACTGTAGCGATACCGGGCGGTCGACGTACCGGTATATCGTCGGACCAGTACGTACCGCCCGTACCGGGCGGTACCATTCTGTCACGAACGGTCGTCGCGCACCCGCAACAACTCCGTTCGTCGCTCACACCCGCTTGTACAGCTGCTTGACAGCAGGTTTTCTTATGGTTTTGGGTCATTTTGCTTGTAAATATGTAAGTTCGAACAAGCTGCAGCGCTGCAATACGACCGCTCACCGAACCGAGCAAAACAGCCCCAAAACAGCCCAAATCAGCCCCGTTTTCGCGTGCCACGGGTTCGCGCGGCGAACTGTCTCGTCAAAGCAAAATGTCAGCCATCTCAGACCCCAGGAACCCCCCAGGTGGCACCGGGCTGGATGGGGCTTCGGTTATATACCGGGCGTTGAACACTCTTTCGCAAGTTCGCACGTGACCTTTACGGGAACTTAGTGTTGCGCCTGGGACCAGGTGAGCGGCTGTTTGTGGGCTTGCAGCTGTTCGTTCATCCTTGAAAGCCTTGTTTTCCTCCCTCATCCTCTTTTCTCTTGTGCACACAAGGTGTTTGACGATTTGCTTGTAAAGCTTCCCTTTTCGCGAGACTTCGGGACTTGTCCGTTGCTCGTTCTTTCGATCTAACTTTCTTTCTCTTTTACAGGTCCTTCGGGACCTGCGAGAGGTTACAAAGTGGCTGATCCTTGCGGAGCAAGATCGCAAGGGCGAAGCGCGACTTGGGCAACGCAAGCTAAGTTCGCGTCTTTGACGCACGGGTGACCCGCGACTTTGGCAACGCACGCTAGCTTCGAGTCTTTGGCCGCAAGGGTGCCTCACGCCTTAGGCAATTCCAGCTAAGGTCGTGACATTGTGGTATCAGAGCGGGCAAGCTCTTCGATCGAACAGCGAACGAACTTCGCAACTTCGCCATGGCAAAGCATCGTGGCGAATCAAGCAAGACGGGGCAAGCCGGAACCTTGCCCCAAGCAGCCGCAGGTGGGCTGCATGTGCACACTCGCTCTCATGCTGTTGGAGCCGCTCACGACGATCGCGGCAGCGAACAGGATGAGCGAGAAGTTGGCAACTCTCCGCGAGCGGAGGTAGCGCAATCTGGTGCGCTAACGGGGAAAAAGAGTCATAAGGAGAGACTCACGACGGCGGAAACCCGCCTAGATGTTCTGGAAACGAGCATGGAGGAACTCTACCATGGCCAACAAAGGCTTGTTGGGGTAGAGAGCTCGCAAGAGGAAGCGGAGTCCAGGATCGACAAGGTCGAGGCCCTAGTCGACCGACTGTCTAATGACACCAAGGACTCCGTGCTACACTTACAGGATGTTGTGGCGGAACTCACGGCAAAGGTGGCTATGCTCACAAGAACGCTAAATGCGGGAGGAGGCAACACCCGCGTTGCACCGCCACAAAACTTGAGGGCACCTGAGCCCCATGGATATGGAGGGGCCAGAGATGCCAAGGAGCTCGAGAACTTTCTGTTCGATATGGAACAATACTTCCGAGCTACGAGGCCCGATTCTGAAGATACCAAAGTTTCGATAGCAACAATGTATCTGAATGGAGATGCGAAACTTTGGTGGCGAACTCGTTGGGAGGAGATCCAACAAGGTCGGTGTCGAGTCGACACATGGGAAGACTTGAAGCGGGAGTTGAGAACTCAGTTTCTACCGGAGAACACAGAGTTCGTCGCGAGAAGGAAGTTGAGACAACTCCGCCAAAGTACTACCATCCGAGACTATGTGAAGCAGTTTTCTGCACTGATGCTGGACATACAGGACATGTCCGAGAAGGACAAGTTGTTCAGCTTCCTTGATGGTTTGAAACCATGGGCTCAACAGGAGCTGAATCGAAGGAATGTTACCGACGTGGTCGGGGCAATTGCAGCTGCAGAAAGGCTCACTGACTTCGTTTCCTCTGAAGACCCAGCGAGAAGGAAACAATCTTCAAACAATCGCCCTCCAAAACATTCTCGAGGGAAGGAGCTCGGGGGCGAACAGAAGAAGAAGAGCTCCCACAAAGGGCCGAACCCGAAAGGCAAGGTCTCAAAACCTGGAGGATGCTTCTTGTGCGGAGGACCGCACATGGTAAGGGAGTGCCCACAAAAACAGGCACTCAATGCATTAACGGCTTCCATCCACCCTCCCCGATCAGACAAGGGCAAAGCTGTTGCGCTTAGCTCAAGCAGTTCTGAATCCAGCAGCGACGATGAGGAGTCGCAAGGACCCCGAATGGGAGCAATGCGTTTGTTGAACGCTATGCGGGGTCAAGTGGGGGAGAACATGAAGACCAAGGCACAAAAAGCAGGAAGTAGTGAACTGATGTATGTGGACATCAAGCTGAATGGCCAAATGACCCGTGCAATGGTGGACACGGGCGCTACCCACAACTTCATAGCCGATCGCGAAGCACAACGACTTGGGTTGACATTGGAGAAGAGCCCAAGCCGAATGAAGGCGGTGAACTCGGAGGCCAGGCGAATCTCCGGGTTGGCGAAGGGAGTTCCCATCAAGATCGGGACATGGAGCGGGAACACCAACATGATGGCCGTGCCACTGGACGACTTCCAAGTGATTCTTGGAATGGAGTTTATGCACGCGGCGAAGTTGGTGCCGATGCCGTTCTTGAATTCCCTATGTATGATGGGAGGTGAAGACCCCTGCGTGGTTCCCGTCTCTCGGAGAGGAACAAAGGGGCCCCAACACATTTCGGCCTTACAATTGAAGAAAGGGGTACGAAAGGGCGAACTGACATTTGTGGCTGCTATGAAGCTAGAGCCACTCAACGAAGAGGCCATTCAAGAACCTGCTGTGGTGGCGAACGTCCTGAAGGAGTTCAAAGACGTTATGCCACCCGAGTTGCCGAAAACTCTTCCACCACGCAGAGGCATGGATCACAGTATCGAGCTGGAGCCAGGAGTGAAGCCTCCAGCGAGACCACCCTACCGCATGCCCCCGCCAGAGTTGGCAGAACTCAGGAAGCAGTTAGGTGAACTGCTAAGCGGTGGTCTCATCCGCAGCTCAAAAGCACCTTTCGGAGCTCCAGTTCTCTTCCAGAAGAAACAAGATGGGAGTCTCCGATTATGCGTCGACTACAGAGCCCTCAACAAAGTAACAGTGAAGAACAAGTATCCCATCCCGCTCATTGCGGACTTGTTCGATCAATTGGGCAAGGCGAAGTATTTCTCGAAACTCGACCTTCGATCGGGATATTGGCAGGTGTGCATTGCTGAAGGCGACGAAGCAAAGACAACTTGCGTGACCAGATATGGAGCGTTTGAGTTCTTGGTGATGCCTTTCGGCTTAACCAACGCTCCGACCACATTCTGTACTCTCATGAACCAGCTATTCAAGGAGTATTTGGATAAGTTCGTGGTCGTCTACTTGGACGATATCGTCGTTTACAGCCAAACGCTCGAGGAGCACGTCAAGCACCTTCGGACAATTTTCAAGGTTCTCAGGGAGAACACGTTGTTCGTAAAAAGGGAGAAATGCTACTTTGCTCAAACTGAGATCCTATTCTTGGGGCATCAAATCGGTGATGGCTCCATTCGGATGGATAAGTCGAAGGTGCAAGCAGTGGCGGAATGGCGAACTCCAAAGAAGGTGCCAGAGTTGAGATCCTTCCTTGGTTTCGTCAACTACTACCGACGCTTCATTGCGGGATATTCGAAGCGGGCAACCCCACTGACGGAGTTGCTGAAGAAGGAGCAGCCTTGGAAGTGGTCTGACAAATATGAGATAGCATTCCAAGATCTGAAGGCTGCTGTTCTAGAAGAACCAGTGCTCAAATTGCCAAACTATGGAGAACCCTTTGAAGTCCATACAGATGCTTCGGACTTTGCTATTGGTGGAGTACTCATGCAAGAAGGTCATCCGGTGGCCTACGAGAGCCGCAAGCTCAACGAGACCGAGAGGCGGTATCCAGTGCATGAGAAGGAGATGACAGCGGTGATCCACTGCCTACGAGTTTGGCGACACTACCTCCTCAGGTCGCGATTTGTGCTGAGGACAGACAACATCGCCCTGAGCTATTTCCAAACTCAGAAGAAGCTCTCCCCAAAGCAGGCACGGTGGCAGGACTTCCTGGCTGAATTTGACATGGCAATGGAGTACAAGCCCGGGAAGGCGAATGTCGTGGCCGATGCGCTGAGTCGGAAAGTGGAACGCGTGAATGCTGCACAACTGGAGGGCAGAGGCCAAGCGAGTCAGTTACACTCCAACTTCCTTTCCCGAATCAGAGATGGACTGTATAGTGATCCCCAGGTAGTTATCCTGATGCAGCTCATCAAAGAAGGCAAGGCACGACGATTCTGGGTCCAGGAGGGACTTGTTTACACAAAAGGGAATATGGTTTATGTTCCCCGAGTGGACAATTTAAGGCGTGAACTCTTAAAAGAGTGTCACGATTCCCTTTGGGCTGGACACCCCGGCATTCATAGAACGTTGGCTCTCGTGGAGAGGGCCTTCTACTGGCCAAAGATGGGGACTGATGTGGAGGAGTATGTTCGAACGTGCCTTACTTGCCAACAAGACAAGGTGGAGCAGCGGAAGCCGGTGGGACTTTTGGAGTCGTTGCCCGTACCAGAAAGGCCATGGGAGAGCATTTCCTTAGACTTCATATCAAGCTTGCCACCTGTAGGGGGACTCGGATCGATACTCGTGGTAGTCGATCGGTTTTCGAAGTATGCAACTTTCATTGCTGCTCCCCTACACTGTTCAGCAGAAGAGGCGGCCAGACTGATGATGAGAGACATAGTGAAGTATTGGGGAGTCCCACACAATATCATCAGTGATCGAGACGCACGATTTCTGGGACGATTCTGGACCGAGCTATTCAAATTGTTGGGGTCAAAGTTATACTTCTCTACAAGCCTCCACCCCCAAACGGATGGTCAGACTGAAAGAATAAATTCGCTCTTGGAACAGTATCTTCGGCACTACGTGAGTGCCAATCAACGAGATTGGGTGAAGCTGTTGGACATTGCCCAATTCTCCTACAACTTGCAGCGGAGCTCTGCATCCAACAAAAGCCCCTTCGAAATTATCACAGGACAACAACCGTCGACTCCGCACACCATGGCAATTGGGTATACTGGAAGTAGTCCTTCAGCCTATCATTTCGCAAAGGAGTGGCATCGAAATGCAGATATTGCGCGGGCTTACTTAGAGAAGGCGGCAAAGAAGATGAAGAAGTGGGCTGACTTGGGAAGGCGACCGCAAGAGTTCAAAGTTGGCGATGTGGTGTTGGTAAAGCTCCAACCGGCATCCCTCCAATTCTTCAGGAACAGAGTTCACAAAGGATTGGTGCGTAAGTATGAAGGGCCCTTCCCAATTATCAGCAGGGTAGGCAATGTTTCTTACAGGTTACAGCTGCCGGCGTGGTTCAAAATTCACAACGTTCTTCACGCCAGCAACCTGAAGGCCTACCATTCGGATCCGCAAGATGCTTCTCGAAGTGTTCCAACTCGGCTACCTCCCATCACAGCCTCCTACGAGAAGCGAGTGGAAACCATTCTGGCGGATCGCAAGATAAAGCTACCCAACGGAACGGAGCAGACAGAGTACTTGGTGAAGTGGCGAAAGCTTCCCCGAACTGAAGCCAGTTGGGAGCCTGAAGACGCCCTGCGACATGAAGAAGAAGTCATCAACAACTACCAACAAGCGTCGACGAGGGCGTCGACAGTTTAAGTGGGGGAGAATGTCGCGAACGGTCGTCGCGCACCCGCAACAACTCCGTTCAACGATCCGTTCGTCGCTCACACCCGCTTGTACAGCTGCTTGACAGCAGGTTTTCTTATGGTTTTGGGTCATTTTGCTTATAAATATGTAAGTTCGAACAAGCTGCAGCGCTGCAATGCGACCGCTCACCGAACCGAGCAAAACAACCCCAAAACAGCCCAAATTAGCCCCGTTTTCGCGTGCCACGGGTTCGCGCGGCGAACTGTCTCGTCAAAGCAAAATGTCAGCCATCTCAGACCCCAGGAACCCCCCAGGTGGCACCGGGCTGGATGGGGCTTCGGTTATATACCGGGCGTTGAACACTCTTTCGCAAGTTCGCACGTGACCTTTACGGGAACTTGGTGTTGCGCTTGGGACCAGGTGAGCGGCTGTTTGTGGGCTTGCAGCTGTTCGTTCATCCTTGAAAGCCTTGTTTTCCTCCCTCATCCTCTTTTCTCTTGTGCACACAAGGTGTTCGACGATTTGCTTGTAAAGCTTCCCTTTTCGCGAGACTTCGGGACTTGTCCGTTGCTCGTTCTTTCGATCTAACTTTCTTTCTCTTTTACAGGTCCTTCGGGACCTGCGAGAGGTTACAAAGTGGCTGATCCTTGCGGAGCAAGATCGCAAGGGCGAAGCGCGACTTGGGCAACGCAAGCTAAGTTCGCGTCTTTGCCGCACGGGTGACCCGCGACTTTGGCAACGCACGCTAGCTTCGAGTCTTTGGCCGCAAGGGTGCCTCACGCCTTAGGCAATTCCAGCTAAGGTCGTGACAATTCGGTACTGCATACTATGCTCTTAACCATAGTTTGCAATACCATACCATACCGCTCGGTTTGGGCGATATATATCGGTACGGGTGGTACATTAGTGCACCTTAGTGTACCATGTGCCGGTACGCTCGGTACAAATCGGTACAGCTCGGTATGTACTATATTGATGGCTGATCGATACATCAGTACGGTACAATATTCAGAACCTTGCTCTTAACAATGAACACAACAATACATGTGATACTTCAACATATATATAATTTAAATACCTCTTAGTGTGTATCCATTTCACTATGTTTCTAAGAATTAATACACTGGTCTATCCTCATCATGTGTTAGTAAAATCCTATATGCATATTCATGTTCCACAAATGATAAGCCAGTGAAGACAATTGACTAAATCAAGATGAACTACAAGGAATGCTAATGCTACAAGGACCAAATAAAAGGGTAGCCCAATGCATGAGGCTCCTATATGTTATGTAAGGAGCATCATAAACATGACACCAAGGCTCACCCTTTAGAAAAAGAACACTAAACTTTTTTAAAAAAAAGTTTATAGCCTAGATTTAATATTCAAAATGGGAAAAGGTGACAGTTGTGAATATAACACACTCTAAGTAAATGCAAGATATACAATCATATTGCTAGACAAAAAAGCATCACTTCTAGCATATCGAAGAGGATGAGATGATACTGTATAAAATAAGAAGAAGCTAAATTTTGGACGTCCTAGGCGTCCAAGTGATGCCAACATAAAATTGATGCAATTCATGGCAAACACAAAGCAAATCACTGAGTGTAGCTTCCAACCAAAACTAGAGCAAAATAAAGAACCAACAGGTATACATGTGTACTTCATTTTTTTATATGATATATTTAAAAAAAAAAACTTGTGAATCAATAACTTGCTGCCACAAATAACAAGGCTAATTTGTATATAGGACAAAACTAAAGAAGGGAAAACATGTTACAAACAGAAAAACACAAACATTAAGCCGTCAAAGTGTACAAATAAACTTCAAGTAATATGTCCATTTACATCCCATATATTCCAAAAAAGGCGTATGATGATGAGTAGTCAAAGACATGTCACGAAATCAAAAATTAAGATCATATGTTCTGATAACTATATTGCAATCACATTAGAAAGAGTATTCAAAGCAACAGATGAAATGTATCTCTGTGATAATTATCAATACTTGAACTAATTCATTGTTTTCTTTTGACAAGAATTTTATGCTTTTTAGATCCAACTAGAGATATAATCATGGACATTTAAGATACTTGAACATTAAATTTCTACACAAACGTCAGTGAACTTTTATGTAACAGCAATAAAGCATGTTAATTATAGAAAAGCAATTACAAAACCGGGAATGGATTTAGAGAATTGACACAAAGGTTTGGAATGAAGACCTAGGAAGAGAATCCTGATCATCCAGTGAGAACAAGATAATTTCTTTTAATGCTGCAAACTCCTTGGATAAGCCACCCAATTTTGGAACATTTTCCTTATCAAAAACTACTGTACTTCTTTCTTGCTCATTCATGAAACCTACTTCATTTGAGGATTCCTGCTTTGAAGATGTTGAATAAAACAAATGCACTTTTGTTGTTGTATTAACAATTATTACAGCATCCAGCTGATCTAAAGGTCTAGATATCAGTATCTCATCAGGCTGCAAAACCGTCTTCTCAGAATCCAGTTCTTTGCCAGCCAATAGCATATCAGCACCTTCCACCAGGAAAGTACAGATTTGTCCACATATTGGAACGCTCACAGAGTTTCCCTTCAGCAAATGACGGCCACAAAGCCACCGGCCAGAATATATCTGGAGTAACTCCTTAATTTTCTCATCTGCTAATGCCAACTTTAGAAAAGACACATCCAAGCAAGAAGGTGAATCTAAAGTTGGTAGAAGATTATGAGATTTTCTCAAGTACATCGGAGAGTCAGCGGTTGTAGCAAGTTTTCTTTGATGAGATGGAGTCTGTGGTGATGCAACCTCACCATTTCTGGTCAAAAGACAAAGTGAGCTCAAACCAGAATTACTGGTTGATTGTTCTTTGTTGCAACTATTTAGTCCAGCCTTAGACACCACCAGATTTAGGTAAAGGTCCTTGCATTGACACAAGCACGAAGGAGCAACACTATCAGAATTGTTTAAAGAATGTGGTATAGAGAATTTTTCAATAGGGCAAATAAATACTGCCCTACCCAGATCAGGAGAGCCAATGGTGCATGAAAGACCCCATGACAGTCTTACTCCATCCTTAAGAACCTGCAAAAATTAATGAAGTTTATTATTGTATAAATTGCAAACAGAGATAGCTTTTAAAAATGATTTGCACAAAACAGCAACTTAAAATTGGGAATAGGATTAATCAAGAAAAAAAGCCTCAAATAAAAATGGAACATAACCAATTTGGTATATTATATCATACATGACAAATGGTAAGTAGGAAAATTTGCTGAAAGATATATGATAGTAGAAACAGAATACCTTGAGAGATGGAAATACAGATGCAATTGCAAAATAACTTCCTGGTCTGTTGGCCATATAGCCATCAACATCCGAGCCAAAATGTGGAGCACATTCCTCAGCTAAAGTATTAAGTGGGAAGTTGTTAAGATATGCTTTGCCTGAGGCAGGAAATGATACCTGTCAACAAAGTAACACTATCATTATTCAACGTGAAAGACTTCAAAGACAAAACAACCAATTTTTTTTTAATAATTACTGTGCTGGCATGTAACATACCACCCAGCATCAACAGTACATGTGACAGATGATTCAAAGTTTCAAACCAATATATGGAACTACACTAACAGAAAAGAAGATGATACAAATATCATGACAAAGTCCATTAGTGGAAAGAAGCAACAGAAATGCTTAGTGGATAATTTTTTTTATTTTATTGCAAGATACCATTCCATTGCAATCTTTGAGCCCCAAATCCATTTGCAAATTTTAGATGCAAAATATGTATAAATGTGTTAACATGCGCAAAAATAGGTTACCTAGCAAGACCAAAACCCTAAACCTTAAACCCTAATTCCAAAACCAAAAAAATTGAACAGTAGAAGACTTAACATACAATAACTTGTTACGGTTGATAATATAAGATAAAATTACTAGGAACAACATGAACTATGTCACGACCAAAGTGAGAATATGGGATAGAATGGCAAAGTGTAATTGCAAAGTGAACTAAAAGGGCATATGCATAAGGTATTGCCACTAAAAGTAGCATATTTTTAGCCCTTTTAAGCTCAGATGTGAAATACATTCAAACAACAATGCCAAGAATGCTTTGCATGAATATTACAGCTAATCAATTCAGTGCATTCAGTTTACACGTGTGCAGTGCAGCCTGTTTATTCTTCCAAAAAGATTATAAAGTATATAAAATTTGCAGAAATTCATCTGGAATGATATGTAATCAAAAGCTAGAGAGATGCTTATATAGAAAAGATCAGGGGTAATTTGGAGTTAAAAATATGGAATTATGGAAGCTTTTTGAAATGGAAACAATGTGCGACTCAGTGATCGAAGAACATACAATAGTGACTTAATTGTGAATAAAACATAGTTCTTCCTTAACCTGAAAATGTGGAACAGCACATAGTATGCAATTACATTCTGTCTTATGATGATAAAAAAATATGGCTCCCTTCATAAAATTCAATTTCGCATTAAGACAGTGAGTTCATGTATTATACAGAGAGAAAAGAACAAAGACTGGTACAGGATTCGTTTAGAGGGGAAAAAATCCCTGAACATTATCCTGCAATTAGGAATTTAAAACAGATTGTAAACAAGAGAAAGGATGTTGCAGAAAGTTTGTTCAGCAATCAGTATAATGCTTTTTCTGGAAGGGAAAGCTGATTAAGATACCGATAGATTATAGAACTGTCACTCATTCGGCATTTGAGTTTCAAGTTTCAAATAAAGTGTGGAATGAGTTGCAGTGATTTTGTAAGACCAACACAGATGTGGGGTTCTACAAAATAAGAAATTTATTGGTATACAATGGCAGTGGGAATCTGTGGTACCTTCCTTCAGGGTAGCATGCTTATTTTGTTTATAATATGTGGACTGAAATGAATAAGCGGTGTTTTGGAAACAAGCTATTTTTGAAGGAATGTTGGTCAGGAAAATTAGAGATGATGTCAAGGCTGAATTTGATTTTGCTTTAGATAATTTTGAAGGAGTGATGGAAAATTGGAACTTTACCTACTTGTTCCTAGCATTACAATAGCTTTCTTTTTATCGTTATGAAGGCTGTCACTAATATAACTACTAGTTCTTCAGTATTAAACTTTGTGCCAATGCTGTTTTTAGCGCTTTATGTCTTGTATCTTGGAGCTAAAACGGAAAAAATAGACAGAATTGTTGAATCAAGCTCTCTAATCATTTTTTAGTGTAAAGATTCCACATAAAAGCATATGGAAATTACAACTAAATGCGCTTTAAAATAATAAGTAAACACATAAGTTCCGTACAGTACCGAGACGATAGAACCAGGGGCGATGGAGGTAGAGATCATGGCGGCCGAGGACAGCCAGACCCTAGCATGGCTTCCGTTGGAGGGCGACGACTCCGTCTCGGTGATCCGTCCGCAGAAGGTACGGTCTTCGGATATTAGGGCGGGGAACTTGGCCGCAGCCGCGGCGAGGAGACGGCGATGAACAGCTTCGTCGTCGTCGCCAGCCGGAGACCCTCGGGATGGATCCATCGGCGTCCCGGGGAAGAGAGGAGAGCGGTCGGAAGGAGAGGCCATGGCAACCGGCACTGAAGCCCTCGCCGACTTCTTCCCCTTCGGAGGCATCTCCGGAAACAACAGCAAGGCAGCGACTTGCTTCGTCGTACTTCACTCTACGACGCCTCGGCGTTGTATGCGACCGCGGCGGCGGTTTGAAGAAGGCAGAAGCGTCGCGCTGCTGGGGAAGCGGCGTGGGGCTCCGTATCATGTGAGACGATGGTTTGTATGAGATGGGATCATCTCCAAGATAGATACATGCAACTCCCTCTCCAATTCCTTCATCTCCAATCTCCTCCGCTCCTATCGAACATCAAAACCGTTCGATCATGTATACCCCATCTGGATTAATCTTATCCACTCATGGGATTAATCTTTCATCAGCTTCTGCAATATGAATTGGAAAAGATCCCAATTCACTGAGAAGCCCACTATATTATTCTTTTTCCCCGCTTAACAAGTAATTGCAAATGCCATATATTTTGGACGATTTACCTTAAAAACTCCAAATTTCGAACTTTTTACTTAATCCTCTCTTTTCTTTTTTTCTAATTTTACTACATATATATCATTAATTATTACTTAATCCTCTCTTTTGTTTTTAAAATTTTATTACATAGTATAATAATTTTTTATTACATAGTATAATTAATTCCAAAAACAATTCTTAAAGGTTAAATGGTCTGCCATATAATAAATAACCTATATAAAAAAAATGAACTGGCTTAACGAGTGAATTGATTTCATCTAACAGTATAATTCAATTCGAAATCATAGAAATTAAATAAAAAATCGTAAGGGGGTGTGACAAATGAAAATATATGCTCTAAATCTTTCAAATCATTTATGCACGGCCTATGAGTCTAGTTTCCAATAAATTAAGTAAGATGATATTAAAAGATAAAAATAAACGGTCTATGTTTTATAGATTTCATAAGGTAAGTTGAAATAATAGTTTAGATAGACAAATAGACTCTAAATTTATCGATCTTAGTGTCAAAAGAAGGAGTTATGAGTCTATTTTCGAATCAGTTTAGTTTCTCCTAAATCCAAAATCTATACAGAAAGTTATGACTAGAACAATACAGAAATATTAAATCTTTAAAAAATTTCAGATTCATAGTTTTATTATCAAACAATAAAAATATCATCTATGAAGCCAAAATCTTTCAAACTTTTTAAGATTAAGATGAAATTAGAAATCAAGATTTCTGTATGAAGGGGTTAGAATACTTGCCTTAGAAAAATTTGAGTTTCAAATATATGAATTGATGCAAAATTTTAAGCCAAAGCAAAGCTTTTCCTTCCTCTACTTCAATTCCTCTTCCTTCTCTTCTCAAATTTACGTTGGTTGCAGCTCTTAAGTTTTCTTTTAGTTTCTCATTTAATTACTTAGGTTCAATTAATACAAGAATTATTAGGTGACAAGCATACATGAAAGAAGTCTATGTGTCATTCTTAGAACAAACATAAGTGACACCCTTTTTTAAGTTAGCTAGTGACACATGTCCATCATTTAAAAAAAAAAAAACTTAATATGAATCTTTCATAAATCATATCCAATTACTAATATTTATATTTAGGTCCCTACATTACAAATAAGCTCTTATAAAATTTTTGAAAATGAGAGATGTTCTACTCTCCCATCCTTAAAAGAAAATTTTAGTCCTCTAAATTTATCATATCTCGACGAAAAGATGATATCAAGATAGCATCTCAATATAGGCTATCAATATCATTGAGTCTTACCTTTTTCTCATAATATTTAAATCAAAATTTTTTTCTAATAATTTCAATTGTTTCACAACCAATCTGACCATAAAACTTATAGAATTTCTACTAAGTATATCAACTACGACATTGACTTTCCTCGAGTGATAACAAATAGTACGATCATAATCCTCTATAAGTTTTATTTATCTTCATTACCTCATGTTTAACTATTTTCAAGTAAAAAATACCTTAAACTCTTGTGATCAATAAAAACTTCAATGTCCGCCCATATTAGTAATGCCTCCAAATCTTTAGAGCAAAAATAATTACTGTCAATTCCAAATCATGAGTTGGATAATTCAGTTCATAACTTTTTAGTTATTTATAAGCATATGCAATCACTTTTTCTTCTTACATCAAAACACATCCAAGATTCTTTCTCGAGGCATCGGTATAAACTACATATCCCTTGTTACCACTTGGAACGGTGAGAATAGAAACACTATTCAAACCAAAAGACATTACAAAAAAATCATAGTTACCATATCAAGTTCTAAAAGTTGTTTGTGGGATATTCTCCTTCTTGATCTTTAATTGATAGTAAACTGACCTCAAATTAATTTTGGAGAATATTTATGCACCTTGCAATTGATCCAACAAATCATTAATTCTAGGTAGGTGATACTTCTCCTTTTTTTTTGTCGTCTGATTGAATTGTTTGTAATCAATACTAGCATGATAGGAAGATAGCCAATCTATGCCAAATATAATATCAAAACCTTGGATCTCTAGGAGAATCAAGTCAGTCAAGGAGTTCGTGTTCTTCGATAGAAATCAAACAAGATGAACAAACTAAGTTTGTAGTTAAAGAATCGCCAACAGTAATTGTTACATATAACATATAATCTAGTGGTCTAGGAGGCAATGACACTTTCTTCTTCTTTAGAGAACAATATTTTATTTTATGATCCAACTTCCCACAAACAAAAACAAGCTCTAGTTACTGAAATATATTGACTTGTTTCATGATTTAACCTGTACATTGAGTCCTCTGCGATGGCTTTTCTTTCTCAAATCCATATACTTTTACTCTAATTGTTTCTTATTTCAGATTCATTACATCTCTTACTTTTGCCAATAAACTTGTCTTTATCTTTCTTACCCTTGATTTTCTGAATTTCTTCTAAGTTTCTTTCAATTATTAAAGCCCTTTCTACCACATCAACATATGCTTGGAGTTTTAAGGTTGATATCTGACTTCTTATTGCTGGCGGTAGGCCTCTTTCAATTTTTTTTTCTTTTCTAGTTTCATCATCAGTTTTATGAGTGGCAAATATGAAGATTTATACTTTGCTATCGTCATGTTTCGCTAGATGAGATTCAAGAACTTTAATTTTTTCTGCTCTCTAATGTAATCTGGAAAATATTTATTATTAAACTTTTTTACGAATACCTTCTATGTGATTGGCTCATGTTTGACTTCAGAAATCCTTTTAATCATTCTCCATCTGTGCTTAGCCTCTCATTCCAACATAAAAAGAGGTAAGAAAAACCTTCTTATCATTAAGACAATTTAAGATGTCAAATATTTTCTCTATCTGTATCATCCATCATTCTACTATCATTGGATCATACTCACCGTTAAAATTGGGAGGACTAATCTCCTTAAATTATATCATTTCTAGTTCATTCTAATTTGATTTCCTCAATCGATACTTTCATCTCACTCAATTATTCAAAAAAAGATTAAGCAAGAGGACCAAATGTTCTCAACATCTTAAATTCCTAAAAGTCATCAAAGAAAATTTTCACTGATCACTATAGTTTACTAGACCTCTATATATTTTACATATCAAATATTTAAATATCTCAGTAATCCTCAAATGTGTGTTTGGATCCTGAAATAAATTGTTGATCTGACTTATAATATTATCGATTTAAGACAGGGTTACCCCACTTGAACGTGATAATCCGAAGGGAGCGTGACAAGTGTGATTGAGCAAATAGAGGACCAAACTGAAGAGAGCCTTGAGCATATCCTTGATGGACCTAATCGATGCTCTAAGGTATCAAAGAGATCCACATGAGTGGTGACGAGGGGCTTCTTTGCCCAATGATGGAGCCATATGCTTTAATGGAGAGGAGATTGTAAAGGATTACAATGGTGTGTTGGGCGATGGCGAGGGCGTCAAGGATGCCCAAGGTGCACATGAGCACCTCATGGGCAGAGATGGAGAGGTTGAGGAGGGCAACAATAACGTTCTCCTAGGCCTTGGGCATAGATGAGTGGTGGTTGTTGAGGAGGCGAGCAGCAAGGAGGGGCACAATATCAACATCAACAATGGGAGTGTGCATCTCCGGATCCTATTTTGACAAGCGACGAATCTCCATGATGGTTTCGGTAACAGACTTTAATTTTATAGTAATAGAGCACAAATATAAATGCAAAGCGATAAAAGAATCGTTTCGCAACTGCATTGACATCGATGCCAGTGGCATCAACACCATCCATGTCGTTCATCACCATCAATTGAAATGCTAAAAGTATCATTTTATCTTTTATTTTTATTTTTTTATTAGTATAACTGATATCATTAGGATAAATAAATTTAATTTTTTTTAATTATAAGAATATCAATATAATTTTTTAAAATTTAAGGATCCAAATACTACTAATGTAATTAGTCAGGTTGGACAGATAATGCTCTTTTCTCGTCCATCCAGTATCCACCGTCCATTTGTTATGATTAAACACAAGCGAAGCACGATGGTAGAAAATGCCCTTTGCAAGGCGGTCGGACATCTCTCAACTCTCGTGCTTCCTTTGTTTTGTATTAGTCCATAAAACTCTCACTTTTCCTCTAGGGTTTGGCCTTCCCGCTACCGTTTCCACTGACCGCCGCATCTATGGCGAAACCCGGCAGAGCTAGGCCGAGGAGCCCATCGGCGTCGCCGTCCGGCTCTTCGTCTCCATCTCGCTCCTACTCTGGCTCGGGCTCCCGGTCGCCGTCCCGCTCCCGATCTCGATCCAGGTCATTCTCCTCGTCCTCGTCGCCCTCCCGAAGCGCCAGCTCCCGGAGCCGGTCCCCTCCACCGCAGAGAAAGAGGTGCGTCAGTGCTGTCTAATTATTGTTATTATGGTCTATGTCGGTTAGAAGTGCACTGGACCTCCGAAGAAATTAGGGTTTTGAATCTGATATGTTGACCTCGACAAATTTCTCTCTGTTCCAGGTTCGCTAGTCTGTTCATGGTCTTCTTCTAGTGTGTGTGGTAGTATGAAATATTTCGTTCTAATTTATTTATTCATTTTTCTTTGTGGGTTATAATAATAGGATTTGCTCAGGTTGCTTTGGAGTGGTTGTCTTTGTTTCCTGCTTAGCACAAAACTGGTGGGGGAAGAGTCGTCAGGGTTACAACTTGGAAAAGATGATGAGTGTTTGATTAGCACAAGCTCTTGGTGGGAATAAAGCACATTATTGTCAAAATACGAATTTCTCTTGTTCAGATTAGAAGGATAAAGGTTGTATGTTTAGGAGCAAAGGTGCAAAGTAAAAGCCATTTTTAGTTTGATGCTAAATATGTTCACTAGTGGTGGGAGTAGTATGTTCTTGAGGAGGTAAATAGTATTAGTTGATTTAACTTTGGTTTCACTCTCAAACAAATGCAAAGTAACTTCTCATTGATTTCCTAATACCCGGAAAATATATCGGCCAACTGACACAGTATGATGACCTATATGGGTAGTGTGCCAGGTATGAACCAAGATCAGGCAAAATTGTCTGGTCTGTCGATATATGATCAAATTGGTAAGATACCGATGAGGACAGACCGATTTGATTGAAATTGCAAACTGAATCTATCATATCTTCTTGCACGCTTGGCAGTATTTCTTTCACTCATGGTCAGGTCAGTAAATAGTAACTGTTTTGAACTGGTCTGACCAAAATTGCATACCTTGGTTCTGTCATATCTTCTTCCATACCTAGCTACAATTAAGCTGGGGCTTTGATCTAATGATTGCAATGCGGACATTTCAATGGTACTTTCTCCTAACTATCATCGTTGAATTTAATGGTATTGGCATGATATTCTTCCTGGAACTGGATCAAGCTTTTCCTTTTCTTGCCATTAACCTAGTGTCGATTAAAGCAAGCAGTATATCCCTGATTGTTGGTGGTTCTAATACTCTCCCTGCTGTTTTGTTTTTCTTGAATTGCTATGATAGCATTTTATGCAACAATATAGCAAGATAATGTTACAAAACATGACTTCCATATATCTTTCGTGCACCTCTTGTTTCTCATCTGGGTTTCTACATACATACCAGGTTTTTCTTTTGCACCCTTTGAATAAGTTTTTATGCTTTTGAATGATTCTTATGTTTAGTTATAATAAGTTTACAATAATATGTTTAGTAGTCTACTATTCTGTACATATTTGATCCACTTTTTTAAGACATTGTCAGTTACCGATAATTTGTTTGATCCATGGTGATTGTCATCTCAGTCCGACTTCAGCTGGCAAAAGAGGTCGTTCACCAACATCACCACCGAAAAAAGCTTCACCTCCACGGTATGATTACATTTAGAATTTTTTTGGTCCTTGTTTTGTTATACACAACATCAGACCAATCTCGATTAGGAGGATTGTAATGCTGACCCCACAATCTCTAGGAAACCTGAGATTGAATTAAAATGGAGGGAAGCAGCATAGATGCCCTGGCTGGTTCAAGCTCATTAAGGCTACTTGTAGTTGATTATCACTGGACTCAGGGTGGTCCTGTTTTGTCCAATCCCACATGACCTTTCTCAAAGTCGTGATTCTGTTGACCCCCAGTTATGATTCTGTTTGCCACATGCTTTACGCACATCTTGGTTTCCTTTTAATTGTTAATAGAAAAAATAGTATAGAGAATTAATCGATGATTTAGAGGAAAGGTTACAGTATGAAGGTGATAATTTATTGATATCTTTCCTTTGCTGTTATAACAATAATGGGGTCATTCGGTATTGCTGCTTTAACTTAGATAGAAACATGTCTAGGAAAATAACTTAACAATAATGAAATTGTATGGTGATTATCGATCAAACTGCACTGTGAACTTGGGATTTGGAGTTTGTTTTGGGCTGTCTTTACAGTTTAGGCAGGTTTAACATATGCTGATCTTGGTAGTACTCCTATTTGAACTTTTCTGGCTTTCCATTATTTGCAAATAGCTTCCAGAATGCAGGAGAAATGGCAACAATTTACACTATGTATATGATCCACAGATTATCGTTGCCAAGACTAGTAGTTTTGCTCTGACACTGTACAAATGTGATATGATACATTGTAAAAATAACATTCTTGTGAAGAATGATTAAAAATTTCTTAAGATGTGAGATAAAGAGGATCAACAGATACATGTGTCATCAGAAACCACAAAATGTGAATAACTTCCATTATTACGGGTCTGTGCTCTTCTCTGGATAAAATATCGTTTTGTATATACATCTTTACAGTTGATATTGTTGATAATGACTCCGATGGAGGGAACTTGCCCAATTTTCTTCAAGATGGAAAGTAATTTGATAAGATGGAATTTGCTTTTGCTTCAGGAAAGCATCTCCTGTACCCGACTCTGTGGTTCTTCACATTGATCACCTGTCAAGAAATATAAACGAAGCCCATCTGAAAGAAATTTTTGGTAAGTTGATTTTATCTTCCCTGCAAATTGTAAAAGATTGTGTTCTCAAGATTACATAGTTGATATACAAATTTGGCCTTTTAACTTTGTTTAAGTGTATAAGCATAGATGTAAAGACCATTTAAGTTCTCAACTCTTTTTTGCATTGTAATTTCTTCTATATTCAATTGCTTCTTTGCATGAATAGGTGGACCAATTTTATCTGCATCTTTGTATGAATAGGTGGATCAGATTTTCATTTATACTTTTTTTCTTATTAGTTATCATTTCATTTTGTGTAATTATTAGCATTGACCTATATGCATATAAAGTATAGTGTGAATCTCTGTTTTATGGTAGTTGAAGTTGAGATTACAGTGATGTGGTAGAGGTCTCATTGATGTTTGTAATTGATGATTTGTTGTCAAGAGATGTGGGATTGTGTAGTATTTTCATATTTCGATGATACAAAAGTAGATTCAGAAGAGAGCATTGAGCTTAGGCTATATATCTTATTTTTTCATAAACTAAATCAGATTATCAGGTGAGAGTTTGCTTAGTAGTGAAAGAAATTTGAAATTGATTTCAATTAATTCTTTGGCGATATCTCCTTTTAATTGAGCCATGTTGATTGCTTTGAAAACACTTTCAAGTTAATGTTATTGATTGATATGGCTTCCAGTAAATTTTGGTGCTTTCAGACAACTTGCTGATATGTATTACATCTATTTGAATTCTTTTGTCCATTATGATCAGTTTATGGGGAAGAAAGTTCATGATGTCATATTAGTGATTTTGTAGGTAATTTTGGTGAGATAATTAATGTTGAACTGGCGATGGACCGCTTGGTATGTTAACAAATTTTATTCTGTGATCCCTGGTTATAAATGCTATATTTTTCATGTGACCATATGTTATACATGCTATTCAGGTAAATCTTCCTCGAGGATATGGGTATGTAGAGTTCAAGAAAAGGGTTGATGCTGAGAAGGCTCTTCTTTACATGGATGGTGTATGTTAATTTTCCCTCCTTCCACTTGAAGAATGTTAAAGAGAAAATTCATGCCGTCTTATGTTGTCACTGCATATATTGCAGGGCCAAATTGATGGTTGTGTTGTCCGTGTGAGGTTTACATTAACACAACGCCAAAAAGCTTCTTCCCCTCCAAAGGTTATGCCTGCAGCTCCAAAAAGGGAAGTTCCACCTAGAGATAAAGTTGGTACAATTGCTGAAAAAGATGCCCCTCAGCGGCCTAGGGAGCGTAAGTATTTAGAACTTACTCGGCTATCTTTCTTAGCTCCATTGAAAAATTTTCTTCTGCACAAATTCAGTCTCTTTTATTGTGACAACTTATATCACTCTAATTATTTACATTCAGATGATTACTATGGCTTAAAATTGATATATCACGTAACAAATTGTCTTGTTTGCTTTTCTTAGAACTGAGATTCCACAAACCTATCTTCTTGACCTGATTTTATCTATTAGCTTCTCCACGGCGGAAGCCACCATCGCCACCACGGAGGCGATCCCCTCCTCCAAATAGAAGAGTTGATTCTCCCAAACGCCGACCTGATTCCTCTCCTCGCCGTCGTGTGGAATCTCCTGTTCGTCGCCGGGCAGATTCTCCTTTGCGTCGACGTGGTGAGACACCACCTCGAAGAAGAGTAGCATCTCCTAGAAGACGTTCTCCCTCTCCTGCTCGAAGACACAGGTCTCCTGTTCAGTTAGTTAATTGCATGAATTTTTCATCTGTTTCCATCTTGTCAATTGGTGTATTTAATATAATTGTATATGTTGGTAGAATTTCTCCAAGAAGGGGACGTGGGAGCCCTATTCGTAAACGTTCCCCTCTTCCTCCTAGGAGGCGGTAAGTTATTCTTCATGATCATGTTCTGCTCTTTTGGGCTGTGTTTAGGCAAAAATTATGAATATAATTTATTATGACATCTCATTAAAAGAAGACCACTTTGATATGATTTCTCTTAAAAAATGGTTATGTAAGGTTATCATGTTTTTAAGTTCTCTTTGCAGTCCTTATCTGATAAACAATGATGTTGAGCATTCTTGTTTTGTAAAAAATAATATTAGAACAATTTTGTCATAATTGGTTGCAGAAAATGACATATATATATATATATATATATATATTCATGTACTGGACATCTTGGTTATCTAGTAGCATATTCCAACTGATCTCTTCTATGCAAGTATTCCAAAAAGTGTTGTTATAATAAAGGATCAATGAGAAATTTCTGGGCTATACATGTGTTTTCTTCGCTGTGAAGTGTCAAGACTTATCTCCTACATGTCCTATCCTTTGGCATTATAGCTTGCAACTTCATTAGGATTTTAATTCTTTCTAGGCTGTTGAAATCATTCAGTGAGGTAGTAACACATTTTACTCAATTGTTTGTTGACATAAGCTAAAGATTTACTTTTTCACCATAGAATTTGTTGTAAATATTAGTTGTTGAATTGAATCTCCAGCAATTAGGCCTGTCAGGAACAATTTCTCTAGTTTGTATGGGTAGTTGACCAATAGTTAGAAGGGTTTTGAATACCGGTCCGTATCGGCATATTAAGCTCTGCTCAGTACGGTACATATCGGTATGTATCGTCTTGGCGTACCGACGGTATACCCTAAAATGTAAAAAATTCCTTCACCTACCGTGCCAGGGCATACCGATCGATATGCCTCGGTAACGGTCGAAATCCGAAGCGATACTAGTCGGTACGCCTCGGTATCGATCAAAACACTGGGCGGTCCGTGTACCTGTGTTCTCTCGGACCGGTATCTACCGCCCGTACTGGGCGGTACACATCGAAATTGAGAACTTTGGTTAGAACAACAATTTCATCAGTTGTATTATAGACGGAAGAGGTTTATATGAAGGTTGATCTTATTGTGATTCACATATGAGATTGTTATTACCTATATACATATGTAAGTTTATAAAATAGTATATCCTATCAGGAGAATTTCCCACCCTACGAATAAGTCTATTTCCAAATAGTTTAGAGTAGATTTTGCTGATGCCTTAAGGAAACAGCACTAATTTGGCACAGCTAGCATGCAAGCTTTATGTTACCAAAAATGAGATGAATGAAAGCTATTGCAGATTTAAGTAAATTTATTTATGATGTTCAATCCAAGTTCACCTGTGTATTATTTCTTGTTATTTCAGGTTCTATGTTTTTTTTTTGCTGATCTACATTTAAGGTGTTGTCACCGGTTATTGGCCATTCCCATATTTGTATGCATTCTAATCTGACCACTGAAGTTTGGATTCTCCTTGCCTGTGTTTTCCATAGCTGTGCCCTACATCAAATGGCTTCCCTTTTTTGTTAGATGCAGCCACACTCATTTGTATCCTGGTTTCCCTTCTAAGCATGTATGTTTAAAGTGTAATGTCGGCACCTTGAGACCCAAAGTTTGTCTGGCCCTGTTGCTTGACACAATTTTTTACGAAAACCTTGTATTTCTCTGCTCGTTACATGTTGTGATCTAACTTAAAGGTCTTCTTTGACCTTTTATTCTTCTAATCAACAATGTTAGTTAAATTTGCTTCTTTCTTCATGATGATGCGTGCATGTTATATATTGAAAAAACTTAAGCTTCACTCTTCTCCTGTGTCAGTTTCCTTAATGAAGTACTTTTATTTCAGATCACCTCCAAGGCGAGCAAGGAGCCCACCAAGGAGGTCACCGCCGCCCCCACCGCCTCGACGTCGTAGCCGTTCACCAGTAAGGAGGCCTCTTCGTTCTCATTCTAGATCAGCTTCTCCTCGCAGGTAACAGTATTGCTACATCATGATTCATTTCTTACATTTGGTTTTACTGTGTGTTTTCATGACCTTGTTAGTTCCCCTAGTCATTCAATTTAATGCATAAGTCCATCAATCTTTTGTTATTTGTACAAATTTAGGCTCAAATTCTATCCTGTTACAACAATATAAGTTTTTCAAATGAAATCTGATGGAATATCTAAAGGATATGCCATTATTGGTGTACCGAGTTTTGGAAAAAGACTTTAAAAAATTCAAAAAAATAAGGGCGGTGCAGGTCCTATACTGTGTGCACCTGGTGGTAGAGACCCTGTATCATGCGTACCAAGTGGCACAGGCTCAACACTGGGTGAATTGCTCGGTTTACCCAAGTTTGCATTCCAGTAAGTTGTTGGCAAACACTCCCGTACTGTACTGGTGGTATTCCACACCTTGTATGTTTATTATAAGAGAACCAAAAGACATTTTAAAATTGAAATGTTTGATGGTTTTATACAGCACCCATTTTCTTTTCTAGGCCAATATAGAATCTTTGTCTAGCTTTGCAAGGTTATTCAAACATTGATTGCCTGTCATTACATATGTAAATTCTGATGATCCTTGTATCAGGGGTCGAGGACCACCACCAAGGCGTGGAAGCTCCGAATCATCATATTCTGGATCTCCCAGCCCTCGCAAGGTAAACCATTGCATGCTACATGTGCACACACGTGTGAGAAAGTTATTTAATGTATTTTAATTATGTAAATTTATGCATATTTGACAATTTAAATCCTCTTGGATCCCAGGGAGCTCGAAAAATATCAAGAAGTCGCAGTCCTAGAAGGTATTGTTTGGCATCTTCCATTAAGCATATTTATTTCTCATGCTTCCTTCACTGCTTGAATTGTATATTATAACATAAACATGATTATAGTGTGTTGGCACCTACTCCCTACTGAAACTTTACTATATGTCAGATGCTTTTCTTGACCCTAAAAAATGCTTCTCTTAAGAGGAATTATGTTGTTTTTGTTTTTTTCCCTTTTGAAATGGAAATAAAGCAAAAGAAAAACTCTCACACCCACTGAACAACATCTTGTAAATTCATTCTGTAGGCCTGTTAGAGGAAGAAGCAACAGCAGGAGCAGCAGCTCCCCTCTGCGTAAAGCTAACTGACCCACTTGCTGCATGACCATGTTTGGCAGCATGAGTGGAGACCATCTGTTTGAGTGTTTAAAAGATGGGTGAGCAGTGGAGATTCTTAGCAGTCTTATGGATTAGATGTCTCCCAGGATTCTTGGGTTTGATTCCATCTAGCTGTTCCGTTGGACCATAGCGAGTTTGTCGGCGTCTGAAGACCGTGTAATTACAGATCTTGTTGTGACAATGTCTTTCTGTATTATTTCTTGTTAGATATCCTAGAAAACCAGCTTTCTCGAGTTGCATTCAGCAATGCTTTTGAATTAATGACTTCAATAGCATAATTGCCAGCTGTTCCTGCTTTTGTAGAGATAATTATGAGTTTTGCATTTAAACAGTTGTTTTCCTATAGATTACTGCATTCTGTCAGGATCTAGGCTAACTATATTGCCTAATAAATAGAACAGGCAGAATTGCAGCATGAGATGATATGAGCTGACATTTCACCAGGAACTTGCTGGAGTTTGGTATATGCTAAACTTGAGTAGCTACAAGAACCTCTGCTTTACTTCATGTCACTGCCTGTGAAGGCCTGCCTCTGCTTATTGACGAGTGTTATCGATAGAAACGGGAGCATTGACATGCTTTACAGTGAACTGCTTATGGATCTTTGAACTTCCACTTCCCTTATGCGATATATATAATATGATAAATTTTGCTAAAACAACAAAGTGGAATATGCATATATCGTATTCATATTCTTTGACAGAAGTATAAAGTTGGATTTTGTGCCAGCATCAGTGCTAGTAAAATCTGGATTGATGTTTCAGTGAGCCAGTTAAAATCCTTGTTTATTTGACGAGATGAAAAATATCATGTTTGAGACGGACACGAAGCACCGCTGGTGTACCTGAAAAAGTTCTTATAATTAGGGGGGTACTTTTTGTTAATATATAATTATCAGAGTCTGGGTTAATTATTCAAATTATGGATTAATAAATTTAAAATAAAATAGTATGATATGGTGAAAGAGAATTATTACAATGACGATCATAGAGGGATGAGATGATAACAAATATGATTATTTTTCTCTTTAATCTAAATGTAATTGAAAAAATTAATAATAAAAAAAGAGGTCATGGATATTTAAGTCTTTTTAATACCTAAATAATTTAATAGGTGAATTATTTCAGTTTGTTTCCGTCCGAACAATTGGCCATTCATAAAATTACAATCAAAGTTATTTGGTGTGGTCATATATAAAATATTGGAGCACACTTTTTAATAACATAAAAAAGTATTTTGCTCTTATACCATCACTTTCCATCACCTTCACCTTTGTGCTGTGTTCTCTTTCTCGGACATATCCCTGCATGCATTGCTCTCGCGTGAGGAAGGAGGGGGGCACGACAACGATTGCTCTTATCGCTCTCGCATGGGCAAGGACATAGATGATCATCATTACTGATGGCCCACCCTTATCGTCGTTTGGTTCAGATATGCTTTTATCACTAGGTGAGTCTAGCGAAGACGAAGGTTTTGCTGTCCTCACTTTGCCTTTGTGGAATGAGGTATTGCTCTCATCGTAGGTGGAGGTTATACCTTCGTCTCTAAGTGGTTTGGTAGATATGGAAGCTTCATTGTTATCGTTGTGCCTCCATGGAAGGCCTCGTTCTCGATCAGAAACGAGGGTCGTTGGTAAAATAATCATTTAAAAAAAATTAATTTATATATAAATATTTTTTTAATTGAAGAGCTAAAAGACAAAGGCTTTTTCATTTTGTGTGATCAAGAGGAAACAATTGCTAAATACCCAAACCAAGACGCCTATAAAGTGGGTTAGGCACACATAAACTTCGCCATCGTCCCGTCGTTAGAAAAAGAAAAACCGAACCAGAGGCTTTTTCCCATTTCTCTCGCTCACACCTTTTGCCTTCTCATGGCGGAAGAACAACGGCAAAAGAAGGCGCAGGGGTTCCCGCCGCCGTACGATCTCAACGCCAAATGGGACGCCTGCCTAGATCTCACCGCGCGGCGGCTCGCGTACTCCTCTCTCGCAGGAGCTTTCACCGCCCTTCTCTTCTTCAGTGAGTCCTCACCACCCCAGTCCTATATACCTGTTCGCTCTTTCTGTTTCCAGCCCATTGCGTCGAATTCTACCAATATCGATTCTTTCGTCGCTCGAATGTGCTTCTTCGGTCAATAGTCTCGCTCGATCGCTTATTTTCTAGCTCTCTCTACTCGTTCTTGCCTTCTTGATCAAGTTGTCAATCATAAGATTTGGACTTTTCTTTTATGTCTGTGTATATATAATATTAATTAAATATGATGCAAGGATTCGTCGCGTCTACAATCAAATTGTTGCATTTTCCCTTTTTATTTCTGGATTTTCTTGAGTCCTTCGTCTTTTAGGGTTTCAATGTTCTTGTGTAAGGTTCATGACTTCATCCGGATTTTGTTTTTTTGTTCAAATTATGACTATGATTTTGTAAAAAGAGAGTGGTTTTAGGTCAATTTTTACTGGTACCTAGACCTACCAGCAATACCTTTGGAGATTAATAAGAATATTGTCTTAGCTGCAGAACTGTAGGGTTTGACAGTGAAGCATCTCCACATTAATAACCTGTACTTAATTATTTGGTGATGTTCTTTAATCCGAATATAAAGGTTCGCTTCTTTCTTTATTTTGTTTATACGAACTATATAATAATTTTGAAAAGAAACCAAGATAAATTATATATAAGTGAAATTTAAATCAATAGTGGCCTAAATGTTTTGACACACTTTCTGAGTTAATGTGTAATCCAACCAATAGTTCCACATAGTTGTACTGTACACATTCTTGATAAAAACTACATGAGATGCATCTTTAAGGAAAAAGTAAATATTCTGGATTCAAATCTTTTTTAATTAGTTCCTGCCCAAGATTCATTATTTTAGTTACTAGACCCATCCCTATCCGTTGCTGGATCGGTTCTTTTTGGCTCCGTGTCTGCATAATGTCACAATATATTATTATGTACCTGATACCAAGAAGGAAGGAGGGGGAGGGGGTTGGTGTTGAGTAGGAGAAGGTGAAGATGAGGAGGTGACGGTTGCAGAGTAGATGTAGGAGAGGAATATCAGATGCCATGGTGAGCCGATACTGAAGGACGGTGGACAGCACAAGGGAAGCAAGAGCAAGAAGAGATCACACATGCGAGAGACGGGGATGGAGGTAGGGAGGGAGGTCATACGCGGATTGATAAATGGTAATTGGTACACACTAGTCCAGGTGAAATGGAAAAACCTTGTTCCTGCTCATCTCAATAAGTTTCTTCGTCTTTTAATTTTGGTGGTTCCAGTAGTTTCAAACTTAAAGCCAACTTTAAGGTTAGTTTCACTCATTTAGATAGAGACTAAGTACTTACGAGCGAACAAGTTAAAGTTAAGAGTATCACTTTTAAAGTTTCACGTGATATTTTTTACCTTTTGTTATCTATATGTGAGAGATTAGCTGATTCAGATATTTTTAGTACTTGTTAGTGAGTATGTTATGTGGTGATAGAATACCATGTTTAATAAAAGATTTGTTTTGTTGTTATTTTACAAATGCCTTGGGAGTGTATCAAGTTCTAAAGTACTGATTTCTGTAATTTTTTGAATGGAGGAACACAGCAACTCAATTACAACACTTCATATTAATCATCTGTATAATTTCATTATAAAATTAGCATTAATTTAATATAATTGATATAGATGTAGATGTTCTTGTTTCTAGAGTATTCCCATCATATAGCATGTGTATCTCTACAATAGGAAGCCATTTACTTGAGAAATCTTTTACTATTTTGTTGTGTTCCATAATTCTGATAGCAACAACATAGATACAATTTTTGGTTTTTCTGTGCATAACTTTTGCTGTTTTACATATTTCATCTAGAACAAAAACCTGCCAATACCTTTGCACTTCTTTCTGCTCTTATTTCTCAGCCACCACCCACTTTATCTGTTCTCCTTTGTCAGCTGTAGTTCTTATAGTCACTGATGCTACGACAACCATTGCCGCTTTGATTTCCTGTCTTTCTCTGTCCATCCCTTGTCTTGCCCCCCTATTATTTTCTCCATTACACCATCTTTTCTTTTCATCTACCTACATGGCCACAAACATTATCCTGTCAACACCATCAACATCACTATTATCTATTCCACTGGTGTTTAACATTGTTTCCACTTTTATAAAGGTAGGGCAAAGGAATATGATGGGGAAACTTAGATGAGTATGATGGCAATTAAAAGAAATTGTCAACTAGATTATTGGCCTCCTGTTAATTATGCTAGCTGGAAGCGACTTATTTTAAAATTAACGAGGTATTATCATAAAGTGAAGAATGTAAATATGGGTAGAGAAGGGTTTTCTTGTAACTGAATAATACAAGGTGTTAAATTGCAAGAAGAAACTCTGGTATCTTTCCAAATAATGAACTTAGTTTTGCAAATTATTGCACAACATTTCTGGGTACTTCAATTATTTTGTTTGTTTAGTGCATGCACAAAACTATTATAACCAGCTATGTCACTGAAACCAAAATCCTAACTGTTGGGACCGAGCTGAAACCAAATCAATATTCTATAGTTGCTTGTAGACAACTGTTGGAAATGGTAAAGCAAACATCAAATGAATAGATTTATCTCAATTTTTAGCTTCGTCCTCATAATTCTAGATATCTAGATTAGTTCATACTTGTACCTAGGTTTAAATCTGTAATAGCTTTTGTTTCTTTGGTCTTATCATGTGATTGGTTAAATAATATCTACAACAGTATCCAGACTATCTGTTTATCACATGAATGCTCTCCTATCATTCAGCTTTACCATGAGCAACATTCTGTCATTTATAAATTCTCTATCATATTCATATACCTATAATCTCTACCAAGGATTTTAATTTCGAATGATACCAGCCGTACCGGGCGGTATTAGCCTGACTGCGGCGAGGGAAGAAAAAGTGTCGAGGGAGAAGGCGCTCAAAGAAGAGGGAGAATTGGGAGAACCTTGACGCTTTCCGATCTGGCACCGCCCTCCCTCGATGATCTTCATCTAGGAGGTAACAGAGAGGCGACGATTCGACTTTTTCTTTGCCACGTTCTTCGCCAAAGGCCGGAGATGCTTGTTGCCTTTGCCACGTTCTTCACCGAAGGCCGGAGACATCTGCAGCCTTCGACGTCTTCGCCGAATGTTGCAGATGAGAAGACTGCGTTCTTCTCGTCGTGTCCCGTCGAAGGTCGGAGACGTCTGCGGCCTTCGACGTCTTCGCCAAACACCATAGATGAGGAGAAGATGGTGTTCTTCTCCTCGTCGCGTCGCGCCAAAGGCCGGAGACGTCTGTGGCCTTCGACGCCTTCGCCGAATGCCGTAGATGAGGAGAAGACCATGTTCTTCTCCTCATCGCGTTGTGTCGAAGGCTGAAGATGTCTGTGGCCTACGACGTCTTTGCCGAACGTTGCAGATGAGAAGGCCGCGTTCTTCTCCTTGTTTGGCGAGACGAGGAGAAGAAAAGGAGGCGACATCACCAAGGCAGCGTACGCCTCCTTATCGAGCGTTACACCCTGGCGTACTGCTCGGTATGCCCGTACCGTACTATATCAAGCAAAGCTCAAAACGTCGGTACGACACGAAATTAAAAACCTTGATCCTTAGTCCTTACCACCCTTTCTTTTCTAGAAGCCCAATACATTGCACCTATGTAGGCTTCTCTCCAACAGTGACTATCAAATAGAATTTTCTTTATGCTTTCTTCATTAATTGTCTCTATGAATTGAAAACATTGAATTTGTCAATCTTGATTTAACCAGCCAGGATTAAGATCACTTAGGGTTAAACCAATTCTCATTGATTATTTTATCATAAATTGATCATTGTAGGCTAGAGACAAACTGAAATCAGTTGGTAAATGTTGGGAACTGTTGATTCATGCTAGAATTGGTTGATTCCTATGAATTAATGTCACCTTATTTAGGGAAAAGAAGAGTTAGAGGAAGAGCAGGAATAACCTTTCTCATTGACCACATCATTTTCTTTGGTTGCTACTGCCAATCATTGTTGTAAGATGCTGCACACCATAAGGGAGGGCAAGTGAGAGAATGAACACATAAAGTAGAGTGGAGTCACAGGAGAGGAGAGATTTTTTTTATCTTAAGCAATCCATTTCTTATTTCATGAGCAATATTTCCTCCAACAGCTCCATCTTTTTAAGCTATAAGCTAAGTGGATCAATAGAAAAAAATGTCATAATGTAGAAGTTCATATTCATTTGATGATCCTTTTGTGACTAGTCTTGCATAGTTATGGATGATGATAGTGAATTATAGTAGTCATAGGAGGGTGTTGGTGTGTTTTTCCAATTATCTGGTTGCCTTTAAGATGGACTTGGCATTGAAAATGGGTTTTTGAGTGATCATAGAAGAGGAAATTGCACGTCACGCAATGGCTTGAATAAGTTCCTGCTATAGGGTTGTTAAGTAGAAAAATAACTTGTTTTGGCGTTGATAATGGTGTTCTTTGTCATCATGCTGAATCAGTGGCTTTTGAGTATAATGCTACATGGAGGAGAAGAAACCTGTGCATCGATTCCGATCATTAGCAGACAAAAGGATTCAATAATGGCGTTAGCCGTTCACATACGACAGTCACGTAAGAATGACTGGTCACTGGCGCAAACACAGCATGATTGTGTGAGGATGAGGATGACTTACTGTCGAGCGAGCAGACAATTCCTGTAGCATGGATGGCAATGTCCCACGTCTATCTTTTCATCTCCTTGTCCGCTACAGATTCGTGTGGGCTCGCTGGAAACCCATTCGGTGTACTAGTTTGATGCTTCTGCACACTTCCATCAGTCTTGTTGAGCTGTCACAGGAGCTGCTGCTGAAGGAAAAATGGAGGGATGGACGGAGCGGAGGAGCAGCTTGAGTGTCTACCTTGCTCTCATGGATGCCACATCAGAAGGGTTTGCACATCAAGGGGTCTGATTGTCAGAGAGTCCAAGGTGTCAATCACGGGGCCATGGGGCTCCAACCAGTCCTCCATTGCTCAAGGTAGGATCCTGATAGGGGTTTTTATGGAGGCATAAAAGCTTCAACATGGCTTGACTAGAAAGAAAGAATTTGGATTCTTTTTACTAGCGGAGGAGGTTTGATTTTATTTGGTAGGCCTTGCAATGAGAGGATGATACTTAGTGTAGGTGCTGTCCTTGTCAATTTGGTTACATTAATGACAGTTAATCGGGATATCAAAAGAGTTGGTACACTGTTGCCAGTCGATTTCACGGTAGTGGTGGTGGTTACTGATCATTGGAATGTAGCAGGCCTGATTGCTAATGTTGATTGTTTGGTCGAGGGGCCCAACATATGTAACCATGTTATGCATGGACTATGATTGTGTAAGGACTTGAAATCTATTTAATTTCTAGATGTCAAACACATGGACTTGGTGAATGGTTATGTAAAGTGTTTGGCTAAAATGTTTCTACTCTCTTAATTTGACAATTACTGCAGACTAACCTACTGAATACTGGTACACAGAACACAGAAACCCCCTTACAACTTAAATAGAATTGCAGTCAACTACTTGCTTCTCACCAAATTCTTTCTGAGTCCATCCTTACTTTTCTTTTTTCTTCTACACAGGAAGTCCAGTTACCCGATGGGCATCTGTAGCATTTGGTGCGGGGTTGGGTATTGGATCAGCATACACAGATTGCTCATACATATTTGATGGCTCTCCTCCAAAAGTTTCATCTTCAAAAATCTCCGCTATATTTACTGGTCCTCCTCCTCGGGTAAGATCTATGCTTACTCATTTGCTGCTACAAATAATCTATGTTCACAATCTAGTGCTTTGTTGCCAATCTGTAACCCTTTACTGAATATTAGTAAAGATAGAATTGTGGTAAAAAATTTAGTAACAAAATGCTATGTTATAATATATTTAATAATGTGCATAATGTAATATAAAATATACTATTGAAATAATATAATTGCTAAAGAGCATGGACAGATATTGTAATAGTATGCCATGACTGAGGGAGAAACTAAAATGATAAAATATAATAAAAGAAGAACATTCGTTATCCGTACATGGTATATTCAGCATCGTACGCAGTGGAAACCAGTTGAAAATTGATATGACATGCTTAATCCACATGATAGAAATTCAGATGAGGCAGAGCGATGTGTAGTACTTGGCACAAGAAGATACTATGACTAGCAATAAAAGAGTAGCTATGAAAGGTCTACCAACCAGTTTGAGTATTAGAGCAGGACAAAGATATTAGGCAGTTGAATCATAAACCAAAATATGCACAATGAAAGAAAAAGCAATTACAATAGCAATCATCCCATAAAATTTTTGTGATTGTGGGATGCCCCTAAAAACAGAATTCGAGTTGTGGAAAGAGAATCCAAGTAATAGTTGGTAGGGTTTTAATATTCAGTCTTAAGATGCTAAATTTAGATGATTTTTCCAGTTTTAGTGTTGGAATGAGATTGGAAGATTACAGTGAACTCCAAGTAATCAAAATGGAATATTTTTCAATATCTGGGACACTGAGTAGCCTACAATCAACCCAAGTAGAGAGGCATCTCAATTTATCCTTCTGTTTGCTAGTATCCAGTGCATCTCATGTTTTATGATTCAGGTATTGTCGTCTTAGTTAATGGAGGCATTCTTTTATGCATTCTGTTTTTAATTGATCTACCACTTAAATGTAGGAGGATGATGAATGACCGAGCGATAGCATCAAAAAATTCTGACAACATTGGTCAATTGCTCGGAAAAAAATGATGATCTTAGAGCATGTTTATTTTCTCTTTTTTGTATTAATGTCAAAGTTGTTCCCACCTGGATGGATTGCGAAGCAGATAATGAATGCTAATGATTAACTTGGTGACATGGCATGGTTATGCACAACAGAAAATAATCGCTTTATGAGCATAAACAATAACAGCAAGGCTGTTTGATCATTCTAATAGTTGAAGGAGAATTCTTCTGATGGTTCAAGTAGTAATTTGCATGTTTTAGCTGGAAAAGGATTTACAAGAGGGACAAGAAAAAAATGCTCATATTTGTTGAGTAAAATGGTTATTTTTTTTACGTGAAAAATTAGTTTTATTTTTTTTGGTTTATACGAAAATAATTTTGAGTCATTTTAAGTTAGTGTACATGTTCATGTCCATGTTCATGACATCTTTGACCCTTCAGGGTTAAATCTTTGATATTGTATTCTATCAAAATCTAGGCCTCAACAGAAATCTATCCATTGATTTCATCATACTTATTTCCAGGTTGAATTAACTATCTAGATTCTCTAATACGATCAACTTGGAAGCTAATATGTATCAGATGAATCCGGGAACACGTTCTTTTCTGATTGTTTTCATCCTAAATCTGATTTAAAGGCATCATAAAGTAGCTTTATTGATCTGATATGCATGGGCGTTGAAGTAAAAAAAATTGACTTACTGCCAATTTATGATTGTCCAAATCATAAAAGTAAGACACTAACCTAACCATATCCAAACCCGATTACGGAACTCTGTATCAAGTTACATACTTATATCAATTTACAAATTTTGAGCTTACGATCATCTGATAAATTTTTTACAACTAAACTAGCTAATATTTTTTCGCGTCATTCTCTCCATCACTCTCTTAGGTTTGATGATCAATCTGGATAAAAAATTACGTTCAAATCTCATACGCAAGTCACTTTTTAAAATAACTAGTAAAATAGGCAATAAGAAAGAAAAAAAAAAAAAACATCGTTCGTTGAATTTCTAAGCATTATTAGCCCCCCACCCCCGCCCCTCCCCCCCCCAAAAAAAAAAACGAATTACATGCTTACACCAAAATAACAGATGAAAGATTGAGATCATTTGGTTTGGAGATCCAAAAGAAAAAGAAAAACCCCAAGTGTTATAATCAGTTGATTGACATTCTATTGAAACAAGATTATGCTATGTTGGTAGCAAATATGTTGATGGTCAACGATATTTGTCATCATATTGAGATTAGTGTGAAAAGAAAAGATCTCAATCACTCTTCACTTGTATGCTCTTATGAACTAGGGAGACCATTCCAACTTGTCTCTTCTCGTCACCCATATGGACAAAACGTTAAAGAGAAACATTGGGGTAGTTGTAGGCTGTCCCCTTCGTAGACCAAGTCTAAAAGCTAACATCCGATGTCATGTCAAAGCTCTTTTTTCGAGAAAAACCCATATTCTAAAAAGGATTTTGAACTAACTTGAACGTCGAATAGATCCGATAAAAAAACTTCTCCAGACATCGATCTTAGTGCAAGTGATGCCTCGGAAGCTCGACCCCCACCTCAAAGTTACTTCGGACACTCCTACGCCTTCAAGTTTGGACCACGTCGAGTTGACTTAGACGTCGACGATGATTTCCCTAATATTTTGGTGCTAGAAGGAGGGTCTAATGTTACCGAAACGTTCACCCGCTAATTCTCTCAATGAACGCTCCAGCAAGGAGACCCTTCCTCTATCTCTTACCCCCAGGGACGAATTAAGCTACTTGCTCGTCCCCTCCGAGGTGTTTTTGAACCTCACCCATTTGGTGTAGATGCTCACGTGCATGATGTAGGCTATCGCCCTACTCTTGCCTCAACTAACCCAACAAGTTATAGCACCATCTCAATCACAGTCGACACCTCAATGACATTGGCACCCATTAGAAGCCCCTCGACCGACATGATGCTAGTATCTTAAGATCACTCAAGGCCCACGAAACTGCCAACAGAAGGAGCACCTCGCTCCCCAACCGTTGAGTTCAACACATTGCTATACCACCACTCTACTCCGTCTAAATCCGAGACCCAATCGATGGATTTGATGGATGACTCCTTGAGGGTTTAGCTACAATAAATAGACCAATGCTTAGACGAGATGCGATGGGAGTTCCAGCAATCTAAGGGGGAGAATTAGATCGATTCTACCTCGAATCGATCCCCATTCACCTAGAACATATAGGAGGAACCAATTCCGACTAACTTCCGCCTTCCATCATTAGAACCAGTCTTGGTTGGCTCCTTCACTTAGCTCGCAAAGGAATTTGAGCTCTACTTCCCTAGGAATATATGCTCGAGGCCATCAGCGACGATGCTGCTCAGACTTAGGCAAGAGGAAGAAGAGATACTCTCCGACTTCATCACTCGATTCACTAACGAAATATGAGGCGTATGAGCCGAGAAACCCGATCTACGTCAAGATAAATCTGCTAAGGGAGATGTGCAGGGCCAAACATGCACAAGGCGTGTGAGTCGAAAAATCCGACTTGCGCTAAGATAAATCCATTACGGCGGAGGCACAAGGCTAAATGTGCCTGATGCATGTGAGTCGAGAAATCCGACTTGTGCAAAGATAAATCTGCTATAGCGAAGACATAGGGCTAAATATGTCCAAGGCGTGTGAGTTAAGAAACCCACACCTGCGCTAAGATAAATTTGCTACAGCGGAGGTGTAGTTCCAAATGTACTCGAGGCGTGTGAGTTGAGAAACCTAACCCACACTAGGATAAACCTGTTATAGTAGAGGTGTAGGGCCAAATGTGCCCAAGGCATGTGAGTCGAGAAACTCGACCCATGTTAAGATAAATCCATTATTCTGAGGCGTAAGGTCAAATGTGCCCGAAGTGTGTGAGTCAGAAAAAGATTAGTGACAAGCCTATCAAATGAATTGAACATCGCACTTCAGACCCCTTTAATAGGAGCCTCAAAGCACGCTTTCGAAGGAGGGGAGAAAAGGGGGGGGGGGGGGGGGGGGGGAGGAGGACAAACGATAGAGAACATATTGACGGTTAATCACTATCCAACACTTGTCGCCATGTGGAGGCTGGCATAGAAAGAAAAGGTCCTAGACACCCTCCACTTGTCTTCCTCCATGAACAACAATCCATAGGAGGCTATTCAAGCCTATCTCCCATTGTCGCCCACATGAACAAAATGTCAAAGGGGGACGTTGGGGTAGTTGCAAGTTATCCCCTTCATAGATAAAGCATAAAAGCTAATCCTCAATGTCATACCGAAGGATTATCTTTTCGAGAAAAATCCATACCCAGGGACCGAGATAAAAAACTTTTCTCGACATCCGTCTTAGTGCACGTAACATTTCGAAATCTCAGCCCCCTACCTTATATCCACCTCGGAGCCGCTTCAAACGCTCCTGTGCGTTTGGACCATGTCCAACTGACTTGGACATGGACAACGATTTCCCCAAACTGCTGTCATACAATATTTTATCCACATTTGCCAAAAGGTAGCCAGACCAAATCACATGTGCCTGCAACCACAAACGATGAAGAATTATTCCGTGCCATTTCAACCACTGCCAATTTCTGGAATTCTCATATTTTATTCCAAAGGTTTGTATCTGGTAGTCTTTCCAGGCCAGACTTAAGATACTACACTCCAAAAGACCTTGCCACAAGATAATACAAATATATCATTATGGGTTTCTTTACTTGGTCACCTTCTTCACTTAACAAGAGAAATAGACAGTTCTACAGTTAAACATGCATCAAACAGAAGTAGAAGATGCTAACCCAAATCCCTTATCTACTCTGGGAGCCAGGTGGCCTGTTGGATCACTCAGAAACCATATGCAAATATTAATCGAGCTCCTTTTACTTGGCATTCTCTATGAAACCTTTTATATCGAAAGCCTCATCGCTAGCCTTTTTTATGATGACACCCTGTACATTGAAAAAAAGACAAATGTTAGTGGAAAAAATAATCACATACAGATCTACAAGGACCTCCTTATCAGAACAACCAAATGATTTGATTTTCCAATCCAAATGAAGAAAAAGCAAGCACTAGAAAGAGGCTTGGCCACATAAATGATTGGATTTTCCAATCCAAGTTGGCTACTTGCTTCACCCACCTATATCGGCATTCATGCATTGAGCTCAACAAAAAGCATAAGCCCAAGATTGTGCAAACTTGGATTATATTTCTGTCTATTTGCATGGCATCATACAACCATTATGTTTCTATGAGTGTTCTGGAATACAGAGGGTATTATCAAAGTAATAAAAATAACAGAATAATCTAAGGTCATGGTTATTGCTAAATTGTGATACCTTTTCAGTTATTATGGCTGTTATAAGTCTTGCTGGGGTAACATCGAAGGCCGGGTTCCAAACTGAAATCCCAGAAGCAGCAACTTGCTTTCCACGTCCTCCATCAGAATGCAACAACTCCTTTGCTGATCTTTCCTCTATAACAATTTGTTCTCCTGAAGAAATTGAGAGATCTATAGAAGTTATCGGTGCTGCAACATAGAATTGTATCCCATGGTGAAATGCTGAGAGCGCAACATTGTAGGTTCCAATTTTGTTGGCAGTATCACCTGGAAAGCAATTCATGCACTATATTAACACCTCTTTTTCCTGGGTAATTATGCACTTCACATTCAATTAACAGTTTAGTTTTCCATTTTGCTCATATGTACCATTTGCAGCAATACGGTCAGCACCAACGATGACTGCATTGACACGCCCAGCTTTCATCAAAGCTGCCACAGCAGAGTCAGCTATCAAAGTTGCAGGTATTCGGTCGTGAACAAGTTCAAAGGCTGTGAGCCTGGAACCCTGCAATTTAATTGTGTATTGAAAGCAAACAGAGAAATCAAATGGTCCGTTGATATATTATAAGAAAATGAACATATTAATCAACAAGATTGAAGGATGGACTAAACCTATATAAAATGAAAATCTCATTCCAAAATACTTCTAAGTAATAAATAAAATCAAATAGATTAATTACAAAAAATAATAGTATGGAAACATAACAGGATGGCCCAAAGTTTTTAAAAAATTGCAAAAGCATCACAACAAGAAACAAATTACTCCTTTGAACTTCATGACCATTAAACTTTAACATCGAAGAAATGATTGAAATTCTAAAATATCTTAACACTATTTTTACTAAGCTTCCTTAAAGGAATATTCTTTGAAATTTCCTTTATATCATTGTTAAATGTGCTCAAAGGAACTTGAATGCACATACATGGTTTCAGAGTACAGGGATTTAAAAAATGAAGAATTGGCAGACTAATATACATGTTCCATCTGATGGAGTATTGCTCAAAAAAAAATTTACAGAAAGACTCCTAATCAAAGAACAGGAAGTGCAGCTCCACTGCCAGTAATGACAAGAAAAGAAAAAAAGTGAACTAAGTTATTGATCTTCATATGTGGTTGATGACAAGACGAAAAAAAAAGCAACAAAACTGAGCACCATAGTTTCAAGCAAACAAATGAAAAATAAAAACAAGTTCAACTGTAGTGCTGCAACGTGCCTGGTTAAACGGTCGTGTTTCGGTGCAGAAAGCTTCTTCTAAGAATCCTTCACTCTGAAGGGCACGAATAACACCAAGTGCAGTTCCATATCCAGCAGTAGCAAGACTGTCAAATTGAAAAGAAAGAACAACAATGCATAATATTCTTGTTAATCATATTAGACAAAAGGGTGGCCCAGTGCACAAAGCTCCTGTTATGATCTAAGGAGAGTCAATGTGCACAACCTTACCCCAGCAAGCAGAGAGACTGTTTCTTTGACTCAAAATCTTATCTTTCTAAGACACTAGAGTCCACCCTCTTAGATACATGGACAAAAATCAAGTATATTAACCTGCCAGTGTTACAATGTGTTAAAACAGAAATCTTTTCCAAGTCTTCTAGGTTGGATCGAAGATGTTTGGCTCCATGAAATCCAATTGCCTTGTTAGAAGCAACATCATCAATAAGCATAGTTTCAGCAGCATCAATATAAGCCTGGAAACAAAGGGATGTTAGAGCACAAGCATATAAAGTGGAGATATCACCATGAAGGTATAATTTTTTGGAGATAGGTATAAATGTAATATGTATAAGATCAAAAAATAGCAGAAAACATACATATACGGGGGTAATTTTCGTTAATATAGCAAGTATTATTTAAACTTCAATGTTTAATTTATACTACAAGTTATTGACCACTTGGATGACAAGTAAACGTCACTGATAACCATATTTTAGCAGAGAAGTTATACAAATTATTGCAAATGCTGATTGATAATCTTACTAGCACAACTGACAACTGCAAAAAACTGCTTAACTGCTTTTCTAGGTAAGTTAGGCGTGAAGCCCATAGGAAAAATGTAAATGTGTTTACATGGATACAAAAGACAATATCATAAGCATGCTAATTCTCAAAAGAAGATATTGCATTAATACCCAACGAATATGTGGCCAGCCCCATATTGTTTCAAAAGAATTCTGAAAATAGGCACATAATATTTGGCCCCTTTTGGGGGAAGAACATTGTTGTACATGGCCACTTTGGCTTGTTAATAAATATTTTCTTGCTTCCACCTAGCAATACTCATACCAGTTTCACTAACAATTTTCAGGTTAAGGAAGTGTTAAACCGAAAAATAAAGGTTTTAAAAATAATTAAAGACAGAGAAGAATGTACAAATGCAATCAGATGGCAGTCTAATAAACAATCAATGGGAAGCTGATTCAGATGGTAATTTAATTATCATGGAAGCAAATAATTCCAAAAGAAAATTTGCCTTGGATAAGAGGATCAAAATCAAGGACAAGACAGTTGGAATTTGGAAGTGTTATCTAAATAGAACAATGAGAACCAAATTGGAAGAAAAGATGGGAGTAGTAGATAAATGGCTGTTTTCGAAAGAACAGAGAAATTTATTGAGATATAAGAGAATGAAGTTGTCTACAAAAGAGGATGAGCTGCAGCACCACAGCTGCTCCTTTGCCACCTGGGTGACCAGGGTTCAAGGTTCACAAAAAAAAGATCTTAGTATAGAATGCAACTGGCATGGACCATGCGGAAATGGAACATGCTCTGCATGCAGATGGGCAATCCTTGGTAAAAAGAAAATCCAATTTTACAAATTAGTATACTGCAGAAAGAGCTGCAGTTTCAATCTTCAGGTTCATAAATCTAGCCAAATAATAATACTGTCATTGTGGCAGTGAACATATGAATGAGATTGAGAGACAAGCATAGCCAAGAATGTCACTTTGTTCAAGTATGTCACCGGAAAGCTAGAAGTATAGTGAAGGACAAAAAATGAGTTTTACAGAAATTGCAAGTGCCATTTATCTAGCTGATATCAACTGAACAGCAATTCTTTAATAAAACGAAAATTGTTTTTTAATTAAAATAATGATGCTAACAGTTCAAGCCCTATTTTATCCTTCGAGAAACATCTACTTATTTTTCTATTGTAATAAAACAAATCCATTAAATGACCTTATGTGTAGATGCTTTCATGTTTCAATTTTTATCATCGGTTCTGCGAGAATTCTATTGGCAAATTTGGGGATGAATATATTGATTAATTTTGTAATACCGAAGGAGAAATACATTTGGATTTTGGATGATCATAAAATATCACTCTGTAATGAAAGTCATAAACTTCATCAATCACGACCTAGGCCCATTGAACATAAATGTTCTCATACTAAGGAATCATAATATGATACTTCAAAGATGCAACTAATATAACCAACCTGAAAAACAGTTTTCGCCTCAGTGGCTGTCTCTACCGTCTTTAACACAAGGCTCCGAAGCTTTTCAACAGCATCCGAAAGATTCACAGCAGTTGGCCGGCTGCCATAAACAAGTCGTGTCAAATAAGCAGACTGGACCATGCAATGGCAGAAGTTCACCACACTTAATAACAACTAATGCAGAATAAGAATGCTTTTCATTGTGCTATTAGTTTGCCAATGTCTGAATTAGCGTTAAACCATCAAATGGTACCTAGAAACAAGGTGTTCCAATTTCTTGATGAGTAAAGAAGAAGCATCTTCTGATGTTCCATTAAAGTCACGGTTCCAAACTTCTACAGCTAGTGAGAGGGCTGCTGCTATTGCAATTGCAGGTGCACCACGGACCACCATGTCCCTTATTGCAGTCCTGTAAAGTAAAAAAGAGGTTTGTAAAGGAAGAGACAGATGACATCAAACTAAAAGAAAATAAAGCATAAGAACTTCAACTCAAGACAATATCATAATAAAGGTAAATTCTGATGAATAAACCATCTGTTGAATTCCTCATATTGTTGACAATTATTTTCAAAGAAAAAGCCCAACAAAATCTTATAAAATAAAAGCCAATGTTTCTTGAGGATCATGACAAAAACCTAAGGACCATAGAAGATCATGAAAAAATTCAAAAACAACATGTGTGACAAAATTGGCTTGAAGTACATATCTGTTACAGTTCAATAAGTTGTAGGAAAAAATTAATCAGATATTCAGATGGTTAGCTCATGCCTATTTAATAATTGCATTCAAACTACCTCTCAGAAGAACTGCGATACATTATCTTCTTGGTTAAGAGAATCAAGTGGCATTTTTTTTTTATAAGGTGAATACTTAAGGCCCTTCATTTCCCATAGCCACCTATGTTCCAAAGGGAAAAGACAACACAAAAGATTTATGCACTCAGAATTCGAGAATAAATGAATGTGTTAAATCTTGTTGACAACACAATCCATTTCTTCCAAATTTAACCAATACGCAAACTGCTCCTAAGTGCCATATCAGTTCACATACCTAAGAACATTATATAGCGCTGCAATGAACAACCGAAATGCAATTAATTTAATACAAAATCGAGAAAATTGACATCTTACCTTATTTAAAAATGCAGCAATTTACAAGTGAACGATTATCGATTTGAAATGCAACATATAATCAAAAAATCACAAGCACGTGCTATGAAAATGAAATGATGGCAGTGGTCGAAACCCGCACACGCTAACTCTGCTTGATTCACCTCAAAAATCATTACTTGAACCAAAAGAAGAATCCAAAGCGCTAACAAAAACCAGATAAGCACATCAATTTAATACCGACAAAGAAACAAATAAGGAAGAAAAGGAAACAGATTAAACTCACCATCCGTCCGTTGAATCCTTAACATCCAAATAGACGGTTTCGAGGGGAAGCTTTCTCTGTCCGACACCAAATCAAATCTGGTTACAGAGTTTCGCGCGAGGCGACGAATAATACCAAGCATCCATCAAGCAAAGACGGAGGCTGTACGGACCTGATCAAGGAGACGAAGCGATCCGCGCTCGTACCAGATGGACTGGAGCGAGCCACCGGCGGTAGTAGCGGCCGCGGAGGAACCGTTCGCTTCCGCCGACATCCTTGGAATTCAGCCCTAGATGACTACTCTCCGATCCTTCAGGAGCTCGAGAGAAGTGACGACAGTATATGTATTGGACTCCTCCGGCTACACTCTATTATTTAACCCCTTAAATCTCGAAATTATTTTGATCCGTTGGATTTGCAGCATTGGCCCATCACAGCCGTTAAAAGATGTACATTTAAGCCGTAGCAGTAACAACGCGAAAGACGTAATTACCCTAAAGCCCTTCAAAGTTTCCAATTCTAAATGGAATCTCCGCCAAACCCAGAAATTAAATTATTCTCTTTTTTCAGAATGTGTGTGTGTGTATATATATATATATATATATATATATATATATATATATATATATATATATATAATTTTGTAGAATTAATATTATTAGATGTAATTTTATTGATCATTGCTTGATTATTTCCATTAGAAAAAGCCTGCTGGATGAAAATTGGATTTTATAAGGGAATATTTCCCTTAAAATTTATACTATTTACATTATCAGTAGAGTCCTTAGAAAAATAATCTCAGGGTTTTACTTTGCATGCTCACTGATTACCATATCATTGTGTACACAAAAGGGGATGTGCAATGCAACAATTGGTGCATGCATGTCAGTTTCTTTGTCTCTGTTGATGGGGCATCTCCTTTTTGTTTATTCTCTATCAAATTGACAGCTCGGTCACAGACTTTAAGAATCATTATAGGATGCTAAGGAAATAATAATAAAATCATGTGTTTAGCTCAAATGATTTAATAATGGTCGAAATCATGAGCACCATGAAACAGTGTGGTAGTACAATATAAAGTAATGATAATTGATGAGCAAGATGGCGAGAGAATACTCTTTTGGTAGACATGACCGCACCAATTTGCTATAATTTAAGTTACTCACAGGGTTAGAACCAATGAATGAGGTTATCTGTCAGCTCCATTGCATGTGATATTGTGACGGTCTAAGTATTAAAATTAAAATTATATGTTTATTATATAAAAAAATATTTTAATATGAAGAATAAAAATTAAATAATCTTAGATCGTATATACATTTTGATGTTATTTAAAAAATCTTTAACTGATATATGAGTATATCATCGTCCGATAAAATTTAAAATTTATTTTTATTGACCAGTAATTAACTAAGCCATGCTAGTTGCCATTATTTGTGCCTAAAAGTTATTATAGTGGAGGTTTCCTGCCAATTCTGATAATAACTTTATACCATAAATAATTATGTTAATCAATATATATATATATATATATATATAGAAAGTGATTTTCAACGTCTAAATTGAACATTTACATCTTTATAACATCATATTGTTTTAGTATTATGTTGTCAACTAATTATCATCATATTGTTTTAGTATTTAATATTTTAATTCAAACCATGTTAGATTAGCATGAGTCTTTGTGTCATGTTAAATCAACATGAGCTTGATGCAAGCTTATTGACGGCAAGTAACGGGGTTTGATAGGATCCAACAAACAATAATTATGTCATACATTACATATCCAATAAAACTTATTCAATTGTTAAGTTAGAATGATGTTTTAGGGATTTGGAAAGTAGAAATAAGTTATACACTCAAATTATTCTAGAGAGCTTAGGAAGAAAATTAGCTTGAGTTGATGGGATATAAAGAAGAAATAAATTTTTGTATATGAACAAATATTAGTAGGTCATAAGTAATAATTAAATGGAATCATAATAAAATAGAACATCAAGATTTACGTGGAAAATCCTTTCAATATGAAGGATAAAAATCACGGGATAAATTAAAGAATATCCAAATTCTCCCAAAGTAATCACATCTACTATAGATCTCATATAACCTGAGATCACTGTTGGATGATTGAGAACAATCTCTCTGTATTATCCTCCTCATTGCTGTAGTTTTTCTCCTTAAAAACTCATTATCATCATACCCCCTAATTTAATTAGGATTAGGTTAAAACTCATTATGAAGGGTTGTCAGTCGTAATAGTTAAAGTTGATTATAAATTTATATATAAAATTATTGATCATACGCCCATCAAACCATCGAGGTAAAGAGTTAGACTTGCTGTGGCGTTGGATTCAAACTCCTTATCAAAATTTGTTAGGCTAGGAATCAGTTACAAGTTCCTATCCCTCCGTATCTAACTCAATACAAAATACGGTGCATATAAAAAGATAAAAAAAAGACAAATAATAAGACAAATCATTGATGCTCAAAAGCATTCCCATTCAAGTACGGTAACTGATGGATTGAGATAAAGACGAGACCGACTCCTGGATGAGATCCTCTCATCCCATGTTGATTGTTGTGTGGTCATCCAAAAGCAGCAGTTAACTGTGGTGCGGAAGCGAGCACGTCTCACGGGGCAGACTTCTCCACGGTCTTATCTCGTTTCACATCACAGCAACCATGTCCTTCAATTAATTTGCCCATCATTCCTCAACACTCATCTCGAAGCAGCGTTCCATAGCGACTGTACGGCCTATAAATCAAACCCGTGGCTGTGTGAACCCTTCTGGGATCGATCTCTCTCTCTCTCTCTCTCTCCCCCGAAAAGTAGGGTTCAGCGGGACATGGAATTGTACTACTCCACGAAGCTATCGATTTCTTCGGATGCGTCTTGCCACTTCTTGCCGGGATGGGGCAGCCATGTCTCCAACTCCAGCAGCCTTAATTTGTCGAGGAGGAGGGGGAGGGGTAGGAGGAATCGGAGGACCTCGTCGCTTCGCTTTTCGATTGCTGCTGCTGCGGCGACCGAGACTGCAACCAGGAAGCTGGTGCCGATATCGAGGCGGAACGAGCCGGCGGAGAGGGTGACCAGCGCCATGGAGCAGCTCGACATCGAGCGCGGCGTCTGCATCCCCTTCCGCAAGTACACTCCCGAGACGGTAGGAACCCTCGACTTGATATGCCATTGTTTCGGCTTTGCGGGTGTTCGATTCCTCGCGTCGCTGAAGATAATTGCTCGACTTGGATTGACGTTAGGTCAGGAACAAGGTTCTGGAATCGAGGGGGTCGATACTGTCGCTAATCGGCCGTGGCGTGGAGATCGTCTGGAACTTGGGCCTCTACTGGTCGGCACTCACCTACGACTGCTTAGTTGGAAGGGATGAGGAAGTAGTCCCTTACCGCGCTCGCCAGCTTCGCAAGCTTCTCTGCGATCTTGGCCCATCTTTTATCAAAGCCGGTCAGGTCAATGACTGTCCCATTTCTTTTGGCCTCCTTATCTAGATGGTCTTTAGTTACTAGTTGCTGAAATTGGCCGATGCATGCAATCGTTGTTTAGGTGCTAGCAAATAGACCGGATATAATTCGAGAAGATTACATGAACGAGCTCTGCATTCTCCAAGATGATGTCCCTCCTTTCCCGAGTCAGGTGGGGTTTTGATTGCTGCTACAAATAATTTCTGGGTTGAGGATTTCTCCTGATTGACTTTGAGCATGGAGCTAACTTGCAGGTGGCATTTGCTATCATTGAAGAGGATCTTGGGCAACCACTCGAACAGGTGTTCAGTAGAATTTCGTCGCAGACTATAGCGGCTGCCAGCTTAGGTCAAGTTTACCGTGCCACTCTACGAGAAACAGGGGAGGATGTTGCTATAAAGGTTCGAAGACTATCAACTAAACACACTTACTGAATAGTAAATTGAGTTTCCAACTATCCCAAATACTTAAGCTATTATGAAAGGACCCAATTTGTAATAAAACTCTAACTTTTTCCTTCACATGTCGTTGAACATTGCACAAATCCTCCCAGGTAAAAGAATAAGAGAGGAGCCAGAATTCAAACTCATGACATACTCTGATACCATGATAAAGATTTTTGTTGAGCTACCATTTATCCTATAAGCTTAAGTTATTAGGAAATAGTTCAATCTATAGTTTAGCACTTTATAGCTTCTATTTCTTATCAAAAGCTTAAGTTGTTAGGAAACATCTCAAGTTATGCCTTGAACATTTTATAATGTATTAATTTTATTAGTTTTTAGCCATCCGATGTGAGTACCAATGCAAATAGCTCATATGGTATGAAAAACAGTAATTCAGAAAGCATTGAGTGGGAAGTTATTGGAGACGTGTTATTAATTTTTTCACATGCCCTTCCTTTTTATGACCAGATGCATACTATAAGTCACTGTAGAATATAATTCTGAGTCTTATATTTCATTAGATGAGAAATGAATAAATGATGCATGGTAATTGTTTTCTCTTCTCAAATCTTGTAATTTTTGAACTAACTAGTATGATCTTCAGGTGCAAAGACCAGAGATAGAGCCTATAATTTACCGAGATCTTTTTCTCTTCCGCAATCTGGCTTCATTTTTGAATGGTATCAGTCTGCAGAAACTAGGTTGCAATGCAGAGCTTATTGTTGATGAATTTGGTGAAAAGCTATTGGAAGAACTTGACTACACTCTTGTAAGTCTGCCTGATGCTGTTTTTGAAAACAAATGGTACTGAACTCATTTTAATTGAAACCATATTATGGAAGATACCTTATTTTTGCTAATGTCTGAACAGGAAGCTCGGAACATTGAGGACTTTTTGGAGAACTTTAAAGATGATCCAACTGTTAAGATCCCACGCGTTTATAAACAATTCTCTGGTCCACGTGTCTTAGTAATGGAGTGGATTGATGGCATTCGATGCACTAACCCACAGGTTAATTTGCTAATGAGAAATGATGTCTCTGTTATTCCACCAGTTTATTTTAGCTGAATCTTCTGAACTTTACATGCATTTCTTTATAGTGAAGTTGGAAGAAAATATTGCACATTTATTCATTTAACATTAGTAATTGATTTTTCTTAACTTACTTTTGGTAAAATCAGGCCATTAAAGCAGCAGGCATCGATGTAAATGGTTTTTTGACAATTGGGGTTAGTGCTGCATTGAGGCAGTTGCTAGAATTTGGGCTGTTCCATGGAGATCCACATCCTGGAAATATCTTTGCCATGCGTGATGGCCGTATTGCTTATGTTGATTTTGGAAATGTGGCCGAGCTTAGTCAGGTGAGTTGGAAATAATTTTCAAGGTGCCTCTGCCTTGTTGAAGGGTGATGGGTTTTTTCTGTGATGTTATGTTAGTTTTTGAGAAGAATGTCAGTTCTGGTACAACATATATTGCAAAATGTATTTATACTTGTTTCAGTCTTTTTATGGTTTTTGAAAATTTTTATGTGCCACTTCAATAAGAAAACATGTAACGATGTTATCTATCTACAAAACTGAAAATAACATGGTAACATGTCCTTTTTGTTTAAGCCAAGAGGGCTATAACATTTCATAAACTATTTAGTAATTATTCAAAACCAAAATAGACAGGGTTATGTATTTGTGAGTTTGCTTCTTTGATCATTAGATTAAACTTGCTGAAAGATTCTTTATCTTCTGATGTGTCTATGTAAGAAACTTTTGTTTGTGCACATTTAATTATGCACACTTATTCATCCACATGTATAGACATACACATGATCTTTGAAAATTTCACATGCATATTCTAAATTCATCTATACATCAAAGACATATTGTCTTGGACAAGTTGTGACTTAGCCTCAGTTGAGTTGGAGTTGAGTCAATTGAGTTTAGTCATACGTTGGTATTTTTTGTAGTTTTCCTTGTTTCTGTTAAATGTCTTTGAGGAATTTTAGTCTCTTATTTTTGAGTTTTTTTTATGCTTATGAATAGTTAATTCAGGTCTAATATGGACTAAGGGAATTGTTAAGCCATTAGTATTTAAATCTGAAGAATTCCAAATATTTTGTTGAAAGTTGAATGATTATGGATTCTCTAAGAATGGCAATATTCATTCATCAATTTTCCCTTATTTTTTGCCCTAGATTGACTAGGAAGTAAGATATAGCTAGGCCATCTATATATCTATGCATTCTGCTGATGAAACAATGTTCTATTGATGACTTGAAACTGAAAGGTTATAGTTTCCTTCGGCCATGAGTTCTGCTATTTCGTATCTGATATGTTCTTTTCTCTATTTCTCTACCTTTTTCTAATATTTTCCTTTGATAACTTGATCTAATATTTCCTGTGGGAAAAATTTGAACACATATTTCATCAAGACTCTTCTTTGATTCTTCTTGATAGCAAATTGTATGATATGTCTAAGGCATGTTATATCTTTTTTTTATAAATTAAGAATTCTGATTTTAGTTATAAAACATCCTACTTGACTTCAAACATTAAGGTAAGATATGACTGGAAACCAAACTGAAGGATGATGATCATGTTCTTCAAACTCATTTGCTGCCATAGTGTTGTATTTGTTCTGTGGTTCTTTTCCTTTTGCTTTAGGTGTTCTTTTAGGGTTTTCTTTTTTGGTGTGTGTGTGTCTGGAAATGTACCTGCTCATTCTTTCTTCCTTTTCTTGAACTTATTTTCTTTTCTGTTATGGGCGTTTTCCTCTCTTCTCTTTTCAAACACCCCTTTCTTATGTTGATAATTTTTGTATAGTATTTTTTTTCTGGTGGCTTATCCCATGTCAAACAAAGCCATATTAAATATACGTACTTGGACCAAAACTTAGATTCAACAGGGTTATGGGCACTCAACATGCTGTTTTGTTACTGTGCCTATTTCAGTGTGTTGACAGCTTAAATTGGGGAAAAGCCACCTTGCTCCTCTTGCTGCTATAGGCTGATAAATCTTTATTGACAATCATGATAAACCCACTCGATGTCACAGCTGAATGTCCACCATGTGGATCTGTTCATTAGAGAGCGTGGATAAAAACTAGATAGGGAGCTAGTTTCTTTTTCTCAAAAGTGATTCTGTAGTGCAAATGTTTCCTGATCTCGAAAGACAGTGGCTTTTTCTAGATGGGAACTAGGGAACTATGGTGGTTTGTTATAAAAGGAGGCATGACCAATCTCAGAAGATAGAACACATAAATGACAGAGAACTCATTGGCAACCTAATGACAAAAGATCTTATAGGTTATACTTATAGATAGTTAGATACTATACAAAATTTAGACATTTGTGCGTCTGCATACAGATGTTGAGTGTGACATTTGATCTTGTCTTCAGCATATTAGCATGATACATTGCACAGGATAAGGTACTGCCTGGAACACAACTATCCCTTTGCTGAAAGAGCAAAGATTTGTAGCTGAAATAAAGTTTTGGAGTAAAAAAGGGTTTTTACCCTGTAGAATGGGAGCTCCTCTAGTTGGAACTCTCTTTTTTTGTTAAAGTTTAGAAATTATCCAAGTTGTTGGAAATTCTCAAAAAATGTTCTTCCTTTTATAAACTATGGATTCTGGAGCTTTTAATTAGAGCTAGTCTACGAGTTATCTGGCTTATATTCCATTTCTGAAAGTGTATTTTTTCCTATTCTTTGAATTTCAGCAAAATAAGCAAATTTTGATTGATGCCGTTGTCCATGCTGTCAATGAGGATTATGCTGAGATGGCAAATGACTTCACTAGGCTTGGCTTCCTTGCTAATGGAACAGATGTCTCTCCTATTATTCCAGCGTTAGAGGCTATATGGCAGAACTCAGTTGGGAAAGGATTGTCTGACTTCAATTTTCGAAGTGTCACTGGTACAGCTTCTAATCCTGCAGTCTTCAACATTGTTTTTAGTTACAATTTTCTCAAACGGTTTTTTTCACATACCACTGCTTCTCTTTGACTCTGCATAATTTACCACTTGGCTTCTGCTTATCTTATTTTAGATTGGACCTATATAATCATATTGTTCCCTCAATGAGTGAACCATCTCATTAGATTTGACATATGTGAATGTTTTATATGCAATAATCTTTTGGTTCTCACTGATTTCTGTCAAAAGCTTCATATGCAGCAACAAGCCATAGAACTGAGCCTGTCAATTTGCCAAGGCAGGTCCAGACAGTGTTCTCTTATTGGTTTTCTGGTCCTGGTCTTTAATGTGGCCACTTCATATTAGATGGTACCTTCTCCCGTTGTCATCCCATTATATGGCAGGTGATTAGCATTTTATGAGAGTTAACTGGGAACAAGCATAGGCTCTAAACAAAACTATAACCACTGGCATTTGGACCTTTAAACAGGATTAAATAATTAATGGAAGACATTTGTCTGTTTGAAGGTTCCAAATTATGTTATTAAGGAACAGCTATTTGCTATATAAAGATCGCAGGTGATGAGGGAGAAAGGGAGAGGGAGCATTGACATATTGCTTCCTTATCAGGCATGTTAAGAAAATTAGAACTAGTGTAAATATGTGCATGATCTTAGCATATTCTATTATGCAATCTCTTTTAATGTCAGCACATAAGACTTCTGCAGTGGTAGTTTGAGCTGGTGCAAATATGAAACCACATTACTAAACACATCATAAGACATTTATGACATACTTTGGTTTCTTTTTTGTGCACAATTTGAGGAATTGCCATATCTTGATGATAGTTGTTGCTTTCCAAAATTAATTTTCAGGGAAGTTCAATCAACTTGTCTATAATTACCCAATTCGCATTCCGGAGAGATTTTCTCTTGTTATTCGTTCTTTGCTGACTCAAGAAGGAATCTGCTTCACGCTTAAGCCAGATTTTAAATTTCTTGAGGTGATATAAGATCTTATTGTTATTTTCTTGAGAGCAGTTCTTGATTATTTGTAACTTTTTATAATTTATATATAGATCTTTTGCATTCATATATTTCAAAATATCTGGAGAGTAGTCTTTGATTATTGATAATATTTGAATAATTATTTGAATAATTTGTATATAGATGTTTTCCTTTCATATTCTGAGGTGCTTGTTACTGAAATATACATTTATGTAGGTTGCATATCCATATGTAGCAAAGCGCCTTTTAACAGATCCAAATCCTGCGCTTCGTGAACGTCTCATACAGGTTAGTTTCTAACAATTCTTTCTTTGATTGGTATTACCCACTATAAATTCTTTCATCTAAAAGTGTTGTGGTTGTATGAGTGCTATATGTTTGGAGTGTTATTTTTGTTTATTTTTCCAATTTCTCCTAATTTAAAACAGAGAGGTGGGACTGATCATGCTAGTTCTACTTAAGTTTAATTTTTATTTATTTATCTCCCAATGTTCATCTAATCAATTGTTGGAAGTCGCTAATATCATCTGGGAGATCATTAAATACTCGATCAGAGAAGGTGAGAGTGCTTAAAATTGTTGTTTTCATTTTTTAACCCAATTTTCTCCCTTGAATTTTGTCTTAGTTATTTGAGAAATCTGCTGCAATTTCCTAGATTTTTGTAGAAATTAAAGTAGGGCGGGAATCCCACATGGGGATGAAACCTGAAATTGATTGTTTAAGCTGAAGGTTTAGAAATGTCTTCATGAAGCATTATATTGACTCCACTTTTCAGGAAATAACAGTGTTGTTGGAGATGAAGTTTCAAATATCGACCAGTAATTGTCAACCAACCAAGCATTTTATTGTATCATATAGACCAAGCACCTGGTTGACATTTAACTTTTTATTTTTTGTCTAATGATATTGGGCAGTGCATGTCGGTATGCCACTTAATATACAAGAATCATACTGATCTGACAGGTTGCTGAAACTGGTGCTGGATTGGGGTATTTAAAACATTGGTTGGAGATGAGCCTTCATTTTGGAGGAATAGATTTAGCATATTATTCTCATCTTTGATGAATTGAAATTTGTCAGGCCTTTTGGTAGATATTCCAAGTTGCAAGCCTAAAGCATTCTACAGTGTGTTAATGTTAAAAAATGTTTTCTTATTGCAAATGGTAATCTGGCCTTATATTACTTAATGTTTGTAGGTTCTGTTTAAAGATGGAGTGTTTCAGTGGAAACGACTTGAAAACCTTATAATTCTTGCCAAGGAAAATGTGGCTAAGATGAACAGCAACCCTGCATTACAACAAAAGAGCAGCACGTCTGTAACATGAACCACTTGTTGTGTTTACTGTTTTAATGTGTATTTGGCATCTCACAACCTAATTTATGATCACTATTCAGCCGAAGTTCAAGGAGCTTGCAAGTTGAGAAGAAACTGGACCTCACAGAAACCATAAAAGATGGAGCACGTATGTTTCTAATTGATGCTGGGATTCGACGTCAACTCATCATGGCTCTAACAGAAGACTCCAAGCTTCACATTCAAGAGGTTTGCAACATATTTTGCTGAAATCTAGCATTATGGAATATCAGATTGAAACGTGTGATATACACTAGAAGCACTAATAAGAAATTTGCATGTCAATGAATATTATATTTACTAGAAAAGATATCTGAAGAGAAGATAAAGTTGTGGTTCATCAAGGAGTTTGATTGGCACCATTGACTGATGCTAGTAGTTGTTTCGATATAAATGCACGATAGGTTCTTAGTGGATTTCATTACCATGTTTTGGATCTTTTTCGGAACCATTAAGTTCATTTCATCTATCTCATTGTTAGTTATGGTGAAAACTAATACAGCCAGCTATCTCAAACTTTAACTTGCACGCAACACTGAATTCATAATATTGTAACAATTATATAATTCATGGCTGATACGTTACCTCTCAAATCTTGAAAGCAAACTATATCTGGTACATCAATTAAGATCAATATCTGGGTTATTGAATATTTGATCGCTGGAGCAACATTCTATGCATCTGGTGGTTCCTACCTGATGACTTTATCCAGTTCACTTTTGGTCGTGATAGTGGCCTCATTGGAGTTGTAGACGTTGACCTAGAGTTAGTATTCTGATATTGTGACATTATTTATTTATTTTTATGCAGCTTTTGAATTTATCAGGTCTATGATGTAGACAAAGCATTCTTCATGCAACTATGAAAATATACTCAATACTGAAATGTTTACTGGATTTTCTTTCTTTTTTGCTGAAGGATAAAGACCTTATAGAATATTCCAATTTATTACAATCTTTCGCTTAGTGAATACTAGGTATCAAGGACAGTGCAGGCCTCTCTATGTGAGCTAACATATGATAATATGGTGGTTTATTTCTGCTTACTGATCTGGAGTTTATTTTGAGCTTGTAACGTGTTGGACTTATAGATGTTCCTGATGAAGATCTTAAAAATCTGAACAGGGTATATTGTGTTAGTCCTCCATCGAAAAATAATGAAATGGACTTATATAAATGGATTTATTGGCCTGCTAATAACTTTGTTTAATTCTCTTTGGGTCATGTTGCATGGAATGAAGGGTTACTCTATATGCATCATCCAACCAACTAATAGGTCATTTTGGTCATTTTAGCCATTGTGAGTTCTTATAATTGGTTATCTCATCCTTCCTGTGAAGATCTTCATATTATGCCAAAACTATTTGGTGTTTTATCATGAAAAGGAATAAACTACTTGAATATCTTCTTTATCCATGCACTAAAATTTGCAATTTGTCTTCTTATTAGTGGGTGCTGATTAAGATAGTATCATGCTTAAAGTAAGAATGTCCTGATTTAAACCAGCAGAAGAACTATATTTTTTTTCTTTTAGAATTATTGTCTTGTGTTACCATTACTGCACCACTGGTTGCCTCTCACACCATAATGTATCTGTTATTGATTGTTTTTTCTCTCTGATGCAATACCTGCTAAAATTCCTGACATTCTGAATTATAAGGTAGAAAATGGAAACAATTTTCTATCTGTTGTTGCTGGTCTACTGAAATGTGCTCGTTCTCTTTTTGTTAGCTTGTAGATGTATACAGGTTGGTCGAGGATCAAATAGATATACCTTCTGTTGCTTTGGAGGTTCTGCAAGGTGAAGTACTTGCCAGTCTGCAACTCAAAATATGTTTTTTGTTTGGTGGATCCTATGAAGTGAATGCTTGTATTGGTTGTTGATGCAGACTTGCCTAACGTCACACGTGATTTTATGCTTGCATGGAGTGATTCTGTCCTGTCAGACCGGTGGTAACGGTGGCGATTGCACTGCAGTCTGGTATGCATCCAGGATCTTGCCATGTCCCAAGTTTTGGATTTTCTCACACCTCCCTCCCAATCACCTCTTTTTTCTTTCTATCTACTTATCCTAAACTAAACCCTCTCCTCACCTCACTGTATTGTAGAATAAGTTTTAATCTTATAGGCTCTAATATGTAAAGTCTTTTTAAATGTATCCAAAGTATGCCCATTTTTTTGGCACATTTCTTTGTACAACAAAGTAGATATGAAATACGAGTATAGTAGGCATGGTATAAGAATGAAACTTGTTGTTTCTCTTGGTCTTTGACACAGAAAGAAGTCCAATGCATATTATACTGGATCGAGTGATTCATGAATGTATTAGAACCTCTCATGTCTTCTACATTTTTGCTAGTTGTAGTCTGGATTAACGACGATGTGGATGAAACGTTAAAATATTATTGTCTCATTTCTGATGTGGTCTAATATTTTTCTGTGCCTGACAAGGAAGATGTGGTAAATGGTCGATACGACCTTAGTTTAAGCTGTGGATTAGCGTATCGAATGCCATCAATCCACTCCATTACTAAGACACGTGGACCAGAGAACTGTTTATAAACGCGTTGGATCTTAACAGTTGGATCATCTTTAAATCATGTCAATGACTCGAATGTTAATCATGTTGTCTATGCATTCTTTTCTTTTGAATATATCATTTTGGCATCGTGACACTCCTTCCGAATCCACTTTCATTATCATTTCTCTTTTTTTTAATAGTCAATTTTTTTTTATAATCATTATCACTACTTCGCTTCTTTCTTTAGCACTGCTATATTCTCTCAATAATTCTCATTTAATCAATGGAAAAAAGACCACAACTCTTGTATGACCTTTGCCCTTGTATTGCAAGTCTAATACCGACTCTCCTCTTTGCATGTGTCATCGATAGCAATGTTGACCTTGTTTGTTGATTGTGTTGGGGCTCCCTCGAGCAAATATGAGTTTTAGAGAAATTTATAATCTAGAAGCTCCAATCTTACGTCCATATAATCAACTCTCTTGTGATACTTACTGATATGCACTTTGATGATCAACCTCTATGATACTATACATTTTTGCAGCCTTCAATTGATGTGAATTTGGTGTGCATACAAAAGATCAACCTAGATGGTACCATAGAACACACTCCTTTAGTCTATAGTTTTTTTTTTTTTTTGTGGTGTTGCTCACTACTCACTAGTATGTGACTTTGGATCTTGGATCTCTATCCCTAGCATAATCTCTATTGTATACTAATTTTTAGTGCATTCAACTATTGCGACACATTAGCATATTTTTCAAGAGAGCTTTCCTTTGTAGCATGTTCTCTATGCGAAGGCCTTCTAAATATATAGAGAAGGCCTTCTAAATATAACTTGGGCCTTCTCACCGTGGTTCTTCCATCAATCGCATCATAAAGATAAAGTATGTGTGCATTGCATCATATGGAAAGAGTTATGCCTTCTTAGAATGTGAAAGATAAGGAATGACATGACTCTACTCTTTCTTTTATAAGTATTTACGTTCTTGACCTTTATACAAGGAAAGCACTAAGTAATTGGTGATTCCACTTTATGTTTCATCTTCTAAGTAGGCTCTATTCATGCAGCTCAAGCCCTTCGCTAAGTCCAACTTAAGTTGCTTTGTTTCATAGTATACATTGATATAGTTGTGACTATTGCAACCATTATTACACAAGTCAACCATCCATTGAGCTCAATATCCATTCTAGTAGTTTCATTGTATGCCTTATTCTTTAGTGTCACTCTCCCACTTGATCTCACAATATGTCCATCGATGCATCATTTTATACAAGATAATGTGACAATTCATTGCTTGCGCGATTATGATCTTATACGAGCTCTAAGGAGTCTTTGTCTTTGCTACGTTAACTTCATCTCGGAAGACCATTGCAAGGGTAAGTGGACCTCAACTGAGGTATTTTCTTGAAATGTGTGATACATTGCATAAAAAATATCTATAAGAAATGAGATAATATCTATAGAAATGAGATTTATCTTCTAAACACTTGCAACTTTTCTCTTAGCATCATTCTCACTAAAAGTATTAGAGATTGCTCCTCCAAGAGTACTCTCGGAGTTGAAGTACGTGGATAATTATGCTATTGCGAATATACACTTTGTTGATAAAACAATTCTATTGTGCCTCCAAAGTGTAGCAGAGTTTTAAAAACTTCCACACAATTTGGCGTTGAACTTTTAGCCCTTTGTTAAAAAGAAAGTCTTTCATTTTATGATGCACCAAGGTTCCCTATTGCACGTGGGATTAGCTATTCTTTTAAATGTCGAAAGCATAACTCGGGAGGTATGACTCAGTAAAAACTTTATTGGGTTAAGGTCAATTTTAGCTTATGTGATTTTGGCCATGAACTACTTAAGTCTTTATAGTTTACTCGTGTCTAAAATAACTCATACATTTTAAAGAACGTAACATATAAGTCCCTCTCATCAAGTCTGAGTTAATAAACGTTAGAGTTTACTTACGTGACATGTTGACTCATAATAAACTATTAATATAATTATATATAATTTAAGTTTAAAAAGGATTAAGGTCCATTTTAGCCCTTGTAATTTTGGCAATGGATCACTTAAGCTCTTATGGTTTATTTGTGTCTAAAATAATTTATATATTTTTTAAAACATAACATATAAGCTTTTTCCATCAAGTTTGAGTTAACAAACGTTAGAGTATGCTTACGTGATATGTTGACTCATAATAAACCATTAATATAATGACATATGTAATTTAAGTTAAAAAAACCTAAGACCACCATCAATGGTGGGAGAAGGCGTTGTCATGGAAGCGATCACTAGTAGCAACATCGAGCCGTTGCTGCCTAGTAGAGTGTCATACGCACACAGCCTCTCCTGCACTAACGATGAGCTCAAGAGCTTCCGATCTTACCTCAAGTGGATGAGCGTTGAAATACAATAGTCTCCTGGTCCCTCTTCCTTCTTCAGGGCATCTTCGTTCCTACTGCTTCCCACTTCGTCTTCTCCTGCGCCCCCACTCGTTGCGCTTACGATGTGGTGGTCCATCTCTCCCCTCACCTCCTCCTCTGACCTATTCTATCTTTGCCTCTCCACCTTCGTCCATCGTTACTACCTCCGCCACTTCCTTTTCCTCGACAAGATAAACCTTAATCATTTTCTAAGCTTAAATTACACGTATCATTATATTAAATCCCAAAATTAAATGAATAACAATCTCTTTAGTTTAGATTAAGAGGATATATGATTTGTGCAATATTTGTTTAGTACAGTAATTCTTGAATGGAAAGAACATTAAAACTAAAAAAAAAAAGGGCTTGTGTCTGCATATGGTCAGAACAACACTGGCCTCGTACACGGCAGATGTTATGTTATCCCTTGCCGACTCCTAACCATACAAATTCTGAATCAAACATGTCTAGTCTCGAGAACCTTTTTTTTTTTTCTTTCTTTGTTTTCATGTGAAAAATTGTGAAATACGAACCACAAAAATGTAGAAAGAGAGCTCAACCTCTTCTTTTCTGCGTCACTCATTCTTTCCTGTGGGTTAATGTCTTCTTACTAAATCTCTTGGTTCTGTGTCGTCGTCTTCTCAGCTTTGCCGTCACTCTTGCAATGGCCTCCACGGCCTCGCCTTCCTTCTCTCCGCTTTTCTGTGGGAGGAAGCAGGCAACACCCGCACTGCGGCAGATGCACGTCGTCGCAGCAGCACCGGATTCCTCCGGCGAACCAACTCGAAAGCGCCGCGTCGACACCAGGATTCACTGGTCCAGCCCGGACGAAGGTTGGGTCGGGGGAAAGACCAAGCCCGACAACGGCGCTAGCGAGAAGAAAGAGTATCTGGGAGAAAGATTCGCGGATCTCATCAACAAATCGACTGCTTCCCACTACCAGTAAGTCCTGCTCACCGTTCCATCTGCCTCTCCCTCTCTCTCTCTCGGAGCCTTTCTGTCAGTCATGCGAGATAGCATCATCGTGGTAACGCATATCTGCGCTGCGATCAGATTTCTTGGAGTATCAGCAGAAGCGGACATGGAGGAGATCAAGGCGGCGTACCGAAGGCTGTCGAAGGAGTACCATCCCGACACGACGTCGCTCCCTCTCAAGGCTGCCTCGGAGAAGTTCATTCAGCTGCGGGAGGCCTACAACGTGGTGAGCAACGAGGACAGCCGGCGCTTCTACGATTGGACGCTGGCGCAAGAGGCGGAGAGCCGCCGCCTGCGACAGATGCGGATGAAGCTGGAGGATCCGTACGAGCAGGACTTGCGCAACTGGCAGTCCGTGCCGGACACGGTCGACCGCCTCGGTGGGAAGAACATGAAGCTGAGCGATCAAGCGATGACGGCCCTCACCATCGACATCGGCATCATCATCTTCACCATCTGCTGCATCATCTACGTCGTCCTGTTCAAGGAATCATACTAACAAGTGACACCAATCTTATGTAAAGAAGTCTCACCATGCAAATAAACATGGATTACGAAGCTAGTAACTCGATGGAATGGAAGCTTCATATGTATCCACATTGTGCTTCTCATCTGTGTTTGTGAGGTTGCTATCAGATCCTCACATGGACTGGAACAAAAAGAACATAAAAAGATTATGGAAACGACTGATTTCTCAATCCCATTTTTGGAAGAACTAAGAAACAAGAATAAAAAATGCATTAATGTGATTTTGTAACAAATGTCAACGTTCTCAAATCATATAGATACTCCAAGAACATGTTAAAAGAAAGTTGGTACCTGTGTAATGCTAAAAGAACTTGACTCCATTGAATCTGGTTCCTTCCGTAGGAAGACAACAGCCAAAACAGGCATTGGAGGTCTAGACTTTGCCTGCAATGCAGGATATCGAAATCCAGTATGTCATTTGAAAGTGCATAAGACTGCCATTCCATTATGTGGCGTTGAAATGGAAAAGGATAAAAGGATCTTAAAGCTCTTCCTGATGATGCGAACAAACAATGGCAACAGCCTTGACTTTTAATTGAGAGCGAACCTCGATGACAAACCATTGAAAGAGAAATTTACAAGTGACAATAACAGCTAACACTCATAGCCGCTGATGATGCAACGTAATCTTTCTGAGACATTGATTCACCAACATAGTGTACTATTCTTTTGAATTGATGAGATTGGTAACATACACACCAAGCATACAAAATATCGGGACAGTTCTCATTACAGCTTGCAAGGACCTCTTAAGAATAGATTGCAAATCATGGATAGAGGTATAAAATCAGTCTCCAAACTCTGATATTATTAGCAAACATACTTCAGCACAGATTTGGCCAACTATCCAAATGCTTCAACAGGATAGAGGCCTCACGGAGTCTTAAGCACCTAATAATAGGACCAAAAAGTTTCATTTTGTTGAAGTCAAAAGACAGGACCAAAATATCTGTATCGTGAAGATATAGATGTCAACAGCGGTGTCAAGTCATTATGACAGTTCCAGATATGTTGCATTTTCGGAGGAAGGTCTATTCTTTAAGTTCACTCGAGAAAGAAAGATGGTCCAAATTATAGAGAAGCATAAAAACCATATGAAGATTGATTTTAGAGATGAGAGATGCATCAAAAAGGTAAATTTATTAAACAAGGCTTCAGTGCTTTTCTCAAAATTTCAGTTTTGGCATATATCTGAGTGGTCAGGAGATTTTTTGACTTAAAGAGGTTCTCTAAGCTTTAGTACAAAGAGTAAATCAGATGCTGAGAAGAAGGATGATAAGTACCAGCAGCAACAAGTTCATTGGGACCTATAGCAAAGATAACATAAGATTAGAACAATTCAAAATTTCTAACTGTGTTTATGAAGTGGAATATTATGCTCATCATACCATATCATATTTGCACTGACATATATAGGTCTACATAAACCTTGTAACTGTAAGGACCTAAACTATATCGAAGACAGACAAAGGCATTAACATAACAAATAGTTTCGTGCAGGTGCTATTCAGTTTTCATGTCTAAAGTGTTCAAGAACATGTTAACTTAGAGTAGGCAGCTCCATTTTGTATTCATAAAGCTCAACGTGTATGCTTAAAAATGATGAAGAAAGATTTTGAAAGAGCAATCACATTACCATTCTGTGAGCAGGTTTTGGTTTATGTTCCATGAATAGCTAGAATTCCCAATCTTGCATAATGTTTACAGATGGTATATCCTAGCTGTATTTTTTTTTGCAAGAAGTGATTAATTCCCAGATAATTCTAGACTAGAAATCAACTGTCATCTCCAAGTTGAGCCATCTAAATGAATGTAAAATAGGATCTAGTAGATTACTATATGCTGAAAAGAGAGAAACATAAGGACCACCACATTTAGCTTGAGAATCTAGCTACTAATGAGTTTCTTTAGTGGAAATCACAAACAAAACTACATGTGAAAAAAATAAATGGGTATGCATTGAAGAGAAGGGAAGGGCTTCTAGAATCAATGGCCTGCTATCTTGTAGCACAACTTAAGGGAATTGGAAGAGCAAATGACCTCGCCCTAGTTAGAAGATGGCGAGGATAGTGAGGCAATGAGGACAGAGGGATCTAAAATCCTAGACTAATCATAAATTCATATTTAATCAAAAGAGGAAGTTAACAAATTTCCTTTGGAGAATATAGGTGCAGAAAGCTAGTTAAATCTTTATTTGAGATATTAACTTTGCCTATTCTAATGAAAACCATAACAGTTTTGTAGCATTTATATTTGAGTTTATATTAAACAATATCAAGAAAATCTTCTGTGAAGCATTCAAGAAATCAGACAAAATCAATACTTAAATGGTAAAATTTCCAACTGATCTATCTTTAAAAAGAAGACAGCGCAGTTTTTCTGCAAATCACACTTTAAGAAATCGAGCAGCAGTCTGAAAGAAAGATGTAAAAGCAAGGGAGAAAATTATACAGCAAAGTCAGTAAAATCAAGGAACAAAGCAACATACTTGTCCTTAGCAAAACTAAGATTTAGTTCGATGATATTCCTTCATGTTTGTAGCGTTCTAACATGCTATGTGCGTATGGCTCATTGCCAGCTCGGCTCAATGTAGATATATTGCCCAATTGGCACGTATAGTTAAACCTGCTGTAATGCAATTTTTTCCTAGCCAACAAAACCCTTCAAACAGTTAATTTGACACTTGAAGTTGGCATCCAAGTACCATGAAAGCTGAGCATCCTGGATGTGTTTTTTTGATGGGCTCTTTTCATATCTCTCAAAACAATAACTGTGAAAATTTTGATGACGCAAATTTCACAAGAAACCCTTGATCAAATTCCTCCACCATCCAGAACACATTGAACAAATTTATTGTCTTCAATTTTCTTCTCCATACGATTTCTACAAGACTAATGACTGCAATATGGTATCAGACAATAACAAAAGTAGAGACTAAGAGAACACGTGAGAGAAAATCGCTAGAATACAGAGCAATTAGCTTGCAGAAAAGCAAGTTACAGAATAACACTTATAGACCGACGAACTCAATTATCAAGTCCAGATTAACGAAGAATATATCCTCCAACAAGGACCAAGAAAATAGCACAAGCATATTAGGAATTGATGTACGACTAACACAAATGCGTCAAAAAAGGGAAGAATCGAGCCCAAGAAGCGGATGAAAAGGAGGGAGAGAAGACCTCACAATCTTAGAGGGGAAACATCTTCGCGAGCCGCACGGCGTATCTGCTCGCCGTGCATTGTCGTGGGCTAGGGTTCCGGTCGCCAGAGTTCGCGTCTTCGATGAGAAAACGTGGGAGTCGAGGTCGGATTCCGGAAGAGCAACGAGAGATGCGCGGCGCGGAAAATATAGCTTCCCCTGCCCCTGAGTTGCGTGGCAGGCGGGGCCCAACCGATGGGTAAATTTAGGGTCACAGTGCTCTCCGTCATCAGACGGTCAGGAGAACCCCGATGACATCCATCAGCTCGTGTCGCGGATTTTGAGGAAAGGTCGGCAGAAGGGTCGCCACAACCACCAGCTGATAGCGTTGTCATGGTTTCTTCTGAATGGTTCTTTGCCTTTGTTGACCTGATGAGGCACCCGGTTAACGCAGATCGGAACGTCTATCAAGACATATTAATATCTTGCTCAGGCTCGATCTTTCATGTCACGTCAACGACAATGTCAGACGCTACCAGAAGTACGATCCTGCTCCCTACGGGCAGACACATCATGCAACGATAATTCTCACTATAAAAATCCTCGCGTACCGAAAAGGAAGGAAGGGAAAAAGAAGGAGGAAAAAAGAAGGGAAAAAAAGAAGGGAGAAAGGAGAGGCAGACACAACTTGGCTAGAAAAAAAGAACCCCCCATGACCACCCACTGACTTGATTGTCGGAGGGGTCGGGTCGAGCTCCCGGACCCGACCTTTGTACAGGTGCGAAACCGAATATCCCCATTGAACGCGTAGGTGAGGAGTTCTTGCCCGAAGGGAATAACGATCCCGTCCCAATCGAAACACCGTGATCGGCCACCTCAGTAGTCGGGAGGAGCGTCCCAGGAAGATCCCCGTCATCCGGACCCGAACCAATCCGTGTTGGTCCCGAGGCCACAACTTAAAGTTGTTTACACTAACCGTTATATGTAAGTTTTCTTACGCATTCTTTTAGAGCTCTCAAGCTCGGCCTAATGAGGTTTCGGATGGTTGGCAGAATATATGGAGGCTTTCGGTCACCTCTCTCTTTTGGTGGAATATTCAATTGGTTTAGTTTTACTCCCATTTTTCAGCTTTCAAACGTCGTATAAGACTTTTATCTTAGTTTAGATTCACAATTGTAGCAATGACGTCTGAGGCTTATGTGTTTTGCTGCCGTTGTTTCTTCTTCGTATGTCGATGGTTTTGGTTGATTAAGATTGCAGCATTCTCAGGCAGTGCAGCACCATAAGGCGGATTGCACGGAGCCATGCAAAGCAGTCTGACGGCAATTAATTGATTGATATGGTCCGATAAGATAATTGATCCCCATTTAAAATTTGTCTATAATGTGAGACGATTTTTATTGTCTCATAATTGGTGTGTTTGGATTGGGAAGGATGTAATTGAAATAGCTGGTTCTCCTTTCAAAAAGTCAAAATAAAAATCTGAAAAGACAAGCTTGAACTGATACGTTTCTTTTCCTTCTACCAAATCCAAAAGCCACTTTTGGATAGGCTCTAAATGAGCGATTCCATGAAGATCTCATGCTTTAAATACTATGACTAGTTTTCATAGACCAATACAATGACTCATGAATTAGTGGGAAACATTAGGAAATCTCCACCACCTTGCAGACATTAGGAAATACTATGACTCATGAATTAGCTAATTTAGGCAATTTTGTTGCCACTTAATTGATATGTAATGAAATAGTTGGTTTTTCTTTCTAAAACAAAAATCTGAAAAGATGAACGAATCATTCCCCTTTGCCTTGTACCAAATTTGTTTTTGATATTGCTCTAAATGAGCGAGTTTCCTTTAGATATGCTTCCTAAAATAATTATATTTTCCTCTATTTAAAGGCCAATCTCCCTCCTCTCACATGCACAAAAAGGAATCCACATCGGAAACAATGGCATCCCGCTGCTCCACAATGCTGCTCGCTCTCGTTCTCTTCTCCCTCGTCATAACCCCCGGTACGTATTTGTATTAGTTCTAACATCTGACATATGTCTATGTGCCTTGCTACTGTTTTTTCTTCTTCGGTGGTTTTTGTCTGATAAGTTTGATCTGATGGGGATTTGTAGCGTACTCGCAATTCAATGGCTGCACTATTCTTGGAGAAGGATGCAAGAATGACGCAGAGTGCTTGATTATATGCCAAGAAGAGGGCCAAGTCAAGTCGTACAGCTGCATTCCTGATCCGACCGGCCGTGATCGAGGCACAGTTTGCTGCTGCAAATTTAAATGATGATCGGGGGAAGCGTTGCAATTAAGTTTGCCCATCCAACATCTTTAACGCACATAAAAACAATCCTTTAGATTGCTGTTGTGTCTACTTTAATCTTTTTGACATCGAATAAGATAGCAGCAAGAAGGTTTGTGTTTTATCTGGGTTGTCATCTATGATGAAATAGTCACTATTTTCTCAATTGAGTAGTTTTTGACTGTGGTTTTATCCAAAAAATGATTTTGAAAGTGTTCTAAACAAGTCATGTGGCAAGCTACATATGACAGTAATTAAAATTTAATGTAGCAGTATTATTGTGGCAATTAATTATAGTTATTGGGTTTGCAAGTGACAGATCTTTAGAAATATACAAAATATAAATAGTACAAAAAAAACTAATTTTAACAACAAAAAATTGATAAAGCAAGCAGTTTCTGTGGTTGTGGCAGAAAGGGGGGAACAAAGATGAGAAGAAAGACGAAGGGAGGAAGAAGAAATCCATAGGATCTCTTTGATTTATACAGGAATCATTCCGTCCATATTATTGTGTTGACTATTCTTTTGTTGTGATGAAGGGGAGAGGGTCAGTTCAATAGATTTGGTCATCCATGTGTAGGTTTGCTTGGTATCTGAAGAAGGATCATCGCGCCTTGTTGATGGATTGAGATCCACATTCAAGCACATATATAGAGAACAAAATTTGGTATATGTTTCTCATAAATTTCAAGAAGTTTGAAGCATATATAATCCATCAAATGAAGTTAAAATTTTAATTTGCAAAGCATCACGTATGGAAAACAAGAGAAACTAAGAATTAATCTTAGAAAAGATCTTGTCTCGATCCATGCCGCCTATCACCCCATTCGTTGTTGGAGTGATCGGTTCATCAACGAGCGCAACGAGAGCTGCAACTACGCCAGCGTTGCCTGCGATGGTTGGTTCAGTGTATTCTGGCCTGTTCCTTATATCCAGGAAGCCTTCATCCTCATCTGGACCAGCGACCACGGCCCCAAGCAAGACATTTGGGTTGGATTCCTTGGCGTCTCTCCATCGTTTTCCCTGGGAGCAACTGTAGTTATGGCCATCCCAAGGGATCGACGCAGCTCTATGATGGACATGTTCTGGGAAGTGGTCTCCAAATCCAACCAAATAGCTCATCTTCATAGGGTTGTCACCCAGCATGTAGTTCACCTCAAGCATACCACAAGCGTAATGTTATTAGTCTATTATTTGAGGTTTGCATGCTAGTTGAAACTGCGCTTCTTTGTCAATCCTCTTTGGTGTGTGACCGAAGTTGAGGATGGAATACAAACCTACCTGTGATCTAGCAAAGTTCTGCAGCCTTTCCCGGGAGAAAAATTCAGAACCACAGCTTGCACCTGGGATGTTAATGATGTTAAGATAGTCACCGTAGATTTTACTGAGGAAGGCAGCAGTTGCTGCGAAATGGAGTGGTGCACTTTTATTAGGCTGCAGGATGATCAAGCCACCTGCACAAGAGAAGCACAACAAAGTCGATCTCATAGTTGAAATATCAATTATGATTGTTCATATATGACAACCAGGTTGTGAATGGCGTTGTACTCCCTTTACCTGGTGTCATGCTGAACTTGTTGGGCGTAGAAAGATACGAGCATATGATCATATTAGCCATATCTGAGCAAGTCTTTAGGGTTGGCTCATAAGGATTGCCGGGGTCACGAAGATATCTCAACCTGGTTAACAAAACCTATAAATGTATAGTCAGAATTATAAGATCAAAATCATGGAAAGTTTTTATATATCCAGTTATCCAATGCCATGAACGTTACTGCATTGGCTGCAACTTTGTTGTTCCAGTAGAAAACCCCGGTATCAGATGGTAACGCTTCCTCCACCGCCGCCTCAAAATTCTCGGTCGCATACGATAGGTACGTAAAGTTTCCGGTGGCAAGAAATAACCATGTGGCTCCCCAGACCAGCTCGTCCTTGTAGCTGGAAGAGTTGTACAAGTTGGCTGCTTGCACTCCACAATCTTTGTCTTCACTGTAGGTCCCTTTGATGTGATTCTTGGTAGCGAACTCATATAGTGTTTGAGAGGTTTGAGCTAGTCGTGTGGAGTAGTTGGAATCCTCTTGATCAAAAACTAGAGATGCTGCGGCAAGTGCTGCAATGATTTCCCCTGCTAGATCCGAGGTCGAGCTTTTACATTTGAACACGGGTCTTGGATATGTCATGTCTTCAGGCCTTTGCCAGCACGCGATGTCATTATCAACTTTAGCATCATCATTTGCACCTCCTACCTAGATTTATAGTGATAAAGATCAGCAGTGATGACAGTAAGATTGCAGTTATGTTTCGGGTCTTCAAATATTTGATTAAGACATGCAGTTGATGAGTTCATCCATTGATTCACCCAAAGTTGGGTACTCAATGAAGTGATCACGAGAGATACAAATACTTTCCTGAGAGAACAGAGATTCTGGTTCAGAGCTGGAGGTGGATGTGATGAGCAGTTTGAGCAAATAATCGCTTCCCCACTTGATGATGTCCATTACATGTTCGAGCTGACCGAAAGCGGCGTACTTGTGACTGTACTCAATCACAGTCCAACTTAGCAGAGTGATGGCGTATGCTGTAGTGAAGCTGAACTTGATGTTGTTCCCAGAATCATAGAATCCTCCAACTAGACTAGTATTGTCTTGTTTCCATTCACCATCATGCAGACCGGAATTACCCCGAAACTTCACGGGATTGCTCTTCGGAAGAAACCCAGCTGCAGGTTTGACGACGTAAATAGATTGCTGGAAATATAAGTAGATGATGGAGGAAGATGGAGATGTAGTACATTTCTGAGCATCGAAGAACAGAAGAGCATTGTCCAGAGCGAGAGGAAGACCGCTCAAGGAGCCACCACCAGCATGTTTACGAGGTAACAAAGCTGTCAACAGAGCTGCTGCGGCAGCGACGAGGATCAAAGAGATGAAGATATAGATGAAGCGCTTGAGGTGAGACTTGTCCTGTACGCTGAGCCTAAAATCATAGGATTTGGTGTAAATCAAGGGGGAGGCTTCCTTGGAGTATGATGAAGTTGGAATCAAGCCGAAGTCGACTTCTATAGAATTCCAGCGGCCCGCCGAAGGGAGAAGTCGGCCTGCTCCCGAGATGGAGTGAACATATGCTTTAGAGCTCTCCTCCATATCGGCTGATCAGCGAGCAGTCCCGAGCAAGAGAGAAGAAGAAGCTACGGAAGTAGAGAAATCATGAGAGCAGAATGTATGTGTTGAATGATGGTTTTCGTCGTAAACTTCAAGCTACGAACGGTGACTTGATTCGGATATGTACGTAACTTGTTTTTGCCCGAGAAGATGGATGACGGAGAAATCGAGGGAGTGCTAAGATTGTTCCAAGGTAAGTTTGTCTCTTGTGTTAGGCACGGCGAAGGATCCCTGGAGAAGAATCAGAGTAGCAATCTTACTCTGAAGTCTTAATGAATTATTTATCTTGAAATTACAAGGGACTTAATAAACGAAGCAGTAAAGAGTACTTGGGGATGATGCTACAAGATTGTAATTCTAGTGCTTCTTGAAGACTTGAGCACTCTCAAATGCCTTGAAGACATTCGTTGCCTAGAGGAGAGATTATATTCATGTATTCATTATGTTGTAATGCACAAAAAGTCTCAGATGCTTATTTTTATTTATTTTTAAATAAAAGACCTTTTATTGAATTAAAAAATATGAAAAATGATCAAAATAAGTTAATAATATTACATTCATTAGACTCATGTAAATCAATCTTAGTCATATTACAACAAATCTAAAAAGAAGTTAACAATTATGAGACAAAATGAGTAATTATATTGTAAAATTCCCTGGTCTCAATTGAAGGGTCTAAAGCAATCATTCTTCTCGGCCCCTCAGGATTAGGATTAACTGGATGAGCCTCATTCATAATGATAGAGAGGGTCTGGAAATCTGATCTCATTTTTATTTAACTAAAGGGACTAAAAATCATAACTAGTAAAAGATAGAATTTGGGAAGCCATGGCCTTGTTAAATCCTTCCCCTTCCCTTAGCTAGGCCCCCATAGACTAGGAATTAAGAAACTGAAATTAGACATCAATTTTATCTTGGAGAAGATTCCAAAAGGAAAGAGCAATATTTCAAGAATATGTGAGAGGCAGAATCTATATGTAGTTTACAAATAGAGCGAGTGTCAGACTAGTGATGGAGTAAGTGATCAAAGAGAACTCAGGTTGGAAGCCTATTATAGGAACTTGAAAAGGAAAAATTTAACCTTCACCTTCTATCCTTGTCATCCCTCCTCTCTTTTTATCTGTTCTTAGAAACTGATAGACACTGCTGATGGATAGAGAACCCAAAGGATTGAGTGGCCGAATCTACTTATCATCATCGGGGCATCGTAGAATATGAATCTTAAGAATTCTTTCAATCAAAGCAGGTTGAAAATGCCGATATAAAATAGAGACATTCTAGCTGTTAGAAGACATCATATAAAAAACTATATGAAAACCATTCTCAACAGCCTTTCCCAATGTGATCTTTATGATGGATAAGTTGGAAAATCTAAATGTGGTGGTACGAGGAGTGAGGAGAGAGTGGAGAACATTTATGCACCAACGTTGAGTTTCTTCTTTTTCTTTCCGAATATTTCATGCGACGAATTTCCTAGTGGGGATTGGTAGAGTACTCATTGCATCAAGATAGCAATTGCAATATTCTTAGGCCATGCAATGCAAGAACAAAACATATTACAATGATAGACTATATCATCGGATGAGAACTTGGACCTGCTAGGTTAGATGAATGAAAACCTTAGTCATGACTATCATGTGCACCAAATTCCCAACCAAAAGGGACAATCTTAGGTCATCGAATAAATAATTAGCACAAGGATTATAGTAGAGTGTGAGTTTATCCCATGATAATTTTGACCGAAATTAAATTTGGACTTAGTATTAATCCCAATTTAACCTTATTGTTATCAGTCAAATCTAATTTTGGACCAAATGCCTATTTTTAACCTAATTTAGTCAAGCTCAACTTATTGGACTTTTAACCAAGTCGTGTATTGGGCTTGATTCGAGTGGCTCAATTCTTGTAGCCCAATTTAGGATGCCTAATTAGACTAGCCTAATTGAACCGATCTATTTTGGTCTATATATTGTATTAAAAAATATATAATTAAAGTTATTTATTTTATTATTTTATTTATATTTATGTATATTCATAGTATGATTTTATGTGATAACAAGATATCATCTATAATAAATTTAGATTTCAATCCTAATTTTTTTTACTTAATAATTTAATCTTATAGTCCAGACTAAAACAATGATATTCTCCTCTATTCAAGGCCCTTCTCCCTCCTCTTACATGCACAATTTGATGAGCACCTAGATCTACTAGGTTAAGCCAACAAATCTTAGGTGTGACTATCATACATATGAAATTTGTGATAAATAAAAAAATCATAATTCACTAAATTAGCATTAGGATTAAAGTGGAGTTTGAGTTGACTCAATGACAATTAAAGAAAATAGGTTTTCGTGATCCAAGATTGGTGAAATTGTCGAAGGCTAGGAGTGGAGTTCTATGGTAGAAACGCTTAGTTATAGATGCATAAAAAAATGTCCCGGCTCTTCTAGCATAAAAAAATATTATTTTTGTTAGTTATAGATGTATCACAAGTCAATCACGTGAGCAATGATACTTGTGACATGTTACGACGATCTCTTACTTATTATTACTAGTATTTTATCATATATTATCTGGATGTATATTGTGATATCCTTGTATTTGTGCAATGAGAATCGGATCATGATGAGATCATGATAATGAAACCAATTTTCTTTTAAATGCAAACTCTAAATCATCCTAGTCATAGGTTACTCGAGAAGAACATTGAGATAACCGGATAGATCGATATGTTGTATATTCGTCCATATGATGGAGACGACTAGTCTTATAGTCGCTTATGTGGGGACATTAAAGGTATAACACGGGTGCTCATTAGAGAATGAGTTTACTCATTGATCCGTTTACGGAATACTGAATGATTAATGATCCTTGACATCAAACAGCGATTTCGTAGTCCTAGTTGTGTTTAGTCCTTAGACTTGAGATACTAAAGATGTCTTATATGAATACTCCATTCTTTGATATCGGACTTACATGTTTGAAAGTTTCACATATGGTATGATTGGTTCTCGGGAATGATAGCCAATATTAGGAAGGCAATTCAGTATTAATAGAAGATCATCTACTCTCGATATCATGAGTGGAATATCTCGTGTGTGCTCGCTCAGACAAAATCTATGACTAAGGTCATTCGAATTGAGAGAGAAAGAGTTCTTCGGGAGAATCTGATTAGAGCGAGACTCGGACAGGATTCCGTATGGGCCTGACATTACCATATCCAATATACGATTTTTGAGATATTAGATAAATGAGGGACTATAGATATATAGTAACTAAGAATAGACAAGTCCAATGGATTAGATCCCATGTACCATTTGAGGACTATAACGTAATAGCCTAGTATATTCATAGTTGATGAGCTGAGTAAATTATTATGGAGATAATAATTCACTATATTAGAATGAGTATTGAGTCAAAAAGAGTTATAACAGGATTGACTCATGATCGGCTCGGTATCAGGCTTAGAGAGTCACACACATATGGTGTACATTATAACGAATAGATGTGCAAATATGAGATATCCACATAGCCCCTAGTTTGGATCATGTAGATAAGGTCCAATTAGATAATTGGATAGAGATCCAATATGGATAGGATCCATTAAGGGTTAAGCTGCTTGCACCTCTATAAATAGAAGGAATTTCATGGTCCATAAGGCTAGGCTAGAACTTCTGGTGGTCACCCCTCCTATTCTCCTCAGCCTCATCTTCTCCTCCTTGACTTTGGTAGCCTTATGGTGTGCATGGAGAGGGAGATCTCGTAATAATTCGAGGAGCCTCGTTGCTACGTCTGCTGTGTGGATCACCATTAGAAAGAAGTACGTGAGTTCTCTTTCATCATCTCCATTATATATGAAAATATTAAAGATATACGATCTCCCTATATAACACTTATCATATGATATGTATGGATAAGTCGAATCTTTATAAGTTGTGGATGTAGAGTTTAACTTTTGAGGCACAACGTGAGACTATTGTCAAAAACACTACTCAAAATAATCCCTTTAGCATCTAAGTAAAAAAGTTCCAAAGTGATGGAACGAGGAGAGAGGACATAGCGGCTACATTAACAAAAAGTTTATTCTTTGTAGCCAATAATATAATTTAAAGATTTTAGGAAATATTATCTAAATATTTTATGCTTCGAAGAATATTTTATCGTATTCTACTTGGGATGAGATAGTGGAATTGGATGTTGTCCCTATCAACAAATGCAACTAGTCTTTATCGTATAGTCAGAGACAAATTCTTTGACTCATGAATTATCTAACTTTACTAGGAGATATGAGGGTATCACTATCGAGGGGAGTAGAATCTTAATGTTAGTTTTATTCCCACTTAATAGGTAAGTAATTAAATAATAGATTTTCTTTCAAATATAAAAATAAAATAAGATAAGTTTTGAACTAATATTCTCCCTTTTCCATCTACTAAATCCACTATTGAATTCCTGGATGATACGCTCTCTAAACTAAGTATATTCTCCTCTATTTAAAGGCCACTCTCCCTCCTCTCACATGCACAAAAAAGAATTCACATTGAATCAATGGCATCCCATTGCTCCACAGTGATGCTCTCTCTCCTTCTTGCATGCCTCGTCATGAATGCTCAATCTACCAGTACGTAATTGTGTTAATTCTAACATTTGACGTATGTCTATGTGTCTTGCTACTGCATTTTCTTCTTCGGTAGTTTTGTTCTAATAAGTCTTATATTGTGGGGATTTGTAGAGTACTCATTACATCAAGATCTTGTCTGCGATTTTCGTGGGACATGCTACACCAAAGAAGATTGTGCAGGAATATGCGAAGCTGCCGGCTACTCATCGACGAGGGTCATCTGTATTCCTGATCCAAACGCCAACCCATCAAATTGCTGTTGCATTGTTGCATGATGATCGGGGAACCTACCTAATAAGTTTGCAAATGCAATATTTTTAACGCACTAAATAATAATCTGGGTTGTAGAATTGTTATTGTTCTAAATGCATTTGTGTCTGCGTTTATATTTGATATAAAAAACAGGAGCAGCAAGAAGGTTTTTGCATTATTTGGGTTGTCATCTATGATGACATATTCTCTATTTTCTCAGTTGAGAAGTTTTCTTACCATAATTTTGTCAAAAAAGGATTTTGAAATTGTTCTAAACATGTCATGCAACAAGCTAAACATGCCAAAATTAAAACAAAGGGTCTCATCAGATGATAATAATGATTTTTTTGAATATTTAAAATTTTTAATTTTGAATTTGTCACAAGAAGAATTCTGAAGATGGTTAAAAAAATTTCAGATGACATCCTAAACATGTTCAAACTTGAGACAAATCTGATTGTTCTGTTCTACCAAAGTAAATCTATATTCTCTATCATTTTATTTTCTTGTGACATTTTTTTAATAAACTTTATAATCATTCTTATGAAAATTTTAAAAATTTATAATTTAATGTACCAGTATTCTTGTGACTTGTGTCATATTCTTTTTCATCCTTTTTTTTTTAAAAAATCTTTACTAAGTGTAAAGGCAAAGTACATGCCTATTCGCATCACCATGAACCTCAATATCAAGTTCCAAATACCAACCTTTGATCCGAAAATTACATAATTTAGTTGTTCATATTAACCCATTAGATATAGATTTGTATCATCTTGTAGTGGAGCAATTAATAATATTTTTTTGAAGAAACTAAGTTGTATTTAAGTATTTGGGACAAACCATATCTCCAAAAGTATAAAATTATCCTGAAGTTAGAGGAGAACAGAAACACCCTACCTGAATGGTAATATATATATATATATATATATATATATATATATATATATATATATATATGTAACATCCCATTAGTCCCACATCGGAAGTGGGCAATGTGTATGATTGAGTGTACTACGTTAACTCCTGCTTAAGCATTTTGGTCCGTGGTTAAAGGACCAAAATGGAGTTATTGGCCAGTTGGCTCATCAGACTCGGATCGTGACATTTGATATCAAAGCCGACCTAGCATTTGGGTAGGGTGAGAGGGCTCGAGTAGGAAAGGGCTACTCGTGGATGGAGTTAGAGAACTCATCATGGCGTGGAGCCACCACTGAGTTATATATATATAATGGGTTAGAAAACAACACTTATCATGACAATATATATATATATATATATATATATATATAATGGGTTAGAAAACAACACAAAAAGTGTTGTCAGCATTAACGATAGTAGTACTACTTAGGGTGATGATAATATCATCTGAAATTTAAATTTTATAATAGTAATACAAAGTCTAAATTTATAGCTCATGTTAAAAGTTATAATAATAGTACCCTCAGTGTAAGTAGTAGTACCATTCGTACATCAAAATTTCAGAGATTTAAATTTTTTTACTTTATTTATTTTTGAAGCTTATAAACATTCTATTTGAGCTTGGTTGATACAATATCTATTCATGAGAAAGTAAAATATAATAAGCTCTCATTTTGAGTATAATTTGAGATTAGTTATAATATTAAATTATAGAAAATTAGAAATATTTTATAAAAAAAATGAGTATGAAGATAGTCTCTTAAGCTTATAAAAGGAGAAAGTTGTAACAAATATAGTTGAAAATTAGTAGTGAAAGTTGATAGATTCAAAGAAAGAGGAATCCTGAGTGGATATAGGTAAAAAAAATTTGAACCATTATAAATTGATTTGCTTTTCTTTATTTGTCTTTTACTTGTAACTTAGTATTATTCTTTTTACTTATAACTTTTACTCGATCAATTAAGTTTTAAAAATATATTATTTTATTAATCGAGTTTTAAAATCGATTAAAAATACTATAGTATAAATTCACCTTCCCTCTTAGTATCATTCAGATACTAACATTCCTGAAGGATTAAATATTATCTCTATCAATAAATATAATTAGTTTTCATCATATAGTTTGTTGTTAGTCTATTGTTTAGGCAATTTTGTTCCCACTTAATTGGTAGGTAATGAAAAAGTTCGTTTTTCTTTCAAAAATAAAAATATGAAAAGATAAGCTTTCAACTAATACGCCCCCTTTTCCTTCTTACCAACTCCACTTTTGAATTTGCTTTAAATGAGTGAATTCTCGAATGATACGCTCTCTAAGACCGTTGCATTCTCCCTCCTCTTCCATGCACAAGAAAGAATCCACATTGGAAACCATGGCATCCCGCTGCTCCACAATGATGCTTGCTCTCCTTCTTTTCTCTCTCGTCATGACTGCTCGATGTACCAGTACGTGATTGTATTAGTTCTAACATATGACGTAGTTCTATGTGTCTCGCTACCACTTTTTCTACTTCAGTGGTTTTGGTTTGATAAGTTTGATCTGGAGTGGATTTGTAGAGTACTCTTTGCATCAAGAGAGCGACTGCTATATTCGTGGGCCATGCACGAACATAGCAGAATGCAGAGGGCTATGCCAAGCTGCCGGCTACCCCCCTCCCCCCACGGCGGTCATTTGCATTCCTGATCGATCCGGCAGCAATCGAGGCTCAGTTTGCTGCTGCATTACGGCATGACGATCTGGGAAAGTGTTCGGAATACGTTTCTACATGCAGCACTTTTGACATGCAGAATTGATTAGGTTGTCATCAATGCTGTTGTGCCTGTATTTATCTTTGATATAAAAAACAAGAGCAGCAGGAATCTACCTTATTTGGGTTGTCATCTATGATGAGATATTATCCATTTTCTCAATTGAGAAGTTTTCTTACCATAATTTTGTCGCAAAAACTGTTTTGAAAATGTTCTAAGCAAGTCATGTGGCAAGCTAAACATGACAAAATAAAAAATAAAGGGTCTCATCTCATGATAATAGGGAGTTTTTTTTTGAAAATTTAAAATCTAAAACTTTGAGCAGTTACTTGACTATGATAGCAATTGGATTTACAAGCGACAAATTGTTAGAAATATACAAAATAGAAATTATACAATGACTCAGCTCATAGGCTACAGATAAGGAGGCCAACTTGGTTAACTTCTAACATATACAATGAGTGTCTATAATGACTCAGCTCACAGGCTAGCTGACTGGGTAATAATGGTGGCTAATTATGCGAAAGAATCGAGCTTTCTTGAGCCTCTCACTATAACCAATACTTAGTGCTTACTATCTAATATATTTGTCCCTTAGGAAACTCAGTTTTGGCCTATACCGAGGTATGTTGGGAATTGTAGGTGACTATAACAAATAAAGTTTTGAGTTGAGCTAACTAAGAGAGGAATAGGGATGAAAGACTAGGTGGATGAGAGCCTAGACCTATTAGGTTAGACCCATGAAAGCCTTAGTCATGACTATCATTGTGTACATAGTTCTCGAGCATTAGAAAAAATCTTAGGCATTTGATAGTAATGATTATAAGGATTAAAGTGGAGTTTGAGTTTACCCTATAGCAATTTTGACCCAAACTGAATTTTGACTATCCAATTTGTATTTTAACTTATATTAACCACGAGGCAACCCTATTTTTATCAATCAAATCTAATTTTTGGACTAAATGCCTATTTTTGACCTAATTTGGTCAAGCTCAACTTAGACTAGCTTATTTGGACTTCAACCAAGTTGGGAATTGGGCTCCATTGGAGTGGCCCAATTCCTTGCTGCTCATTTCTCATGGCCCAATCTAAGCTGCCCAATTAGACTAGCCTAATTAGATTATCTTATTTTGATCCATATATTATATTAAAATAAAGGTGTATAATTGAAGTTTGTATATAGTATGATTGAATGTGATAATACGATTGTTTATTATAGGTTCATTGTAAACTGCATTAGAAGATACTAATATTATTATAGTAGAAAGGAGGATGTATGACATAATGACATGCAACCACTATGTTTTATATTATTGGCTAGGCTTATTGTAATATTATTATATTTATTAGATTTATTAGTAAACATCTTGTACACATATATAATACTTTTTAAAATGGGCCTAGTAAGATTATGTGACTCAATAACTTAGGATAAAATCTATTATGTGTTTAATTGAATTTTAATCAAAGTAATTGATCGAAAGAATGAGACTCGTGATCTTGGGAGTCCCAAGTGGGACTTTCTTTTATTATTTTTTTATTATATTTTTTATTCTCACTTATATAATGATAAGAGCATATTGAGATTTTCTTATCGATCATTCTCTAGTTGTATCAATTATAATGATCCAATACAAAGTAATAAGAGAAGAGAAGGGTATAGTTTTTATATGTAAATCTTCTAAGGCTTCACAATGATCGAGGTATCAGATTTAATGATATTATCAAAAGGTATACGATATATCTATGATAAATTTAGATTTTAATCCTAATTTTTTTCTTAATAGTTTAATCTTATAGTCCCGATTAAAATAATGATATTCTCCTCTATTCAAGGCCCTTCTCCCTTCTCTCATATGCACAATCTAGTGAGCACCTAGATCTACTAGGTTAGGCGAATGAAAGTCTTAGTTATGACTATCATATCTATGAAACTTGTGACAAATGGGAAAAATCATAGTTCATTGAATTAGCATTAGGATTAGTGTAGAGTTTGAGTTGACCCGATAGCAATTAAAGAAAATAGATTGTAATGGGATATAAAGAGAAACTAAGCTTTTGTATATGAACAAATACTAGTAGGCTATAATACGCAGCGAAATTAAATGGAATCACAATCAAATAGAATACCAAGATTTAGGTGGAAAACCCCTCCAATGTGAAGGGTAAAAATCATGGGGCAAATTAGAGATAATCTACTATAAGAATAATGAATATACAAATCTCAATCTCTTGCCCAAAACTCTAACAACAATCACAAGAGAATAATTGGGATATAAGGATTACATTACTATGCACAATATCTAAATTCTCCCCAAGTAATCACAATAAGAATCTGCTGTAGATTTGATCTAACTTGAGATGAGAACACTGCATAGATGATTGTGAACAGCCTCTCTGGGTTGTCCTTATTTTCTTCCATTTCTTTCTCTGGTTTTTCTACCTTGTTCTCCTTCTTTTTTTTAGAATCTACAGTATTGTCCTTGTTACTACAGTTTTTTCCTAATCTTTTTGTAGCCCCAACACCCTCCTAATATGAATTAGGGTTAAGGTAAGAGAAGAGGTGGGTTGTAGGTAGTTCAAGCCCACTATGGGCTGTCAGCCTAACAACCTCCCCCTTCAGCCCATAAGGGAAGTTGTCCCATGACTCCTCAATATGAAGTCATGCCGATCAGTTGTCGGTATATCTTCTATCTTTCTTTTGGTAAAGTCTTTGTCAACATGTCTGCTCCATTGTCATTTGTGTGAATTTTTTGAAGTTATAATTGTTTCTCTTCAAGTACATTTCGAATCCAGTGGTATCTGACATCTATATGCTTTGACTTAGAATGAAAAGTTGGGTTCTTACACAAATGGATGACACTCTAGCTATCACAATTCACTACATAGTTTTTCTGTTTTAGCCCAAATTATTGTAAGAATTCTTTCATCTATAATATTTCTTTGTATACTTCTATAACAGCAATATATTCTGCCTCTATGGTAGAGAGAGTAATATACCTTTGTAATTTGGATTGCTATGACACAACTCCCCCTACAAAAGTAAGTACATAACCTGAAGTGGACTTCCTCGTATCTATATCTCTTGCCATATCTACATCTGTGTAACCTGTCAACATAGGTGGTCCACCTCCAAAGCTTAAACAAACCTTATAGCTCCCTTTGAGATATCTAAAAATTTACTTCACTGTTGCCCAATGCTCTTTGCCTAGATTTGCAAGAAATCTATTAGTAACATCCACTGCATATGTGATGTCCGACCTTGTACATACCATTGCATACATTAAACTTTCAACTGCTGAAGCATAATGAACCTTTTGCATTTTCTCTTTCTCCTCATCACTTGACGGACTTTGTTCTCAACACAACTTGACATGATGGAAATTTTGACCCAAACTGAATTTTGACTATCCAATTTATATTTTAACTTATATTAACCATAATGTAACCTTATTTTTGTTAGTCAAATCTAATTTTGGACCAAATGCCTATTTTTGACCTAATTTGGTCAAGCTTAACATTGACTAGCTTATTGGTCTTCGACCAAGTTAGGTATTGGGCTCAATTCGAGTTGCCTAACTATTTGCTACTCAATTCTTATGGCCCAATCTAGATGCTCAATTAGATTAACCTAACTAAATTATCTTATTTTGGTCAATATATTGTATTAAAAAAAGAAAAGCAAGATGTACATAATTGAAGTTTCTACATAGTATGGTTGAATATGACAATTAAATTATTTTGCTATGATAAAATTATTAGTTCACTATAAAATATATTAAAAAAGACTAATATTGTTGTAGAACAAAGGAGAATGTATGACATGAATAACACACAACTATTATATCTCAAATTTATTGGACATATGGTAAACTTCTTGTACACATATAAAATACTTTTTAAATTTTAATAATCTAATTGGATAAATTTATTTTAAAAATAAATATAGTTTTTTATTATAATTTTTAGCCTTTTATTTTATATCTTAATTAGTTAATGAGCCTAATAAAAGAATGCTAGATTATACGACCGATATGATTTATTAGTGGTTTAATTGAATTCTAATCAAAGTAATTGGTAAAAAAAAAAAAGAGTCCTAACCTTGGGAGTACCATGATGCTAGGACTATCTTATATTGTCTTTCATTAGACTATCTACTCTCATTTATATAATCATAAGGCCTTCTTGAGATTTTCTCGTCAATCGTTCTCTAGTTGCATCAATTATAATGGTCCAATAGGAAGTAAGAACAGAGGAGAAGAGCCTAGTTTTTATATGTAAATCTTCCAAGGCTTCACAATGATCGAGCTATTAGATTTAATGATGTTACCCAAAGGTACATGATATCATTCTTGATCTATGATAAATTTAGATTTCAATCCTAATTTTTTTGCTTAATAGTTTAATCTTATAGTCCCGACTAAAACATTGATATTCTCCTCTATTCAAGACCCTTCTCCCTCCTCTCGCATGTATGAAATTTAGTGATAATCTAGTGAGCACCTAGGTCTACTAAGTCAGGCTAATGAAAGTCTTAGTTGTGACTATCATATGTATGAAATTTGGACAAATAGGACACATCATAGTTCATTGAATTAGCGTTAGGATTAGTGTAGAGTTTGAGTTGACCTAATAGTAATTAAAGAAAATAGATTGGTAAAATTGCTGAAGGTTGGCTAGGAGTGGGGTTCTCTCGTAGAAACGCTTATGTAATGTTTTGAGAGACTAATTATCCTAAGACATATCAACCCTTCTTGCATAAAAAAATATTATCTAAACAGTTGATAAATTATCCCGAGTTAGGAATAGAGCGATTTGGTCAAAAACATGAACCTTGGCACAACATGAGATTCATTCATTGGTTCTCATTGGTTGAATCTTTATAAGTTATGGAGGTAGAGTTTAATTTTTGAGGCACTATCTAGTGTTTGCTCCCCTCTAGTAGTAATGACCATTGTCAAGAGCGCTTCTCAACATAATCCCTTCAATACTCAAGTAAGAAAGTTTCAAAGTGGTGGTATGAGGAGCGAGGAGAGAGTGGAGTGGACTGACAAAAAGTTTATTCTTTGTAGTCAATGATCTACAATTTGAAAATTTTAGGAAATACTATCTAAATATTTTATGCTTCAAAGAATATTTTATTCTGTTCTACTTGGAATTGGATGTTGTCCCTATACTAGTTTTCATCATATAGTTAGAGACACAAATACTTTGGCTTATGATTAACTTTACTATGAGATATCAGGATATCACTAACATGGGGAGCAGAATCTCAATGTTAGTTTTAGTCCCACTTAATTGTTAAGTAATTAAACAATAGATTTCCTTTCAAATATAAAAAATATAAAAGATAAAGTTCTGAACTACTATGCTCCCTTTTCCTTCTACTAAATCTACTTTTGAATTTGCTTTACAGGAGTGAACTCCCGTATGATACGCTCTCTAAACCAGTTATATTCTCCTCTACTTAAAGGCCAATCTCCCTCTTCTCACATGCACAACAAAGAATCCACATTGGAAACAATGGCATCCCACTGCTCCATAATGATGCTCACTCTCCTTCTTGCATGCCTCGTCATGACTGCTCAATCTACCAGTACGTAATTGTATTAATTCTAACATTTGACATATGTCTATGTGTCTTGCTACTGCATTTTCTTCTTCTATGGTTTTGTTCTAATAAGTCTGATATGACGGGGATTTGTAGAGTACTCGTTGCATCAAGATCACGTCTGCGATTTTCGTGGGACATGCAAGAACAAAGATGATTGTGCGGGAATATGCGCAGCTGCCGGCCACTCCCCGACGAGAGTCCTCTGTGTTCCTGATCCAAATGGCGGCAAATCATCAATTTGCTGCTGCTTTATTGCATGATGATCGGGGAAGCTACCTAATAAGTTTGCAAATGCAACATTTTTAATGCACTTAATAATAATCTGGGTTACAGAATTATTATTGTCCTAAATGCAGTTGTGTCTGCGTTTATATTTGAAATAAAATACAGGAGCAACAAGAAGGTTTTTGCGTGTCATCTATGACGATATATTCTCTATTTTCTCGGTTGAGAAGTTTTCTTACCATAATTTTGTCACAAAAAGGATTTTGAAATTGTTCTAAACATGTCATGCAACAAGCTAAACATGCCAAAATTAAAACAAAGGGTCTCATCAGATGATAATAATGATTTTTTTAATATTTCAAATCTTTAATTTTGAATTTGTCACAAGAAGAATTCTGAAGATGGTTACAAAAAATTCAGATGACATCCTAAACATGTTCAAACTTGAGACAAATCAGATTGTTATGTTCTACCAAAGTAAATCTATATTCTCTATCATTTTATTTTCTTGTGACTTTTTTTAATAAACTTTATAATCCTTCTTATGAAAGTTTTAAAAATATATAATTTAATGTATGACTTGTGTCATATTCTTTTTCAACCTTTAAAAAAAAAACTTTACTAATTGCAATGGCAAAATACACACCTGTTTGCATCACCATGAACCTAGATATCAAGTTTCAAATGCCAACCTTCAATCCGAAAATTACATGATTTGGTTGTGCGTTCATGGGTCGGCAACCCATTAGAAATAGACTTTTTATCAGTGTAACAATTAATAATATTTTTTAGAAGAAATTAAGTTTTATTTAATTAATTGGGACAAACCATATCTCCAAAAGGACAAAATTATCTTCCGAGGATATCAAAAATAAGAATGGCAATGTTATATATATATATATATATATATATATATATATATATATATATAATCAGAGGATAAAATATTTAATCTTACAACCATACGAAGTATATCATTAAATGTCTCAAATACAATAGAGGGGACTTAGGTGCAATAAAGAAAGGTTTTGAACAGTAACGAGTTGGGCCAAATGTGAGAGGAATAGGGATGATAGACCGCAACATCTGGTGAGAGCCTAGACCTACTGTGTTAGACAAATGAAAGCCATAGTCATAACTTTAATATGTACCTAATTTTTAAGCATTGAAAAAAATCCTAGGTCACTTGATAAGTATTAACCATAAGGATTAAAGGGAAGTTCGAGTTGACTCTATGGCAATTTTGATCCAAAGTAATCATGTATTGTTTTCTTTAATCAAATGCATTGGGGGTACCTAATCAAATCCCTGATCCTAGAAACGAAGTTGTATCACAACTTACTCTCTTAGCTTCTTCCTTCTAGTTGCACTGTGTTCACCAACTCGACTTTTCAGCTCAAGGCATTGATCATAATGTTTGTTCATCTGGGCTTCGGTCCCATTACTATGCCAAATTCAGCTAGGAAGTCTTGCCATCAAATTTTCATTACAAAGTTTCTTTTGAATTTTGAAGTAACTCGATAGAATATTGTCCATCCATATTCTAAAATGAGTTCCAAGAAGATTATGCTTCCAACCTTGAGAGGCTAATTTAAAAAAAATATGTTGTTGCAATCCAAAATTAGTGAAATTGCTAAAGGCCGACTAGGAGTAGGGTTCTCTCATAGAAAATGCTTATGAAATGTTTTAAGAAGCTAATTATTCTAAGATATGTCAGCCCTTCTAGCGTAAAAAAGTATTATCAGAAGAGTAGATAAATTATCCCAAGTTAAGAAAAAAGTGACTTGCTAAAAAACATGAACCATGGCACATCCATTCTTTGATCAAATTTTTATAAGTTGTGGACATAGAATTTAACTTTTGAGGCACAATGTGAGATCATTGTCAAAAGCACTTTTCAACATAATCCCACTAATGTTTAAGTAAGAAAGTTCCAAAGTGATGGTATGAGGACTGAGGAGAGAGTCGAGTGCACCAACAAAAAGTTTATTTTTTATAACCAATAATCTATAATTTGAAGATTTTAGGAAATATTATCTAAATGTTTCACGTTTCAAAGAATATTTTATTGTGTTCTGCTTGAAATGAGATAGTGGAATCGGATGTTTTTCCTGTCAACGAATGTAACTAGTTTACATCATATGATTGGAGATACAAATACTTTGACTCGTGAATTATCTAACTTTACTAGGAGATATGAGGATTTCACTATCAAGGGGAGCAGAATCTCAACGTTAGTTTTATTCCCACTTAATTGGTAAGTAATTAAAAAACAGATTTTCTTTTAAATATAAAAATAAAAGAAAATAAGTTTGAACTAGTATTCTTCCTTTTCCTTCTACTAAATCTACATTTGAATTTGCTTTACAGGAGTGAACTCCCGGATGATACACTCTCTAAACCAGTTATATTCTCCTCTATTTAAAGGCCAATCGCCCTCCTCTCACATGCACAACAAAGAATTCACATCGGAAACAATGGCATCCCGTTGCTCCACAATGATTCTTGCTCTCCTTCTTGCATGCCTCGTCATGACTGCTCAGTCTACTAGTACGTAATTGTGTTAATTCTAACATTTGACATATGTCTATGTGTCTTGCTACTGCATTTTCTTCTTCGATAGTTTTGTTCTAATAAGTTTGATCTGGCGAGGATTTGTAGAGTACTCATTGCATCAAGATCGCGTCTGCGATTTTCGTGGGACATGCAAGACCAAAGCTGATTGTGCGGGAATATGCGAAGCTGCCGGCCACTCCCCGACGAGAGTCCTCTGTGTTCCTGATCCAAATGGCGGCAGCTCATCAATTTGCTGCTGCCTTGTTGCATGATGATCGGGGAAGCTACCTAATAAGTTTGCAAATGCAACATTTTTAACGCACTTAATAATAATCTGGGTTGTAGAATTGTTATTGTCCTAAACGCAGTTGTGTCTGTGTTTATATTTGAAATAAAATTCAGGAGCAACAAGAAGGTTTTTGTGTTATTTGGGTTGTCATCTATGACGATATATTCTCTTTTTTCTAAGTTGAGAAGTTTTCTTACCATAATTTTGTCACAAAAAGGATTTTGAAATTGTTCTAAACATGTCATGCGACAAGCTAAACATACCAAAATTAAAACAAAGGGTCTCATTAGATGATAATAATGATTTTTTTAATATTTAAAATCTTTAATTTTGAATTTGTCACAAGAAGAATTCTGAAGATGGTTAAAAAAATTTCAGATGACATCCTAAACATGTTCAAACTTGAGACAAATCTGATTGTTCTGTTCTACCAAAGTAAATCTATATTCTCTATCATTTTATTTTCTTGTGACATTTTTTAATAAACTTTATAATCCTTCTTATGAAAATTTTAAAAATTCATAATTTAATATACCAGTATTCTTGTGTCATATTCTTTTTCATCCTATTTTTTTATAAAAAAACCTTTACTAATTGTAATGGCAAAGTACACGCCTGTTTGCATCACCATGAACCTAGATATCGAGATTCAAATGCCAACCTTCAATCCGAAAATTACATGATTTGGTTGTGCGTTCATGCGTCGGCAACTCATTAGAAATAGATTTTTTATCAGTGTAACAATTAATAATATTTTTTAGAAGAAATTAAGTTTTATTTAAGTAATTGGGACAAACCATATCTCCAAAAGGATAAAATTATCCTCAGAGGCTAGAGGAGAGCAAAAGTACATATTGTGGGCTCTCAAATATATATATATATATATATATATATATATATATATATATATATATATATTTCAAAGGATAAAACATTTAATCTCACAGTCATATGAAGTATATCAATACGAAATTAAGATTCAAGTAACTGAGACAAACCATATCTCCAAAAGCACAAAGTTATCATCTGAGGAGAACAAAAATAAGAATGGTAATGTTGTAGGCTCTATATATATATATATATATATATATATATATATTTTTTTTTTTTTTTTCAGAGGATAAAATATTTAATCTTACAACCATGTTAAGTATATCATTAAATGTCTCAAATACAATAGAGGGGGCTTAGGTGCAACAAAGAAAGGTTTCGAACAGCAACGAGTTGGGCCAAATGTGAGAGGAATAGGGATGATAGACCGCAACATCTGGTGAGAGCCTAGACCTACTGTGTTAGACAAATGAAAGCCATAGTCATAACTATAATATGTACCTAATTTTCAAGTATTGGAAAAAAATCCTAGGTCACTTGATAAGTATTAACCATAAGGATTAAAGGGAAGTTCGAGTTGACCCTACGGCAATTTTGATCCAAAGTAATCATGAATTGTCTTCTTTAATCAAATGCATTGGGGTTAGAGGATCGCTACACAATCTATCCCTGATTCTAGAAATGAAGTTGTATCACAACTTACTCTCTTAGCCTCTTCCTTCTAGTTGCACAGCTAATCATGATGTTTGTTCATGTAGGCTTCGGTCCATTGCTATGCCAAATTTAGCTACAAAGTCTTGCCATCAAATTTTCATTACAAAGTTTCTTTTGAGTTTTGAGTTTTAAAGTAACTCAATAGGATATTATCCGTCCATATCCTAAAATGAGTTCCAAGAAGGTTGTGCTTCTAACCTTGAGAGGCTAATTAAAAAAAATAGGTTGTTGTAATTCAAAATTAGTGAAATTGCTAAAGACCGGCTAGGAGTGGGGTTCTCTCGTAGAAACGCTTATGGAATGTTTTAAGAAGCTAATTATTCTAAGACATGTCAGCCCTTCTAGCATAAAAAAATATTATCAGAAGAGTAGATAAATTATCCCAAGTTAAGAAAAATGTGACTTGCTAAAAAACATGAACCATGGCACAACGTGAGATCCATTGTTTGATCAAATTTTTATAAGTTGTGGACATAGAGTTTAACTTTTGAGGCACAATGTGAGACCATTGTCAAGAGCGCTTTTCAACATAATCCCACTAATGTCTAAGTAATAAAGTTCCAAAGTGATGGCATGAGGAGTGAGGAGAGAGTGGAGTGCACCAACAAAAAGTTTGTTTTTTATAACCAATAATCTACGATTTGAAGATTTTAGGAAATATTATCTAAATGTTTCACGCTTCAAAGAATATTTTATTGTGTTCTGCTTGAAATGAGATAGTGGAATTGGATATCGTTGGAGATACAAATACTTTGACTAGTTTACATCATATGGTTGGAGATACAAATACTTTGACTCATGAATTATCTAACTTTACTAGGAGATACGAGGATTTCACTACCAAGGGGAGCAGAATCTCAAAGTTAGTTTTATTCCCACTTAATTGGTAAGTAATTAAAAAACAGATTTTCTTTTAAATATAAAAATAAAAGAAAATAAGTTTGAACTAGTATTCTTCCTTTTCCTTCTACTAAATCTACTTTTGAATTTGCTTTACAGGAGTGAACTCCTGGACGATACACTCTCTAAACCAGTTATATTCTCCTCTATTTAAAGGCCAATCTCCCTCCTCTCACATGCACAACAAAGAATTCACATTGGAAACAATGGCATCCCGTTGCTCCACAATGATTCTTGCTCTCCTTCTTGCATGCCTTGTCATGACTGCTCAGTCTACTAGTACGTAATTATGTTAATTCTAACATTTGACATATGTCTATTTGTATTGCTACTGCATTTTCTTCTTCGGTAGTTTTGTTCTAATAAGTTTGATATGACGGGGATTTGTAGAGTACTCATTGCATCAAGATCGCGTCTGCGATTTTCGTGGGACATGCAAGACCAAAGCTGATTGTGCGGGAATATGCGAAGCTGCCGGCCACTCCCCGACGAGAGTCCTCTGTGTTCCTGATCCAAATGGCGGCAGCTCATCAATTTGCTGCTGCCTTGTTGCATGATGATCGGGGAAGCTACCTAATAAGTTTGCAAATGCAATATTTTTAACGCACTTAATAATAATCTGGGTTATAGAATTGTTATTGTCCTAAATGCAGTTGTGTCTGTGTTTCTATTTGAAATAAAATACAGGAGCAACAAGAAGGTTTTTGCATTATTTGGGTTGTCATCTATGACGATATATTCTCTTTTTTCTAAGTTGAGAAGTTTTCTTACCATAATTTTGTCACAAAAAGTTTTGAAATTGTTCTAAACATATCATACGACAAGCTAAACATGCCAAAATTAAAACAAAGGGTCTCATCAGATGATAATAATGATTTTTTTTAATATTTAAAATTTTTAATTTTGAATTTGTCACAAGAAGAATTTCGAAGATGGTCAAACTTGAGATAAATCTGATTATTCTGTTCTACCAAAGTAAATCTATATTCTCTATCATTTTATTTTCTTGTGACATTACTTTAATAAACTTTATAATCCTTCTTATGAAAATTTTAAAAATTCATAATTTAATATACCAGTATTCTTGTGTCATATTCTTTTCCATCCTATTTTATTTAAAAAATACTTTACTAAGTGTAAAGGCAAATTACACGCCTGTTCGCATCACTATGAACCTCAATATCAAGTTCCAAATGCCAACCTTCGATCCGAAAATTACATAATTTGGTTATCCGTTCATGCGTCACCAACCCATTAGATATAGATTTTTATCATCTTGTAGTGGAGCAATTAATAATATTTTTTTGAAGAAACTAAGTTTTATTGAAGTATTTGGTACAAACCAAATCTCCAAAAGTATAAAATTATCCTATATATATATATATATATATTCATTACAAATATTTCTCAAATACCATGGACGGGACTTCGATTCGATATGTTGAGATGTGTAGGGAATTATAGGTGCCTATAACAAAAAAAGGTTTTGAGCAGCAACGAGTTGGACCAACTATAAGAGGAATAGGGATGATAGATCGCATCATCAAGTCTAGATCTATTGGGTTAGACCACAGAAAGTCTAATCATAACTATCATGTGTACCTAATTTTCGAGCATCGGAAAAAATCCTAGGTCACTTGATAATTATTAATCATAAAGATTATAGTGATGTTCGAGTTAACCTTATTATCATGGATAAAACTATAAATGGGATATTCTAAGTAATACTTGTATATGTCTATGTCTTACGATTTTGTTCATACTTAGTATGTAGAGGGCTTGTACTAGGCTTGACAGCCCTAGTTTGGTTGACTTTTATGACTGTTTCAGACTTGTAAATGTAGGTTATGTAAAATCATCATATAAAAGCAAAATTACGTTGAAATAGACTATCCATATAGTCATTTTATAGGGTTTTTAGCTCTGTAGGGATGTGTGGAGTATTAGCCAGAACAAGACCTAGGAGCTACCTGGGAGACATAATTGGATTGGCCTTTGGGGTAGTGTCTAAGGCTTGTTTATTGTCTTATTACATAGTAGTGTCATGTGAGCAATTGTGAGGACTTTTAACCATAGTGAACCACCCTGGACCCTTTGTCACATGATTGTTCATAGCTTGCAAAGTTCATGTTTATAATTGACATTACATATTAAATATTTGCTAAACTGGCTACTTGTAGATCTAGAAGTTAAATGTTTTTCCTAACTCGTCTTCTCTTTTATAGGTTCTTAAGGGACTATAAGAGATTTCAAGGAAGTTGATCATTTGTGGACAGACACACAAGGATGCCGTATGACTTATAGGCAAAATCAAATAAATTTATGACGGATGGTATCAAAGTGGGACAAGCACATTTAGATCACTTGTAAACGTGGGAGATGTAGCAAGGCTACGTTGAGGGCATCTTACACACATGACCATTTGGGGGAAATTAGCATTGAGATATATAGAAAAAAATCGCTTAAAGGAGTAGGCACTCGAGATTGACATTCAAAGGAATGACCAACCCTTCATGTGAGAGGTACCACGAGGACAAGCGAGCTAGGAAGAACGTATAGTGCACAAAGGTTAGGTTGGCCAAGTTTAAGCTACACCTCAATGTTGGCAACCAAATTTGGCGATGCTTAAGGCAAGTGGGGTATTTGACAAAGGTTGAAACCATGCAAGATGGGATGGGTTGCTCAATGACCGTAAGAATTGTATAAAGCTCACAGAGGTGAAAGAAATTATCAAATTAAAGAATTTGGTACTCATGCTAGGGCTTGTATACGGATAATAAACTATTCATGGTCATCCCAAGGTGATCGAAACTTGATATCATGAAGCATTGAAACTTTCTCTTCGACATAGGAAGGATACATTTGTAAGAGGATGAAATGTATAGTGAGCTCAGCATGTTGCTAGGTCTTGAGGGATACTACGGGGGTTGTATTAGGAAAGAGTCATAATCTAGCAAGTGCATTTGTAAGAGTAGAAAAGTGCACAGTTCGTTTAGCAAAGCATAGTAGTCTAAGGGGATGGTGGTCGAAACATCTAAAAGGAATGATGCAAATTATAAAGTTGCTCCAACAAGACAAATATCTAGGAAGAATAAATTCATATTCTCTAAAGGGTAAATCATGTACAATAGACCACACATGTTGAGGAGGGATATTTTAAGGCAACAACTCCACAAAGCTCAACAGACAGAGCAAGCGACGAGTTGTCATATGATCTTGCATAAGATAATATGTTAGTTAATGCATTACAAGATCAAGCGGGGGAGTAACCCAAGCCAACACCAAACGAAGACACACTTGAAGCCGATGTAAACATTGGACTCAATAGAGGGCTGACCTAGGGAATGATGTACATGAGGGCCATTATCAACTTAATACAAACCGAGGAGTAGAGCAATTTTAGTTAAACTTTATGAAATATCCAAACTGTATGAAGGGACTTGACATAGAAGACGAAACATAAAGTGAAGGCATGAAGCTTTCTTAAGATAGAGGTTAAGAATATAAACTCTTGGAGGGGCAAGAGAGGGATCATGTTATTCCATGGGTCCCTCATTATGATGTAGTGGACTCATCTTGTAAGGTGTCAAAGAGGAAGGGAGCTTTGAGGCACATGCATCTTACTTCAACGAAGCATTTGATGGAGGAACTAAGATGACTCAACTTGCAGTGGCAAAATTAGGGTCAGAATGTCTTAGTACATGGCAAGAGGATGTAGAGGCAGCTACTCTTGAAAATATACCACAATACTATCATTTGAGTTGCCACGAAAGAATGGTGCATAGCGAAGATTGTGCTAGAGGATAGAGGCTCGGGATCTAGACAATGGTAGACCAATTTTAATAAAATCAATGGATTTCAAAAGCTACTATGTGACAAATTGCCCTAGAGCTATGCTTTGTCCGAGTGTGACTTGAGAATGGGTGAATAAAAGTCGATTGCTAAAGGAGCAAGCACAATCTAAGATAGATGATGCCCTGTGATATGTTGGCAAAGGCCACACATTAAGAGATCATAGCCCGATATCATCCCACAAAAATCAAAATATACTAGAGATGCTATTATTGAATCTCAGATTTTGATGATGAAATCAATTGGTAAATTATTGATCTAATCCATATATTGAGATAAGTGTTGCAGAATTAACTACGATAGCAATAAAGGCATAAAGCAAGATGTTGGGTCGGAGTCAAATATCAGATGATACGTTGAAGATTCAGACTATGTGCCGGTGGTTTGTTGGGAGCTCACCGAGAGTTCGTCTGGAGTTCGCTTAGAGTTCATCGGGAGTTCACCGAGAGTTCTCTGGGAGTTCGTCGAGAAGTTCACTAGAAGTTCGTCGGAAGTTTGTCGAGAAGTTCTCGGAAGAACAATTGACATACCAAATAAAGATTGCTTAGTTAATGTCTTAAATTATCATAGTTAAACCTTAAGTTGAGTTAGAATTGTGAGGTAATCTCACTAACTTAGTTAGAAGCTAATTGGGCCAGTTAGAAGGCTCATTCAGCCCCTTGGAGTCATGGCCAATGGTGGCACCGCTTGAGACACCCTCCCAAGTGGTCTGGGTGGTGCTACCGTCAGTAGTTAATATTGCTAGGCGATGGTACCATCAAAGCTCGATCTCTGAGCTCTATTAGGTGGTCGTATTGCCCAAACTAACCAATGGTACTACCTAGTGTCAATCTACATGCGATGGTACCGCCAGTACCCTAGAAACCAGAGATGTGACACTTTTTTACTTCAATTTCTGAAGTCATTGGGGCCTATAAATGCCCCACTATTTTCTGCATGAAAGGGTACGAAAGTGTGAACAATATCTTGAAGTCTTGGGGTGTTAAAAGTGTTATAAAAGTGCTAAGAGACCTCCTCCTCCCTTTCTGAGTCTTATGATCATTTAAAAGAAGTGTGAGGCTTGTAAGGGTTGTCGCCTAAACCCGTGAAAAGGAGAAGTGCTGTAAAGAGGGTGGTTGGTATTCGCCCATTGAAGAAAGATCATTAGTAGACATCGATGGCCTCAATGAGGAATCAGAAGTGAATGTAGGTCATAATGACCAAACTACTATAAATTCCGTTGTGCTCATTTCCATTCTACTTTTTGTTACTACTATTACTTTTTAAGTTAATTGCTAATTCATTTACTCTAAAATCAAGCATTTTTCGAGATTGGATTTCAACGAACGAATATCTTACAAAACCGACGATTTTTTTCGCTGCACTAATTCACCCCCTCCCCTCTTAGTGTTGCTCTTGATCCTAATAGTTATCAAGAGGCAACATGGTGCAACAAATCATGGTAGAATAATTCAAGGCAATGCAACACCTATGGAGAAGTCCCGCAAGGGACTTGATCATACGGACGATTAGGAGCTATTAAGAGCTCCACTTTAGTGAATAACATGATAGTAAGAAGGGCTACAGATTCAAGAGTGAAAGTCATGGTATATAAAAGTGAGTCTTTCATGCATCTATCAAATTTTTTATTGGATGAAAGTCTTGATCATCAGCATATGGGGGCTATGTACCATCGAAGAAATATTTTGAGTGCAAGTACAGTAGATTTTATAAGGGGGGATTTGATCATACAAAGGTATGATTGGAGGAACTGGAGAGTTGACTATCCGAGAGTCCATATTCGTTTAAGGGATCTTGGCAAGTTAGAGGACAAAGTCAAGTAAGCAAATATTACTACCAAGGAAACTAATGAGAACACAAATGACACGAGCCTTGCAACATGATGGAGAAGGCTATGCATGGGAGTTATAGTTTATCTTTCGATCGATTAAGAAAAACTACTTGGAGAACACAATGTTGAAGCAAGTGGTCGAAAGGGCCGAGAAAGCGACGACAAGTCTAGAGGAACTTAGCTACCCAAAACCAAGTGTTGGTTAGAATAGAGGTAGACTCGGGAGAGTGCCACAATGTTATAGAGGCAGACCTACCAATCACGAGGAAAGGGACACAAATGCAAGGCAATAGATAGTAGTGTCATAGGCAAAGCAATGTCATGGTACAATATAGGCAGGACTTTTAGAGTCATCAATCCCTTGCTCTTTTAGAATAAGAGCGCTTGGTCATGAAAGGGGCTGAAGAGATAGAGAATGCAAAAGCAAACTCTAAGTATCGAAACAAGGTTGAAGGGTGGAGGCCAAGGAATTTCATAAAACTAGTGTTAATGGGCTTCTCATCAAAATAATTAAAAGTGGAGGACTTCGGGTTGATGCAAGAGTGCCGGACCAAGGAACGAAGTAAGTAGTATGTAATATTGTACTTTTTCTACTTAAAAGAGCAGGCAACAAAGATGATAGTGAAAATAGTATAATCCCAAATGCGATCAAAACTATTGGAAACTTACTCCATGTTAGGGAGAACTTATACTCTTTTCAGGCAAAACTTTTTACATTCCAAAAGTTTGATGATAGTGAGAATCTGCATTATAGTAGCTAATTTAAACAAGAAGCGTAAACACTTTAGGTACTTTGAAAGTGTAAGCAAAGAGTAAACGAAGGCTAGTAACTAGCTTAAGGTATAAAGTACAACTCTCGAGGAGGTGGGTGAAGTCAAGTAATCTTTGCCTTCTTAACCCTTAAGAAAATAGGTTAAATTAAGTATCATAGTTCTCTTATTTATCCAATAGAGGAGTTCTATATAAGTTCAAAGAAACTAAGTGGAAGATAACAATTGTCAAATCCTCACCAATGGTGATTGATGCTATTAAGAGTAAACTATTGAAAGTGGAAGTAAGGCAACCCTACTTAAAGATGACAACTAAGTAAAAGAGGAATCAATGGTCAAATTTTACAAAGGAAACCCAAAAACTTTAAAGTCCGTAAAGAGTTACTTATTAAAGCTTCAATAAGTATCCATCTAGTTCAAGCAACGTAAGACATTTAAGAGATTAACACATAACAAGGAATATCTTTTCCTTTGAAGGATCTATAAGAATAAAAAAGGATCAGCATAACTTAATCGGCCTCACATCAGAGTTAGAGTCATTGGTGGGTTGAATCAGTATGGTGAAATGAAAATTCATTGTATGAAATTTTAGTCATAACTATCATATGAATGAAATTTGTGATAAATGAAAAATATTATAGTTCATTGAATTAGTGTTAGGATTAAAGTGGAGTTTGAGAGACTTAACACATAGGAATGTCTTTTCCTTCATTTGAAGGATTTGTAGGAATCACCAAGGATCAGCAAAATTTAATCGTCCCCACATGAGTCATTAGTGGGTTGAATCAGTATAGCAAATCAAAGTTCACTGTATGAAATTTTAGTCATGACTATCATGTGAATAAAATTTATAATAAATGAAAAAAATCATAGTTCATTGAATTAGTGTTAGGATTAAAGTAGAGTTTGAGTTGACTCAATAGTAATTAAAGAAAATAGGTTTCTACGATCCTTGATGAAATTATTGAAGGCAAACTAACTAGGAGTGGGGTTTTCTCATATAAACGCTTGTGTAATGTTTTGATAGACTAATTATCCTAAGATATGTAGACCCTTCTAGCATAAAAAAATAATATCTCAAAAGTCAATAAATTATCTTTAAGTTAGGAATAGAGCGACTTGGTAAAAAATATGAACCTTGACACAACATAAGATCTATTTGTCGGTCTAATCTTTATAAGTTATAGAATGAGAGTTTAACTTTTTGAGGTACTATCTAGGTTTTGCTCCCCTCCGATACTAAAGACCATTGTCAAGAACACTTCTCAACATAATCCCTCCAACACCTAAGTAAAAAATCCCAAAGTGGTCGTACGAGGAGTGAGGAGAGAGTAGAGTGCATCAACAAAAAAAATTTATTCTTTGTAACTAATGGTCTATATTTTAAAGTTTTTAGAAAATATTATATAAATGTTTCATGCTTCAAAGAATATTTCATCATGTTCTACTCTGAATGTTGTCCCCATCAATAAATATAACTAGTTTTCATCGTAGAGACACCAGTACTTTGGCTCATGAATTAGTAACTTCACTAGGAGCATGAGCTCAGCAGTCAGTTTTGTTCCCACTTAATTGATAAGGAATTAAACAACTAGTTTTTCTTTCAAATATAAAAATTAGAAAAGATAAGTTTTGAACTAATATGTGGAGCGAATTCCCGGATGATATGCTCTCTAAAATAGTTACATTCTCCTCTATTTAAAGGCCAATCTACCTCTTCTCACATGCACAAAAGAGAATCCACATTGGAAACAATGGTGTCCCATTGCTCGACAATGATGCTCGCTCTCCTTCCCTTCTCCCCTTCATGACTGCTCGGTCTAATAGTACGTAATTATATTAGTTCTAACATATGACGTATGTCCATGCGTCTTGCTACTGCTTTTCCTTCTTCTATGGTTTTGTTCTGATAAGTTTGATATGGCGGGGATTTGTAGAACACTCCCTGCATTAAGATCGCTACTGCAATTTGCGCGGAGCCATGCGAAGCTGCCAGCCACTCCCCGACGGCGATCCTCCACGATCTGATCCAACCACAGCGGTCGAGGCTCAATTCGCTGCTGCATTACCACATGATGATCCAGGGAAGCGCTCGGAATAAGTTTGCCCATGCAACGTTTTTAAGGTACCTAAATATAGTCTACGTTGCATAATTGATTGAGTTCTCAGCGATGCTGTTGTGTCTGTGTGTGTCTTTGATATCAAAAACAGGAGCGGGAAGAAGGTTCCTCCGTTAATTGGATTGTCAACAAGAAGGTTTCTGCGTTAGCTCATAGTCTGCTGTTTAGGCAATTTTGTTGCCACTTGTAAGCAATGAAATAGTTGCTTTTTTCTTTCAAAAATAAAAATCTGAAAAGATGAACTAATACGTCCCCTTTTCCTACTACCAAATCCGTTCTTGGTATTGCTCTAAATGCACGGAGGATTCCCAGAAGACAGGCAATTGTGTTTTGGTAATTTTGTCGCCACTTAATTGGTAAGTAACGTAGTAGCTGGTTTTCCTTTCAAAAGGAAAAATCTGAAAAGACGAACTAATGCGTCCCCTCTTCCTTGTACCAAATCCGTTTTTGATACTGCTCTAAATGAGCCATCGCATTCTCCTCTATTTAAAGGCCAATCTCCCTCCTCTCACATGCACAGAGAAGAATCCACATCGGAAACCATGGCATCCCGCTGCTCCACGATGATGCTCGCTCTCCTTGTCTTCTCCCTCGTCATGACTACTCAGTCTACCAGTACGTAATTGTATTAGTTCTAATTTCTTCTTGGTGGTTTTGGTCTGATGAGTTTGATCCGGTGGGGATTTGTAGACTACTACTCCTTGGACGAATATAGGAACTGCGATATTGTTGGGGAAGGCTGCACGAAAGACGATCAATGCGGGTATATATGCAAAATTTTCGGTCGCTCGAAGAAAAACGTCCTCTGCATTCCCGATCCATTCCACAAAGACCGTGGCAATGTTTGCTGCTGCCTTATTTAATGATGAACCGAGGAAGCGTTGTAATAAGCTCGCACACGCAACATTTTTAAGGTACCTAAAAACAATCAAGTTGCAGAATTGATTGGGTTGTGTCATCCATGCTATTGTGTCTGTGTTTATCTTTGATATCAAAAATAGGAGCAGCAAGATATGCTCCATTTCTTAATTGAGAAGTTTTCTTACCATAATTTTGTAGCAAAAGGGATTCTGAAAATGTTCTGAACAAGACATGATAATAAGGAATTATTTTGAATATTTATAATTTAAAATTTTGAATTTATCACAAGAAGAATTTTGAAGGTGGTTTAAGATCTCCCGTGATAACAACCTCAACAACAACCAAGATCTCCTAATATGAGATATCGTAAATCTATTAAGAAAAATCCTTTCTTTCACGTATGATATTCTAAACATGTTAAAACTCCTGTTCTACCAAAGTAAATCTGTATTCTCTACCATTTTATTTTCTCGTGATATTTCCTTTAATAAACTTCATATTCCTTATGAAAAATATAAAATTTTAAATTTCAATGTGACTTGTGCCATATTCTCTATCATCCTTTTTTTTCTAAAAAAAACTAAACTTTATGGATTTACCTATTCAAGGTCGTGTGCTTCTTATACAGCCCTCTAAGATATTTTTGGGTGTCCTCATGTAAGTGATTTACTTAGAAACAAAGGCAAGCCACTTTTCAAGGCAGCCTACATAAGAATCGTCCTACATGGAGAGCTTAGAACTAAGGCTTTTAAGGTTGTTGTGGAAAATTTCTAGAGGGTTAGGGATCCCATCACAAGAAGATCCATTTTTCTGAATACATGAGTTTGAATTGGGGTATTCAAACTAATGGGGTTCCACCCTGAAAGGTTTTCTATAATTCTTTTTTCTATAATTCTTCCTAGGATACCTTGAGGATATCTTGATTAATATGGGGATGATTAGAGGTGATACATGTAAATGAAATAAAACAGCATCATTGGACATAAGAAAACCAATTATTATTAGCAAAAACTGTTAGGACCGAAATCAATACTAAGAGCGGGGTGAATTAATGCTTTCGATAAAAATGTCAGTTTTAAAAAATCTTTGTTTGATGAAATGATAATAAAAGCATGCTTGACTTAGGGTAAGTGAACTAAGTAATTAACTCGGAATGTAATAGCAATGAAACGCAGAAAGAAAGTGCAAATCGGATTTATAATGGTTTGGTCATCATGACCTACGTCCACTTCTGATTCCTCTTTCGTTGAGGCCATTGACGTTCACTAATGATCTTCTTTCAATGGGCGAAGATCAACTACCCTCTGACAACTCTTTCTCCTTTTCACGGGTTTAGGAGATAACCTTTACAAATCTTCCACCTTTCTTAGACTAAGCCTGAAACTTAAAGAGGAGGATGACACTTAGTACATTTTCGACTCAGAATAACAACCCATTTATGCTCTTTTTATCTTGTTGCCCCAGCAAGAAAGAGTGAGGTCTTTATAACCCTAAATGGATTCAAATTTGAAGCCAAAAATGATCTCATCCCGGGTTTTCGGGGTATTGGTGGTACCATCGCTGGTATTGGTTGGTACCATCACCTACAGACTGACACTGGGCGATACCACTGTCTGATAGCCTCAGAGACCAGGATATTGGAGACTAAGCCTCTAGCGGTTTTACTGCCTGGTCTGGTAGTGTCATTGCCTGACTCAACTTTTGGGTCACTGAATGAGCTTTCCAATGGGCCCAAATTAACCCTAGATTAAGCCCAATGGCTCCTAATTGAGTTAGTCTAATTATATTCAAAACCAACTCAATTACAACTTAGACTACTTCAATTAAGACACAATTGATTACAAGCAATCATATGTTGTCCGACATGTCATTGGTTCATTCGGCACTTCGTCCGACCTTTCGACGTATCATCCTCTCCTTCGACGTATTACCCAACTGACATGTTGACCTCCACAACATCCGATCTCCTTGGCGTAATTTTTGATCCTTCTGGCCCGATACTCGAACTCATGTCACAAAGCCTTTTATCAATAGGTCAATCAGCCCTCTGGCTCGACGTTTAATCTTCTGATATGGTCCAACCTCTGATTTCACTATTTTAATTGATTTATTTTTTCCTGATTAAAGCTAGGCTTGCGTCACTTAAATGCACATTAGATCATAACTTTATCAATTAGTTTCATCATCAAAATCTAAGATTCAACAACAACATGATCCAAACGAGTATAAATGCGAAAAATGTATGAATCTATTGTTAATGAGAGAATCATAAAAACCTAAATCTAAAATCTAAAAGACCTATATTATTAATGGAATTTAGAAAGCTAGTAACTGAAGCATCGAGAACAAAAGGCCTATCACCTTAGCTTATCACCCATACAAGTATTATATTTAAGGTCACCACACAACAATTATGAAATATCTTGCAGATTGAGATTACTAAGAAAAGACTAGTGAGAGTTACCGTGCCAGATCAATGTGGTAGCATATATATTAGAGAATAGCCAGGGATGCATACCATTTTGTTGGGTAATGAAATGCTGGTCATCCTTTCTAATTAAATAACATCAAAGGATGTCGTTATTCCATATGATGACAATTCTATCCAATTTGCCTCTGGCCAAGTAGTAATCATTATCCCAACTTGTTTTAAGTGGCTCAATTTTGCATCGGCAAGGAACATCTTCCTGCAAATGTTTTCTAAGAGCAAAACAACGTGGATCGAATGAGTTTTAGGTAGATAGGAGAGGTGTTGTTTATCACTTTTCCTATGAGCACTCCTATAGTTCTAAATATAATATTCATTGAGAGTTAGGATTCAAGGGAGATATAGTCCAGAGACATTTATGCCTCTCTAGGGTATCTCATACCTATCACAATGGGAGACATTTTCTTCCCAGATGAAGAATCTCTCTCAATAATATATAGAAAGACATTACTCCAATGAGATAAGTTCATCTCCTAATATCAAGTAAAGAAAACATATATCGCACTAGCAAATATAGTGATATCTCTTACCTGCTATAATAGGGATACGTTCCTCCCAATAGCACAAGGAAGAATAGTCTATCATGTCAAAAATACTCTAATCCCCAAAGGAGAATCACCTTTCAGTATATTGGCCTTTCTGCAATTGACAAAGATCATCCAAATCCATCTTAACATATCATCATACCATCAGATCATACTAGGATGATGGTACAAACATTCGATCTCTTGGGTGCTACTAGAAATAAATTCTATTGACATTTTGACTTAGTAGAATCCGTCAATCAGGTTTTGATTGATTGAGTTCAGTTCATCGACGACATCAAATATTTCTAAAATTGTCCATCTATCTATCTGGAGTTGATCCCCAAATTTGGAGGCCACAGAATTGATTTTGAGATCAACAAAATTCTAGCTCGGCTACATGCGCGTCCACAAGTAGGTACATTTTGTTTTCATGAAACCCTTCAAGGTTTGATGTCATAAATATGTTCCAATATTTTCGTTAAATTTCACACAAGACTAAGAGGAGTTTAGGTGCAGACATTATCTGCTAGGTATTATGAGAGCTCATCAAGTACTCGTTATGAGCCATTCATTATCTGCTAGCCATGGTGAAGACAGGTGTTTATACTGAACTACTTGAAGCATCGGCTAAGAAAAAAGGCACAAGAGAACCAACCTTCACTCTGCTGTATTCAGTGCAGCAGACTCAAAGGAAGCTACTGTGTTTCAAGTCCAAGTTTGACAGAGACTCAAAAACCAGAAAGATTCATGTTTTCCTTTGATGATGTGCTCTATTTGTAGTTGATTCAGCTTGATCAAGCTGTCATATCGTTCACCTCAAGCCACATGAAACACTTCTTGGAAGGCTATTTAGGCATCCTCGAATCTACCATTAGCGTTGTCTGTCTCCTCTATCCAAAGTCCGTCGAAAAGCTCTTCCTCTTAGGGTTAAGTCATGTTCATCATTCAGCCAATTTAGATTAAGTATCAGAACGCAACACACCACCACATTGTGCTGTTGTTACTGCTCCGAGGGAACCCATTCATCCCCCTGGATAAAAGTTTCCACAGAGTACAATCCGACATGCTCCGAGGGAATCTGACTGCTCCACCCCACCCTGGCCGCCGCATTCGCCCCGGGCCCTGAACTCCCGTACTCTCCGTAGAACAGCGTGCTCAACGCGAAATCTTCCCTCCATGGCAACCACCCCTCCGGCATCACCACCTCCCCCATGTAGCAATTCACGTACACCGTCCGCGAGTACTCCTTCCATGGCCGCCCGAGGTATGCCCGGTGCGCCCCTGGCTTCCTCTGGTATGCAGCCAAGTAGTCGTCGCTCCCATTGATAGCGCAGCCACTGAACACGAAGCCGGTCGCCTGGGCAGGGTCGGTCCGTCCGTGGGCGGCCACCGGGTTGCTCCCTGCCTTCCTTGGCCCTTCCGCGCGTGGGACCACCTCGATGACGCACCGATCGAACACCGACGCGGAGTTGCCGAAGATGAAGTCTACCGTGCCGGCGATGCGGCATTTACGGTAGAGTTGCCGGAGGGAGCGCGCGTACAGGGTGTCTTGGTGCCCACGGAACTCCACCGATTCGAGTATGGATTGATCGCTGTCGGAGCGGAAAGCAACCGCCTGGTGGGCGCCAGGGCCGGCGGTGTTCTCGAAGGTGAGATCTCGGGCTGCGAAGCCGTCACCGAGGACACCGACGGTGGCAGAGTGGTAGGTGGTCACGTCCTGGTTGTGGCCAACGTTTTGCGAGCCGGTGATGACGGTGGCTCCCATCCCCTCTCCTAGCAACACCAGATTGGTCTTCTCGAACGGGATTCGGACGGTCTCCTCGTACACGCCGGCCTTGACGACGATGACGAACCGATCCGAGGCGAAATCAGGCGCGGCGGCCACGGCGTCTTGGACGCTCTGGTAATCGCAAGATCCGGTCTTGCACACGGTAGCATTTGGAGGCCGGTCCGACGGGAACGTGGTGGCACCATTGGCGGGTCGTAGGGAGCCGCTGCCGCCGCCGGCTGCGACGGCGGCGGAGTCGCCCCAGTAGCCGTCCCGCTCGGTCTGGGGCGGGACCCAGAGGGAGATGTCAGCACCGAAGCGCTGAAAGGCGGCGATCATGGAGAGGGCATTGCTGGTGAGGGCGGCCAGGTCGAGGAGGGAGGCCATGCAATCGGCGACGCGGCGGGTAGAGTTGACGTACTTCAAGGCCGACCAGCAATCGTACTGGTAGAGGAGGGCAGCGCCGGCCCAGGCGCGGGCGTCGGCGAGGCGGCCAGCGGGGAGGGCGGCGGAACCGGCGGACAGGCGACGGGCGGAGAGGGAGAGGTGCTCGAGGCAGTCGCGGGCGGCGGCGGCGCGAGCAGGGTTTGCGTCGGCAGAGGCGAGGATGGACTCGGCTTGGGAGCGGGAGGAGGGGAGAGCATCGGAGGGGGCGGCAACGGCGGCAGAGAGGAGTTGGAGGGCGGAGGGGCTGGAAGGGAGGCCGGGGGACTGGGATAGGGCAGAGTGGCAGGAGGAGGGGAAACGGGTGGCCCCGCAGGCTTGGGCAATCTCCGGCGGGAGCGGAGGAGGGGAGGAGGGGGCGGAGGAAGGGAGGATGAGAAAGAGGAGGAGGAGGGGGAGGGAGAGGAGTGCAGCCATGGTGACGAAGAGGAGGCGAGGGCGAGGAGGGGAAGTGTACTGGAATTTCCTCATTAGTGGAGCTTGGCTTTATAAATGGATGGATCCACGGAGGGGGAAAGGGACAGAGAGTGTCACGGGCGGCGCAGTGGGAAGGACGCCGTGGCCACTGTGAAAGAAGAAAGAGGCAGGACCGAAGCACTGGCTTCGTCTTTCGGCGAGTAGCGACGGCAGAAGGGGTGGTCGCGTGTCTCCATCTTAACGGAGATGTGTTACTGAATCCTGTTCGTTGTAACAAAGTATACATCGCTAACGTTAGCTCAGAGCCTGCTCGGTCACATCCAACAACAAGGGCCCGCACGAGGGCATCCTTCTCTGCAATCCCAGAATAGGTAGGCGAAACGGGTAGATAGTCTTTCCTCCAGTTTACGCGGAGAAATGTTCTTCTACCAACACAGAGACGATCTGGAAATAGTGACACGTTGATAGCCAATCGTGTCAGACACCAAACCTACGAGGAGGTGGTGGTGGTGGCTCGTGAAATGGTAGGTGGCGTGACGTGGGGTGCGGTGCGGTGCGGTAGGCTAAACCAAACAATGACGTTGGTGGATGTTTGCGTGCTCTTAGCCCACGAGGGACAATATATATATATATATATATCCAAGTGCAATTAGATTAATCGATCTTAAGAATCCGATAAACATAATACAAATATGAACTCTTCTTATTTTGACAATTGAAACAAGAGGATTTCACTAAAGAATAAACTCAAACAAGACAAAGAGACACTAGATTAAGGATATCATTGTGAACTATTCGTTTCGAGAAATTTTGATGATTATTATTGTAACAATCATCAAGATATTTAGAAAAAATGATAAAAAGTACTTGAATGAATCATAATTAGTTTCAATTTTTTTTATAGATTAGAATTTAATTAGAGATACAAAAGAATAATCATTAGTGAATTAAGTTTCTATAGATAAATCATCAGTTTTAATGCTTTGAAGTGAATGAGAGGCATAGGTTCTGGTGTTTTGTAGTAGAACTAGAGATAGTTGATAAATCAGAAAAGATGAACAATGAAGATTAAAAAAAAATAAAGATAACATATATAAGTTATAAAATCCCTTAAGAAAGATCAAACTCAGCTGTCAGCAGGCTGATTTCCATCTGAATTCATTCATTGTACACCTACAACCTGATTTCCATGGCTCCAGTAATAGTTGGAAGCACCTACAACACCCTCCAGTCATCCTAAATCTCTTTGGGTCAAACCCTTCAACTCTCTAACCACATACCATGACTCCAACCATTACCCACCATAGGATCATTAACAACAGGTAAAGAATTAACAGCATCAATGGAGCAAAACATGGGCTTTCTACTGATGAGAATGTCAAAAATTCAAAAGGTAGTCCCTAATATATTTTCACTTAGGAGACTTATCCATCTGAGTAGGTTTGTCCTATAAAAGAAGCTGCTGATTGTGCAGAAACTTTCTGGGGGAAGGAGGAAGAACATGAGAGGGATGTCTCAGAGCTAATGATAAGTGTGATGGATACCAAGAGAAAGTCACAAGCTTTTTAATGAATATTATTATTCTCTTGTTTTGCCTGATTTAATAAGATAATTCCTTGTCATCTTTTTATGGATTGACCAAATGAGAGACAGCATCATGCATGAGCTAATAAACAAGATTTGGCCTTCCTTATAGCTCATGCATGCTGTTGTCTCTCGAAAAAAGATGATGAGGGTTGAATCAGGCCAAACAAGAGAATAGTAACCTTCATTAAAAAGCTTGTGACTTCCCTTTGGTATCCATCACACTTATCATTAGCTCAACACACCCCAAAACACATTGCATTGAGCCACCCCCCTCATGCTCTTCCTCCTTCCCCAGAAATTTTACGGCCATACCATGTGGCACTGGTGTGGTGAAGCATATGAGCCTCCTCTCTGTCACCTTTGATCCCCACTAACGGCTCTTTCTTTTCCTTCTCCCCCTGCTTTAATGAGTCACATTAAAGGGCCACCCACCCTCCCCAAGGCCAAAGCTCCCCACATTTGGATTCAAAGTCTGTAAACCGAGCTTGAGCAAGCATGGTGGTCACGGCCAAATCATTTATAGCACTCCCTTCCCTGCTCTCGCTGCCTTCGAGGCCTCAAACTTCCTGCTTTGTCCCGTCCTCTCCCCGGATTCTACGTGCCTCATCCCAACAGACCTTGCAGATCTTTTCTGGATCTCTTTACTTGCGGCAGACGTGATCCACCGCAACAGAAATCTTGACATTTATTTGAAGTTTGATTTTGGATCGTATAGCCGCAATCTTATCCCACTCCCCTCTCCTCCTGTTTTTATCTCTGAGAGGAGGGCCAAAGGAAGGGCAGAGAAGGGAAAAGCTGGTGCCTTTCTCTAGCGGAGTTGCCAGATGGAGCGGTGGTGGTGTTTGATGATGGTGGTTGTGGTGGCGGTGGTGGGGAGGAGAGGGGAGGGCTACCCGGAAGAGGACCTGGTGGTGAGATTGCCTGGGCAGCCCAAAGTGGGGTTCAGGCAGTACGCAGGGTATGTGGATGTCGATGAGAAGGCGGGGAGGACTCTCTTCTATTACTTTGCCGAAGCCGATGGAGATGCCCACGCGAAGCCGCTCACCCTCTGGCTCAATGGCGGTTGGTGTTTGATGGCCTTCCTTGTTGCCAAAGTCACTCTTTTCTCTTCCTTCTCGCTTATATTTCCGATCATCTTTGATGTACTGTGGGTGTCACGATTGCTTCTTTTTCATGTCTTGTTCTCTCTTGCGATCGTTTTCGTATTGTCTTCGTCAAAATTGTTCTTTTCGCATTGCGGTTGTTCCTTCTTGCGATGGTTTTGGTGGTTTTTCTTACTGTTCTATTGTCGGCATTTTCTCGATTGTCTAGTCTAGTGGTAACCAATGTTGTTTCTTTAGGCTCTTGGATCTATGAACTGCTTCTCGGCCTTGATCTTGTTAAAGATCGTTCATATTCTTTTCGTACTTTTGTGGATACTTCGTACAGTCTGCTTTTAATTTTAGAACATTATGTTGGCTGTCAAGCGTGGACTATCTCCACTGTTCAAGTTTTAATATATTCAATACTTTGCATTACTTCTGAAAGCATCTACTTTATTATGCCATTCGTGAGCCTAGTTTTCTTGGTTAACCTGGAGGATAAGCTAGCAGAACACTCATTTCATGCTTGGTTCATCTCAAAGATACAAGCAAATTGCTTTGTTTGACATCTCCTGCATCGTGCATCATTGTATTTGTTTGATCCCCACCAGTGAAGCAATATTCTTAGTGGTCTTCCTCAAATCCATTGATAGATTGCTATCCTACTTTTTTCTATTATGTAGAAGAAAATAATAGTCATGTGCTATATTTACTGGAATGTTTATCCTTCTCTGCTTCTCTATATCCCAGGAACTTCAATTTCCATGAAAGAAGATTTTTTTGGTCCAAAATCCTTGTCCATATTTCTCCATGACTAAAGATAAAAAATCAGGAGTACTATTTAAAAATGGATCTTAAATAAGAGTTGCAAAGAATTATACTGAACTTTTATTTAGGGACCTTCTTGCAACAAAAAACCTTGCTGCAAAATGGAGAGTTTCATTCTAGGAAGCAAGAAGGTGATTTGAACATCCCTCCTAAGATACTTCAGGAACAGAAATTCCTAATCTCTTCATGAGAAAATGGCTGATGGTGGTTAATTCCAAATCTATAGTAAGCCTCACAAACTCATTATCATTCCAAAGTTTAGAATAAAGATCAACAAAAGCATTCTCAATATCATGGTGATCATCCAGATGAAATCCACAATAGTACAAATAGCATAAATTTGTTACCTATGTTGATAAATCATGGTGATTTTTTTAAAAAGCTAGTATTTTTACGCTTGAATAATACAGTAAAAAAAAGTCTTGAAACCCAGATACTGTAAATAATCATGGCAATTGGCAGCCTATCCTGGGTGCACTATGTGTGCCTTGTGAAGCTCCTTATTCCTACACATAGCACATCAAAAGAGGAGCAATCTGTTGCCATTTGAAAAGAATACAGGTGTGCTCTTACCCTTTTTTGGGTCTAGTGTTACAAACAACTAAGATCTATTGTCTGTAGTTATAAACTATGATTATACTCCAATGTCATACTATTCATGTTTCTTGCTATTTTTGTGTTTTCACGTTAGTGCATAGAGTATGAAACATTTGATATATTGCCTCATCTTTTCTCAAGACACCTTTACTTCAATATGTCTTCTAAGATCTTTTGCTTGATCTCAGATTTGTTCTCTTTTCTGTCTTTTTTCTCTTTAGTTGCTATATGTATATGTATATATATATGTATGTGTATATGTATATGTATATGTATATGTATGTATGTATGTATGTATGTGTGTATGTATGTATCATGTTTCTGATTTTTAGATTTGACTTGCTAGATATATAATGTCTTAAATGTATCGGAGCTAGCAAATGTTAAAAATGAATTTTGTATCCAGGCCCAGGTTGTTCTTCAGTTGGAGGGGGTGCTTTTACTGAGCTTGGTCCATTTTTCCCTAGAGGTGATGGACGGGGTCTTCGATTAAATAAAATGTCATGGAATAAAGGTGCCTTTTTCTTTTGTAGCAATGTGATATAATTTTGATGAACATTAAATTCTTGTCAATGATATAGGTCGTTATCTTATCTGTTTCAACTTTGTAGTTTCAAATCTCCTTTTTGTTGAATCTCCTGCTGGAGTTGGATGGTCTTACTCCAATACAACTTCTGATTATAACTGTGGAGATGAATCAACTGGTAGGTCTATGAGACTCCAAACCAGACAGGCCTTTGTTAAATTAACTATGGAATTGCAAGTTCTAAATTCTTAATATATTGTTGACTATGTCTCTTTTTTATTTACTGTATAATTAGTGTCTTTTCTCATTCTCTCTTCTGACTGGTCCTTGATCTTTTCTTGCAAGCTAATGACATGTATAAATTTCTTCTGCGATGGTATGACAAATTTCCAGAGTTCAGATTGAAGAACTTATTTCTAACTGGAGAAAGCTATGCAGGTGCCTATTAGAATAACCCTTAAGAAAATTTCATATACATTGAATGAATCTTGTTACCATTTTTCTCTGATTTGTCTTAGGGCATTACATACCACAATTGGCCAATGTTCTTTTAGATCATAATCAGCATTCCACTGGCTTCAAGTTCAACATCAAAGGAGTTGCGGTAAGGAGAATTAGTTCTGCTTCTATCAGATCTCTTACGACATATTAATTTTTACACTGTATCTCTGTGTTATTGTTAGATTGGGAACCCACTTCTTAAGCTTGATAGGGATGCTCCAGCAACATATGAGTTTTTCTGGTCCCATGGTATGATATCTGATGAAATAGGCCTCACAATAATGAACCAATGTGATTTTGAAGATTACACCTTCAGTAATCCACACAATGTGAGCAAAGCATGCAATGATGCCATTGAGAAGGCAAATATTATTGTTGGGGATTACATAAATGAATATGATGTGATTCTAGATGTCTGTTACCCATCAATTGTGGAACAAGAGTTGAGATTGCGAAAATATGTATGTTTTCTATTCTATTTATAACAAATTGGCCTTCTTAATGTTAAGTTTTTATTATCATAAGCAATTGTTATTTATTTTGCTTTTCATTGGATTTCTTTTTTGTGTGTGTCTCCTTGTTTCAAATTAGGTTACTAAGATGAGTGTTGGCGTTGATGTTTGCATGTCAGTAGAAAGGTATTTTTATTTCAATCTTCCACAAGTTCAGCTTGCTCTTCATGCTAACAGGACAAAATTGCCTTATTCTTGGGGCATGTGTAGTGGGTAAGTGCCCTAGTTCTTATCGAGTTCAATTTTGTTCCTTTGTATCCATATGTATATGATAAACTCTTAACTAGAGATGGTTTCCATTTGAGCTTTTTATGTATAACAATATGAAGTTAATTTCTTTTTTTTCTTTTGTTTTGACACTTTTGGATGGGCATATGATCCTTAAAACCTTACAGAGGAAGCATTATAGTTTTAATATCGATATATGGGAAATGATAATTAGGGTAAATAGCATTAGGGTCAAAATCACTTTTGAGGCCATGAACTCTGAGAGAATCACTGTGCATGATAGTCTATAAAAAATGAAATGTGGTTTTACAATAAATACTTGTCTGCTTATTATTGTTCTCTCATATTATAATTGGAAGTTGCATTTGCCAGTTATTTGAAATTCTGAATCAAAACACGAAAAAATATATTGAAAGCATAATAAATACTCATTAGTAGCAACTTATGTTGGTTCTTTATCTAACAACAAATGAAGATGAAATCTTATCCCTTTCCATCGTCCATCTTTTGTAAACCATCTCCCAAATATTTTTTTCCTAATGTTCTCACTCATTTCATCTATAATGTTTATTCATGATATTTTATCTAACAAAACTTATGATACTTCTTTCATGATAATTTTCATTGATTTTCCAAATATTGCTTCTGCCAGGCTCCTGAACTACAGCAGCACAGATGGTGATATCAATATCCTGCCCTTGCTCAAGAAAATAATTAGGCATGGCACACCAGTCTGGGTTTTCAGGTGAGATCTTTTACCATGAAAGCACATCTTCCCAATGTTAATGTTGCATACTCGATCTGAACATCTTTGCTTGATGTTCTTGTAACTACAGTGGTGACCAAGATTCTGTTGTGCCACTCTTGGGCTCAAGAACACTTGTACGGGAACTAGCCCATGACTTGAATTTCCGTGTAACGGTTCCTTATGGAGTTTGGTTTTACAAAGGCCAGGTAATCAAAATTCCTTCGTTATTCTCCGGCACATCGAATCCACATTGACATTGGATTGATATGTACAATGTGAATTACATGGAAATAGCGATAAACAACATTGTTAATTTGTGTTTTTCCTAAGAAACAGATACTTTAGTGTTGTTTTTTGCAATTGATCCACTCATGCACATGCATATATTCTTGATATTTCTTCAGGCTGGGGATTAATCTACTTGTTGTACTGTAAAATCAAGATTGTGAAGTGCAAATTTGCTTTATTTTCTTAAAATTTTCTGTATCACTATTTTGATTATTTTCTATACTGCTAGTTCCATTTCTTATGATCTACTTGTGCAAATGTTCCTCTCAAAAATGAGCAAATGTATTGATGTTCTTTCTTCTCATCGTGGCAAGGTCGGTGGCTGGGTAACGGAATACGGGAACCTACTGACTTTTGCAACTGTAAGAGGTGCATCTCACATGGTTCCATATGCACAGCCAGCTAGAGCTCTTCGCCTGTTCACTTCATTCATTCATGGCCAAAGGCTGCCAAACTCGACACATCCTTCGATTAGTTAAATGGAAATCTGGTGGTTTTCGGCAAGCTGATGAAGGAAGCAGGCAAAGTTTCTGAATTTGTTCCATGCATTTGTTATTCATAGGCAAATAGCTAGCAATAATGAGAATACTGGTTTCTTATTTTAAGCAAGTTGTTGTATTTGTTTCTTGTAGGCAAATATGGTTCTAACACTGTCAAACATATTGACTTTATTTGAGATTGCTTTCCATTTCTTTGTGGAACTTCTTGGATTTTCTTCCTGATGTTTAGTTGTATAGAGATGTAGAATAGCAGGAAATGAGCTCCATTGATACTGAAACAAATTGCAGTAGCAATAACTACAATAAAACCATAAATCTCAGTTATTTACGATCAACTATACGAATCTCTTATCGTCATTGAAATATATAAAAAAAAGTTATATATTTAGTTAAGTTTGAAATATTTATATTTATATTTATATTTATATTTATATTTATATTTATATTTATAATTTTTATTTTAAAAAATCAAGTCTTTTTCATCACTTCTCATACCATTAACATTAATTTCTTTTTTTCTTTTATTTTTTTACTATCGTCTCCTAAAATGCTTTTTTCAGAACATTTGAATGAAAAAACACTTCTAACTTTAAGCTTTAAATAGTAGTGAAACCATAGATAAGGGAACATATTCTCTAATTGACTAAACACTCATGTTTTGTTTCCATAAGTATAATAATATTAATGTCATTAAAATGATTGACATCATGAAAGATTGAAGATTCTCATCATATTTAGTTGTTCACAAATAAAAGTATTTTTTTTATTATCTTTTCTAATAATTCTACATATTCATTCATTCATCTTGATAATATAAATTTTTTAGATATTAAATAAAAGTCAAACTTTCATCAAGTATAACTTTATTAATTTTACAAATCGTTTTATCTACCTTTCTAGTAAGAAAGAAATATAGTTGACTGTAGTTGTGACCAATCTTATAAGTAATTAATTTTTTTTAAAAATGAATATTCATAATTATAAGATCATACTAAATTACAAAATCTAAAATCATACCATCATTTTTATTTCCTTCTTTATAACCAAAGCCCTCATTCACCTATTTATATTAATCATATGTTTTCTTTACATGATCATTTATATCTCCTTCGATCATAATTTTTTAGTTATTATAAGCTTTCCCAAATTTTTTTTTGGTTTAATCATTCAATCTGACCTGAAGAGCATAAGCACTAATGACTTTCAAAGCATCTTGTTCTCTCATAAATTTTAGAACTATAATTTTATTTTTAAATCTTTATATCTATAATATTATTCTTAAGATCCTTATCAATAATAATTTTTACTCTATTTCTATGTTTAACTTTTCTAGTATATCAAAATTTAAATCCAATACTATCAATATCTCTAGATTTTTTTATCTACCCACTTAGTCTTGTGTAAGTAAATAATATTTATTTTTCATCTAATCATAATGTCTAGCAATTATAATCCCTTCCTTAAAAGTGTTTCTATATTCTCAATTGCTTACCTAACCTTCTATTCTTGGACTAACTTCTTTACTTTCATTAATCCAAAATAATAAGATAACTCCTACCTACTTGGCACCACATTTAAGCATCAATGTGATGGGCGCTTTCGAGCAACCTCCTAGCTTATCGTTTATAATTCGGGACACCTAAATTATTTCTGGATGACAACCAAGCTCTATACTAAAATGGATTAAAATCCATGTTCATGAGATCTAACATAATTTTACACTAATTATCCAGTAGCAAAGATATTTAATTTTATGATTAATATTATCATTCATAAATTATTTATATGACATAAAAATAAGATAGAATCCAAGAATGAGAGATTTTTAATATTTCTATGCAAGTTTCACATTTCTTGAGGAAAGGTGTCATGTGACAGTTAACTTTGGTTGATAAAAATATTAATAAATTATAATAAAATCTTGAAGTCGAATTCTGTGTTCATCACCTATCTTTTCTTTTATTAAAATAAAGCAACAACAACAACAGTGTTAATTGCAAGTGCCTTTAATTTTGTTAAATCTGGACATAAAGCGTACCTTTCAAATTATTTATGATCACCCACAGCTGCAGGAGATTACCATTTCAAGTGAGAACCAAACTTTGGAACCATTAGTTTTGTTTTCTTGGAGAAACAATTGATAGATACATCATCTATTGATTCATTCGAATCAGATAATGCTTCTCTAGAAGAAACATTTTCGTGGTTAGAATAACCTATGAGACCTAGTAGCAACCACATGCTCACATTAATAATCAGTAGGTTCCTTCCTCTTATGACTGATGATTGCACAGTCCTTAAGAATTCATATCCTTAGGATTACTTGAGGTGGAGATCTGAAGCCATTGCGTGGATGATTTAGAATCTCTCGTCACCTCGAAGTCATTATCGGAGGCAGTTATCATCGATGGAGGGAAGGAAGGTTGATGAGCAGTCAATGGCATCGAATGCAGATATTAATTGCACCACTTGTTATTTGCCGTCTTAATGCAAGTAAGCTGATTGCTTGCTTGCTTCCACCAATGACGTGGACGTTGCCTCGGTCCAAGTCTGTTTGCATGCATGCCCACGCTGGAGCGCTCTGTCTGACGTCACTGTGGAATCGAAGCTACCTCAAGAACTCCAAAATATTTGGTCAACGCCCTGCAGGGTGATGTGGCGTTGTGAGCTTCATCTCCTTTTTCTGGGAACTGACAATAGATAGGCACAAGGCAGATCCATGTGCACCATCCGATTGACTTGGCATGCCAGCATGCTGTTTGACTTGATTCCATTTCTTGGATACAGCATGCGTTTCACATCCAAGTGGGATTAATTCCTGGAGAGGGGAACCAAACATTGTGTGATACAGAATAATTAGATTGGCATGGAGTGAAATGTAGAATTATGGTGACTACTCTCTTGCAGCACCCAAAGGACACCTTCTCTATATCATTTTGGCTTCAGAAATCATAGTAATAGACTGTCAGAGGTAAGATTTGGAAGATGGTCTGAACTCGTTTCGTTTGCTTCCAGCACAAGCGCATGGCGCCGTTCCAAGTCAATTGCTTTCCGAGATGGAGAGAACCTCTTATTCTAAGCTTCACAGTCATATTCCTAAACACGCATGTCCCGATTAATTCCTCTATAAATACCCACAGCCTTTGAACTTGGCCTCCACTGCACGACTCGAATCCATTTCCGTCTATTCTTCTTCAGAATGCCTCGCTCTCAGAAGTATGAATGTTCATACTGCTCACCACCACAACCATCCCCACCACTGCTGCCACCATCACCGCCTCCACTGCCGCCACCTCAACCACAGCCGCCATGTAGTCCACCGCTGGCACCAAAACCACCACCATATAGTCCACCCCTGGCACCAATAGCACCACCATGTAATCCACCCCCGGCACCAACACCACCACCATATAGTCCACCCGTGGTACCAGCACCACCACCATATAGTCCACCCGTGGTACCAGCACCACCACCATATAGTCCACCGCCGCCAGGACACACGACGGTGATCGTGGTGTCCGTTTGTCTCGGCGGGCTATTCTTCCTCGCATTCCTGGCTGCTGCACTCTTCTTCTACAGGAAGAAGAAGAAGGAGATAGTTGAGGAGACGGAAGTTGTCGATGTCGTGGAGCATGTTCACGTCCAAGAGGCCATCGTTCCGGGGCCGTGTGGCCCTGAAGTGGTGGTCCTCTCCGTCGACGAAGATATCGAGATCAGAGAGGAGGTCAAGAAAACTGAAGTCACTTAAAGAAGATTCTTGCACCACCCCAGAACAGACTACAACTACATTTCGTAGCCACACGACAAGTCACCAGGGATAGAAAGGCTCATTGGAAGCTTGCATGGATTGGCGTTCTCTCAAGTTCCAGAAAAGGGTTTGCACGCGTGTTTAGTGTGTGTAAGTGTTGTCGTTTAAGCTTGCATCGGTTAATGCTGTTGTTCTAAGTTTCAGAATCAACTCAAATCTCCTATAAATAATAAAAATCAAAGAAGAAAACGTCATGTTTTAAATGATTGATTGATTTGTTTTGTATGACACCATCTGCAAGTTGAGACAGCCACCAATTGCAACAAAGATCCTGTCATCTTTTGTTCTCACCTGTCTCTCAGAATCCAACCCATAATATCTCACTTAAAGAAGTTTCTGCTAATTTATCTCCGATGAGCAAGGCAGTAATATGAGAAGCGATTTGTAAGATACCTGTAACCCTAACAGTTAACAGTGTACGTAGTGTGCCCTATCTGATGTTGAAGCTTTGGATAAGATCATATTTGACAGTAAAACACTTACAGAGACCTCTCAACAATTTTTTGTCCATCAGCATGAAACATCCTAAGAAAGCTGCTTTCACACTTCGTCGAGTCATATTGCGTTCAAAGTTGGATGACCGTAAGTTGTGCCGCATGCATCATAATTAACATATATTCATGTAATGAGGGTATAGGGTTCAACTTATCCTTCGATCATTGAATAAGGAACATTATAACCGAGTACGTTGAACAATGACTTGAGTGATTATTGACTTGTTGACTTGGTATTAGATCATGGTGTTTGCTTCATTGCTAACAACACAAAACAATATGTTTGGACTTAATTCGATTAATCAGCTTCACTATTTACGACACCCAAGTCAAACTTATTTTTCTTTTCTCATGAAAGGAACATTTCCATTAACACATGTGAAGTGGGTTTACAAACAAAAAACCTCAAATGCTTTCATCTTTCTGTATCGATCTTTCTTTCTCTATGCGTGTGTATATATATATACATATATATTACGCTAAGTTCTTCGCCATCATCTTAGCTCTGATTCCTTGTGGTCGTGGAGATAGTCATCCTCCTATAGAGGCTGACAAATGAGACATGTAGCAGTGCAAGGATGTCTCGCGGAAGAGTCACCCAATAAGGCAGATATAGAAACGCAAGGATGTCCCACTGCACAAGAAATCCAATATAGGATTGAGATTGACTTGTATTTTTTGAATTCTTAATTTACCACTGATATATTTTCTATTTAGAGTACAATTTGTTTGGCAAGTTTGATTAGTCAACATGGATTTTAGTTGATAAGTTATTTACTTGATGAAAAATGAGTGTAATGAGGGTTGAAACATTTTTTGATGACTCTAAATTTTTTTTTCTCTGATAGATTTGAAAAGACTGAAAGAGATTTGAGGGTACAAACTCAAATCCGATAGACAAATGATTTGTATGTACTATTCTGAGTTTGCCTAATAAATTGTTCCTTCTTTTAATTTATTATCTTAGTATCAGTTCTTTCCTACAATAATAGTATTACAGTTCATAAATTGAAAACATAATAAAAAATCATGTTGAATGCTTTCACAAATTTCAATCATAATAATTTTGATAAGAATAGCAATTCATTATGTGATAAAGGAGTACAAAAAATATTCTTATTAACAAATCCGTTGAATAATAAATATTATTTTTATTTATATATCATGCATACTACACATAATATTGTTAATAATGCGATTGATGAGAGTCAATCTTGGTACAACCAATGGTGTTCTAATTGTCAAAGCATCTATCTTGATCTTAGCATTTCTTGATCCCGTGTTCCGAATTAGTTTAGGTGTTCCAACTCAGTAAAAGGATCTGAAATTGATGAGATCATGATAAAATTTGATGTGACAGATTGTAGAATTTATTGCTCCACACAAAATTTGAATACATTTTTATTGAAAAAATATTGAAACGAAATAATTATTTTTCCTCTTAATATATCAAAATAAGTTTCTCATCAAAATATCAACTTCTTACCAAAAATAAATGTTAACCAGCTAGAATAATGAATAAATCATAAAATGAGACACCGAATTTTTACGTGAAAATTTTTTAAAAAAAATTTACGGGACCGTAATCCACTTCAAGCCTCCACTATCATCAATAATAATGATAATATGTTTACAATAAGTCTTCTCTAGAATAACTAGAGAATCACAATAATATCAAGAACACAAATATTGACTTGATAATATATCATCATCATATTTTATAATATAGCACGATCTTTATTGTCCAGTCGAAGCCCACCTATGGGCTGGACCGAACAGGTTTATAGATTTTACTCCCCACTTTCCACTCTTATCCCCTCATCAAGCTTCGACAGATCAAATTATTTCTGAACCGAAGTGGCATGCATAGAAGTTTCCCTGCAATGGCTTTCTGGTGTTTGGAAGTGTTGCTTGTTGCTTCAGCCATGACAACATTTTGTGTTCATTTCCACCGTATTTTCATGGTTTGTTTTCCTTTTTTTCAGACTCACGACATAGGTTAGATTGCATTTGTCATAGCATGTTGGACCATGCTGTATCTGACACTATATATTGTTGCACTATCTATATACATAGAAATACTTGTTATACAATAATCTAATATCTGTATTGTTACATTATAAATTCACCTATTGACTAAATTTTAGATATAATTTTGAACATGCTCAATTGTATATCATATCTCTTAAGGGATCATTACAATCAAAGCACATATTTTTTCGGTTGTCCATAATCGAAACTAAGCTATTTATCTCAACATTTGAATCCCAACATTACATATGACAAGTAGTTTCCAGAATCATCCCATATTTCATATTTGACTTGCTATTATTCATTAATAATAAATACATTTGTTTATAAGATTTGGTGTGCAATGATGTTGAATATTAATCTAAAAGAAAGGGGACCATCTACAAAAATTCATAGTTAAATGGAAATTATAGAACGCCAACAAGTCTGGAGAGCTGGCAATAAGAAAACAGCTACATATGCCTACTAATCTTGCTGATCATTGTGTTATATAATATATGAATTGTAGCTTACAAAGCTTGGTTGGCTGGTCACATCAACTGTGGATAACGCAAGAAACAACTTGACATGTTGATCCTTATCTTCCCAGATTGTGATGTCAGATAAATTGAGCTCCTAGATTTTTTTCTTACACGTCTTGCATCTGGTGTTTGCACCTTCAGTCAAATGAATAGAGGAACTAGAATTTGATGGGGAGTAATTTCATACACTCGGCTCTTTTGTGTTTTTGTCAATGTGGCTATGTATGATTCAGGCACCATGAAATCCCCTTGTCAGCTTGCCCCATCATTAAGGTATGTCATTTGTTTATGGGTCAAAGTAGCTACGCCATGGAAATTTCTGCCAAGATATCATTGTCGTGGTCAGTGGTTCCTCTTTCCTTGGCCTCCAAGTTATACTACTTGGTCTTTGGTCAAAGACAGTGCTCTTCCATGAACCAGGAGGCATCTCCGTGCTCTGGAGAAAGTAAGTGGAGAGTATGATGTACTTTGTCGTCTATAGAAAGCCTCCGAGTTAAACAAGAGACACGAGTTCTCATCAGAGTTGTAGCCATGGCCTCTAGCTTTTCTTGCATGCCTGTGCTCCACAAGGTCTTCCCCGTGAAACCATCGGCGCAAGCATCGAAGGGAGAGGCGAGTAAGAAGACCGAGGTGAACGAGGAGAGACAGCAGCAGCAGCAGAAGAAGAAGAAGAAGAAGAAGAAGAGCAACCTGGAGCAAGCTGCTTTTACGACACCGTACTTGCCATTTCACATGCGACCGGGGCTTCGTTGAGCCACGGACGGCCGGCGGGGCGGCTGTGTGCTAGGAATAGGGATGGACGATATCTTGTGCTGATTCCTTTGTTCGTTCATATTTCGATTAGTAATATTCCATGTAGCAGTTGCTCCACAAGAAATATATCTTCATCGTAGAGAGATTCCGGCGTCCTTCCTTCTTCTACTAACCAGTTGTTAGAAAGATCCGAAAGACGATGGATTCCTCAAAAAGAGAAAGCCGGAACGACGGATTTCCCATTATATATATTTGAGATTGGTGCAAGAACCTTATGTAAAGATCATCACGTAGTATCAATCTCCGTCTCTCTTTCTTGAAGGAAGAGGATCAATCAACCTATTTGCAACTGGAACACTGGAGAACCAATCTTGTTTTTATCAGCTCACGGTCTTCATCATATTGTATGAATCGTAAACTGAACCGATTATGAATCGGAGTCAGAACCGATGGTTTCGATTCTATGATCGAAAAAAATATATATATTATATATTAATAAAAATAATAATTTGATTTTTGTTATTTTTGGTTCTGAGGAAATCAATCATTATGATAGAATCAATCATAGAATCAAAACCGTCCTTTCACAATCATATGGTATGGGTTATATTGAATAGAGACATTATGAAAAAAAAAAGAATATATAAAATCAAATGGAACCTTTTAATTGTGAGGATTTATGTGGAAAATAGATATATGTGAAAAAAAAAAAAAAAGTAATTGCGTGAGGATTTATTATCAGTGACTATTTTATGTCTACTTCAGACTTTTTGTCATCGAAATAGTTAAATGACTATGAAACAATACATATATACTTAAATGACCTTTTAAGAAGAATATCTTCATCTTTATAAATAGATACAAATTCACAGTATAATCTACAGAAAAATAATATTGTATACTTTTCAGACCTTCTTACAATAAGGGTCAACTAACTACATGCTAATGTTATCACTTAGGTTCATAGTGAGTGCATGAAGCAGATTCTTTTGACTCGTCTCTGAGCCACAGCTCTTCCATCTGGTTTGCGGCCAATTTCTTCTCAGCTCATTGACATGTAACACTTATCTTTTGACTCTTCTTCGTCCCTACTTCCGTCTTCTGGTTCTTGGCTACCAAGTAATATAAGACGAGTTCCTCTTTGACCGTGATGATATCTGTTGACATGCGGCGCACAACCTTCGCCACCAAGCAAATTAAACCTCGGTATTAATAGACCACCAAGACCTCACAAATCTGAAGAAAAAGAAGAGAGTTCAAAAGAATAGCTAGTCCGGATGGGGTTTGGTTCTTCTGTTCTTGCAGTTTTCTGCAAGGCTTCACCAATGAGATCACCAACCGCGACAGTCGACGGAGTTGGCGCTGGCTTCAACCACAAACTAGAGAAGAGCAACGGCGTGAAGGAGAAGGAGAAAATAGTTGAAAGGGGGGAGCTGAAGAAGAAGAGACAAGAGGGTGCTGTCTTGGTGGTGCCTACTTTCCCCTACCAGTCTCGGCCGTCTCTTCTGTAACAAGATAGACACGGCTTCAATGGCATCTGACGAATGCTCATGAAGCTCATCTAAATCATGGAAGTTCTTTTAGTCATATATATATATATATATATATATATATATATATATATATATATATATACAGAGAGAGAGAGAGAGAGAGAGAGAGAGAGAACACAAAATCTGTGTATTATGGACACAGAATTTTCTGAAATTGCTTAACTAGTCTGTAAAAATAGGGTGCTGTCTTTATAAGATGCAGAGCTCGTTTGCTGACTACGTGTGCTATGTTAGTCAATCTCATTTTTCCAATTCAAAAAGTTTGTCCTGTTCTCCAATCTTTGTGGGTATCGATTAGGGTTTCTTTGGATAGATGTGATAGAAGATAAGATTTCTCTAATTATACGAGGAAATCTTTATAAATAAAAGAGAGATATTTTAATATATTTAAGCTTTTTCACTTTTTCAATAAATAATTATTTTTATCTTCTATTATTTTCATCATGGTATCAGAGCAGAGTAGTGAGAAAGCGAAGCTTCGCTCTTGCCTTCGGCATTAACGTCGTTGAGAAAAGTAAAGCTTTGCCCTTGTCGAATGTTGATTTCCCAACAATCGACGAACTTAAGGAGAATGAAGGACGAACTTAAGGGGAACGAAAGGAACGCTTGTGCCCTCACAGTAACAACAATCACAGTAGCAGCGACTCCCGCTCGTAAACTATTCTTTACATCGATCCAAGATTGATATTCTTGACAAGAACACCATCTTACAGGGGCATGATAGAAGAAAAGATTTTTCCACCTATATGAGAACCTTTCTCTGTATAAATAGGAGAGGAACATATTAATGTATTTAAGTTTTATTACTTTCTTTAATAATTTTTTTTTAATAATTATCTATCTTCTATTATTTTTATCAATGCTCGACGTACTTTTGTGTCCAATTAGAACACCCATCGATAGTCCCACCTGATTCCCTCCGTCGGTGGTCCATATAGTTGACAAGAACAAGAATGGTGATCCTCTCATAACCTTAGCTTTTGTTGGAGCCATGTGAAGCAAGTTAATCCACCGGGATTGCGTGTCGTCTTTGAATCATTTGCAGCCTTTAGATCAGTGACTTCAAACCCACCACTCTACATGATTCTCTAATGAAGTCAAAGAAAAAGAAAGCGACAATGACATTCGGTACTGTTTCTTTAGCCGTGGAGATGGGAAGATAAGGTTCTGCACTCGTGACTTCCAAACCCCATGTTCTATGTTAGTACTCCTTCGCCGCCAAGAAAACTTGGTCTTTGGGAACTTTCGAGCATCAGGATAACATGCATACGAGTCTTGAGTCGTCATCTTGTAGAGGGAACGCCAGCGAGCTATAACTCGTGGCACCGTTCTTGTCTTATTCATGGAGTACACTCGCCATAAATTAATCAATCACAGTCAACAAACGTGCTCGACGAGGAGCTCGACTGCTTGCTGAGCAAGTTTCTCAGCTAGAAAAGGACTCGCGAACACGCACTCCTCAGCATAAGTTGCAGAAGTTGGTCGAGAAGCAAAAACCGTTTCGAGGAAGAGAAGGGTTCATCGGAGCACTAGAGAGAGATGGCCTTCGGCTGCTCGTGCGTGCCGGTCATCGCCAAGATCTTCCCTGGGAAACCATCGGTGCAATCCTCAAAAGAGAAGGGGAGCAAGAAGACGGCGGAGGAGGAGATGAACAAGAAGCAGCAGCAGCATCAGAAGAAGAAAAGCAACCTCGAGCGAGCGGCTTCGACGACGCCTTCCCTTCCCTTCCACTCGCGCGCAGGCCTTCTCTGAGAACATATGGCACGCTCTTCATGTGGCGTTTGGAAATCATTTCTGTTGCACTTGTTCGTATATTGCTTTCTCCGGCCATAAATTAGTTCTATGACCTCTAATTGATACTTGACTGCATATAAGATTGACGAGGAAATCTCGCTAGTTTGTCATAGTATCAAAACCCTTACCTTGGAGCAAAGACTTACCATTACTTTCTCGTTATCTAACCTCTCGCGACACCTCCAAAGTCCTTGAGCTCCACCACTACCGCACTAGCTCCAACGAGCAACAACGCCACCACTCCCAAGTGATCATCCTCACCAAGTGGACGCAGCCCTGTTTCGCTGGTTTGGTTGGTGGTGTTTCTCAGTAAAAATCACAGCCATCTCTCATTCGGTAGAGAACTGTTGCAGCTCTCTGATCTCTACCACACTGTAGCTTTCCCTCTCCGATCGATCGTTGCTCGAGATCGACGGTGGAGCGCTCTAGAAGGTGATCACTGGGCCACCTCGTCGACCTTGTCGAGGATCACCTGTGTAGAAGCCCTTATCAAACGTTGTAACTCCGGCTCTCTGATCTGCATCTAGAACTCTACACCGAGTGCAAAGTTGGCCCACTTGCCTAGTTGCAGAGCATTGTCCGGCTACCTCACTCTGTCGATCGTTGTCCTCTAACCAAGTGGTTGAGGGCGTTCGCTGGGCTTAGTCTGCACCGCAACAATGCCCCAAGAAGTAGCACGGCCATCTCTGCACCTTGTCATAGCCATCTTCTCCACCCATCCTTACAGTAACAGCACCATTTCCCCATCTACTTGGTAACAAACTCTGCTCATAGTTGCTGCTGATTTGACCGACGAACCTCTTCAGAGTAGCACTCGTGAATGCAGCACTAGAGGCGCTACAACAGGGAGACCGATCATAGTAGATGAGATCCTATTTTACTTATAGAGAGTATGTGAGGACTACAGTGAGTGAACAGCACAAAGCAGTAGCGAAAGAAGACGGTCATCGTTCGTCGAGGAGGAAAGTCTTGATCTAATCAACGTCACCGGAGGCGGCAGATCCAGGCCGGACTAGAAGTTCCTTTCAATTCTGTCGTGGGAAGGAAGATGATGTAGCGCTTGCAGCACCTGTGCTTCCCTTAGGAGCATTGTCCGTAGGGAAGAGAGAAAAGAGAGATGTTGCATTGAGGGTAAGGGGTCACCTTGCACACGAACATAGGTTGTTGATCGTCGAACACCCACTTAGGAGAGGAGAGGAGGAACAGGGGAAAAAATCTTCTAGGAGAAGGGACGACCGAAAGGGCGACAGAGCTCAAGGGGGAGGAACCTTCAGTAGTGGAAACTTTGCCGGAGGAAGCAACATATACATCTTCAAGTCTCTTTCTATCACAAAGAAAATATATTCAAGATTTATTATCAAAGATAAACATGTAAGATGCAAAAGATATTATAACTCCCCTCTCTACTAGTGACACAAACTATGTGATAGAAATCCTGCTATGAAATCCACTCAATACCAACATCTGATATCTTAAAGGGACCCTCAATTATGGCATCTTTCTCCGTAAATATTCTCCACTTCATCTTCATACCTTTGCCGATACTGATTGGGTAAGAAACTTTGATGATAGAATATTCACATCGGGGTATATTGTCTTTCTTGGAGTTAACCCAATCAATTAGAGTTCTAAGAAGCAAAAGACAATCACATGGTCCACAACTGAAGTTGAATATCATGTCATCACCACCACTATGGAATTCAATTGGGTCACAAATCTACTTAAGGAACTTAACATCGATTTTACTTTTATTTCTATAATATATTATAATAATATCGAAGCTACTTACCTATGCCCCAATCAAGTGTTCCATTCCCGCATGAAACATATTGTCATCGACTTCTACTTCATGCGAAATCAAGTTGTCCGACATCAACTACCTGTTTCTCACGTACATACGGTTGATCAACTATTATACTCACTCACGAAGTCTCTCGCCTGTAAACTATTTTCATTACATTGGTCTAAAACCGACATTTTTGATAGGATCACCTTACGAGGATATGATAACATATAAGATTTTTCCAACTCCCGAAGGAAATATCACTATTTTGTTGAGAGAAATCCTCCCTTTAGTATCCTACTCTAGTTTGTCAATAATTTCATAAATTTTTTATAATAGCTTTTAAACCAAAGAATAACGAATGACTATACTCCATTTGCTGCACCCACTGACGTGAGAGCAGCATTAAAATAAAATCACTAAAGAACTTAATTTGTCCCTTAAATTACTTTCTTTCTAATATCAAGTAACAGCGATACAGAGAAGATTGATTGCTAATTGGTTCAGGGATATAGATAAGAACTTACAGTAACGCCAGAAGTGGAGAGAACACTGGCACTTGTATTTTATGTTTTTAATTAGATTGATTTATCCTGTGATGAAGTTTGGTTGAGTTGATTTATATCGAGTTTTAATTAATATTTTATGTTTTTAATTATCTTTTGGTAGGTTTTTTTTAAGGAAAAGAAAAGAGTAATATTGGCCAAATATTCCGTCGAAAGATTCATTAATTTATTGGTAATTCCAAATATTTGGGAATTTATTTCTTTGTTTCAATTGCTAAGTATTTTTGGATTCCTAGCTCGGATCTCCCGCGCCAACGCCACCGTGACGGACCCCTCCCAGCTCCGCCAATAGCTCCACCAGCGGCGACGATCCGGCAGGAACCTTGGCTCGGCCAGCGAGGGCGATCCCCTCCGGTGCTTCCACGGTGAGGCTGAGCCCCCCTGCCGCTTGCCGCAGGCGTCAGGATGGAGATGTGGAAGGAGATCGGGGCCGCCGGGCGGAGCGCGGCTGACGGTGATGGATCAGCGGCCACGGCAGATGGGGAGATGTCGTTGGAGGACTTCCTGGCCAGGGCGGGGACGTTGTGGTTCCTTCCTTAGCGAAGTTGCAAGCGGGATTTCGCCTGGATCCTGTAATCGCCGACCGGTTTTCGCAGCAGGAGCGGTGGAGAATCCGATTCCAGGGTTTGGGAATGGAGTGGAGGGTGGATAAGGCTGCGTTGCAGAGGCAGAAGGGGATGATGAATCAAGAACAGAGTCAAGCTGCCAGGTCCAGGGAGAGAAACAGGTCGGTAAAATATCTTCTTAGACTTGATTTGCTGGTATGGCCGTGAATTGTTTGTTTAGCAAGATAAATTCTGCGGGCATCTTCGCAGGCATACACTGTAGAGCTCGAATCTTTGATGTTGCGTCTGGAGGAGGAAAATGCTATCAATCTTCTGAGAAGAGGTATTTTGCTTTTTGACAATGTGAGGTCCTTCTAGGTCTAGATTTGATGATGAATCAGAAATCTCAAAGGGCTTTTGTTTTAGTTTGATCATCTTCATTATTAATGGTATTGTATTACTGCAATAACATCAAATTCTGGCTAAATGTGATTTTGTGGACATGAAACATCGGATATCTATCCTTTTGCATGTTGAGTTAACATCTTTCAGGAGAGAAACCTGACTTAATGAAGAAATGCACCATCCCCTAGTGTCCGGTCAAAGCAATTTTAAGTTTTCGATATCTAGAAAAAGAACAAAATTCTACTTAGGGCATGAAGATGTGATCTTTGCTGCTTAGTAGAACACAATTGTTCATTTTAAATTGGCATTTCACTTCTCTGTGACATAAGGATCTAATCCTTCTCTCTTTGCAGAAGCAGCAGCATAGGTTGATCATTTTAGAAAAGAGAAATACACAAAGAATGAAGCTTCGACATCCTAATTCTTTGGGGGTGGCTGCATGAATCTTTGAATACCATTCTCCAGTCATCCTGCATGAATGATCTTTGACATCCTATTAAGGACAATATTTCTGCACAAAGTAATAATAAGCAAATATTTTTTCACAATGTTTTTGTAGGTATCCTACTACTAATCACTAATTTTAAATGATTAACTTATCTAGCTCTAGCATCTGCAAGTCTCCTTTAAACATTTTGTGCCCTTTGAAACAATTGTTTGTTCATCTTATGTTGAGTATTTCTTAATCTATCTGTTCTAGGAACACCGATAGCCACAATCTAGTTTAGACCATGCACCTCTTTGCATAGTGCATTGACTGGTCTGGCACCAGGATCTCAACTAGATCCAATCTTTTTTTTTTTTCAGATTAAGGATTTAATATCATAGATTAATTTTCAAACCTCTAGATTCAAAATCCAAACATAGTTTGCATGCTAAATAATTTATCTGTTGCCTGAAAGCATGAATATTATCGATTCATGATATGAAATTTCATAACAATTAAATGTAATCAACAATAATCAAGTTTAAAACATGAAAACATATGCATCACATATTTTTCTTTCCAGGTTAAAACTAAAATGAAATGACTATAAATTATAAGAAACATAATCAATCAGTAATTAAATTATTTAAACCATGAAAACAGGAAGAATCCTACAGGATTCCTAAAGGCGATCACCGCCCTCTTCTCTTCTTTTACAGTTGATTTCCTTGATGAGAAGACGAAGAGGAGGAGAGTTTACTAGGGATTATACGGGGAATGAGGGTGATGAAGTCGGGGAACTTCTAAATTAATTAGGTCAAATCTAATACATATTTTGGTTTTTCAAAGTAGGAAGTAATCGTGGATCATCTGGTGAGACTGAAATAAATTTGGAGGTTACCTACATATTCTTGGGAGCATCGAGGGACTTTATTCCTTTGTTTGTTTCTGAACAACGCATGTAATTAGATTTATTGTGTAATTGGTATTCAAACATTTGTCTCTTGTCAAGATAAATCTAAATCATGAATTTTCTAGGTTTAACTATATATGACCTTTGCAGCTTATGCAGAATCTAATCCCAGTCACCGAGAAGAAAAAACCACCTCGTGTTCTTGCAGTGGTAGAAAGAGGTGGAGACTCATGAAAGAATCATTCATCTAAAAAGTGGGCCTCTCTTGCTTCCAAAGCAGAGGATTGTTTCTGACAGGTCGAACCTGTCTTCTTTATGAGAGGTCTATGCTTGATATTACTGTTTCAGAGGTAATTACCATTTTTTGTGCATATGCAAATTTCTTGAGACTGCTGTTTGCATTCTTTGATTAAGGGTGGAAAAAGGAAAGAAAACTTAAATTTACTTCTCTATTATACAGAAATGGCTTAGTATCCCGATACCTCATTTGTTCATTGCTTTCGTCAATCTTTCTGTCGTCGGAACCTTTTTGGATCATATGATGAGAACATTGTTGCAATTGTCATCTTCCACTTTTGTAATTGATATGATTTCTTTTTCAATTATACGAACGGCAATGCACTAATCATTCCTCATTGTAGTTGTTGTTCTGTCTTATCTTTGTGACTTGCTTCGGCTGTAATTACAGGTTCAAGAACCATGGCACAAGAAAAGTGATCTCGAAGTCCCGGCATCAGATCTGGAAAGTGATGCCGACTTGACTCCAGGGACCAAATACCAGAGGGATGCAAACAAAGAACCCATCACGCCTCTCCTGTGCGCTGTCTTCTTCCTCTGTCCGAACTGTTTTGGGCTATTCAATTGAATGCCCGAGCTTGATTAAAGTAATCATTGCACAATTAGTGTGTACTAGTTTATTACTGTCTCTAAAAGTATATCACTTTATAATTGTTCTCGCCATCTCAGTTTCTCACCCTACTAACTTTTTTTCTCGTTGCTTTGCAGATTCTTCACAGAGCTCGTCTACCGAAGAGCCCTCCTCTCGCTCGTTGCCTGTCCCCCACTGAAGCCTCGTAGCTATCTGACTGTAAAGTCTGATGACACTAAATGCTGCTCCAATTTGAATGCTTCTTCTTCTAGCTGCTTCAAATCTGCATCTCCTGCTGCTCCGTCTCGGAATCAATCTTACAGCCCCTGCGATGTGGCCAATTCCCTCCGTTTCCTGCCTCCTGCTCCTCTTCTTCCTCCTCCGAACCTCTCAAGCTATGGTGACAGTTGTGGTAGATGGCCTTGCAGAGTGGAAATCTCCCGTAGTTCATGTCGGAGACTCTCTCGGTGAGTGATCAATCTACACCATCATTACTTGCAGAGTAATCCATTAATGGCTCACCCTCTTCTCTCGCTTGTCAACTTTAGTCTTCAAGCACCAGCAGGTGCAGAACTTGTACCTCTTCCGCAACAGAAGGGCCTTCGACCTCTGCAGCTTCGATCAATCTATCCTCATCTACGATGGCAAGGCCTCCCTTTTCACGGTATGTTCATATACCTCTTTCTGATTCATATACTCGCCGGTCCATCTCATCCCATTGTTGTTCCACTGCCAGTGGCGGCCTTCGCGCCCTGGTTATTATTACCTCGCCACCAGAAACAGTTCTCAGAGGAGCTGCGAGCAGGTTGAGAAGGTGCCTGTTAGAGTAGTGACTCCACACCCGTCGCCGGGCTTCCCTTCGCTCCCTTCTCCGGCACCCACTTCCGGAGGAGACATCTCTTCCTCTCCCTCTCCCTCGAACTCGTGGACTTCTGTTAGCTCACCCCGCTCCGGCCCCAGCCCCAGCCCGGCGCCCGTGGACTTTGGCCCGTTGCAGCCGAAGGAAAGGCCGACTCCGGCGGCCACTCCGTCGTCTTCGGTGACCGCGGGTTCGGTCCCGTTCATTAGCAGCAGTCCAGCGGTTCCTCTTCCCGTGGGAGAGACCGATACGGCTACCATCCTCCCATTTCCAACCCCGGGCTCGGAGACTCAGGTGCGTGCGCTATCCTCGCCGGCGCTTTGCTCTTTGAGACCCACCGCATGAGTTGTGCTGCTCTTTGCTTTTACGTCTTGCGCAAAGATGATTGAGGAGTCAATTTTGTTGGTTCTTTTTTTTTTGTTCTCTTTTGGATCAATTGCATGCGATTGCCGCGCAGGTGGTGGGGATGGCGTCGTCGTGCGCTGCAGTGCAGATGTCGCTGCTGATGGTGGTCATGATGCTCTCCCTCGGACTCGTGGTGGACACCAGCCTCCCTTTTGCGGCTTTTCTGTAGCCACAGGCAAACTTCTTGTGTAGTCTTTTTCCTTTTTCTTTTTCCTTTTCCCCTACCTTGTGTTTTGTTCTGCTGATGTGAGGCTTAGAGTTGGGCTTTAGATCTTAACGCATGCATGCATCCCGCCATGGATTCCACGAACTGAGAGCCACCATGCCTTGACTGTCCCTGGCTGATGGTGGTTAGGAACTTGGCTATTTTGACCAGTTTATTGTGGTGGCCATGGCCTCTAACCTTTTCCATAGAGAGGGTAAAGCAGCCCAAATCTTTCGCCGTTTCTTTGTTCTTTCATCTTGTTCTCCCCATTCCGGGATGCAGACCGAGTCGAATTAACACGACAGGCAGCACTAGCCACTGGATGCATGCAGTTGGTGTTTGGCTCCTTTCTTCTCTCTCGCATGCCTCCGTACCTTTCACTGGGGAAGAAGATGCGTGCTGAATCACCTCACTACATGGCCTGTGATGATTAGTGAGATATATATTCTTAAACAAACATAACAGTTCTCTTTATCAGAGGCTAAAAGCATACAAAACTCAAAACCATGTAAATGGTGTTTAATTCTTAAAATGTGAACCAAATTCGACTTAAATTAGTTATGTATATTCTTCTGCTTGAACTGATCTCAAACCCATTTAATGGTGCCAAAACTGGAATAAACAGATTGTCGGTTTCAACGTTCCAAAAAATATGACCTATATGGATCCTAAGATAATTATATATTATCTTCTATAGTTAATTATAATTAAAAAAATAATATTATGATCTTTATACCTAAAGGTAAAATATTTAATCTTAATTTTTCTTACATCGTTAATCGTCGATGAAAAAAAAAAAAAAACATATATTGTCACGTGCACACAAAAAAAGGCACAAATGAAAAGAATAAAAATATAATTTTATTATTTTTAAAAGTATTGAATTTATATCAACTTTTAGCCCAAATCGATTTCTTCTTTCTCTCATCTTTCCAACCTACTTGCCGGTTGCACTCGCTCGACCCCATCTTAACGAATAATTATGATTTTGCTTTATCGTCTCCCTCGATCGACAAGAAGGAGCGGAAACCATAGCAAATAAAACCCAGAATAATCACACCCGCATTCTGATCCTCATCCTCCATAGATCTCTCCTCCCGGGCTTCCTCGTCCTCCTGTCAGTGCCTACTTTCCCCTGCATTAGACCCAGCTCCACCCTTGCTTGTATTACTCGCCCCCTCCCCCCACACCCCCCTGCAGTGAAGGGGACCGCCAATGGATCCTATCTGCCGACCTCTTGATCCTTCCCTTCTTCTACCTCTTTGCCGTCGTCAGCCACGCTCACCTCCTCTCCCACTTCGATGCCTCTCGACCTAAGGCGTTCGACCTCGTAATAAATGCCAGCCCATCCGGATCCACGTCTTTGAGTTCCTTAATAAGGGGAGGATCCCTTTCAATGTCGGTGAAGCCCGGGTTGGGCGCATTCGCTGTGGTGCCGTGCCAGAGGAGGAGGTTGGTGTGTCGATTTTGAAGCTTCTAGAGTTTGTCAAGCGCAAAGTGGAGGATGACAAAGGTGCAAATGATCGATAATGGAGGGCTGGGGAGTTTTCCGTTGTGCATGAGAATGACGATCTTGGAGTCTTGCAAGCAGGTGCTGAGGTCGTCTGGGTTCATGTTTAGGGATGATTGTGTTTCCATCATCACTGGTTCATCTGTTTGCGTTTGCTTCTCCTTGCGTGTTCACTCGGTTAGACTCTATCCAACAACTTGTTTTATAGATTCTAATCGTATTAGCAATTTACTATATGTTATAATCATGACATGACAGCTACACAAGAATGAAGTATGCTATTTATTGTGCTTATAGCTGCCAACTATAAAATAAATAATCCCATAGTGATATAAATAAGATTTTTCTCCTAATATGTATAAATAAGAGAGGGACATGTGAATGCATTCAAGCAAAAACTTCTTCAATAAAGCTTCTTCAATAATTCTTCTTATCTTCTATTATTTTTATCATGGTATCAGAACTTTCGTCGTAAAAGCTACTTCTAAACATCTCGATCTAAACATCTCGAAGTAGACCCGTCCCCCCCTCGGACTCTACCGAATCTCGACTTCTTCTCCTACTGTCTCGTGGATCGTGACTCCATCTCAAAGTAGTGTAGCGTTTTCCACGGATGGCCTCCTTCGAAGCTGAACAAGGGCCACCATGTCGTGCACTTTTCTCCTCCCTGTGCCGACGACATTCTTTACTGACGCCCTTCCTCTGCCTCTTCCTGTAGAAGCAAAGCCGACGCAACCTCGCAACTGCTCCCCGGCTAGCGATCTCTCCTCCTCGTTCCCGCATCTCGCTCGAGCGAGAAGTGTCGCTGTAGTAGTAGTGATTTGCTCTTCAACTAAGCTGTTGTCCTCTACTTCTTTTTCCTCTGCTACAGTATTGCTATAGCTTTCTCTATTGCTACAGATTTCTCCTCTATTGTAATCGTCGCCGTCGTAATCGTAACAATAGCAACAACAACAGTAGCGATCTGCTCTTGCCCTACTCACGAAGCCTTTGGCTCATAAACTGTTTGTTTTGTATCGATCCAAGATTGATATCCTTCTTGACAGGAGCATCACGGGGGCATGATAGTAGATAAGATGAAAATCCTCAGAGAAATCCTCCTTCCTAATATGTATAAGAGAGGGACACAGACATATTAATACATTCAAGCTTTATTGAAGCTTCTTCAATAAAACTTCTTCAATAATTCTACTTATATTCTATTCTCTTATCTTTTATTCTTTCTATACGTCGTCAATATCATATACATCATGCCACAAGGAACTATAGCCAACAGTGCAGTAGAAATGGCTCCCATTTTAACCTGTCACAATCCTCGTTCCACCACCGACTACAAGCATGCAAACTGCATATCGAGAAACATAATAATCTGCCGAAAAAATCTCTATTTGTTATTCCTAATCGTACACCAGAATAGCAAGAACCATTCGATTAATCCTGACAATTTTGAAGAAGAATATTCATAAATTTATTTATATATTAGGAAAGCTTCATAATAAAAAAAAATGATGCAGAGATCCATGAAAATAACATCATAAGCATCCATCACTCGGCCGAGTGAAGACTGTTCATTTCTGATCATTACATATAGTTCAATGCATGACTGATAAAACATCAAATTGGTCATCATGCAGCCATTGTTACATTCACCAGAGTCTGAAAGCTATAACATGGTAGAAGTTTTGCTCAATCACATCTTGGCTTCTACCACAACCCATCTTTGTCTTTTTGGTAAATAAGCTTCTCATCTCTTAGCCACATGTGAAAGCTAAAGATATATTATGATTCAACAAATATGCATAAATAAAAAAAAATTAAACACTCACCAAGGTTTCATCATTCTGATAATTCGATAATAAGATCTTTGTCTTTATGTCTTGGCTTCTCTATTCTCATGGTTGTACTAGAACTATTATTGCTTGGGACCATTGTAACACTCTAATCCTTGATACTCGTTGGTGTTGTATCCAATGAGATCCAAGAACTAGTCAACCTCGGTGAACAACATAAGCACTACAAACAACAGAAGTGGAGACACACAAATAACAAGTTTTTCTGATGATGACAAGATTGTCATTGGCCAAGGCGAGGATGACAGGACGACGACGAGCAAGTTCGAAAAGGGGCAACGGGCGAAGAAGTGCCACAATGGACAGGTGAGCAAGATGTGACGGACGAGCAATGAGTGAGCAAGTCTGATGGGCAAGCAAGGTACAACGAATGAGAATAAGTTGGAAAAGGAGATAAAGAAGAAATCGATTAAGGTAAGAAGGTGATATAAATTTAATAATTTAAAAAAAAATAAAAAAATTATATTTTTATCCTTTTTTATTCATGTCTTTTTTGTTTGTACGTGACAACACGTGCGATTTTTTCTATCGACGAAGTTAACGACATAAGAAGAATTAAAGTTAAATATTTTACCTTCGCAAACGTACAAACTTCAATATTACTTTTTAAAGTATAAGGATCAGGATACTAATCATAATTAACTATAGGAAGTAATATATAATTATCCCCCTTGATCCATAACTGTTTAAGAGTATATTACAAAAATATACCTAATTTACAATAGACTGGTTAACATTACAAAGTAACACTACAAATCATAAGAATCAATAAATTAAATATCACTTACCAAGTCACACGACTATATGCTATTACCCATCGAACCTTGTCTCTTTATTCCTTGGCTAAAGAATCAGCTCGGTTATCATTCAATCTCACATAGTCAACTGAAATTGCTCCTTATTTCAAAGAAAAAGTTAATTATTACTACCTTTGGGCATATAAAACTTGATCTCCTATTATATGTGTTTCACTTGGCATTAGAAATAGCACAATGTTGATGAGCAATAGGAAATTCATCTACTCCACAAATGAATGTCTGCAAGTAAACACCTGAGCTGAGCGTGCTCAATTTGCTGCAGTTTGCTTCAGATGGGACTTTAGCCTAACCCTCAAGTTCTTAGAGGATCACGTTCCTCAAATGCTTTGTTTCAGTACAAGTTCTCACAGCAATCCAGTGACAAAGTTTGTCGATGCTGCTGAAGTCAGGATAATGAAGCTGTTGATGAGAGTCCTTTATGTGGTGGCATCTGGCTTTTTTTGGGTATTGTTTCCACTATTTTGATGTTTGTATCAGTTGTATCCCCTGTGATTGGTTTGGCTTGCATTCTGGAAGAGGGAACTTATAGCTAGTTGGTACTTCTTTGGTGTGGGTTATCTCTGTTCTGGTAAGCAATAAAATTATTTTACCTGCCAAAATAAATAATCTGCTTGCAGTATTACACATCAAAAAGCCTCATGAGAAACTCTCTCAAGACAGAAATCACCCAAATCACCCACCTGTTCAAAGAATATATCTCTGAGTGTAGAATTAGGTTGAATGATGAACTGGTGTACTTACTGAAAGTACTTGTATCTGCTAAAAACACCCAATGTCCGCATGATCAACTCGTCGGATGTGCATTTTGTTGTATGTAACACCACCAAAGGTTATTGTGCCAGGTTGGGCACAAGAATCAGACCACCCACCGAATTTGCTTTGGTGAAAGTCCATGTATCTTATCGGCAGCTCAACGTAGAACGGCAGCATAAAGCTAATGATATAATCACTAAAACAGCAACATTTAGATGAAGTTTCTTTAACTATGTAGCTTTGAATCTCCAGCTCTCTTCAGACTACCCAAAATGTGATGAAGTTTCTTTAACTATGTAGCTTCGAATCTCCGGCTCTCTTCAGACTGCCCAAAATGTTATCCACCAACTTTTCCTTCTCATCATTCGGTGATTTCGACACAAAACAATATCGTTTTGTGGGTCTTGCTTTCACTTTTTGTTCATTGATAGGGTTGAGTTCCATGGTTTTGATCTTGGAGCAATCCACCTGACCATCAACAGCCTGAGCTTGATCCTTCTCATTACCTTCCAAACTACCATACCATGAATCAAGGATTTGAAGAAGAGAGCTGTCCTCTCCGCGTCTTTTAGACTTTGATTCCAGTTCACCAGATTGGGAGAGACTATCACCCTCAGAATCAGAAAAATCATCATCTGAAAGAGAAGCCTCATCATAACTCACCTTCTTATCATTCACCTGAGCAACAGTATTACCACCATGATTAACTGTCTCGGACAAAGGGCCTAGCTCCTCCCATGCATAGTCTTCAGCGGTGCTATCACCTTTACTGTCCTTGTTAATGGAATTGCTTTTGTCATCTGGTGAACTATGATCAAGTGTTCCGACGATTGTCTGCTTACTCCAGCTAGAATCTGAGCGGAATCTTTCAGAAGGTATAATAAAAGAGGATTCTATCCTCACCCCAGGCATTATCTGTAACAAAGACGCAAGCTTGGGGTAGCCAAGCATTTGAAAATCCAGAATATAGCCATACTTTTGCATAAATGTTGGTTTGAAGATGCTCATGTTAAAACCTTCAGGATATTCATCAAAAAGCTCAAGCAAGAGTTTGTGGCAATCAGATAGTATTTCTTCTCTGCTTGGAGATGATTTTCTTTTTACATGGGAAAAGTCAACATCAGTTAAGCAAGCTGCAATCAAACTTCGCAGACTTGGATAGCCATAAACAGAAGAAATGAGTTTTGTGTTGAACTTGCTCTCAAAAAGCTTTTGCAAATCCTCAGGTTCAACATCCTCAGGACCCTTATATGCTGCTTTCTGAAACCATGCTTTCAACTCAACAAAATTTTGGGGTGGCTTAGCATCTAAAGTGTTGTCAAATCCATTCCTAAAACATCCAGGGTTTTGATCCAATGTTTCCTGCTCAACTTGCCTGTGTGTGTAAGGTTTTGATATTCTGCCTGTGAAAAGAGAACTTAAACCATTGGAACCAAGCACATGTGATGAACCACACTTTCTTTTAGAAGCAAGAGAGAGCCTAAAAGGGAACATCTGAGAAGTTGACTCTTCCAGCCATTTCTTCTCCATAATTATCAGATTTACCAGCTGAAAAATCTGGGCTTCCGTGAGATCTTTAAGGATCCAAAGGCCTTCCTTCTGAAACCCATGCACCAATTGGTCCCTGAAGCACACCACGAGAACATATTCACACTAAAGTTTAAATCTGAAGAGTGGAATATATACAAAAAAAAAGGCACTGGAACAGATTTGAATTGCCATCAGATAGTCAACAAAATGCTTGTTTGGTAGACAGTAAGATAAGTGTCATGACCAGTAACTAAAAGAATAATAAAATGTCACCAAAGTTTATCAAGCTTGCAGAACCAAATGTTTTTTCCTTTTTTGGCACTAAGACACTAATGCGAATGAGAAAAGATGGAAAAACAGAATACTATATTGCTGATACAAGAACAGGAGGAAGAAGAAGAAGAAGAAGAAGCCATAAGTTCCAAATTTGGGATCAGCTACATCGATCTTTTGTCATGCCATTGAGAACTATCAAAACCATATGTTTAATTAAGTTAAAGAGTATTTAAATCTTTATTTATAGTTTTAATTAAAATCCTTTTATGTCTTCCTCTAACTTTTATCATACCACTAACAATAATCAGTTCACCTCTTCTAACTACCACATTTGTAAATCTTCTGAATATATGTTTATATCATCTTAAACAATTCTCTTACTTTATCCTTTATCGAAGTAATAAATACCTAATTGTTCACAATAAGAATACTTATTCACTATCTTTCCTAACAACTCCACACGTCCAACTCAATATTCACATCTTAGCAATACAATCATTTTTGTATATGTTATTTCTTAGTTGTTCAATACTCAGATCTATAAAGCATTATTATCTATCTATTATCATATAAAATTAATGATTTAAAAAGTGCTAAGCGTTAAGATCCCAAAACGCCTAAGGCACTAGGCGCTCGACCAAGCGAAGCGAGACACTCTAAAATATTAAAATATATATAATATAATAAATATATATATATATATAATTATTTAAATATAAATATGATATTAAATTAAAAATATATTGTTAATAGTATATTACTTACTGTTACCAATAGTTAGAGGGAAGAAAAAATGGTAATAATAACAGAAGATTAGTTTAAGATTGTTGCGGCAGCGCTACGAACGACAACAGTGAAAGCTACAAACAACAGTAGCAGCAACGGCAGAAGCTGCGGACAGTAGCAGCAGCAACAACAACGATGGAAGCTACGAACAACAATAGTAACAGCGGCAAAAGCTACAGACAACAACAACAACAATGGCGGAAGCTGCGGACAGCAGTAGTAGCGGCAGCGGCAGCAGCAGAAGCTCCAGAGGGCGTTCGTCAGTGGCAAAAGAACTTATGGTCCACTCCATCGATAGTGGAAGGAATTACACACAGAGCGAGAGCAAAAGGAAGGCTTAGTCCACTACGAGGGCTGTCAGACTCATCCGTCGGCAACAGAGGAAGACTTAGTCCGTAGCGTCTGCGACGGAGGTAACGACAGAAAGCACCGACGGCGGAGGCAAAAGCAACGCTAGGGTTCCTTGGGGTCGCAGGGGCATGAAGGGTGGCTTATGAGGTAAGAAACTACATTATTTAACCAAACCAGACTTAAAAGTCTAGTTCAGTTCACTTAATTGAACCGGGTGCTCGACCGAAGCGCTCGGCCCCTGGTCACAGGCGACGCCTCTTTGAAACGCATCGCCTAGCCCTTGAAGGAGGCGCTTGGGCACAGTGCCTTTTTAAATCATTTTATAAAATCTTCAGCTCAAAGGTATCTAATGATCACACACGACCCCAATCCTCTCGCCGTTTTAGCTATTCTATTTTTACTATATATATAATATCTTCATCAATCTCTCAAGCATGTTGAATAATTGATCCAAGATATCTAAAGCTTTTACTTTAAAAAAAAACTTAATTATATTGCTTATAAATTCTAGAAAATTATCTCGCGATGTGTATAAAGCTAAATGAAGAGTATAAAAAGACATCCCAGGAGGAATCTCTCCTTTTTAGAATTATGTTTTTCCTATATCTCTACATAAGACTTGATATATATAGATGTCAATCAATGTATTCCTTAACCAGCCAATCAATTTGCTATTACGACATTAAATCTCCTTCAATGGATCTCTTATCAGAGAAGTTGAATTCCTACCACTAAAAAGCTCATGTAGGCTAAGGTCCATCCTTGTAATCAAAGATTTGGATGATCTTTAAAATCTCTCCTAAACAAATAAACACTCGTAAATAGACCTTATCGTGCAAACTCATAAAGATGTACATCATACTATGTTAAGTTGATTAAAATCTAGATTAAAGAAACAAATTTATAAGATGATTCACTCCTCCAATAAATATTTTAATAAATGAGATTAAATCCTTAAAAGATTATCTCATTGACCACATAGTAGATACACCAACAATAGCATTTATTTATTATTGATTATTTATTTATTTGATATAGTTGCTTATTTTTTGAAGAAAATTTTATGCTTTGTACGGGATTGTTAAAGCTTTTAAAGAAAATATAAAAGTCACCTTTTTCACTATTGTGTCATTTATCTCGTGCATCCAACATGCCATCATGCCCGTAGCACAAAGCATGTTGCATGACGTGAAATATGAAGTATTGTCCCCATACACGCAATGTTTGGCACAAGCCTACAATGTAGCTTACGCAATTACAAAGCACTTGTGGCATGCCATGCGGTACACTCCACAATCTACCTCCAATTAGCAAGAAGGGAAAGGCTACGGATAGAGCCTTTCGTAGCCTATTGTTTTCGGTTCTAAAAACGACCAACTTTCATCCTTCAAAGTTGCTTCAACTCCCAATCAAAACTTTTGATTCCTTTGACTTCTCAATGACTTTGTCTTTCCAACAATTTCTGTTTTGTTTATTCTAGTGTGCTTTATCCTCATGCTCCATAATCATGCACACTTTAGATTCGATGTCCAGTTGTATCTTGAGTGGCTTCCTTGACGAAGGCCTATATGACGTCAAGGAATAACTTAGATAGCATTTGCATGTCTCTAAGTTATATTTGCACAAAACCTATCTCTATATACAAATTTTAACCTATTTAAGGTTTAAACGGAGGTTTGATTTTCTTATTATGTATTATCATTTGATAATTTACATCCTTATCATCATGATGATAGAAGTTATTGCTACCAAAATTTAAGTCACCATCACTATATTGATGGAAATCGAGACACATTCCAATCTGTACCAAGTTTGGAAAGAATAAGGGTCAACCTAAAGCCCTCTAGATCAATGGTAAAGTCAAGTTGGCATTCTGCTAACATGTACAATTTTAATCTAACTAATTTCCTTTTTATCTTTAGAATAATTTTAATATGATAGAGGTTCTTACAAGGCACTTACATGGGAAACTTATAAGGTTGTTACATCATGACATCCCCTCATTTCTACCCTTATTTCCTAGATCAAGCATAAGAGGACAAAATTAAATAAATATAACAAGGGGAAGGAATCACCCTAGGTGCCAAAATGGAAGACAAACATCAAAAAGGAAAATTATTTGCCACAAATGAATTTGAAAACTTATCTTCCTCTAAAAGCAAGAATATAAATATTTGAATAACCATGTTTTAATTATTGTTGATTTCATTATCTTTGTATATTTAGGCATGTAAAATGGGCAAAGGAATTGCAACGGGATCGTGACTTATTAAACAAGTGAAAGTTTTTTATTCGGACAAGACGTGTCAATGGAACAAGTCACAATCTTCCCCTCAATGTGAGTTTGGAGGATTCGGAATGAGTCCAAGATTCTCTCTACCTTTCTCTCTTCTTTTCATCTAATAGCCTACCATCTAATATCCACCATTGTCAAGCTATTTAAACGCAACTATTAAATGTGTATCATTCTTAAAGTTACCTTAGCATAGAGACACGTAAATCAACCTCTCAACCAAGTCACGATAGTTAAAACTTAAAAGAGCATCCCAATGACACTAGCAAGCTCCAAATCTTAAAATATGTCACCATGACATTCTCCCTAATATGTTAACTGATGTTTCATTATCATGAGTTATAATATCAAACAAAGGCATCTCTCACCACAACAATGTAAAGTCCCAACTATTTGGGGTAGATTACATGCATCATTTATCTATACTTTCTATTAAAGACTTTTTTAAGTCTCTCTACTCGTACCACTAATAATAACTATTTCACCTCTTCTAACTATTTCACCACTAATAATAAATTATCATGAAGTATGATATCAAACAAAAGCATCTACCACCATCAAGGTTCACCATACGATGACGTAATGCCCAGTATAGGCAGTATGTACCAGTCCAATAGAGGACCGATACAAGTGATACATACCGATTTGTCGATATGTCCCACTATACCACATATTGATGTCAATATAATTCGATATGTATCATATCAATGATTGATCGGTACAATGGTACGGACCGCTAAGACAAATCATGCCCACCACAACAATATAAAGTCCCAACAATTTGAGGTCAACTACATAAATCATTTATTTATAGTTTACATTAAAGACCTTTTTAAGTCTCTTTCTGCTCGTACCACTAATAATAATTGTTTCATCTATTCTAACTATTTCACCACTAATAACAAATTATCATGAAGCATGATATCAAACAAATCCATCTCCCACCACAACAATGTAAATTCCCAACCATTATGGGTCAACTGCATGCATCCTTTATTTATAGTTCTATTAAAGATTTTTTTGTCTCCCGCTACCTCCACACCTAATAATAACTATGTTACCTTTTTTTACTATTATATTTTTAAATCCCTTAACACATATTTGTACCATTTTAAATAATTCTTGCTCATTTTATACTCTATTGAAGCGACACAAAAAAATTTATATGCATACAAATTAAAATTAACATAATTGTAATTTTATATTTGTTTAATATTTCTCATATTATGTGGCTAATTTTGCAAACCTTGCTTTGTAGGTATGGTGATATATGACAAATTCATGACAAATAGAGTAACTTTTTTCCTTTTTTTATTTCAGGTTAGGGGAAGGGTAAGAGAGAGGAAGGAAAGGATGATGATAGGGAAAGATAATAGAAAAAGTTGATTATATACCAATAGTCGCTCAAGGAAAAACTTCTAGGGATGAAAGTCTCACACACATCATTGAGAATTAAAATATGGCCTCACACCACTTGCACATACATTACGTCATAACATGAGAAAAAATCATTCATTAATTAATTCATTCATCTCTAAATACAATCTTTTGTTTTTACTTTTTTTCAGAGTCCCCAAGTATAAGAAAAAAAAGAAGTACACAGGAACAAAAAGAAGAATTCAATTACATCAAAGCACATTAATTACTTGCACTTTCCTCCTTTAAAGAAGATAACTTTTCAATTTTATGGTATTCTGATCAATAAGTTTTGCCTTCATAACTTCCTTATAGTGATGAAATGACTTATTTCTCCAACATTTCCTTCGTTTTCTTATCATTTCTTCTCCTTGAGCAATCCATAAAACTAAATTGATAACATATGTTGCCAAGTGGAAAATTATGGTATTAGCAAAATGCCCACTGCTTACTAAAATAAGAAAACAAATTAAAATGATCTTGCATCATATGGTGATCGGTTTTGCCATTGATTTGTATGACATGCTAAATCACGATTGGACAGGATAGACTAATATCAATCACTAAATCAAGTTGTTTAACAATAAAAAATTTGTTAAAATATATCAGATTTTAACAACTATAATTGACCAAAACAACTACTAGTACTAGCTAGACCACAAGGATTCAACTATATCAGATGAATTTGTCCAATACAACAATCCCTAGTATATCAAGGATTTCCATATTGGAGTTTAATGATCCCTAACTAGTTCAACCAAATTGAAGTCAAGCCTGGTCAATCCAATGATCCAGAACTTATAAAAGATAGGTATAAGCAACAAAAACAAATGACTTTATAAAGGAAAAAGGAATATTAATTTAACATAAATCAACAAGCAACGTTAACAAAGCCAACATTTAGAAAAAGGCCAACACAAACAAAGATGTAATTCCCAGAATGCATATTCTATAATGCAAGTAGATTGTGGTTTTTGTATAACAACTCCAAAGGCCAACAGATAGGTATCTGGAATATGAAACATCCTAGGTCATGGTAAGCATGCAAGTACAAAACATGGTGCTTAGTTTCATGATATGGAGGTTTAATTGTTATGTTTGAATGTAGTAATGCAATGAACAAATAGGTTAAGTTGTTCATACATAAGTACTGTACTTTGGTCTTGTAAAGTCAATAGCTCGAAGTAAACTAAGTGGGTGTAGAAACAGATCAGGTTGTGGATGACAATTCAAGGGCTCAAGTAGATCTAAAAGATGAACATAAGATAAGCATGGGAAGTGTGCCTATATATGCATATGCAGCAAGTATGTATATGTATATATGACAATTTATTGAATATAGAAGACTTGGGTTGCCGGACAAGAATATGGTTGAAAAAATGATAAGCAATCTTATATTTTTGAACTATTTTTTTCTCATTTCATTTCCATTCAACAACTTATACAGAAAGCAACAAGCTTATATAAAAAGCAACATACATTAATAGAGAACTGTTACAGATTTTTTCTTAATTCTTTAGCGCTTAAATTGTCTTAAATGGATTTCAAAATAAGGAATATATCATATGCATGTTTATTCTTTACTTAATCACTTGGCTTATATCCATGAAACTAGATAACTTAGAAGAATAATCTCCAGTATCAACCATCCCCATCACCTATCATGATTAACTAAGACATGAAATTATTGTAAATCAGGATGTGAAAACCTGATCATGATTCGAAGAGGAAAAGATCTGGTATCTATGGACAAACAACATTAGAGTTACACATCCCACAGGAAAGAACATTTTAGTTAAGACACATTTTCAATTTATGATATCAGCACTTGCAAAAAAATTCTATCTTAAAATAACAGTAACAAATCTGAATATCATATCCACCCAAGATTGCACTTGTGTAGAGATGACAGAGGTTTACCTTGTTCTCGATTTTAGAATAAGCTCAGATCCCTTCGAAGTCAGCAAAAATGATTCTAGAGCATCCCAAAAGTGCCCTTTTGAAAAGACAACATGAGGTTCTGTCTCACCAATGATATTACCCAGATCATTATTGGACTTTCCACATGCAACATCTTCTTGGCAATTGGTAACCTCTTCATAAGGTGTAGAACTAATTTTCTGGTCCTTTCCAGATTTCCAGAACATCCACCAGCTTCCAATCTGGCTAAAGAAGCTTTGATTCATATCTGGAGAACCAATGGATGTTTCAGATTGTTCGATGGTCTTATCCTTTGAAATTGACTCACTTGCTTCTGTTGAATTTGGACTAGCACTAGGCCGATTGGAAAAATTATGTTTCGACCGTGTTGCTTTATCTTCAAATTTCAACTTCTCAGTGGGCTTGCAAATTGATTTTGCCTCACCAGAATCCTCATGGGAAGTGGAGTCCAGTCCAGAAATGCTATCAGTTCCCCCAACACGCTGACCACTGCTACGGTAACTCCAGGTTTTTATAATCCTCTGCACAAATCCTTTTTCGGCTGCAGTATTGTTTGTATGCTCAGAGGTGGAAGCATAGGCACTGCCTTCCATGTCATTCCCTTTACTGGGAGAAAAAGGCTCTGTTTTGCAGTGCTGGTGTCCAAAAATAAAACCCTTAATTCTTTCAAGTAGGCTCCCCTCATCTACAGCATGGTGTCCCTGAGTGGGACTGGAGTTCTGTTTACCACTATCTGAGTCATTCTCTTTCTGATGGGCAATAGTCTCAGATATAGTAGATGCAGGCTCTGACTCATTACTTGGAGGAGTAATTGGGAGTGGTTTTCCATTCTGTCTCGAAGCACCGTTTTTCTCTCCATCACTAACATCCACATCTTGAACCGGCTTAAATCTCGATGGCACTGAATCTGCTATTTTTCTATGTGTACTGACAACAAGTGATTGGCCTTCAAGAGATGGATTGGGTATCATCTTCAGTATATTTGGCATTGAGGCAAGAAGGTGTGAGAACTTCTTATACCCGAAGAAGTCCTTGTCCATAGTTGCGTTGATCCTTTTGAGCTCAGCTCGAAGTTCTGGGAGATTCAACCCTTCAGGATATGAGTATAAAATCTGACGGATCGCATTTACTAAAGCCTTAGGAACTGGGCGAGGCTTAGTTTCAGAAATTAATTCCATAGATTCCTCACATTGTGAATTAGTAGCCTGTTCAATGTCAGAGAAAGGGTCATCCAGGACAGCTTTGTAATGGCCATACCAAGATTCATATAATCCATCAGGTGGGTGGTTAAAATGCTTGACAATAGTAGTCTCTCCCTTTACCAAACTAGACCAAGGCCACATAAATGTTGCAGCACTACAGAGAACACCAGGTGCACCATCCTTGCTGGAGAGCAGTACGTTGTAGTTGCTCATCCTCAACCGGTGGAGGATGTTTGCAAAGTCCCTGTCCCCAGATATTAAAAAGAAATGGACGGGAGGAGGGTTTTGTGAAACCCAATAGACAAGATCAGCCATAAAGAATCTATCAGAGCTGTTCTTACCACCTACAATGCACAACAATTGCAGATTTTTATGAATGGTAGAGACATTTATAAAAAAACATAAGAAAATGGGATGAGAAATGAATCATCTGCTGGTATTTTCTTGCTTAGCAAGATACTAAAACTAGCAATAGCAAAGGAAATACTCCTGTCCAACATTTTACTTATGAATACTAAGCCTTAAAGGTCTGCCTTTTGTGGTGACCAAATGATTCAAACGCTTAAACAGGAACAGAAGAGAAAAATAAAGAAGAGAGACTCACAACAACTTCATATGATTCTTACACTTTAGAATCAGCAAACTCTTCACAAATAGAGTGAAAGACTTATTTTAACAACGTGAGCATGAACCGTGACCTTTTTATACCTTTTTCACATAATCATATTTCAAGGAAGTAAGCAGCTTAAAAAGTAACATTTGTGACATAAAGAAACAAAAAGAATACAAAGAAACTGCCCAATTAACTTGAAAGTAAAGAATTTTAAATAATTTTTCTAGATGAACAATTCATCATCTAAATGATTGAATATTTTAGCGCTGGAATTGAGATCGAAGTTGCATGAAATTGAGAGCGGATATTAAAATAACATGTCGACTATTAACAGGATCGAATTTGCATGAAATTGAGCGTGGATGTTAAAATATGAGCACAAAAAATGAACCGACCATGTGGCACATGAGTGAGGCAGACCCCGGTGCAGGCGAGAGCCTCCTGAGTGGTCCGAGAGAGCTGCGACACGTCTCCAAAGGCGGTAATGGTAACCGGACCTTTGATGCCGTTCGAACGCAAGGCCGACGTGATCCGGTGCACCACCCGGAAAACATTGACGCCAACGGGAATGTTGCAGTTCTCGAAGTCCCAAAACACTGCGACCTTCACGTTCTTGCATTCCTCCTCGTAATGCCTCGTCGAGAAGGAGGAGGAGGAGGAGAAAGAGGAAGGAGAAGCAAAAGACTGGGAGGAAGAGGCAGGCGAGGAGGGCAAGATATGGGATTGCGGCCTCCGCGACGGCGCTCCATCGCCAGCGACGGAGTGTAGGAAGAAGACAGAGAAGCGAGGAGAGGAGAGGGGCGACGGCAAGAAGGTCTGGATGGAGAGGGACCGAGGGATTAGGGCTTTCATAGAGAGAGGATTAGGGCTTTAGCTCGGGCGTGGGAGTTCTGCTCATAGGGACGTAGGAAAGATGGCGTCTCCGACGACTCCGGAGGGGCGCAGTGTGCGGGCGGAGGCGAAGGAGATGGGAAGGTTTAAGGGTTTTAACACTCGGTTGGGACAATGGATCACGTGATGAGTCACGTGCAATTTCACTTTGGGAATTAATAGGATATTAGATGAAATATCTTAATTAGGTTATTTATTTGATTAAAAATTTAAAAATTTATTTTTTTATATATCATATTTTTTTATGTTATTACACAAATTATAGTTATATATTTTATTTTTAAAATATAAATTATAAATATATTTTTTATATTTTTAAATTATTTTTAAATTAAAAATATATAAAAAAAAAAAAGACAATGATTCGAATCGACGATTTGGTTCCGATTCAGTTTTAAATTTTGAAAAATCAAAACTGATAATTCTAAAATAAAAACTGATAGTTCCGAAATCATGATCAGAATTACCTAAAAGTATTAACCCATTGCAAAATAATTAAATATGAATGACCAATGATGGACCAATGATGCTCAATGTGATTTCAGCTGGGCATCGCATTGTAAAATGTTTCTACTGAACATTCTCTTGTAGAATGAAACCAATACTATCATCTTGCAAGAACCATCAATATTAACCTTAATCCACCTAATTGGTTGTTCTTTTCATATTAGGTTTTGATCACATTAGTCCCATTATTCTCGTAATTAATTAATTATAGGTGAAAGAGATGAAAAGTATTTCAAAAAGTAAGCATAGCCATTACTTCATTTATAATGCACGGCCTAATTATAATTGGTTACATTTAGTATCCCGATCCCTATATCTTCAAAAGTTATCTTAAGATTTCTATACGAAGATTAAATATTTAATCTTGTTTCTCCTCACACCATCCTAACGAAAATATCTAAGATTTATCATTAAGCACGTATTGACTTTGTCTCACTTCGATTTACTATTAAGCATATGATATATTTCGATCAGTATAATTGATGATGTAAAAAGAAATGAGATTAAATATTTTATTTTTATAAATATATTTAATATAATTTTTTAAAATATAAAGATCGAAATATTAAAAATAATTAATTATAAGAGATAATCTGTATAGATTGGGATGCTAAAGAGATAGGGATGCGCATGAATCCATGTAGAGTGTCGATTTCTTATCTTCTTTGGTTTTATCAAGCCAGCAACGCCTTTTATCGAAAATCTTGTAGACGGGGAGCAGAGACCGACGACGGGGAGAACTCCTCAACACAATAGCTAATGAAAGCTATGGCCTAAATAGTGCCGAGGATTGCAACCCTTTCTTGGTTTTTATCTCTCGGTGCGTGCACAAGGTGAGATCGGAAGAGTGAGGGTGTCTCGTGGTAAGAGTAGCGGCTGAATTGCGAGATGGAGAAGAAGTCTCTGATTCCATTTGGTCGACACGAAGACAGGCAGCCTTTATTGAACAGGCTTTTGGTTCGTCTCACCCCAACCATCCGCAATAAATTAGAAAGCTGTACGTATTCTCGCCCCCAACCTTCATTAAATACCGGTGTTGGAATCTGCTTGCCGCCCTGCCTACAGACTTCTTCTTCTTCTTCGTCACCGCCTGCCATCCGAGCCGGTCATCCTCTCTCTCTCTCTCTCTCTCTCTCTCTCTCTAATGCCTCTTTTCTTCGTCACGTTCGATCAGTCATCTTAACAAGCACGCAGCAGGTCAGAGGGCGGAGATCAGGTGTACATGAGTGCGCGCCTGTGAGAGAAGAAGAAGTTGGTGTTCATGTGCTTTCTGGTGGACCAGCGGCGGACGACGAGGAGCAGCAAGCCAGCGGCGGGGATCTGCTCGCGCTGTGGGGCCTGCGCGAGGGTGGCGGACATGAGGACGACTACGCGTTTCTGCTACGTGCCGGTGTATCGTAAGACCTGGCGGGCTATCATTTGCACTTTCTGCGGCGCGCTCCTCAAGTCTTACAATCGATAGACACATACAGATGCATACATACAGATACAGGTATAGAGATCCATGGAACAGGAACGGCACTCTCGCGTGCTAGCTGGTGGCGTTCTGATCATGGAAATGATAAGATGTGTGTGTATACATGCACACGTACGTATACATGTATGATGGATATTTTGATCCAGTTATTTAGCTACTTTAGCTCCTTTTGATGATTGTCTTCTGGATTTGGAACCTTTCTCCTCGATCGACCATCGAAACATAGATCGTTCAGATGAAATTTAGGTAAGACTGGCAAGAGAAAGATGATGCAGTGTGGTTATATGTCCTATGGTTGAGGATTGGCAGTCATAAAGAGTCCTTTCCGAAGTAGTTGAATAGCTTTTGTTACTACTATTAGGAAGCTTTTGGGAGAACTGCTGCTATGAACAATCTCAGAGTTGGATTCGCAGTTCCAAAGCTGAAGCATACTTAGCCATTATCTCTCTTTCTCTCTCAGAAATCGGTCATTCCATTAATGTTACCGAACACCAAATGCTAAGGAATATTATCCGTGCCCATTAATTGCTGACTTAACCATTTCTTTTGATCTTTCTTGCGACAGGTATCAATCACCAGACTAACATTAATAACTGACAAGACTCGCGAGCTTGCTGCCGAAGAAAACCACGAGCAATGCATTTCTTTTGCTGTTTGATGTGTGAAGAAACGTAGATAATCTCGTCGGTTTGGAGGAATGGCAATGTCAATGAAAGCCTCTCCTTCGAAGAGACTGTCAGCTCTAATAGAATGATTAGTTGGAGGCTTTACGGTGATCAGATAAAGACGGCCATCATCAAATCGTCCGTAGGGGGAAAAAAATTGGCTTCGGGTAAAAAGACATGTGTATTGAATGCTCAATTTTACTGAGAATTTTACCGAATAATTTTCATGGAGAATTAATTCATCTCAATTCATTTGGTATCATTTGTTAAGGATCTAATTAGTTATATTTTAATCATGGGACACCATTGTAATATTTGGTCACAAAATATTAAGCTCTTAGGAACCTCATGGAGATCCATGATGTGCTAACTAAAAGTGTTGTAGGAGAGGATGCAACATTGCTCACTAACATTGGTCAGTCAAGCATGTTATCGTTATTTTATCCACATATTAGAGATAGGGAGAGATCTTTTAAAATAAAATGAGTAGGAAAAAAGCTTTAATAGATATTTTATTTATCTTACCAAAAAGAGATACATAAATTATGTTTTATTGGATAAAAAAATAATATTTGTAATCCGAGATAGAAAAACCTTATAACCACATTATTATTTTTTCTCTCCCTTCATCGTTAATTCTTTTTTACTCCTCCTAACTCTAATCAATCATCTTCTATCCCTGCAACTTCTTATTCCACTCAATTGGATCCTCTTTCAGATGGTGTTGTTTCATAGATTGACATTGTGCCTGATCCTTTAACGGTGGTGAATGTGCATATCAAAAACTCTTTTGTGTCTCTTTTGGTTGTGATCTTATCGTCTAGTACCATTCCTTCATCCAATCTAAGGGCATCTCATGTCCTATTATCTTGGAAGAAAGACCAATCTGATGGCTCTTCTTCTGAGAATGATCTCTCATGAGTAAAAATTCTAATTGATCCTTTTAAGCTAGATACAAGCTTGATCATATATGTGATTCTTCAAAACATTTTATTGAGTTTGATAAAGATACTCTTTGCGAATGGAAAAAATCTTGGCTTTCTAGTTTGGTTGGTGTTTTCTTTAATGTCCTCCTACTCTAAAATTTTTGCGATATATAGTTTTACGCTTGTGGAAATGTGCATCTCTTATTGATATGATTAAAGATTTTTTCTTATTTTGATTTTCTTTTGAAAAAGCGATTATTAGTGTGCTCGTAAAGGGACCATAGTTGATAACGAGGAAAGTTCTTCATCTAATATCTTAGAGGGATAAATTCTAGTCTCTCATTAAGATTATTCCCTCAGTCTTGAATTAGGATGTAATTCTTCATCCTTCCTTTCAAGCAATGGAATTAGGATTGTATTTTTCAGTTCACTTTCCTACTGAGTTATCATCTCTGTATTGATGAATCTTCTTTCACCTTTAAACGGGGATATATATTAGAGTTTGTATCGAAATTGATTTAACAAAACCCCTTGAATAGGGTATTTGGTTAGGATGCTTGAATAACAGAATCTTTAAGTGATTTCTTATTGAAATTTATTAACGGTATATTTTAAATGTGGATGTGTAGGTCATAAGATTGATTCCTATCTACTAGTCTCGAATGCTTTTATGATTTTCCTCCCTATTTTACTGAGTTCATCATCTCCCCCCTTGAGTGCTATAGAGCAACCCCCTTCAGAGTTAGACAGCTCTATAGCCCTATAGAAAGAGAGGGATCTATCTTGATGAGGACTTGTTTGATCTTTGAATTAAAATAGAAAAGAGATGACTAGCGGGCAAACTCAATCGAAATGGGAGAGGGGTTCAAAGAAGCAAATGGTGCTAACAAATCGTGTTACGCATCCTAAAAAATTACTAAGCTCTAAAATGTTGTGATGAACACATGGATGTTGAAGCCTCTTTTCTCGCTAATGATGCCTTGATTGAGGATCCCATTAGTGAGGCAAGGACCTGAGTCAATATGACAAGGAAAGCTTTAATTAAGAAGTGGTCGTTTGACTCGATATTAGCATATTTGCCATTTAATGCAAAGGATACAGTTGCAACCCTTTATTTCATGTGCCCTTTATTACATGGTAACTAAGAATTCTTTCTCTTTAGCCTCCTAGTTTCAATCTCGGGTGAAAAGGATAGATCTTATTATATAGAGCTTGACCACAGTACCTAAGGCTCCTACTACTGGAGAGACTGAGGAACTTTAGATAGATATTCCGGACGATACTCTTTTATTGGATGTAGCTAAATTGAGGGCACTAAGGAAGGCTATGGTTGTGTTGAGGATGAAGATTGTGGCAACGCGGTTGAAGCCAAAGAGTGTTCATGATCATCGTCGATGACCAATGGAAGGTGTTTTCGTGGATTTGGATTGGGGCACTATTGCCACTCCAAAAGAGAGATGTGACTTAGGTATCCCGAATCTACCTTTCACTATTATGACTTTATAAGCTAAAAGGATTAGTAATTTTATGAATATATCTAGAATTATTTAATATTAGGTTGTGTATGATAAATATGATTTTATGTCTCCTAGACTAATTATTCTCCTATTGTCATATGATACATGAGTTACGTTTTGGTTTTTCATAGATGAAATTTCTAGTAGTGTCCTTAATCATAATTAGATTTTTGATATGCCTCTTACTTTTAAAACTATATTTATTAACATAGATTGTATTAATAAATTTTCTATCATTTCTAATTTGATTTTTGATCAAAAGTGAAATGTTTCTAACAACCATAGTGTTTTAGTTCTTTGCTGGTTGATGTGATTTTGAATGTTGATTTGGCAAAAGGGCAACCATCAACCAAGGCTACTTATGGCTTTTGGACCACCCAGTATGCAATTGATCATTTATAGCCTTTTTTTTTTTTGTCTAGCTTGTGGAAAGTTTTGATTGTTCCTTGTGCTATTTGTTTATATAGTCATTTACTAACTTCTCAGTTTTTTTGGATGCTCATCCTTATTATCAACATTTGTTCTTTGGGTGCCTTTTTACTCATGAAGTATTTTCTATCATTAAACATAAGTTGGATATGTCATTTAGATTCTATGATCAATAGCATACTGGGTGTTGTTGGCTTAGGGAAGGCTCTGATTTGGGTCAATAATCCTGTTTGGCTATGATCTAATGGACGTACCGATCGGCTCTACCGTCCCCAACGGCTACTCCGCCAACCGCCCAGATTCCGCCACGTCGAAGTCGGTCACGCGTTCGTTGGACGCTATCCACGGTGGACCAGCGGCTCTCTTTTATTATTTTATTTCTTGCTTTTTGTCGGATATTTTTGCTCGCTTCGGAACTTCGACGACTATTCCAGCAGTCTCCATGGAAAGCAATTAGGTCAAACTGCAGAGTCCACCTCTTCTTCGTTCCCTCCCTCTATATAAGAGACGGTGATGGTGGTGGTCAGGTGAAGCCGTGAAGGAGTCGATCCATCCGACCGAATCCATTTCGGAGGAGTCTTCGTTTTCAAGAGGATCTGAAGGCCAACATTGTCACGATTCGGAGTTGTTCGCAGGTATGTCTGAAGAGAGATTTGCTTGGGTGTCTTTTGATTTACCTGCTCGTTGCTTTAGATCGATAGGGCTAATCATCTTTCCGTAATACAACTGTTGTCTTTAGGTGTCAATTGCACGATTTTGTCGAATTCGTGTTGGATTCTGCTGCCAGGGACTCTTGGCCACTGATTCATGTTGTCATTCTTGGAATTGCAGAGTGGGTGGCAGTAAAATATGGCAGTAGGAAAGGTTCAGCATGAACGATCTGTGCCAGCCGGCTTAGAATTTGTTCATCGCACAAGCATATTGGGGAGAAAAAGAGTTGTGTTATCTAAGACTATGGATTCAGCCAATTTATCCTCGCCATGTGGTGCTCCATCCAAGAGGCGGGTTACAAGGTGGAGAACGCAGACATTAAATCGTTTAGAGGCTCTGCCTCTAGATATTTTGGTACTCTCCTTTTTAATTCGTTTCTTCCTCTTACTTCGTATTGAAGATTAGAATTCTGACATTTCAATCTAACCTTGCAGGTAAAGACACTGTCTAAAGTCGATCATAGTGATCTGAAACAACTGTTGTTGGTCTCCAAGACTGTAAATGGAGCAGTAAGTCACTCTGTCATATACATTTGATGGTAGTCCTAATTTTGCTGTGGTTCTTACGTGCTTCTGTCACAATCTGTGCAGACTTTGATCGCAAGGGAGTCGCATTTCGTTTTCAGCACTCCAATTTCGAAGTCTCTCTTTAAGAAACAGAGCGATACGATAGATAGTGATCTTGACATCATCAACGAGGAAGCTCCACACGCACCGAATCAACAAAGAGTTGCGAGGTCGAGACTTAATGGTGTGCAGCTTTCTAGTGTTGCTATCGCTCTTTTCACGTGAACTGAGTAGTGTGCAAGTAAACTTGTAGATCTACACTGTGAGTAAGCCATCTTCAATCCATTCATTGAAGACGATAAGCTTTGTATAGAGGATGATCTCTTGTCATGTGATTGTGTATAGTTACTGTTTGTTACCTCTCTCAGTGCAGTGTTGGACAGAATTCTTTTGTATTCTTTCATAGTCTACAATATATCCTGTTCTATAAATACAACTGGGAAATGATCCTTTCCTGAGAGCTAGTATTGTTCATTAAATTTACAGGAGGATCTCTTGCTTCTCCTATCCACTCCTTTGTGCAACGTGTAACAATGATGCTACTATCTTCATTCAGTATTCAACCAGAAATATTGTAAACCAGAAAAAAGAAAAGCAGATTCAATAAGCAAATTAGTCAAGTCTGTGCAGAATAATGAAATTTGTATCTCATATTTAGATACAAATATGTATATATATACAAACATGTATATATATGTATGTATGTATGTATGTATATTACATATATATGTATATATATATATTTATTTATCTAGAGTTGACTATATGATCTTTTACCATCATTTAGATTTGTGAAAAGTTATACATTAAATTGAGTTAAAAATATTTATAATTTTATTTATAATTTATATTGAGATATTTTTAGGTCTTATTCTTTTTTTTTTTTTGGTCATGCCATTAATGTAATCATTTTATTTCTACAAACTATCGCATCTGTAAATCTCTGTTCGATCTTACGAGTAAGAGAACCCAAATAAACGTCTTAGGGGAGAAGATAGCTACACCACACTGATGTGCAGGAAATGCTGTATGCAGATTTGTGAGAGAGGTGGCGTCTGATCTCAAAGCATCAAAGCCAATCACATGCTTGGAAGGGACTTTTAAGAGAGCCTCTTCCTCTCCCACGCGTTTGTTATTGTTGGCCTACTGTTCTTTGTTTTGATTCATTCACTCAATTTGGTTTGCCATCATGTTTTGCTTTAAGGTGCCAAGCTGATGGTTCACCTTCGCCTCCTACTTCTCCAGAAGCCAAGTCAGTGACAGATACGACCTTCAAGCTTGAGGACACCTAAAACTCGAGCACTTTACATAGTTTCTGTAGTCAGGCATCAGCTGGTGAGATGGTTGGCCACCGATAACTTGCAAACACTGGAATGATAAGCATCTATGGGAAGCCAAAGACGCTCAGTTAGTCAAGCAATAGCTTGTTCTGCTCACAGGTTCTAAAGACATGAAAGCTAACCGGTCCTCACAGGCTCCTTGCGACTGAATTGTCCCTTCATTAGCAAGCTAGCTAGCCGTCGTCCATTCAAAGTTTGTAGGCTATAATTTCCACACGTAAGTCGGGCATTATCTGAAGAAACGAGTCGTAGCATGTCTACCCTAAATTATTTTATGTGATCCCCTACTGTTCAAGTACATTACATTAATCCGTAGGTCTACCCTTCCGTACGATGAAGTTCAACAAGTCCGCCATCACGAAGCACAGTCAAACTTCTCTTTCATCCTTTCACTACAACAACTTTGCTCATCACACTTTGCTCACTCTCTCTACGCTTCGGATTGCAAGATCTGTCCACCCCGACAGTGCTGCTAACACCGATCTAAAGGGTTATGATATTGCAGGCATGACTACGACACCGGTAAGATCTCCGAATCATAATAAGCTTTAGATAATCTAGCAATACCACTTCTTTATTCCAATTAATAACAAAGGAAATCGCCACCTGCTTGCACAATGATCAAGGCATGAGCTTTAATTTCCTTGGTTTGCTGATCTAAGACATGGCCTGCTCCCATGGCGCGAGGCAGGGAGGCAACCACCTGGACGATTACGGTGCATTAATCTATTAGATTCTGGGGCAGTGATCTCACAGTCTTCACTGTTGTCGTGCAATTATTACGCTCGAATACTATATGTAGTAGCTATCACAGTCGTCATACAAAGTCGATCACAACCATGCATTGCCAATACACCACTGTCAAGTTTCTTATCTTTCCCTTCCTTCTGCAGTTGATTCTTTGTTTCCAGCGATCGGTTGTCAAACCTAGGCTTTGCATTTCTTAGTTAGGACTATAAAATACGACTATATGCTCGTAAATGATATTTCATTGAGGTGACACCAAAATAACCCTTCACCACCTATATGTGGTTGAGGGTGAATCACACTACCATGCACACCCACACACACACTTCCTATCCATAGTGATGAACGTAGAGGGTACGCTAGCGGCGTTGGTGACGGTGGATGCGTCCAGCAATTATGCGACAGTGGTGTTGATGTTGTTGGGAAAAGACAAGCAGCCACGTCACGAACAGTGAAAGCCTCAGAGGCGGACACGTCCTCGGGTGTCTGCCGCAGCGTCCTCCAAGCCACTATGTCAATTCAACAAGCTATCTCGAAAGACGGGAGACGACAAGTGGGTTTGATCCCAACGTATGTACGGTGCTGTGCAGGCAGCAAACCATTGGCCGAAACACAGAGGAAGTCTTACGACGACCATCGACTACGGCACTCCCTTTCTTCTTCTTCTTCACGATTTCAATGTGGTTGCAGGGTTCATGACTCTTTCTTTTTCCGTTGAAGTTGGATGCCATGCACAGATCAAAGATATCAAATATGTTTTCTGAGAAAACTTGATCATCAGGATTGGGAAATTGAGTGCGTACAGTCCAAGAGACAACGAGACAATAAAGTCTTAATCGAAATCAGCATTTGGGACTTGAAGTGGGACAAAAGATCAGTCAAAGGGCGAATCCGACATCAATGGCGGACTGTGTCGTCGTATGGCCTACTTAGATGGCAAGCCACAGCACAGGATGGCTTCCATGCGTTATGATTGAGAGGCTGATATATGAAAGGCTAAACAAATTTGGATTGCAGCCGACAAATGTGTCCATCGTGTGAGGGGATAGAGCTGGACCCTGCCTGAGACCAGACACCTGAGCAGCAACTGCCGTGATACATTCAAAGCAATCTAGACCATCCATCTGTTATCATTGACCGTCGGAATTGTTGACTTTGGCCTGGAAAGGGCCCGAAGGATGTGATTGTTGTGAATGCTTAGGTGGCAATCATCGAGAGCCCGAAGTCTCCGCTTCACAAACTTTCCTCAATATATAATTTGTAGGGGCATATGCCTCGAATTCATAGTCTCGTCTTCCATCGGCTGAATCATACGAGTGCAGACATCATCACATTTGTCATGCAGGTCGAGTCTTTACAGCAGCAGCAAGCAAGAACACCGTGAAGGTGAAAACAAGCCCGCAGTACAACCTGGGGCCAACTATCCGTCGCATCACCCAGTTACGTGTCACCACCTGGAATGAGCCAACACCAATGGGAACGGGATAAGGGTCCCCCCTCTCCCTCCGACGCTTTATGGCTGTCACCCTCCTCCCACACCGTGCCTGGTTTTTAACCCCAGAGAGAGAGAGAGAGAGAAAGAGAGAGAGAGAGAGAGAGAGGACACGTCGCCACGGAGATAAACAAAGGACGGTACCGAATCCAATTGACTTTTGGCTCTTCCCTCTCAGCCTTTCGTTGCTATTTCGTTCTATATAACCCCAAGTACGATTCATCTCCTATTCATTGTGATTAAGCTAGACATTGAACTCTGCCTCAATCCTTCATAGTTAGCCCATCCTACGCTTCCTGAAGCAAATCAATCGAGGAGACCAGCCGAAACAGCACTAGATCTCTTCTTGTCTTCGATATGGGGAGAGCGCCTTGTTGTGACAAGGATGGACTGAAGAAGGGGCCATGGACACCTGAGGAGGACCAGAAGCTCATCGACTACATCCAGAAGCACGGGCAAGGGAGCTGGAGGACTCTTCCCAAGAAAGCAGGTATGGAGTTGAGTTAGTCGTAGCGATGAGTACCTTTGTGAAACCCGCTCATGTCCTTGGTGTACGGACAGGCCTTGCAAGGTGTGGCAAGAGTTGCCGGCTTCGGTGGACGAATTACCTGCGGCCGGACATTAAAAGAGGAAGGTTCTCATTTGAGGAGGAAGAGGCGATCATTCATCTACACAGTCTTTTGGGGAACAAGTAAGTGCTATACAGCGAAGTGTCTTGGTTTTAGGTAACAAGTACAAGGAAAATTAATTTATGCTTATGTGCTTCAACTCTGCCGTGGCTTCCAGGTGGTCTGCGATCGCTGCTCGCTTGCCAGGAAGAACCGACAACGAGATCAAAAACTACTGGAATACGCACATCAGGAAGAGGCTTCTCAGGATGGGCATTGATCCTGTGACCCACACCCATCGCCTCGATCTCCTCGACCTGTCTGCTCTCCTGACCTCCTCCTTGTGCAACCCAACGTCGTCGCAGTTCGATCTATCTGGGTTATTAGGTCTTGAGCCACTGGTGAACAGCGAGCTCCTAATGATGGCCCAAAACCTCCTATCTGCTCAATGCCAAAACCCAAACATCCTCGGTCAAGGACTCCCAGAGCAACAACACCCGACTCCCCAATTCCAAGAACAGTTGGCTTCCTTCCAGACACAACAGCTACAGCATCTATCCCAAAGGCTACCTACTTGCACCCCTTCGAATGATCCATTCCCTGATGAGGCACAGCTCATGCAGCCCAATGTGGGCCAGTTGCATACATCTGCTGATTTTAATCCATGGCAGGACATCATTATGCAGGGTAACCTATCCCAGAATGATTTCGTGCCTGCAACGGGTGTTAACTACGAAAGTTTGGACCCATCCTTCACCCAATTCATCGCCGACATCTCCGATGTGTGCGGCACAAGCAGCCAGGGATATAGCCTGACTTCTGTGTTTTCGACGCCTGCATCAAGCCCGACTCCTCTGAACTCATCGTCGACGCACGTGAACAGCAGCACCGAAGATGAGAGAGAGAGCTACTGCAGCAACCGGTTGAAGTACCAAATCCCTGATCTCTTGGATGTGAGCAATTGCATGTGAAGAATAAGATACAACACAAAAGACTCACAGGGGCGACAGAGAGAGAGAGAGAGAGGGAGACAGAAGAAAGCAAAAGCAGCTGATATACGGAAAGAGACACGAAGTTCTGCACCCAGATGCTAATGCATGACGCACAAGACTTTTCTCGGTCCTTTTTTTCCATTTTCTTATTATTTCTCTTATCATGAAAAGGATTTATTTTTCTCATGCTTTTACTGTGTATTTTGACACAATGTGTGATACAGTTTCTACCTATATCTGCTGGAACTTAGTTAGGATTATATATATATATAATGATGCTGTATAAGTTTTACTTCTGTTGGTCTATTTATAAGGTAATATATGTTGCATAAGCACTAAAAATCTAGTGAGGTATTATGCTCACATCACAAATAGCTAGTTGTTGAATGCTGGAAGAGTGTTCTTCTTGTTGTCTCTGTGCTTTACTATTTGAGAAGGTTAATTACCGAAAGGAATTAATCACCTGTCTGCATTGGCACATTAACCTCATCACTTCGTCGTGTATTAACATGAAGAAACCACGGATCACATCCAACTGGCAGATTAGACTACCAAGGAAATGTAAACGATAAGAGAACGAAGCATGCGCTGCGGACGTGACTCACGTGTCCATACGTACGTACCCATCTTGCATGCCGCCGTCTTCAAGATCCGTGCGCGTGTCCCGTCTCATCATTGATGAGCTGCTAGCAATTATTAGGCTTACGTAATTTCCGTGTCCCACGCGAGAGATACAGATTTAAACGAGTGTTCGATCGAAGCCGTCCATCCTCGACGCGTGGCCCTCTACCTGTACGGCTCAGATTTCTTCCCCATGACGGTGGCCGTGGCATCGGATAAAGATTACGCCCGCGACACGTTTCGACGTTATTTATTTATTTATTTATAATTAGAAATAGTCTAAATATTGAATTGGCATCAGCAACACATGATGGGGGCGTCATAGTGAAGGAACGGAAGAAAGCCGACCATTGTTTGGGAAGTCAAGCCGTCGATAACTTTCACTTCACCGCGGTGGTTTGACCGTCGCGTAGGCTCCGTCCCCAGCCGCCGCCCAGAGCACAAAAGGAGGCCCTTCGTTTCCACCGTCGCCGTGGAAGTCCACCGACCACACACAAAAAGGTCATCCTTGTTTCCTTGGCATGTCGCTGTTGGCAATGCTGGCTGGGGTGGGGAGCAAAGGACACGTTAGTCATGCTTTCCAACGGGGCGACAGCGCCAACCCTTTGAGCTTACCCAGATGGATTTCACATCATGAGTTAAATAGATATAATTGTTAGACTCTTAGATTTCTATTTCCATTATCGCAGATGTGATTATTGCGACGCGGAAAAATAATAAAAAGACATAAAATGTTTCGTGGACGGCAGGATTCGAACCTGCGCGGGCAGAGCCCACATGATTTCTAGTCATGCCCGATAACCACTCCGGCACGTCCACTTCATATGATGTTAATTTCAATGTCTTCCTTTAAATCGAGAATACTGTAAGGTTCTTGATTTTGATTAATATCATTTTAGTAATAAATATTAGAAAGAGTAATTTGATTGATATGATCGACGGTTTAATCTTATATGCATCGTAACATAAATTTGGAAAAGAATCAAGATCCTAAATTTGATATGATAGAATAATTTCGACCGTACTTTGAGTTAAAGCTAACAATACATCCCCGGTGTAGCACAAAATTACTGCAACTGAATCAAGTTCTCATTTACCACTTATTGGAAACATTGCACAACAGAGAAAGCTTCTGAATCCATTATAGATGGATGCAGTTTCGAGTACCTCTATCGACCTGTTAGGGCTGTGACAGTAGCATCGTTTTCTGGAGAAGTCCCTTCCAGGGATGAAGACAAGCGTTTCTTGGATACAGCGACGAGGAAAAATGCAGGAGGCCTGGGAGCTGGTAGAGACGCAGCGCCGCTCGTCAGCATCGACACCACAGCTGACATGGTTGGTCGATCTGCTGCGTTCTCTTGAGCACACAGAAGCGCGATGTTGATGCACCTCGAGATCTCTTCTCCGGACTCTGGAATGTCCAGTGAACTGTCCAGCAAATCCAAGCTCTTGCCTTCTCTCCACAGCTCCCAACTCTGTAGAGTTGCAGAGTCGAGTAGCAACAGCAGGTCAGGAAGAACAGTAAGATTCATGAGCCAAAGTTCATAGAAGACAACTCACGTATCGAAGCAGATTCGAAGAGCTCTCGGAATCGAAAAAGCGAGCGGTCCTCCTCCCACTGACGATCTCCAGTACTATTACTCCGAAACTAAAGACATCGAATTTTGTGGAGAAGATGCCATTCATTGCGTACTCGGGAGGCATATAACCACTGAATTCAAATAGTTATGTTCCGATCAAAGAAGTTTTTGCTGGCTTTCAGAGAGAGAGAGAGAGAGAGAAGAAGAAAGAGGAGATTGATAGGTTCACTTACTAAGTACCAACCACTCTTTTGGTGTTTGCTTGGTCTTCATTCTGCTCAAAGATTCTGGCCAGCCCGAAATCGGATATCTTGGGGTTCATTTCACTATCCAATAGTATGTTGCTGGTCTTTAGATCCCTGTGAATGACTCTGAATCTGGAGAACTTGTGAAGATACAGAAGACCTTGAGCAATGCCTTCAATTATCACAACACGCTTTGCCCAGCTTAGTTCCGATCGTCTTATTCGATCTGTTCATACAATGTTATGAGTACGAGCATTTAAATGCACGACACCAGAGAGTGCCACTAAATGAGATTCCTGACTAACCAAATATGTAGTAATCCAAGCTTTTGTTGGGCATATACTCATATATCAATATGTTCTCTTCCTTCTCGATGCAGTAACCAAGAAGGCGAACAACATTCTTGTGTTGAAGATTAGCAATAAGGGTTATCTCATTCTGGAACTCCTCAATTCCCTGTCCTGAGGTTCTTGCCAGCCTCTTCACTGCTACCTGCTGCCCCTCCAGCAGACCCTGTTGCATCCATGACCCATTTCACTACTTATGAAATTTTCTTTGCTAAGATCTCTAGATTTTTATACAGTAAAATCTATGTCTAGAAGCTAATAAGAACAAAGGAAACCACAGCATTGCTGAAAGCTATTAGATGTTAGAAGCTACGGTGAACAGAGTGTTCAGTCTCAGGCTTTTAAGGGAAAAAAATAAGCAGCAACTGTTACCCTATAAACTCGCCCAAATCCACCCTCTCCTAGCTTGTTTGACTCAGAGAAGCGATCTGTAGCTGCCGATACGGATTTGAAGCTGAACGAAGAAGAATCAGAGCCTTTACTGTTTTCTCCAGGCTTGATCGTATCAGAAGACAAAACGGAGGATGCCGAAGGAGGAGATCTGCTAGATAGCAATTGACTCGTTTCCTTCTCACCTGTTGAGCAGAGCACAAAACACATCGGACTTGTTACGTCTTGTATTCTGAATAGATAACAGTTACCTTTGTCCTTTCTTCTCCTCCTGTAGTAACACATCGAGATACCAAATAGAAGAACTGTGCCTGCAGCTGCCAGAGGGATCGATATGATCAAAGGCTTACTGCTTTTACTTTCTGCAGTCAATTATCCATATCTGAGTAACTACGGTGACTTAAAACGAAGAGTATCTCTGAGAATTTGTTCTTACCTGAATCCTGTGAAAGATCTGAAGCTGCAAGACGGACATAGAGATCCTGAGTGCCATCCTGGAGGCCCAGCAGTCCCCCAGACCAAAACAGGCATCCAGTTCCATTCGCATAGGCTGCAGCATAAGCAGTGCAAGAACAGTCCCTGCCGCAGCTGGATTCGCAGTCCTCCAGGCTCACACTGGAATTCCCTTCTCTTGAGGAGAAGATGGGGAGCTTCACATTCGTCGACCTGAAGAATCCATCCCTCTCGCACTCCGTCGTCGGCGTCCGCCTCATGCACCCCTCCGACCAGTCGTTGGATCTCCATCGCTGATAAGAAGCGGGAACGAAACCATACATGCACCGGCAAGTAGTGGAGTTATCGTGGCTGCCGCTGCAGATCCCATTGGCTCCACAAGTTGCACGGACTTCACAAGGAAGCTCCTTCGGCTGCACCCATAACACAACCCATTCCTCTTCGCTCTCCAACCATATGAACTGCTTGAACTGGCCTGAAACCTCCATCACTCCCCTCGTGATCAAAGAGCTGTCTCCAAAAGTGTAGTAGTAGTAGCCATCGATCCAGTGAGGAGTGTAGGTGATGTTGTACTGGCCTGATGTCATCCGATTAACTAGTCCGAAACTTGTCCCGTTCCACAGGCCGCTCTGCCATTGCACCTCCCCCTTGTACCACATGAAGAACTGCTTTGTACCGTTCGGGTCGATCCCGGCGGAGAAGTCGCCAGGCCCGGGATCATCGGAGCTCCTCCAAGACGTGAGCAGCCGGTTTCTCTTGCCGTCCAACCCCAGCTTCATTCCAGGAAGAAAAGTATCGGTTGGATGATCGAAGCTCTGCCACAGGGGTTGCGCATCTTGGCTAGAGTTCCACTGCTTCAAAACGAGGTTACCCGAATCTAACAGCGTAGCACTCGTGAGATTTGTGCTGCCTGTGTTAGATGCTATCATGATAGACGTGCCAATCTTGTCCAAGATCATCAGAGTTCCCTGTGCGTCGATTGTTAGGAACCCAGATATATTCGGAATGGGCCTCTCTCTGTTTCCGACCCATATGATGGTCCGAGGTGAGAGCTTTTGGTACCAAATCCCCAGATACCGATTGTTCGAGTTGGGAGGGCTGAAGAATCCCAGCTCGAACGTCTGGGCGGCGGAGATCAGCGTCTGGCCGTCACGGATGGATTGACCTGCTGAAAGAGTGTCTGCTGCGTGCGACGACCGAAGGGTGATGGTGGACAGGATCATGAACGTGAGGAAAACAGAGCAGCGATGCCTGCCTTTCTCCTCTTCCATGGTTGGACTAGTGATGATCTCTCGAGGACGAAGCGGTGGATTGGAAGTGACTAAATTGGTGCTAAGCTGCCATGTCCAGAGACGCGGCGATTTCTGTAGCAGTCGGATTCAAATACAACCATGGACTGAAGCAATGCAGTGTCATCATGTTGAATGCATTCTTGTGTTAATTTAGTTGCAGGGAAGGTGAACTGCAGCTGGAGCCGCCAGGTTCGACCGTCTTTAGATCAACCATTCAGTCCCTATCAAGGACT